>NC_091858.1:5620761-6245761 GCF_037783145.1 Equus przewalskii | reverse complement strand
GGGGGTCAGCAGCAGCCCTGGAGCTTCTCCCAACCACCTGGGGGGAAATATGTAAACGAGTCATCAGGGAGGCAGGTCATCGGGACAGAAGGCTGGCAATGGCTCTCCCTTGGTCACTGAAAGGAAGGGAGATGACCCAGGCGTGGGGGTAATTAGCCAGACAGAGGCACCTCCCATGGAGCCCTGCTACTTTGCTTTAAACAAGCCTCAGAGAGGAAACTGGGAGCCTGGGTCAATGGGGGGAAATGGCCACCTTCTGCTAAACAGTCTCAAGGCTAGGGTTCTACAATTTAGACGGTATTCCAAAAAAAGCGCTGGTCCGGAGGTGCAAAGGGCAGGGCACATGTGGGAGGAAACAGGCACCTTAATTACCATGTCTAGAGAAAGTGCGATTTCATTACAGCCTCCAAAACTACCGCCCAAAGGAGGAAACCAGAGAAGTGTTTTCAATTTGAAAGAGACTGGACAGGAGAAGGTGAGAAAGACCAACTCTCCCCACCTCCCGCACCTTTGGACCAGAAGGGGCTTTCCTACCTCAAAGGATTTTACCAAAAAATCCAACCCCTGCTTTCAAATCTGGAGCCGTTATTTAAATGGTAAACTGTCCCACTTTAGTTTCCGGGGACTGCAGCCCAAATAACTCCTTAAAAATGCACAAGGAGCGTCTCTGGTAGCAACAGCCCCCGCACCCCCCCTCCACCCGCCCTCGGCCGCTGCGCCCCGGGCTCGCTCCAGGGAGGGTGGAAAAGGGACGCGTGACGCCACCGCCGGGCGGCCGGAGACCGGACGGCGGGCTCCGGACAGGGTCAGACGCTCCCGCTGCTCCAGCTATAACTGAAGGGACGAAAAAGCAACGCTTTGGTTCCAGAAACTTCCGTCAGGGCCAGTTCTGGGTCAGACCCATGGCCAGAGGCCACCCCTGACAGATGAACCATTCGCAAGTGCCACCCCCAAGATCTTGGCCCCATCTCCGACGATCCTGCATACGATGCCTCTTTTCCGCACAAGCTAGAAAACACCACCACCCTCCGATCCTAAGTAACTTGAGATCTAGGGTAACTTTCTTTTCTCCCCAAATCCCAAGGCCTCATCTCCACGTCTTAAGAAATTTTAAAGAGGGAGGTGGTAAGGACAAGTTGAAGAACCCCAGTCTTAATGAGGGGGAGAGGGAAGGGAGGAAGAGGGATGCTAATAATGTGACTGCGGTGTACCCGTGTGGGGAGAAACGGAACCAGATGCGACCGCTACATCTGGAAAATGGGGGGGAAAGTGTTGGGGGTGAAAGACACCACAGAAACTTTTAAATGGGCTAATAGCTTCTGGGCCCAGAAAGGAGAAGCTGGTTTCACACCGCCCCCCGCCCCTAAGGCGTCTGGCTGCCTTCAGAGGATATGTGTTAAATTAACTCCATCTATAACGTCAATAAATTCCTCTGCACATGAGGGTTCTAGCCCCTCTTCTCCCAACCCCAAACATAATGGGAGAGGGGAGCGGGGGGCAGAGGGGTCTGGGCCAGAGAACCAACATGTATTGCTGCCGAGTGAACCGCACCGGACAAAACCCTCATCCCTTCCCCCACCTCCTAGAACCAGATTGGAACTGAACATTCCCCTCCCCCCGACCCCATAATGGGGCTTAACATCACCCGCTGGGCGCCCTCTCCTTCCCCAAACTTCCGACCCTTTCTGAGATGGAGCAAGTAGAAGATAACCCCCTCTGGAAAAGGGAATTCCTTTCTCGCTCTCCGCTAAAGCAGATTCAGCCATTTGGTGACGACACCTCCTTAAGTCCTCTTCGGAGAGAAGCTAACCTACCCCCCCCCCCACTTCCTTCCCTCATCCTACTCCCACCTACCCACCCACTCCCAACCCCGACCCCAGACTCTCCCGGAGGTGGACAAGGACTTAGAAATACCCCGGATTTTGAGCGTTCCACCCAAAGCTACCTGCTGAATTGGGGTGAGTCCCCACGAGTGGACTGAAAAGAGATGGAGTGGAATGCAACACACACACACACGCACGCACTCCTCGCTGCCCACTCCCACCCTCCTCCCCAGTCCGAGGAGACCGAGGGCCGCCGCCGCCTTCGCCCCGGCCCTGTCCCTCTCGGACTCACCGCGGAGCCGCCGCCGCCGCCGCCTCGCCAGCTCCCCGGCGCGAGTTGGCGGAAAAGTTGGGCGGCAGGAGGAGCGGCGGGACGGGCGCGGGGAGGGGGCGCAGAAGGCGACGCGAGCGGAGCGCAGGGAGGGGAGACAAAAGGGGGGCGCAGAGCGCTGGGGGGAGGCTGGAGGTGGAGGGGGGCGGGTAGCGAGTAGAGGGAGGCGCCGGATCCGACTGGGCTTCGGTGCCGAGAGCGCGCAGCCAGGAGGCTCCGGCGCCGGGGGCCGCTCGGGACGCCAAGCCCGCCCCGGATCCGGGGGCGCCGCGGCTCTTACCTCACTCGGCGCTGCGGTTCCGCCTCTGGAGAGTCCGCCGTGGCTTGTGCGGGCGGGCGGGCGCCCGCGTCCCCGGCTCCGGCCCGCCGCCCCCGGGCTCCGCTCGGGTCCTGGCTGGGCCGCGAGAGCCCGGCGGCAGGCGCTCGAGTCCCAGTGGCGCTCGGTGCGCGGCGCCTCCAGCCCGGGCGGGAACAATGGAGCCGAGGCTGGTGCCCCGGAGGCGGGGCGGGGGGAGGGCTCCGGTCCGCCGCCCGGGGTCTCCAGACCCTGCGGCCCCCTCTCCAGAACCGGGCGGCGGCGCCTCAAGCTTCTTGCAGACTGGGTTCCATCGCCCCGGCGCCGCGGCGCGCCCGACTGCAGCACTGGTGCGGTGCGCCCTGCGGGGCGCCCCTCGGAGCAGAGAAAAGTCCTCGGTCTCCGCTGCTCTTCCAGCTGCGGCGCGCGCTCGCGGCCGGGGAAGGCGAGGTCGCCGCAATGCGCTAAGCAGAGTAGCGGTGCTGTCCGGACGTTGCCGCCCAGCGCCGGGCACAGCCCGGGCTCCTCCGCGCGCTGCGGCCGCCCCAGAGTTCGGGCTCCCGCTCGCCGCCGCCGCTGCCGAGGCCGCCGCACCAGTGCCCGCAGGAGCGCTCCGAGCGCTGTGCGCCGGCGAGGCGCGAGGGCTCGCTCTCTCGCTCCCACCCCGCGCTAGTCCCACCCCCTCCTCCTCCCCCTGCAGCGGCCTGCTGGGCCTTGTAGTTCCTGAGCCGCGGCCCCCGAGAAGGGGGGAGCCGGCTGAGTTGCCCCGAGCTCTGCCGCTCCTCTCCTGCAGGCTGGTCTCCTTGGGCGCGCGTGCCCCTCCATCTGAGCACCGCCAGAGGGGCGCCCGAATTTCAGGCCGTGGACAGATGAGCAGTTTGGGGGGGTGAGGTGAGGCTGTAGCCCTGAGGTTGCCCATGGTGGCACGGGAGTCTTTGGAGGCTGACTGTGTGCCTTGGAGAAATGATTCTCGCTCTTCATCTCAGTTTTCTCATCTGTAAAAGGGGGATAATAGTACTTTCCGTATATAGTTGAGGATTAAGTGAGGAAGGAACTGGCACATAGTTACTCAATAAATACAAGCTATTTTTATTCGTGAGAAGCTCGATCCCCCGTTCCTCAGACCCTTTCCTTCCATCTCACGTTCCCCACCTCGTAGTTTAGGTTTGGGGGTCCACGGGAGCTGGGTCCTGTGAGTTCTACAGCGTCCTTCTTGGCCTCCGGAAGTCTCCAGCCTGCAGTGAACGTTTCGAAAGCAAAGAGTGAGCGGGGGCAGCTGCGGTTGTTGTTGGGCTAGAAATTAGTAAGAGCCCACCCAGAGCACTCTCCAGTGCTCTATGGGACTCGAGGAAAAGTGGCTAAAATGCTCTCTCCCCTGGGTCCCTCCATAGCGTAGTATAATCAAGCAGTTCCCTAATTCAAATGGACACGAGTCCTCAGGAGAACTTCTGAAAGACACAAATTCTTGGCCTGCTCGAGGCTGAGGAATCAGTCTGTCCCAGGAAGGAGCAAAGAGTCTGTATTTTTTTAAGCTCCCATAGTGCCACTGGTAGGGTGAGAAGGATGCCACACTAGGTCTGAAAGATACCTCCATTCTGGTCCCTTTACTTATGAACTGTTTGATTTTGCAGAAGTCTTGCATCTGAAAACATCAAGACCTGTCCACACATTTCCCCCAGTTGATTGGGAGTCCCTTACAAGGTTGTCATGAGAATCAAATACAACAGGGATGTCAGGGCACCAAGAGTGTTACACAAACAGAAGTCACTATGTAAGTTAACGGTGGGGCCTGTTGCCTCATCCTCACCCCACCCAAACCCACTGGTTGTGGAAGCTCCAACACCGAAGGAGATACCCTCCCACCCCCCCCTCCCCCCAGTTTAAGGAAAGAGTCCCTAAGTTACTTCTCTATTTGATCAGCAGGAAAGAATAGTGACCAACACAGTGTCATTCACATAGTAAGAGCTCAATAAATTTCTATGGACTGACTGAAGAATATGTGTTTAATAAATATTGAGTAAATTTAAAACTAAATAAAAAGCAGAAACTCACATATTTGTGAAATAAATGAACTTCAGCCATTGGTTATAGGGTTAGTCCGCCTATAAGCTTCTCTCTTCACCCTGAAACCCTTCAGCTCCTGATCAGGATCTATGTATCCTCCCATATAAGCTGCCCACACATTAGGCCTCCTTTATTTTCAATAACACTCATTCCAGGCCTACAAGAAGGACAAATTCACACCCCTCCCTCTTGGAGAGGCCTTCCCTGCCAGTCCCAGCTCTGTGAGTCCCTGGAGCCCTGGTGTACCCCACTGATTTGATACTTAACTTTGTTAGTTGTCTTTTTCACTCTTTGTCTCTAACTAGCTCCTAAACTATACTATGGCAAGGATCCCATCTATGTATCTGATGTAGCTCAGGACTCTACTCAGGAGGTATCTCATTTGTATTTGTTGTTGATGGACTTGATGAGGATGACAAACCTGGGTGACCAGAGGAGGCAAATACAATTGGAGGGAATGTGATTGGGAAGTCAAGCTATGGAAAACCCAGCATTTAACGCCAACAGCCAGTTACTATTTTCCTACTTTATTACTAAAAGAGAATATATCACCCTTCCTCTCTATGATTCTTCTAAGACAGGGGGTCTTAAATCCAGTCCTTTTTTCTTTTGATTTGGAAACATTTTAGGAGCGTCTTGAACCCCAAAGAGGAGGCTGAAGGATGCGTCCTTGATTTAAACAGAAGGAGAAAGATCTAGATGTCTGTCTGTTTGGCATCGAGGGGCATAGACGCTGCTGAACAAATCTCCTTATAGACTTAGCAAGAAACCAAAACGAAAGCAAGTGGCCAACGGATAGCTCTCCCTGCCCCAATTGTCCAGGAAACAGCCAAAGACAGCGGAACAGAGAAGGTGAGAAACCCAGGGAAGGAATGGGCGATCCACGGACCACTGACATGGCTGCAGAATAATTGAGAGCTGGCTGCTCTTATCCGTCCAGCCCAGCTCCCCGTCCGTGCTCTTCCTCCCCACCCCTCTTTCTGAAATGCAGACCCTCCACTTCAGGGCAGGCCCCCGGCCAGTGGAAGGAGAGCATCCCCAGGGCAGCCCTCAGCAGCTCCAGGCGAAGGGGGTCAGCCAGCCGCTCTGCCTGCTTCTGTCCCACTCGGCGGACTCCTGGCACCTTGCCTCCCCACACAGAAATGTAATCTTCCCTCCGAGATAACAAAGAGCTGGGAGGGTCAGCGAGGATTTGTAGGCCCCTGGCCCTGCCAGCTAGTTGTCTGAGGGGGAGACAAAGGCCCTCACACTGGAGGACCTGATAACCAGTTGGGGGCCTGTTGCCTCCTGGCTTTGTGGGAGGAGGGGAACAGTGCTGAATGGAACAGAGGGAAACAGAGCTCTCCCCAAAGCCTGATCAGTTCTCTTTGTTTGGGAACACTGCAGAAAATCCCCCTCTGTTCCTCCAGCTACTTGTGTGTCTTCAGAGTTCTACAGATGGACAAGGGAGCTCTACCTCTCTTTCCAGTGCTCCCCTGCTCTATCCAAGTTTAGTTATTTTAGGGCTCAGCTGTGCCCACCAGGGATGAGCACCCCTACTATGCAGGATTGGTCCTGCAGAGTTAGCACCTCCCTGTTGCAGAAGAAGTGGGGGGAGGCAAGCGACATCCATGCTGGGGCAAGGTTGGGCCATAGAGCTGCTCCAGCCGGCTTTGGGGGTCCCTCAGTCGGGTGGCACACGGCAGAGGTTCCACTCTGGGGGCTGATTGGAGGAGGGGATTCAGGAGGAGGGAACCGTCTGGGTTTTTCCCTACAAAGTGGATGTTCACAGGTCCCTGAGAGCAGGTGGGTGGCCAGGCCTTTTGCCCCAGGCCCCTGGAGTTAGGGAGCAGCAGTCAGTTACCATCTGGCTGCCATTTGTTGACCCCTGGCTGTTCTCAGCACAGCCATAGCATATCAGGGAAGGGAGGGTCTTGTTTGGCTTGGCGTTTTTGTAAATAACATTTCACTCTCTCCTACCAACTGAGAGTGGGAAAGGGAGCCTGCAGTGGTGGCAGCTCAGCTAGTCTGGCCCTAAGGCAACATTTATTCACTGAGCATTGTGGGGGCCACTTCTCATGTGTCAGGCACTGTGCTGGACACGGTGGATCCAAAGATGAAAGAGACGAGGGTGCAGCCTTGGGGAGCTCAGTCTTGGAGGGGAGACCAAACATTACATGTAGTCCACACCACGGGCACCTGCAGGGTGTTTGGGGTGGAGAGATCAGGAAAGTAGCTGACTCAGGGGAAGTGATGCCTGAATTTTAAAGATGACAAACAGCATGCGAAAATCCACAAACCCGCCTGGGATCATTGAGGACGGCAAGACTGGAGTACATGTGGGGGGCTTGAAGGTTCTGTACTATCTTGCTCTGAAGGGGTGAACGCAGTGCCTGGCACACAGTAAGTCCTCAATAAATGGCAGCCATTGTTTTTATATTTTAGCACAGAAACTTTCCTTTGGCCCAGGACACCTCTTTTGGAGCCTATTTTCCAGGTGTCTTTGTGGTGTTACTATCCAATCACCATCACCACCCTTAGATTCTCTATCCCTCAAGACCCGCTGCAGAAAAGGATATATTTTTCCCATAATCTCCTCCTTCCTTGCTGACCCTCCAAGATAAGCAACCCTTTTGCTATAGGTTTTATTGTGAAACAGGAAGAAAACAACAAGAACGCATGTGGAGAAATTAACAAGGCATATAAAACCTCAGCAAATCCTTACAGCCACAGTCCCTGGTCTAGCTTTCAGACTCCCTTCAGAATGCTTACTGCAAACCAGCTGGCCTTTTCCCCTCTGCTTTGCTTCAGAGCTCCCTCAACTCCCCCCTCTTTCTGACCCCAACTCACAAACCCTCTCCCAGTACAAGCGGGCTCATCCACAGCACTGTGCTGGGAACTGGAGAGGTGACAGTGGGGGCAGAAGAAGAAGAGTGGACAATTTGCATTTCTGAGGACTCCCCAGGAGTAGAGGACCTGGGTCCTTAGGATTCTGCCCTGCCCAGGGACAAAGATCAAAGTTGCAGGGTTGGACTGGGATTCTAGCAGACTCAACTTTGAAGTGGATTCCATCCAAGGATATGCTAACCAAGTTGCAGACGCCTCCTCCTGTGTTGTTAAGAACTTTTGGTGATATTAGGATGGGTGGGGTCAGAGAAAGAGAATTGAAAAGTAGACAGTGTTCTCCCAGATAGCTTAAAAAAGATAGATATGCATTTTAAAAGACTGGAAGATAAAGGTGAGGGTGTGGGGAAATGAGCACTAAAAACCATTGTTGGTGGGAATGCTGATCGAATAGCCACTTTGAGGGACCAAATGATAATGTTTATCAACATTTAATAGGTATGTACTTTACATGTTCTTTGACCCAATAATTCTTCTTCTAGGAATTTCATATACAGATGTCCTTTAATATGCATAGAAAGACTGTATATGTAATAATAGATATACAGTGATTATCATTGCTGTATTGTTTGTGGCTGCAAAACAATGTACATGTCCACCATCTGACTGTTCCTTAGGGGGCTTGGTGAAATAAATCATGGTACACCTATGAATGCAAAATCGCACATCTGTTAAAAGGAATAAGACGGATCTAGATTTACTAACATGGAGGAAAAAAGAGCAAGAAGCTTTTACCTATGTAGATAAGAATCACTTGTGTAAAAAAAGACAGGGCCACACGCACGCTCACACATAGAGATACCTACATACATATATGCTCATCCATCTGTAGATTACCTGGAAGGAAACTCGTATGTACACAACTGGTGAATTGAATGACTAGGGGTTCAGAGGTGGGAAGGGGACTTTTAGACTATGCCCTTGGCACTATTTTAAAGTTCATCAAGTACCTATATTTTTGGCCTCTAATTTTGTTATTTTGTTTAAAACAAAACACAGGTCTATTAACCAAACTTTTAATAGCAGTTTTCTTTGGGATGTGATTATAGGAGGCTTACACGTTCTTTTTTACATAACTCTGTATTGTTTGAGTTTTCTGCAGAGAGTGTGTGTACAGGGTCATCTGTGTGGTTGAACAGGTGGTGTCCAGAGTTGCAGGGGCTGAAGTTCTGTGAAGTTCAGTTACATCTGCCCAGAGGAAGCGACCCTTTCTTCCAACTTGCTCAAAGACACCCTGGCCCGGACCATGTACTTTTTTTTTTTAAAGATTTAATTTTTTCCTTTTTCTCCCCAAAGCCCCCCGGTACATAGTTGTATATTCTTCGTTGTGGGTCCTTCTATGTGGGACGCTGCCTCAGCGTGGTTTGATGAGCAGTGCCATGTCCGCGCCCAGGATTTGAACCAACGAAACACTGGGCCGCCTGCAGCGGAGAGCGCGAACTTAACCACTCGGCCACGGGGCCAGCCCCCCGGACCATGTACTTTTATAATCAGCAAAATAATGATAATAATTGCATATTTAGGAAAAGCAACATACACTGAGTGACATGATTTTATCTTCAGGCAAGAAGGGAGATCAGGAAGAAATGCCCTGCCGGGTGCAAGTCCATTTGGACAGCATTTAAGTGACCACTCTCGAGCCTTCACAGACCCCCAGAATCCTCACCCATAGGGACCCCAACCCCAACCCCCTGCACAATGACCCCTCCTGTGAAGAGAGGGGGAGAGAGACAACACGAAAGCTGATCTGAAATCTCACATGACTGAAGGATGCTTTGGGTTGAGGAGGGGCTGGAGACCCCTCTGATCATTACTCTTTCCAGAAATCTGCTTTCCTCCATGCCAGCAAGTGCAGAGCCCTTGCAAGGCACCCCTGTGAGGCCTGCCTGAGTCAGCAGCCGGGCCGTCTCCCACAGTGCCTTGTAGCCCCTATGTGGCTTTGGTCAGCAGCTGAAGGAGGGATCCGCAGGCATTTCTCTGCTGAGTCAGCTGGGTGGATTTCTGTTCCCTATCTAGAAAGCAATCTGGATGGGTGCTGGGTCCTCTTGGGTCTTCCAGGAAGTTTTTACCAAGGCTAGATAGAGGCTGATAATTCACTGCTATGTTCCTGAAGCCACTTGTTTGACTCTGATAACTTTCCAAGCATGTGAGCTTCTTTTCTAAGAAGTGTAGAGAAAATACAAAGAGCAGTGTTAGATTTTATCTCTCTGCTCGAGGCTTTTTAAAAAATGTTTTCTTTTGAGGCCATAATAGCTAATATTTAATGAATGCTTACTATGAGCGGGCACCTTGCGGAACACTCTTACCTGGGTCATCTCATTTAAACCTCACAAGAATGAGATAGATGCTACTGTTGGCTCCCGTTTCACAGGTGAGCAAACTGAGGCTTACAGAGGCTAAACAGAGCCCCAAGCAGCTAGGTAAGGAAGCAAGGCTCCAAACCTGGAGAGTCTGACTCCAGAGCCTTTGTTGCCAGCCATTTCACCTCGGGAGAAGGGGCTGCTCTTGATTAACAGTGTCTGCAGAAGGGAATTTAAAACTGCTCTTTCTTTAAAAATTTAATTATTAAAAAAACAGTTTCAACCACACCAAACAGAATTGTAACAGTGTGTGTTTTAAAGAGAACTTGTTACTAATCTGTTTGAATCAACACCAGTGCCATTTTTCTGAAGCAGCTCTGCCTTGTCGGATCTTGTGACTGTTGTGTGTGTGTGTGTGTGTGTGTGTGTGTGTGTGTGTACTGAGGATAGGGAGTGGGGTGGTAGGGAAAAGACTGAAATCTGATACCTATGGGCCCAAGTCTCAGTGTCACTTAGGGGTGTCCCTCAGTTTCAGAATCACTGTGTTTGCTCAAGTTCGACTGGTCCTACTGGAGGCGTTGTTGTGCGGGAATTATGAGTTAATGCTGAAGCAGGGGTGAGTGAAACTATGGAAGGCATTTTTAAGGAGACTCAACCAGCCGATGTAGAAACTGTATCTCTGTTATGAATAGGCCCACAGAGAATTGAGATGGAAAGAATCTTTCAAATCAAATGTGCTTTCTGCTAGGTATGTTTCAAGTTTATTTTCCATTTTAATCTTTTTTTCAAACCCCTACCTCTGCCCGCTTATAATTCCACCTCCTTCTGTCTTTCAGAGTTTCGAGCAGAGGAGCAGGGGCAGTATTTTGAGGAGAGAAATGGTTTAGCCTTCTACTCCACAGCCAGCTTAGCTTCACTAGAAACTCTTGTTTGGCCCTCGTGTTTCCTCACCTCTATAAAAGATTCCAGAAGCAGCCCCCGCCCCCACCTCCCACCTTCCCGAGAGTGTAATTTGGGCCCCTAGTTGCCCAAATTAGAGCTGTGCTTACAATACTAGGACTCCAAACCAAGGTTTTAAATGCAGGAAACATTATTAAAACAGTCAGGGAGAAAGTGTGTTATGGCAAAAAGGCAAATATAGGAGTGAAGAAAGACAGCAATCCAGGAAGAGACGTACCCAACTCATGCTTGGTGTCCCCATCTGTCACTAAGCCTGTCCCTCCACCAGAAGGGCCACCCTCCACAGCAGCACCCTGGCAATCCGCACCGGAGCTACAAAGTCCTCTCTTAATGACTTAATGGAGATCCAGGGAAGACTTGCTGATGCGGCCTCAGCTCTGTGACTTCTTCCTTCCTGCGTTTTTATTGAAGCTCCGGGAAGGGAGCCAGGACATTTGATGAGGTTTGTTTCTACAGATTCTCCACTCTCTTTTTTTCCTTCCAGATCAGATTATCGTGTGTTGGTGGCAGCAAAAAACAGAGTATTGATGACAGGTGGGGACTTGCTGGGAACACCCGGGGACAATGAATGCACGCCCGACTTTATCCAGACCACAGGTCGTGTTGCTCCTGGCCCTGGTTGAAGGCTCTTTGTCCTGGGACTGTGGGCAGTCATGCCCCCTTCCTGCCCTCCTTTTCCTGTTTCTGCTTCAGGTGGCCTTTTATTTAAACTCTAAAGCCCATTGGAGGATCTAAATGAGACTTTCTCTAGCCTTGATCAAAAATACAGAATAGCCAGAGAACTCCTTATCCTTTTGCTTCGCTGACTTTCCACTATTGCCCTGTGGCTAGGTAAGCGTTGGTCTATTTTTAATTTTGTCACCTTGGCAAGTTTAGCACCCTCTCTGGCCTCAGTTTCCTCAACTATAAAATGGATGTATAGGGTCTTGAGGATATAAAAATCCATCCGTTGAGCCCTGTGCATGGTGCCTGACACACAGATGGTGCCCATTAAATGTGGACTGTCTTTTCCTGAGCACAGTGTCCTAGGAGTCACCCATGGGCCAGAAGCCCTGAACAACGCTCTAGCTTACAGTTCAGACCTTTAGGGAGTGGGCATCAGGCTTGCTCCCCCACTGAGCAATTCTAAAGCTATCATCCAGATTTATCCCAGTTTGGGTCAAAAGAGGCGGGGGACTTCTCCTTTCCTTTGCCTTCCTTATTCTGGCTTACCACCATCAGTGGTCTTTATCTGTCCCCATCCCCTCTCAGCGTTTCATCCTGAAACGCACCTGCAGCGCCTAGGTTTCATAAAGACGCATCTTAAAGACAAAGTGACTGAGACAGAGAAGAAAAGGTGAATAATCAAGGAGAATGGAACAGATTGGTGATTCTCAAATTCCTTTTTCTCAATAACCTCCTTGGCAATCTCTCTCTCTCTCTCTTTCTCTGGCCTCAGATTCTCCTTCTCTTCGTGCCTCACAGCCAGGTTTTAAATGAATGATGTAAAGCTAAAGATTTATGGAGTGTCCACAAGGTTCCCGGCCCTGGCTCCCGCCTTCTGCCTCCCTTCTCCCCTCTGGACGGAACCTGCTGCCCTGCTTCTTTTGGAAGGCCCCTTTCCATCCCTCCTTGATCGCATTATCCTCCTCCAGGGAGCCCGCTGGTGAACTAAGGAGGACCCTCAGTATTTCCTGACCATGATTTGTAAAACACAGAGCCCCACGATCCCCATTCATCAAGACTGACTTTTCCACAGCTCTGGTTCCCGAGAGGTGCTATGGTGGTGAGGAGCGCAGGCAGAGGGATGAATGGTGAAGGAAAGCCAGCAGTGGCAGAGGCTGACCCTCCCCAGCAGCGGGGCTTCTTACAGCCCCTTTGGCTGCCCCAAGCCAGACAGCCAGGCTGGAGGGAAGGCACCCAGGGGAGGCCCTAAATGTGACCTCGTGCCCATGGTTGGTCAGCCACAGCTGCACGGGGTCTTGTTCACTGCAAATCAAGGAGGTGAGAGCAGGAAGGCAAATGTACCCCACTGTGCACCTTCTGGATCAGACCTTTCCAATTTTTCCTAATATCAGAGAAAAAGAGGCTGTCTTGCTCATTTCTAGGGGAACTTCAACTTGGGGGAATGGCAGCACTTATGATGAACTTACCTTACAGGTTCTTTTTATTTTCAATCACTAAAGCTTGCTGACTCCCCCACACCTCCAGCAGCAGGGAAAGCAAGATTTAAAAGCAGCCTCCTTGGGGTGGAAGGGCAGGGAAGGGAGAGCCGTGTGATCCAGGAGCGGGGTGGCCACATGGCATAGGGAAGGGTGATCTGGGGTCGAAGAGGGCATGACAGAAGACAGAGCAGAAATAGGGGGTGTGGAGGAGAAGGAAGAGGTCAAAAAGGAACAAGAGAATTAAAGTAGCTAAGAGACAAAGAGGACAAGAAAGCAAGGAAAGGAGGGGAGAGGAGAGCAGGGAGAGAATGAGGGAGGAGGTTGCCACACAGCCACTGTCTGCTGAGAAGAGAGAGATCTATTCAGGGAGCCTCTGCTGCTTGGCCATTGTGGGATTCCAGAAGGGACTCATTAGGGCCTGTCACATGGGCCGCATTGTCTCCAGACAACAGTTCTGCCAGACTGTCCCACCGCGGTTTGTGCAGCCAGGACAGCTGTCCCTCTGCTGGGCCTGGGCTCCTGCGGCTGTGTGGGGAGCTGCTCCCGAGTTGTTTCTGTTACCAACGTTACAGTTCTGGGGAAGAGCACCTCCCTGACCCCTGGCTGATCTGGTGCTAAATTCCAGAGTCTGTGGCCTCTTTGGGGTGGGGTCTACTAAAACTGTGCACGTACATTCATTTGTGTAGACCCTAGACTCTCTGGACCTCAGGGTACAGGAATTGAATCCATATCTATTAATGGAAAGACTTTGCGTACAAGTCCCTCAAGGGTGTCCAAGATGAGTGAAGCACTGCTCCTGCCCCTGGTGACCTACTGCCTCCAGTGGAAGAGGAAAGGAGGTGTCTCTCAGCTTTCTGCCTGCGGCAGCCCCCCAGGTCCTGTCCCAGTGACAGGACCTCCAGAGGGAGCTTCCTTTGCACCTCAGGAGGCAGGAGAAAGTTGATGGCTAAGGAAGCGGATGAGAACTTGCATTGCAGGTATCAGGGGTCCCCTGCACAGAGCGTAGCAGCCACCATTCATTGAGCATCACTATGCTTCAGGCTTTGGAGAGCACCAAGGATGGGTCAAAGGGAAGTTGGGTAATTTGCCCAGTGTGGATCCAAATCATGGAATCTTAGGAGCCAGGAAGCTCCTCTGAGTCATCTATTAGTTCCCAAATTCTTGATTTGGTTTCCCTCTGTGATGAGGCTTTCAATAGTCTGCAACGAAATGAGAAAAATGGGATCCTGCAGTGGAGCTTTCCATGTTTCTTTAAAGGGCTCTCCTTAGTATTCTAAGATTATGTCTCTTCTTTTTTAGTACTGAAATGTGCTTTCTTTTCTAAACTGACAGTGAGAGTAGTTGGAGATATTTTAAAAATATTCTTATTTGGCAATATAAAAAGTTTTAGTATGGCGCCGGCTGGGTGGCATAGAGGTTAAGTTCACACGTTCCACTTCAGTGGCCCGGGGTTTGTGGGTTTGGATCCTGGGCACAGACCTACACATCACTCATCAAACCATGCTGGGGTGGCATCTCACATACAAAATAGAGGACGATTGGCACAGATGTTAGCTCAGGGACAGTCTTCCTCAGGTAAAAAGAGTAAGACTGGCAATGGATGTTAGCTCAGGGCCAATCTTCCTCACCAAAAAAAAAAAAAAGTTTTAGTAAACTTTTAGTCAATTGGACTGGTCCAAAATTTAGGAAACATTCATCAGATCCAACCCCCTGCTAATGTAGGTGAGAAAACGGAGCCCCAACAAGCTCAAGGGACTTGTCCAAGGTCACACAACAGGTAAGCAGTCTCTGCTGTGCTCTGCCTATTTTTGTTGTGTTCCCCATCCTGGGGATTTTGTGCAGCTGGGCCTGTGGAATGTGTGACAAACACTGTGTGGTCCCTGAAGTGCGATGACCTCCCTCTGTTAAACCCCCCCCCCCCCCTTTGAGTCTCATATTAGAGCCTCAGTCTCTCTCTTCTAACCAGCTGCCACCAGCTCTTTGCATTTGTTCCTTTGCGTAGCGCACCTGGTCTCCCCTTATACACCAGACAGCAGCCCAGCACTCCCCTTCACAACAGGTAAGAGTCAGCCTCCTCCACAAAGTCATCCTGAGAAGGTAGAGAGGAAACTCGTCCTCAGCAGTGATCCTGGGTCCCACCTGCACTGGAGGTGCTTTGTGCTACACACTGGCTCATCAATTCTGTATTTAACCGGCTTAGCTTTGTGCTCACCTGATCTAAATTAAACTTCCTGAGGGAAAAAACCGTTTCTTCTCTTTGTTCTGTAACTCTCCACCCTTTCGGGTCTATTATCTATAACAATGCAATGCGCTCTGTTCTGAGTTCCATAAAGGTCAGATGGATTGAATAATATGGCAGACTGGAACTAGGAGGTGAGGGAGGAGGGGAGAAGCGGATGGTCGAAGGAAGGATTCTGGAAGCAAAGCTTGAGATGAGAGAGGAAACCCTGGTCCTAGCAAACCTCAGGGCTTAAAGAGCCCCATTCTTCAGTCCCAGGACAAGGCTGCATTGGGAAGGACCTGAGTCCTGACACTTCTGGACATGAACAAGAGAGTTTGAAGCCCCCCTGAAGTCAGAGAAAGGCTGGTAGAGAGTGGGCACGGCTCCTTCCTATTCTGGAACCTTCCCAGCTTCTTCTCCCTGGCAAGCCCCTGAACTGGGGAGTGGATTCATCCAGCCCTCCAGCTCCTAAGCAAAAACAAAGATCCTGTTCCACCCCCATCGGCATTGTTACTGTCTAGGGGAACTGTGGCCAGCTTTATGTTTACGTGTCCTAACCAAGGAGGGTGGGGCTCAGACCAAAACAGAAGTTACATTTAGCCTTGGGGCAAAAAAAAAAAAGTGAAAAGAAGAGCACAGAGCTCTCCTCTCGCTGAGGCTCCTTCCCAGCCAGCCTAAAGGGCTCTCAGCCCAGTCTGCAGATCAATGAGGACTGAATGTCATTCAGCTTGAAATAGGGCCCATTCAGGCCTTTGTGCTGTGGCCAGTGGTACGGTCCTTCTCTGCAGAGAGATTCTGCTAGAAGTGGGCCCTACTGGCTTCTGGAATAGAAGTGTCCAGAGAGGGAAGGAGGAGATGATAACACCAGCTACAGGAGGAAGCGTTAGTTGTGTTGGTAGAGAATTTCATTAGTTGGAGTTTAATGGCAGCAATCTGGTCAGAGGCCAGGGCTTGAAGCCTCGTACTTACTTGAGGCTGAGAAAGTGTCAATTGTCCGAATCAAAGAATATGAAGGCAGTGCCCCCCCCCCCCCCCCCATCCCCTCCTGTCATATAAATCCTATTCAAGACAACTTGTTTATCCTGGGTTTAGTACTAGAGGACAGTAGTCTGGATTTACAGAAATAAAAACCAAATTTTTTACATTCCGATACCCATTAGGTAACAAGATGTGCTGGATTTTGGAATCACGCAGGCTTTGGCTCAAATACTGAGGTTAGGGAATTCGCTCAAGGTCAGTGCTGTGATTTAGCTCCGTAAGCTTGAACAGTTGCCTAGCCTCACTGAGACTCAGCTTCCACTTTGGTAAAGTGGAGGTAAAGAATAATATCACAGCTGGAGCTAATGCAGAAGGGTAAACAACGGCAAGGCACGCGAAAGAGCTGGGGCTGGGGAGGTCTCGAAATTGCTTCTTCCCGCCTGCTTCCTGCTACCTCCCTGGCTATAATCAGACTTCTGAAAAGGGGAAAGTGAGTAAGTGATTAATTCTCTCATTTCAAAAGCTGTACTGTATACTCGCTGTCCCTGTGTTCTGTCCCCAGGCAGCTGAGTGAACCCTATCGTCATTAGAACTCTTGTCCAGCCACTAATCTGTTTAGAGGCAGCTCGGCATGGCGGAAGACCAGAGACTCAGAGTCCAGAAGACAGGCTCTCTTCGCGGCCTGCCGCTGACTATTCACCTGGTGTCAGAGACATCTCTGACTCTGGATAGGGGTGGACCTTCAATGTCATGTCCTCCAACTACACATCTGAAACTTGACCCTCACCCCCTGCAAACACACACACACACCCACCCCCCATTCCTCAAAAAGTGGTTGTCCAGCTTCTATAAGGACAACTCACTACACTCAAATCATCTTGCTGCATCTTTAGACAATCCCAACTGTGACAATGTTTTTCTTTCTCCTCAAGTGATTTTTGTCGTCCTGATGTTTATTCCTATTTGTCATGTTCCATCTCTTAGGGACCTAAAGAAAAATTGACTCCCTGTCTCCCATGGCAGTCTTCTTATATTTAAAGATGATGATCACGTCTGCCTGAGTTTCTTGTCTGGCTCCTTGAGCGCTGTCTTCAGTGTCTCTGCCATCCTGGATATCCTCCTCTGAACTCACCCAAATGCTACCACAGACTGGGTGGCTTAAACAACACAAATGTGTCTTCTCACAGTTCTAGAGGGTGGAAGTCCGAGGTCAGGACGTTGGCAGGTTTGGTTTCTTCGGAGGCCTCTCTCCTTGGCTTGCGGATGGCCACCTTCTTGCTCGTTCTCGCATGGTCGTCCCTGGGTCTGTGTTGTCTGTGTCCCAGTCTCCTCTTCTTATAAAGACACCATTCATATTGGATTAGGGCCCACCCTGAAGATTTCACTTTAACTTAATTACCTCTTTAAGGACCTTATCTCCAAATATAGTTACATTCTGAGGTATTGGGAGTTAGGGCTTCAACATAGGAATTTTGGGGGGACATAATTCAGCCCATAACATTCACCAATGTATTGTTAGTAATTTTATTTACCGTGACACTGTTCAGAGATGGTATTTGTGTGCTTTGGGGGAGAGTGGTGGAGCCCTTTGCTTTTGAGAAATGAGATATTGTAGGCCTATTTTAATAAATACATATATTTTGAGTAGGTAATATATTCACATGGTTCAAAATTCAAAAAGTCATAGACGAGGAAACACAAATGGACAATAAAAATAAGAAGATGCTCTCAAGGTCACTGGTAACCAGAGAAATGTAAATTAAGCTCATAACGTCATGCTATTTTATACCCACTAGATGGACAAAAAATTTGCAGTCTCCCAATATCAAGTGTTGGTGAGAATGAAGAGAACAAAAACCTTTCATGCTGCTGGTGGGGATGTAAATTGGTACAACCACTTTGGAAACCATTTGGCAAACGATTGTCAAGCTGAAGATGTATCTACCTACTGGCCCAGTAGTCCCACTGCCAGGATCCAACCCTAGAGAACTCTTGCACAGGGGCACCAAGAGGCAGGCATAAGACATTTCATAGTTGGGGCTGGCCCCGTGGCCGAGTGGTTAAGTTCGCGCACTCCGCAGCAGGCGGCCCAGTGTTTTGTTGGTTTGAATCCTGGGCGCGGACATGGCACTGCTCATCAAACCACGCTGAGGCAGCATCCCACATACCACAACTAGAAGGACCCACAACGAAGAATATACAACTAGGTACCAGAGGGGCTTTGGGGAAAAATAAAATAAAAAATAAAAAATAAAATCTTTAAAAAAAAAAAAGAAATTTCATAGCAGCAAAATGGGAAATAACTCCATTTCTAACAGCAGGAAAATGGATAAATAAAGTGGGTACCTTCACTCAATGGAATGTTAGGTGATAATGAAAATACATGAATTAAAGTTGCAAGCATCAGCATGGATGAATCTTAGAACTGCAGTGAGAGAAATTAGCCAGTCACAGAAAAATAGTTACAGTGTGATACCATTTTTATAAAGTTCAAAACAAGTAAAATGAAATGATGTATTACTTTGGGATATGTGCATTTGTGAGAAAACTGAAGGCGAGCAAGACTGCAGGCAAGAGGGTGGTGGCTACCTCTGCGGGCTCAGGGAGGAGATGCGAGACGTTTCAACACCGCTGGTACTATTCCATTCCTTATGATGGATAGTGGACCCACAGGGCAGAATAGTTCATTATTCTACCTCAGTGTATACATTCATTTCAGATATTCTTTGTATATATGGAAATAACTCATTACAAAAAATAAGTTAAGATTTCAAAAAGTAGAAAAAGGATATAATGAAAATCTTTCTCCAAAGACAACTGATATTTTCAGATTTTTGTGCATCATTCAGTGATCATGCGTACTTACAGACAATTTACACTTATGTCATTCAGAGATAAGTTATATTTGATAGCAAAGCATATGTATATGTGTGTTCATGTGTGTATGTGTATTCTACCTCCTCGCCTTTTTTTTTTTTCCTTTTTAAAGAGTTTATTTTTTTCCTTTTTCTCCCCAAAGCCCCCCGGTAAATAGTTGTATATTTTTCATTGTGGGCCCTTCTAGTTGTGGCATGTGGGACGCTGCCTCAGCGTGGTTTGATGAGCAGTGCCATGTCTGCGCCCAGGATTCGAACCAACGAAACACCGGGCCGCCTGCAGCGGAGTGCGTGAACTTAACCACTCGACCACTGGGCCAGCCCCCTACCTCCTCTCCTTTTTATACAATGGCAGGGTTTCTGCAGGCTGCTTTCAGATAACACTGTCATTAGATAGTAAAAGATCAAGGTAAGTAGAACATCTGAGGAAGAAGACTTTGGACTTGTCCATCCGTCCAGTAGTTCAGATAAAAAAGTCAAAGACAGAATTCTCGGGGCAGCCCGTGGCTGAGGGGCTAAGTTCCACGCTCCGCATAGGTGGCCTGGGGTTTCACCGGTTTGGATCTTGGGCGCAGACATGGCACCGCTCATCAGGTCACGCGGAGGTGGCGTCCCACATAGCACAACCAGAGGCACTCACAACTAGAATATACAACTATGCGCTGGGGGGCTTTGGGGAGAAGAAGAAGAAGGGGAAAAAATAAAAGAGATTGGTGACAGATTAGCTCAGGGGCCAACTTTAAACAAGAAAAAGACAGGCAGCTGGCCCGGTGGCGCAGCAGTTAAGTGCCCACGTTCCGCTTTGGCAGCCTGGGGTTCACCGGTTCGGATCTCGGGTGCGGACATGGCACTGCTTGTCAAGCCATGCTGTGGCAGGCATCCCACATATATAAAGTAGAGGAAGATGGGCATGGATGTTAGCTCAGGGCTAATCTTCCTCAAAAAAATAAATAAAAAAAAATAATAATAATAAAGAAAAAGACAGACTTGTCACTCATGAGTAAAGAGAGTGGATGGCAGGAATTCAGCTTTGGAGCCGAGGCTGATGAGACATGGAATTTGGACCTGCTTAAAGCCCAGGGAATGGAGTCACCTCCTGATTGAATCAACAAAAGGGCAGAGGCAAGGAATTCTCCCTCCTTGGTAATGAGACCCCCTGCGTTCTCGGTGTCTCAGACGAGCAACACAGACGTGAAGAAACAAGGAGAGGGCAGGCTCACGACCAAATAAGAGCAGGACGCAAATACATCGAGAGACAATAAAGTTCCTGCATCAAATATATGTGAAGCATGTGACTGGAATTAGGGCAGACTGGAGAGCAGGAGAGACCAGGAAGGGTTCTTGCGCGGAAGCCAGGAGAGGAGGCCAGAGCTTGGCCTCGCAGCTGGGAGTGGAGGACAAGGCTAAGTGCCCACGGAGGTGGCAGGTGGGTGAGGAAAACCCCGGGAGGTACTAGGTTCAGACAGGGCCAACCCACGGAAGCTGCCAGTAACTTCGTTGATCTGGGAAGACTTCCCAGAGGAGAGGCTTTGCACAGCAGCTTGAATGAGGAGAGAGACAGGTTGGTGAACAGATTGAGGGCGGGCGTTTCAGGCGTGCTGCCGATCCACATTGGCAAAGCTCCAAAGGAACACTTGGTTATCGTCTTTCTGTTGTGTCTTTCACTCTTTTGTATTTCCTTAAAGATCCCGGAATCTGGCATGGGTGTTTGGTTATAGGATAAGCTGTCGAGAGTGGGTGTGCACTAAAATGCAAATGAGGGCTTTTGGGACCAGTTCTTGGTGCTGGAGGTGAGATGTAGACGTTCTGTGCCAGAAGAGTCGGCCCTGGCAGGAACAGAAGCAGGGTGGCGTGATGCACGAGCCCTGTGTGGGAATCAGGAACCCTGGGCTGCAGTGCCAGCTCAGATACTAACTTGTTCCGGGATGTCAGGAGGTCACAGAATCACGTGCTCTAGCTTTTCGCAAGGATGAGAAGGGTGTGTTGGGCTAAATGACCTGTAAGATTCTTCCCAATCTAAGCGACTCAGCAATTGACAGCCAAAAGAAGCCAACTCTCCCAGTTCAATGGAACTAAATATCTCAACAGCCTTGAAGTTTACAATACAAACATCGTTAGTAATAGTGATGCCTGCCAAGTGCGTTACGCAGGTCCTTTACCGTATATCATTTCATCTGCACCTCAGAATGACCCATGAGGCAGGTAGGGCAGGTATAAAATTAGCCCCATTTTACAATGAGGAGACTAAGAGACAGACTAACCTGTTCAAGGTCTGGTGCTAGCCACTGGCTGGCACTGGCCAAGCTGAGCTAGACCCCTAGGGTTCTCCACTCCCTCCACTGCCTCCACTTGACTCTTGAGTGATGTTCTGAGCATGTGCAATACTGGCTCTGGGACCAGGGCCTGAAGCCCTGATGCCAGGTCCACACTCCCAGCCTCAACCTCAAGGTCATGCTGCATCACTTTCACCTGAGTACCACCCGTTGACAGTATGTCTCCTCCACCTGGCACACCCCTGCTGCTCTTAGGCTGAGGCAGGGCACACCCTTTACTTCTGTAAGGATATGCCCTGAGCTGGCACTCAGACCCTGAACTGATCCTCTGGACTCCTGAAACAGTGGCAGCAGCCTGCCTGGCAGCCTCTGGGCTCTAGCGAGAGGGGAGTGTCCTTGCTATTCTGTCAGCCTGGCTTCCTGTCTAGACATCTCGAATGGTCCACTGGATTTAGCATGCTGAGTTTGCCTGCCAGCTCTGTCAAACCCACACAGTTCAGTGCCCAGTGGCTGCCTCCCCCTTACAGGGCTGAGTCCTAGCAGGAGTGGCTGGGACCGAGGAGTGAGGCTAAGAAACTGTATAATGAAGGCACTCGGGGGAGGATAAGGATGACAACACCCGTAGAGGCAGCTCAACATCCTAGAATCCTGTCCTTTTCACAACTCACACAGCCACCCTCCCTCTCTCCCCCACACCTAGAAGGCTAGGTTGTCAAGGCAACATCTTGTAGGTCCCAGTATCCATAATCCATCGGTCCCCACGGACCCACTGAAGCCTGCTGTGGGGAAGATGACTGCCCCTTGGATTGGCTCTGGAGAGACGTGAGCAGAGACTAGTTCTCTGGAATATCCAATCCCCAGCCAAGACTCTCTCCCTCTTGGACCCATCCTTGCTGGAGGCTGAGCCTCCCCCATGAGGTGAAGCTGAGAGAAACATGAGGCCCAGTTTGACTGGAGTGAGAATGCCCGCGCTGGGTTCTGAACAGCCCTTGTGGTCCCCCGCAGCATGACTTTGCCCGCCTGCCCTGGCTACTCAGTTGCCCTGGACACAGAGTCTTCATAACGGAGGGAAGCAGAGGTTCGCCCCGCCCCCTTGCCTGCTCAGGGGAAAGAAGTGGTTTCAGCTCGATGGGCCCTGCTGTGATTCTAAGTGACTTGAAAATAAGTTGAGAAAAAAACGTCAGACAAGTCCCCACAGAGGGACATTCTGCAAATACCTGACTGGTACTCCTCAAGGTCATCAAGAACAAGGGAAGTCTGGGAAACTGTCACAACCAGGAGGAGCTTAAAGAGATATTAATAGGCCCAGCAATCGCATGATAGGACGGGAGGAGCACTGGACTGAGAGTCGACTATTAACGGTAGTGAGAGCTAAGATGGGCAGTGTGCTTTTCCAGTTTCAAAGCACAATTTTTTTTTAATTAAAATTTTCCTTTAGAGCAGTTTTAGATTTACAGAAAAAAAGCAAAGATAGTACAGAGAGTTCCGGTTTCCTCTATTATTATTGTTTATTTTATTTTTTTTTAAAGATTGGCACCTGAGCTAACATCCGTTGCCAATCTTCTTTTTTTTTTTTTTTCCTTCTTCTCCCCAAAGCCCCCCAGTACATAGTTGTATATTCTAGTTGTGAGTGCCTCTGGTCATGCTATGTGGGATGCCGCCTCAGCATGGCCTGATGAGTGGTGCCATCCCCACGCCCAAGATCCGAACCGGCGAAACCCTGGGACACCGAAGCAGACCACACGAACTTAACCACTCGGCCACAGGGTCGACCCCTCCCCTATTATTAATGTCTTACATTAGTATGGTACATTTGTGACAATTAATGAACCAGTGTTGATACAGTGTTATTAACTAAAGTTAATTTATTCAGGTTTCCTTAAAGTCCTTTTCCTTTTCCAGGAGCTCATCCAGGACCCCACATTACATTTAGTTGTCAGGTCTCCTTAGCCTGCTGTTGACTGTGACAGTTTTCCCAGAATTTCCTTGTTTTTGATGACCTTGGCAATTTGAGGAATATTAGTCAGATATTTTTAGAATGTCACTTAATTGGGATTTGTTTGATGTTTTTCTTATGATTAGACTGGAGTAATGGGTTTGGGGAGGAAGACCACAGAAAGGAAGTGCCATTTTCAGCCCAGTCACTCAAGGATATATACTATCAACATGACTGATCACTGTGACGTTGACCTTGATCACCTGACTGAGGTAGTGTTTGTTAGGATTCTCCACTGTCAAATTACTTCAAAACACAGTATTTAAGGTATGATTTCCTTTGATCTTATCTAACCACCTTCGGGAATTTACATAGTCATTTTATACCTCTAGTCTCTGGCTACAAAAGGAAGACACAAAACATCTCTGAGGTCCTAGTTCTAAGATTCTAAATTGTGCTCCATCACTGCACTGTGACCTACAGAGTAAGGGTGGCAGCCACAGGACTACCCAGGGTAGCATTCCAACCTTCCTTAGAAATGCCTCCCTCACAAAGCTGGGAGCAGGCTGGAGGTGGGCTGCCCCTTCTGTGAGGTTGAAGAAGCATGCTAGAGGCTCCATGAGTGAGCAAGCAAGCAAGTAGACGTTGAATGAATGATCAAGATAATAAATGTATTGAGAACATACTAATGCCTTGTTCTGTGCTGGGCATTATAGGGGATGGAGAGGTATAAGACATAAATGAAATTTAGTGTGGGAGACAAGATGTGAGCTGATGAACAGTGAAATAACACATTCAGCCTGTCCTTGAACACCGTCTCCTTTGTGAAGCCTTTTCTGATGGTCTTATCTGGATATTTTCTCTTCCTTCTCTGAACTTTTATAATACTGTGTTAAGAAAGGGCATTTGCCTCACTAAGATTGCTAGTGTAACTCTTGGTTTATACGACTTGCCCTGGTAGACAGGGATTCTGCTTTTTACATCAAGGATTATCATCAAGACTCACTAACTAGGTGCTGAATTGGTCTAAATCTGAGATCACAAGAAATTAAAGTCTTAGAGGCAACAGATGTGTTGGACTCTGAGGAGGGAGAGATCTTGGGTGGCTTCCTGGAAGAGGTGAGCCTGGAAGCATGACAGAAGGACAAGCAAAGGCCTTTTCCCTTCCTTAGATGAGGCAAGGGTGAGTTTAAAACCAGGCTCCTAGCCTTGGTATAACCCAGGGACCAGACCCTTAACACCCAATTCTTCAAGGCTGGCTCCTCACCCTACGCCTTCCATAGTCCTACCTTCACGTCTAGCTCGCACCAGTGTCTCCACCTGTCAGGTTCTTTCCCTCTCCTCTTTCCCTGATCACTCTGGCCCACAGTGACTTTACTGCTCTCTGACTGTCCAGACCAGCACTTCTGGTTTGAAAGGCCTTGTTTGGCACATCGTCAACCGCCCTGGATGGTGGGTTATCTTTTGTGAATTGGCCCGGTGTCCTCCTGGCCAATGAGACCCTGACTCTGAGTCTCACAGGCCCCCTAGCTCCACCCTGGCTTAATCAACGCTCAGTCAACAGTGGCTGATGAGTTGATGGGTTTCACAGTGTCCAGGGGCTGAAAGCCCTCTTTCCCACTGGCAATTTCTCACATCTCCAGGGCCCAGTTGATTCTTCCTGTTGGGTTTCTTGTGCCTCATTGCCCATCTGCCCTTCCAGTGGTGGGAAGACACTGCAGAAGGGAACGTGGCTCCCTCTTCCCCAGTCATTGCTGCCAAGGAGCCTGGGAACGTCTCTGCCATTGCTCTAATAACACCTGCAGATCTGTATGCTAGTGACTCTGGAAAGTTGCACCTCCAGCTTTTGTGAACAAAGAAAAGCTCCCTTCTGTGGCTTCAGAAGTAAGACCAGATGTAAGTACGTGTGTGTGTGTGTGTGTGTGTGTGTGTGTATATGACTATGTGCGAATGAGTGTGAGGGTATGGGTGTGTGGGGTGGGATATGGAGATGTGTGTTGTATATATGTGATCGTAGGTGTGTGTTTTTATATAATCATCTGTGTGCTGTGTGAGTGTGAGGATATGGATGTGTGTGTTGCAGTGCTGCATATGTTTGTGTGGGTGTGAGTGTGTGTGGGCATATGCGTGTGTGTGAGCGTGTACGTGTATGAGCATGGCGTGCTGTGTGTGAGAGTATGTGTGTATGTGAGTGACAGCATGAGCATGGGTGTTGTGTGTGTTGTGTGTGTATGTGGGAGTATGGATGTGTTGTATGAGCACACGTGGAGGTTCTGTGTGTGTGTGGTACAGGGATATGGGTTGTACCTGTATGTGTGTGTGAGTGTATGTATGCAGGGGAGGAAAAAATCTTCCAGACTAATCCTGTTAGAAGACTCAGGACTTTATTTACCCCCATGGGTGAAAGACTCTCCTTGAATGAAGTCTGGGCTCTTGGTCAGAGCCTTCCTTCCCTCTTCGCCTCCCAGCCCAAACTTCTCCCTTGAATCATCTGTGCTCCAGTGGGTGCTGGGGCATCTTTACAAGAGGTCAAGTTGCTCCGGCCCCCACTGCAGACAGTCCTGACTGTGCAGGTCAGTTGTCTCCTAGCCATCTTTGTCCTGCCCTCTTCTAACAGGGGCAGGACAACCTCGGAAGATGCCCGGAAGTGGTTTCCCCATCCAGCTAGGCCACGTTCCAAACCTCTGGAGTCCCCTTTGCCCCCCAGTGAGGGAGATGAATTTGGCATCAGACCCAGATGACAAGAAATGCTGACACAGGCCCGAGGTTGTGCAGGCCCTGCTGGGGTGATGGATGATGAGTTTCCAAGTAAAATCTAATAGAAAGTCCATGCATAATACATCTTTATGGGAGCAAATTCCAATTTGCATCCCATTAGGCCTCTGAAGTCTCAGAGGCCCAGCAGTACAGCTCAAGCCTTCTTCCAGAAGGAACCCAGAGCAGGGGGTGCCTGTGCCAGCAGAGGCAGGACCCCACCGGGGGCACAGTGGCCCCAACAATAGGACCTGACATCACAGGAGGAGCAGTGCCCTCCCACACACTGTCCCCTGGTGCTGTCCCAGGGCCTGGCTCTGGGCAGCTCTTCTCATGTTCTTCACAAGCAAGATCAAGGGCGAGCCCGGCTTCCCGGCACTTCTGTCATTTATATTCACTGCCCTGCTGTAGGTCAGGGATATGGAGGAAAATAATGTGTGCCCCAGTTTCCAAAGGGGTAAAGGAGGTTTGAAGAAGAGCAGGGTCCCTCCTGGCAAGGGCCAGGTACTGTAGGGGCAGCGAGAGGAGCACAGAGAAGTTTGATGATGTCGCAGAGAGCTCTCTGCTGGGGCCTCTGAACTGGGCTCAACTCCTGCTCTGCTGTTCATGCTCCAGCACCTTCCTACCCCCGTGCATTTAACCCCACTCAGCCTTGGTGGCCTTGTCTGTGGGAGAGATGATACCACCAGCCCTGCAGGGCTTTTGTGAGGTGGAAAATGCCCTTACAGCGCTGCAGGACTGGGGGTGCTCCCAGACCCCGAATGGGCAGAGGTGGGAGACTGTGTGTTAGGGGTGGCTGGGACAACGGGAAGATGGAGAATAGTTCCTGCTCCTGGAGCCCAGAAGCCTTAGTCTTCTCATCCCTGCTCCTTCCATCAGACTTCCTCTGAAGCCTCGGGGGCAGGTTAGGAGCATGGCAGTGGGGGTCTAAGACGAGGGGGCTTAATCTGAGAAACTGATTTGGTTTTCCTTTCAGGGGCAGAGGACGAGCTTGAGAAGGAGGGTCAGTGCAGTTAAGCTGGAGCTCTTGACATTTTAAGAGCAGAAAAGAATTCTGGAAAAAACTGGGACAGGAGCCAGGCTCGGCGATGGGTGGAGTGAAATCCGGTCAGTAGAGGAAGGCCCAAGCCCTGTGGCTGCCAGCAGAATGGGTGATTCCTTCTGACAGTGACTGGGGACTTCCCAGACTCCCTCAAAAAGTATCAAAGGCTCAGGACACAGACCACAGCCACTGCCCTCTAAAGAGGTCTTGCCCTGGTTCTTAACAGCGACAGGGATGGCCTTGTGCACAGGGGTCTCTGCCGCAGGAAAGGCTCACAGAGTCCTTTTGTGAACACTGCCCAATTCCTGTTTGGCCCTCTGCCTGGCTGGCCACTGGCCTTTCCTCTTCTCCTCTGCAGCTCACTGCTGCCCTGACCTGAGGCTTCAGCGGTTCTGTGGGGCCTTCCTCCCTGTGGCCTGGTTGATTGGCGCTCCACGGGCCCAAACTCCTGAATTACTCCCTGTAGTTCATGAAGAGGCACAGGGCTGTGATTAGGTGAGTCACAGCCCAGGGCAAAGTCATCCTGCAGGAATGTGTGGGCCACTGATGATGTGGCAGGACAGGGTACAGGGTGGGAGGGAGCATGCATTCTACCAGCTCTCAGAGCCACACAGATCTCTCAGCTTATTTGGTAGTAAGTGAGGCTGAGGTTTGGCAATTGTCTAGGAACTTAGGGCCCCAAACACTTCTGTTTTTCTCTCCCAATTATTGTGGTGGCACAGGCACTTAAGTGTTAGAGGGTATCATTTGGATCATACACCCTGACCTGTAGAGACGTGTCCACGGAGGGATGAAGGTCCCAGTGTGGCTACAGTGATGGACCGGGCCACAAAGACAGACCTGGAAGTGCCCGCTGGGCTCTAGTTTTCTCTCCTGTGAAATGCTGCTTCAACTGGTCCCATAGCTTTCTTGGGGTAGTAAAATGGGAGAAACAAAAGTATAAACTTGATGAAAGGTGCAACAGTGCTTTGAAAGAACTACATATACCGTGAAATATTAAGGTGTAACATTGTTGTGTTTATATAACTTATTATAACAGTCCCTGTTGTATTAGCCTAGAGTGTGAAAACAATCTGTTGTTGGGCCAGGACTGTCATACTGATATGGCAATTGACTGGAGGCACTGCCTTTTGAATTGATGCCAAAGCATGTTAGGTCCCGATACCTAAAAGATGGGCAGTGAGCGTAGGACCCCTCTCCAGTTTCCTAAGGGACAGCAGATTTCACTGCACGAGTTTCTCAGGTCCCATAGTTACTCTAGGGCGGTTCTGCCAGGGACACACATCGTTTCCTTTTTCTCAATAGGTTTTGTGATGTTTCTACCAAGACTTTTGTGCTTCTGTCAATAACTTCCACTGCAGTTATTCATCTTCTGCAACAGACTGACTGTTTGCTCAGTTGGACAGGATTTGTGGATGTGCATTACAGCTCAGCCGCAGTACTTTCTGTGGTGGTGGTTTTCCAAAGCATTCTTCAGGGCGTGCTCTCGGATCGCACCATCCCTTTATCAGCCTGCACTGGAGGGCCGACTGCTGCTGTGTAATCATTATATACCTGTTGCACGATCCGCGGCAGACGGGGCGCATGCCCTCCAGTTATACCTTCAATCATTTCCTCCGATGGCTGTTATTGAGCAAATTTTCATTTCTTATGTACCTGTCATAATGTTTAGTAGTGAATGTGTGATCCTGGATCAAGTAAACAAATTTTCAGTCCAGACCAAACAACTCACTTTATTTCAGTCACAATCAGACGTTGCTTTCTTTAGCTGTATGATTTAGCTGAAGCTGCTTCAATAGGTACCTGGAGGTTTTTTAATTTTCCTGTTTACATTTGCTACGGGGTCTTTTTTTCCTCCATTTTTTCATTTTGGTGAAATATACAGAATGTATATTTTCCCATTGGAACCATTTTTAAGTGTGCGGTTCAGTGGTACTAAATGCACTTGTAATGTACAACCATCACCACCGTCCATCTCCAGAACTCTTTTCATCTTGTAAAACTGAAAGTCTGTACCCGTTAAACAATAAACTCCCCATTCCTCTCTGCCCCCAGCCCCTGGCAACCATCATTCTATTTTCTGTCTCCATGATTTTGACTACTCTAAGTACCTCATATTAGTGGAATCATACAGTATTTGTTTTTCTGTGGCTGGCTTAGCATAATGTCCTCAAGGTTCATCCACATTGTCGCATACGTAGCATATATCAGAATTTCCTTCCTCCTGAGTCTTTTTAAAAAAATAGTTTTCCTAACAGATATGGCTGTTGAGTTTTCAGGTTTTAATGCAAAACTGCCATAATTTTCACAGACCAACTAGGTTGCTATGATACTCACTGAAGACTTGCCTCATTTTGCAATCATGGAGCAGCATCTATTGTCAGTGTGAATTACTTCCTTTCCACCTGAGAAACTGGGAGTCTTTCAACAGGAGCATTTCCACAGATAGTTACTCATTAACACTCTGATGTTCTATCCAACGTCTGCGTCAGTCCATTTTAGAATACCATGAATATGTTCGAACAGACACGACAGTGGCAATACTTGCCTAAATCTAATTGCTTGTGTTGAGGCAAGTTCTTAATTTTTTTTCCATGGGAACTAGATGTTTCCATCAGCTTTTCCTTGCTCTCTTATTCATCTAGATGGTATCTACTGTGTGCAAGGCTGTGTGCCAAGTGCTAGGGATAGAAGGTAAATAGAGCCCTGGTTCCTGTCTATACACCTGCTGGGACAGATGGACAGGACAACACATCAGTGAGCATGCCCGTCTGTAAGCACTTCAGCTTATGCAGCAACTTTCGGGGCTGACTGTCCTCACAGGGGAACCCAAAAAGTAGCAAGTCCTGTTGGGGAGGGACTAAATCTTCACCTTTTCCCCCAATAAAACCTTCCAGTTTATTATGATTGGTGTTTTAAAATTTCCCCCGTACTGAATTTTCAATCATCTAAATGAGTGATTCTGTCTGCAGTTGGGGTGTTCGGAGATGTCAAATTGGGCGGGTGCTGTGTAATTTGAAAAAGGTTTTTCTATATTACACTGTAATTTCATATTTATAAAATTTAAAAAAACTTACTCCTCTCAGAGTGCACATCAGAGAAAGCACAACATCTTCTGGGAGGGGAGAGAGATGTAGATTTGGGATCAGTTATTCTCGGGGGGCAGGGAGCACTGGTCTTTATCTCGAGTCGTTCTTTCACAATGTGGTTCTGTTTCCATTTCTTCTTGGCAGAGGGCATCTGCGCCAGGGAACCTGCGGACCCGGCCGACCTGTCAGGTACCTACTGCATTTGGAAACAAACCATCTTCTGGCCGACTGGGGAGCCCAGTGAGGGTTTGTGCTGCCTTATCTGACTTTGCAAAATAGAGCCTTTCTCAGCACCCTGTCTTTAAAGATGGGAGAAGCCACATGGAGGATGAGTGCCTAGTCCTTTGGCTCTTGAAAGCAGAAGCAGTTTGATTTAGGGAGTAGGAAATAGCCAGGAAAAAAAAGAAGAAAATACATACACACACACACACAAACCTGAATACAGATAGGATTCCTTTGGAGAGGAGGGGCGGGCGGGCAATTGCAACCTTATCCCCTGGGACTTGGGCTCAGGAGCCCAGCCTCGAGGTTCAGTGAACCCGTTAGTAACATGAACTTGGTCGCAGTATTTCTCAGCCCGAGCTCATGCATTATTTACCTGGAGTAAGTAAACCTGCTTCTCTCACTGTTGCTGGGGAAACCACTTTGATTTAGCAAGTTCTGTCTTACTCTCCAACTAAAACATTACAGAGTGGGAGGGAGGAAGAGGGGCCACCCGGGCTCCCAGAGGCTCAGGGTGTGGATCAATGTAGGGGAGTCCCTACTTCCCCCAGGAGAGCCCAACTGGGAAAGAATGGAGGGTTCAGCACCCGTGGCCCCATGCCTACCAGGTCCCACGTCTGCTTCTCTGAGTGCCGCCCAGGAAGAGTGGGGGCAATAAGGAGCACATCCCAAAGAGCAAGGTGTGCCCCTTCTGAGCCCCTGAGGCCACTTGCTGGTCTCACGCTGACGGCTTTCAGAGAGATACTCATCGGTCTGTGCTGTGCAGGGAGAGGGAGGGAATCAAGTTTCCCCAGAGGCTGTTTCCCCTGGTGAATCAGCCTTGGGCAGCCAGCTCGGTAAACACAGGTAAGGTGGTCCTCTTTCCTCCCAGACTCACTTTAGTTCCTATTCCCTGAGTGCCCCCACGGACCAGACAGCTGTGGTGGCTGAGAAAGGGCTCCAGCTGAGGGGCTGCGACCCTGGGTTCAAATCTCAGTGTTTTCTGTATAATGGGAATTGGAGTAGGTTGTAAAATCTTTGTGTCTCCCAATCCCCCAAGCATGGAAGACCGAGACTAGTATCTGCCTAGGAGATTTTGGGCAGATTGCCCAGTGAGGGGTCTGGAAACACCATCCATGCCCAGGTCCTATGATGCAGGGTGAAGGGCCACCGACCTAGGCTGCCGCCTGTTCCCTTTCTTGCCAGCAAGATTCAGACGTCATGCCTGGCTCCCTTCCTCCTCTTTACTGCGTATCGATTTTTCCTTTCCTCTCTTTGTTCTATTTGTGGCTTCCCTGGCCCCTCACAATTGCATTATTTCTTCAGAAGTGCCCCTGACGAGGAGGTCTGTTTGTGCACACCAGTGGCCTGGGCCCTCCTCCATGCCCAGGGCCTGTGCTGCTCTCCTGCTCCACCACAGGACCTTGTTGCATTCTCGTCGCTAAAACAGCACCTGGTGGAGCCTCTCCTGTTTCTTCCAGGTTCTCTCTCTGCTTTTACTGGGAGGAACCTGCTGTTTGTCAGGGAGGGTGGAGGTGTCTGCCGGTAATGCAGACCTAAGCCATGTCAAGAACATACTTATTGATGCGTTACAAATATTTAGACAATAGCCATAAATGGGTGAACGTTGATCTTTTGGTAAAATACAATGAGACGATATGTTAAAAGGGAAAAATAACCCATTTCCTAGGTATCGCTAACTTAACTGTTTTTAGCAACATCTTTCTAGATTTTCTTTTGTCCTCCTGGGGCTATTTTGTTATTTTCAAGCTTATGTTTAAGTCTGTACTTAGCTAGCACTGAGATTAGAAATAGGTGTTAATTACCTTCTTAACATTTTCTGCTTTTACATTAGGTGCTAAATATCCCCCAGTGACTTAAGTCCTCTCCACTTAAGACAGTTCACCTGCTCCTGGCCTCTGCGATTTCTGTTTTCTTTCTGAAATGGCCGTGTGGCCAGGAAATCTATGTGTGTCACTCCGCCTGCTCCTAGCTCTTCCAACTTCATCGACCAAGAACTGTTCCCATGGGGTGGAAGTTCCAAACTGGCTTCTTAAAGAGACTTCTAATTTCTTCCAAACTAAATGATAAATCAACGAAGAAAACACAGGCCACCTTGCAAACCTCTTTGGGCTGCAGGTGCACTTCTGAGAGGAGTAAGGAGGAGTTTCTCCCCAGGAAGGGCCTGCCAAAAGAAGAGCAGTGTTCTGGGGTGGTGGTTCTTAAACGCTAGCATGAGAAGGCACGGACTGCTGCCCCCTCTCCCCGCCCCCCCAGAGTTTCTGATTCAAGAGGGCCAGGGTGGGGCTGGAGAATTTGCATTTCCAGCAAGCTGCCAGAAGATGCTGATGCTTCTAGTCCAAGAACCACTGTTCAAGGCAAAAGGGACAGACAGCAAAGCCTTGAGACAGCAAAGAGCTTGGTGCATTCAAGGACTAGAAAGGAGTCTGGCGTGGCTGCAGGGTAAAGAACAAGGGACTGAAAAGGGAGGCAGGGGCCGTGTCATGCAATAAGAACACACACACACACAATTTTTGAAGGGAACTGTGTAGGGAGGTTAATGACCTGATTTACTTTTGCATTTGTTATTTTATTAGATTCTCTTCACAGTTACCACACTGTGAGCTCTGTGCCTTTGATCTCTAGAAACCCAACACCTTCCAAGCATGGAGAACAGAGTAGATGGTGGATAAACTTTATCATGTGCCAGACACTGTACTAAGCTCTTTATAAGTATTAACTCGTGTAATCCTCCTAATGACCCTGTGAAGTAGGAACTATTATAATCCCATTTTACAGATGAAGAACACCGAGGCATCAGACAAGTTATGTAACTGTCCAGGGTTACATAACCAGGAAATAACAAACCGGAATGTGAACCCAGGTAGCATAAGGCAGGCGTTGGGCTCGCAGACTTCATCCCACACTGCCTTTCTACTGCATGTTGCTGTCCTTATAAATGAGTGAACAACCTTGAGAGACAGCTGGAGCAGACGTGATTATCATCGCCATTTTCAAGACGGGGAAATTGAGGCTCAGACAGGCAACTGGTCATAGTTGGAAGAAGAGTGTCAATCTAGATTTCCTGATTCTAGATCTCGAAGTCTCGTCACAAAACTGGGCTGCTAGTAAACCACACACCCTAATGGAGAGTCTCCCATGTGTCCAGCACTGAACTTGGTGGACAAAGAAATTTACCAAGAAAGAGAAGCTGCGCCTGGCAGGTGTGAGGGCGAGGCTGGTACCCTGCAAAGATGGGGCTGATAGCTTTGTGCTCATGATGGGCGTCCTGTCAGCGGCCTCCCTCCCTCCCTCCTGGGCTGGGCTAGGGCAGCAGCTGGGCTCCTGGGCCTGGAGGTGCCAACAGGGCCAGTCATTCAAAAACCTATAGTTGAGTTTTGCAGCCAGAGAGAAAGATACAGTCCTCCTCTCCAGGGAGTGAAAGTTGATACTGTAAACCCTTTGGGCTCTATCTTTGATCTGGTGGGTCATCAGAGCAGCTTTTCTCCCCAGGTAGAGTTACCAGGAGGGGGCTGACCCAGGGCTTTGGAAAGCTGTGCCCTGCTGAACAGATGGTGCAGACGGGGGTGGAGAGGCGGTAGACACACGTGTAGGCAGGGCCTGAGAAGGGAGCCCAATTACCCCCAAATCTGGAGCCCAGACAACAAGTTCCAGGCCTTGGGGAAATTCCCAGGTTTAAAATAAATTCCTGGGGGTTGTTGCTTTTGGTTTTGGGCTTTAAAAACAGTTCCTTTCTAGATAATGGAAAATAATGACATGCATAATTTAAAAAGCTCCAAACATCCTTAAGTTAAAAGTGTTAAAGGCTAGTGCCAGGCCCTGAAGAACCCTAAGTGTGAGTGATTGATGAGTGCCTGGCTCTGAAGCATTTTCCTTCTTCCAATCAATTGCTTTGATTTGGGGTCCTCCCTGGCGGTTTTGATGTTCTGTTCAAGAAGGTGGTTATTTTTAGGCTAACTTTTAATATTGAAAGTGGCTCCTCTTATTCTGTTTCCTCTGCTTGTAACACTCTTGCTGCTTTTTGGCTCTATGAACTCCTATTCATCCTTCAAGACCCTATTCAAATATCACCTTCCAATCTATCATCTCCTAGTCCCCTTCCAACCGCAGAAAATGATTAAAACTATCAAATTACCCTGCCACTGTTGTCCATCCAACGGTACCTTCTTCACAATTCCATGTAACATGTGAGAGATTACAATCAAGGATATTTTTCTGGCCAGTTGGACCAAAGAACTTGTAGAAAAGAGATTATTTCTTATGTATCATTTTAACCCCAATACTCAGTGCGATGCCTGGCACTTAACCAATGGCCTCAAATTAATATTGTTGAGTAAATGTTCTTATTCTTTCTGCACCGGAAGAGGAGTGAGGGGAAAGAAATATGTATGAACATCTTTCATAGACCAAGCACTGTCTCAGCATCATTTATATGTTATTTAATTTCATCTTTATTAGCAATGTTTTCATTTGTTTAAATGTTAGCACAGTGACCAGGGGAAAACAGTTGACTATGGGAGATGCAAACAAGGACAATGTCTGTGCTCTAGGAGTTTCAGATCTTCCTGAGGATGAACACATACATACACGTGCGTGCACACCCACACACCCACCCTACGTAGACCATGTCCAGTCAAAAAAAGATTATTAACATTGTAAAACACATTACTTTCTAAATACTTGATACGGCCCTAAATGTAATAGAAGTGGACAAATGAGAGGTTGCTGTGTGTGTGGTGTTTTTAAGGGAAACACGGACGTCAATCTCTCCCAGTGGCCTGTGTTCTTATGTGCCTAGAGACTGGGAACAGACTGGCTGGAGAACCGGAGAATTGTTTAGAATGATACCTTATATGTATGACTTTTTTTTTGAGGAAGATTAGCCCTGAGCTAACATCTGCTGCCAGTCTTCCTCTTTTTGCTGGGGAAGACTGGCCCTGAGCTAACATCCATGCCCCTCTTCCTCTACTTTATGTGTGGGGCGCCTACCACAGCATGGCTTGCAGAGCAGTGCCACGTCCACACCTGGGATCTGAACCTGAGAACCCCAGGCCGCCAAAGTGGACCGTGCAAACTTAACTGCTGCGTCACTGGGCTGGCCCCACTTATATATATGACTTTTCGAAAAGAGCTGTAACATCCACGATCATCTGTTTATCCCGGAAGTCACACAGCTGATGATGGAGTGGGGCCTGGGGCTGCATTCTGTCCCTGTCTCTTATTAGCAGGGATTCTGCTTGCACATATGGCATCTCTGTGCACATTAGAGAAAGGTGCGCCTTCCTCAAGTAAACCTTGGTTAAATTTAGTATATTACCGCATAGCTTGAACAAGCGTACAAGGCAGACCTATCCTGGCTGTGCCCGGCACAGAGCTTTCCTGGAGCCCAGCACGTGGCAGTCCTGTGTGAGAACACACGTGCCCACACCCTTACTTGCTTGTGCTCCCTGTCTACCCCTCCCTGCAATGCCAGGACACATATGCCCCTGGGAGCCCAGACCTCTGTACCCACCCTCATCCTCCCAATAAGTAAAGGAGTTAGACCAGATTCAAAGAAGGGAGGGATAGGGAGTCCGGTCTCCAAGAGTGGAGGGCAAGCAAGAGATTTAACCTTAGGGGACACCTGGCGTGTGGCTGGGACAGGCACACGGTGCATACAAGAGTGTGTCAGCAGTGTCTGTGTGTGTTCCAGTAGACGGGTGTGGTTTTAAGGAGAGGGCTCTTCCCTGCAGCTTCAGGACTTGGGCTGGTACCTCCATCCATCCCTTCACTCCCTCGTGTCTACGATGTGAACACCTTCCCCCTACCAGATCCTTGTACAGTGCTCAATCTGAACAACTGTATATTCAAACCCTTGAATTTGAAGAAGTTCCTTAATTCTTTTTTATTTGGAAAGTTACAAAAGTTACATGCTCTTTTATAACAAATAAAACTAAATAAAGGGGTATAAAAAATTGAACAATCACCCTCTCTATCCTTCACTTCTCTTACTTCTGCCACTGAATAACTAGTGTTAAGTTTGCTTGTGTATTCCCACTACTTCATGAATGCTAAGGGAAGTATAAACAAACATATAGGTACATGTATGGGTTTTCATTTCTTTTAAACAAGTGTTTTAACAAAATGGAATCAGACTATAAATCTATTTCTTTAAAGTTAAAAATACATCATGGTGGGGGCCAGCCCGGTGGCGCAGTGGTTAAGTTCACACGTTCCACTTCGGCAGCCCGGGGTTCGAGGGTTTGGATCCCGGGTGCGGACATGGCACCGCTTGTCAAGCCATGCTGTGGTAGGCGTCCCACATATAAAGTGGAGGAAGATGGGCACGGATAGCTTAGGGCCAGTCTTCCTCAGCAAAAAGAGGAGGATTGGCAGCAGATGTTAGCTCAGAGCTAATCTTCCTCCAAAAAAAAAGAAAAAAATACATCATGGAAATCCTGAGTCTGGGTCAATATATAGGGATCTTTTCATTAATATTTTTGATAACTGCACGATACCCTGTAGTATAGTTGTACCATAATTTATTTAATCATTTCTCAGTTAATGAACGTTGAGATCTTTTCCTTTTCCTTTTTTTTCTTTTTGGCTACTTCAAACAATGCTAGAATAAACATATTTTTACATATTTCATTATGTACTAGTACTCTTATTTCTGTAACTTAAATTCCTTAAAGTGGAATTTTTGGGTCAATGTGTATGCGTATCTTTAATTTTAATAGATTTTTCCAGGTAATATTTCAAAAATGTTTTAGCAATTCATGTTTCTACCTGCCTTGTGTATAAATGCCTATTGCTCCACACCCTCCCCAGCACTGGAAAGTATCAATCTTTTTGCCATGTTGCTAACCTCGTGTGCTAAAGAATTATATCTCATCATTGTTTCATATTCCATTTCTCTGACAACAATCAACAAGGAAGGTTGTGTTTTCATACAGTAATTGTCCATTCATATTTCCTCTTTGATGAATCGCCCTTACATCCTCTCTCCTATTGTCTTCTTCCCATCAATTTGTAGGTAGTCTTCGTATCAGCCAGCCCTGGCGGTCTAGTGGTTAAGATTCGGTGCTCTCACTGCCGTGGCCTAGGTTCATTTCCTGGTCAGGGAACCACACCACCCGTCTGTTGGTTGTCACACTGTGGTGGCTGCATGTTGCTGTGATGTTGAAAGCTGTGCCACCAGTATTTCAAATACCAGCAGGGTCACTCTTGGTGGACGGGTTTCAGTGGAACTTCCAGACTAAGACAGACTAGGAAGAAGGAACTGGCCAGCCAGTTCTGGAGAAACTGGCCACGAAAACCTTATGAATAGCTGATATAGCGAAGGTGCCAAACACGGGGCGCGGTTCTGCTCTGCTGTCCACAGGGTCGCTAGGAGTTAGAATCACTCCACTAACAAACGCTTTGCATTTTAGGCCTATTCATTCTTATGTTATATGTGTTGTAAATATTTTCTTTCAGTCGTTCCTCTTTTATTTGTTCTCTTTTACCTTATTTTATATTTCATATAATCAAATCTCTTTTCTTTATGTCTTCTGGTACAGAATGTGCAGGTCTTCAGTGTCCTGAGCTTATATGGATATCCTCCATTTCTTCTTAAAAAATGCATTTAAACTGCTGATCCACTTGGATCTTACTTTTAAATATTATGTGAGGTACAACGATGTCTTTAAATCTCTTTGAGCCTTGGCTTCCTCTGACTGGGCATAGTTAGGATAAAAGAAAACGCATGTCAAACTCACAGCCTGGTGCATGGGGTACGGCTGATACTTGGTAAAATATTATGATCAGAGTTAGAGCTGGAACCCTGGCTTGTGGCCCAGAGCTCCTTCCTCTGTGTTAGTGACCTGCTCTCACCCGTTTCACTCTGGCCATGTTGAGGGCTGGGCACAGAGGTTGCCTGCTCCCACCCCGTCCTGGCCCGGGTGCTTTTAATCAGGAGAGCTTTCCCTACTGAAGGGGTACCAAGCCAGAGAGAGGGTCTGTAGTGATGTGAGGGGAGGGCTTTGCAAAGGGATTCCTGTCTAAGTGATTCCACAGTTGAGGGCTCCCTCTGGGTATCAGTGAACTCACACTGGATCAGGGCCACTCCAGCTCCTGAGGAAATCAGGTGACAGTCTCTTTGCCCAGGGCAGACGCCTTCTGTATAGAACAGGGAAAGCATTGGAACTAGAGTAAATATGAGAGGTGAGGGCGCGGGGTGCTGGGACTCTGGGGAATCTTTCAGAGGTTCCTGCCACCTCCCCCAGCAGACTATTCCAAAGAACAGATCAGAGAGCTTGAAGAGGGAAGTAGGAAATGAAAGAAATCCGGGGGCTCCAAAGCATTGGAGGATTGGGTGCCACTGTCCTGGAGCCCAGCAGTGAACTCCTTAGCTGGAACTTGGAGGCCTTATTCACTGGACCACGCACAGCTTGGGCCTCAGCCAGGTCGCTGTATATGCACACGTCATCATCCATGTTCAGTTTCATCAATTATCCCAGTAAGGTCTTCTGTAACTTTTTTTTTTTTTCCTGGTTTAGAATCCAATCCAAGATCACACATTTCATTGCACTTAATTGTCACTGTCTCTTAAACTGGACAATTCTCAGCTTTCCTTTGTGTTTCATGACCTTGACTTTTTTTTTTTTAAAAGCAGTTCAAATTAAGTCTTGACGTTTTAAAATAGTACAGGTCAATCATCAAGTAATATTTCCTTCAATTCGGTTTTTCTGACGTTTTCTCGTGGTTAGATTCAGGTTATGTATTTTGGGTGGAAAGACACTGAGAGGATGCTGTGGCCTCCTCGTTGCACTGGATCAGAAACACATGAGATTGATTTGTTCCAACATGGGTGATAACTTTGACCATTTGTTAGGGTGGTGGCCTCCAGGTTTCATCACTATAGTTACTATTTTTTCCCATTTGTAATCAATAAGTAATCTGTGGGGAGATATCTTGAGACTTTGTAAATATCCTGTTTCTCATCAAACTTTCACCCACTAGTTTCAGCATCCGTTGATGAATGGATGCTAACTTCATTACTGTGAACTTTTCTAACTTCATTATTCCTTCCAGTTAACATTTACTGTATAGAAGAGTTTTCCTTTTCCTTCTCTTGGATGGATGGATGGATGGAGAATGGATTTCTGTATGAACTCATGGATTATTATTTTATTCCTGGATTATTTTCCATTACTATCATCATTTATTTTTATGTTCAAATTGTCACAGATTTGACTGATGGCTGTGGTATGATTTTTCAGCCTACTATTTTCTCCCTTATTTATTTCTCCCTTATTTCTTCATAGAGACACCCATAAACTTTTTGCAAGTTGTAAGCCTGACCCGGAGTCAAAATTTTAAAGCTGGAGATAACTGTGGTGTCATTTGCCCTGGCCCCTTTATTCTACGTGGGAGAACTCTCACCTCGGAGAACTTAGGGCATTTGTTCCAGGTCACATGGCTTGTTAGAGGGAGAGCTTAAGCTGGAAGCCTGGTACCTGGCTCTTAGTCCAGAGCTCTTCCCAGGACATTCCCAGCCTCCTTGTCATCAAGAACCTTCTGTCATCACAGCAACTGGTATTCCCCACAGCCTGTGCAGGGCATCAGGAACTGACGGTTCCAGTGTTACTGACAAGATTTCTCTGGAAATTCTTGGGCATTTCCCCTGTGCTCTTAACCTTGGCAATGAGGGAAGAGGGTCGTTAGAGTCTTCAGAACTTCTATCATTGAGTTGAGCAATTTCCAAGCGCCTTATGGTTGCCAAGAGATGACAGTTAAAAATAACCAACACCTACCAGTCTTTCACAGTTTACAATTTGCTGGTAGGTTTTCTATATGACATGGTGATGGACATCTGTGGCCTGCTTGCCCAGCATCCCTCCCTTCTTCCTTTGGTACTGTCCTTCTAATTTTGGATGAAGAGACCACTCCCCCAATCCTAGTCCACGCGATCTGGGAAGGACTGACTCAGCCTGGTCAATCAAGTCACCACGGTAATTATTTCAGGAATGGATATGTGACCCTAGTTGGACCCATGAGAGTCATCCCTGGCACTTTTGCTGACACTGTTGGGAAACAAGTGCTTTCTTTTCATTGGAATGGCTAGTTGTAAGGAACCAAGTAACATGGAATTTCTGGGACTATTTTTGCTGCTATGTCAAGAGAGCCTGCCTGCAAAATGAAGCCAACACAGAGGAAAACAGAGCTGAGAAAATCAGAGACAGAATGAGTCCTGATCGACATGAGTTGAATCCTGATCCCACTGAGCCATCTACTCATGGACATTTTTAGTTATGAGAGCCAAATAATTCAATGTTTTACCTAAGCTTGTTTGAGTTAGGTTTTAGTCACTTGCTATGAAAAGAGTCCTGACTAATACAACTTCCTTTCAAGCTTGGGCCCCATCCCCCAGAGGTTCAGACCGTCAAGGGGGATCAAGTGGACTGAGGGAAGGTCAAGGTAGCCAGTCTCCTGGCCACCGTGTTCAAGGGACCCCCAGAATTACTGCCCTTTTGGCCTCATGAGCAGCCTGCCTGGTGCCCACTGTGAGGCCAAAGGGGTTTTGCTTCCCTGAGGCTCAGGCTCTCCCTTGGTTGGCCTCCTCCTCTTGCCTTGTTCTGTAGTTTCTAGTGCATTCTTGAACACATGTGTGTGCACACCTGCATGCATGTCTGTCCCCTTTCCTCCTGCCTTGCTGGATTATTCTACGGACCAAAAGGCGTGATATAGGTGCAGGGCCCAGCCCAGTGTCTGGCACACACGGCCAACCGTCTCTCCCTCCCCTTCCCTCCTCCTGGTTCAGGATGAGATTTAAGAATCTGTGACATATTCCAATTTTCAATGCCCTGGATAAATAATGGAGAATTGGAGTACAGGTGCCAGAAACTTGCACTAATTTTAATTAATTTTATCTGTTTAGAGTGAAATGTCTCAAAGTCATTGAGTAAATTTATGTCACACATGTTTATGCAAATCAGTATTTTTCTTTTGAGCTGACAGCCCAAGTCCTTGTTTTGTTCCGTGATGCTGCAGCAGAGGCCAAATGTGCCATGTTTTCTCAAGTGATGGCTGCCAGCTCTCCAAATGTCATAATAAGTGAGGTATTTCACATGGAGGCAAGCTCCAAGGTTGAGTGTGGCCAGTAGGCACCTACAAGCCTGTTTGTATTCTCTTTATTTTTGCAATACATTTTATTCTTCTTTATTAAAGTTATGAAATTAATTCATCTTATAAGTCAAATAATTCAGACTATATAAAAAATTAATTTTCTTACCCATTCTAACCGCACCCTCTGAAGTAAACAATGTAACCAGATTCATGTACATCCTTCCAGATTTTTTTCTAAATAGAGTCATGTGCCACATAACAACGTTTTGGTCAGTGACGGACTGCATACACAACGGTGGTCCCATGAGATTAGTACCGTATAGTCTCGGTGTGCAGTAGGCTAGACCATCTAGGTTTGTGGAAGTACAGTCCATAATGTTCGCCCAATGATGAAGACGTCTAATGACGCATTTCTCAGAACGTGTCCCTCTTGTTAAGTGGCGCATCACTGTATATAGTTTTCCACATGTACAGATTTTCCTCACTTTTTTTTTTACATATACAAACATATATAAACATATATATCTACTTATAGGCTACCTCTTTTAATTTTTTAATACAAAATAAGATCATATTCTGTAACACTTTTTCTTAAACTAATAATCATAGATCTGTTTTCAGGTCAATGTATGTAAATATAACTCAGTCTTCACAGCTGCATTGTTTTCCATTGTATGGATGTACCATGATTTATTTCACTAATCTCCTATTAATGGATTTTTAAGGTTGTTTACAGCTTTTTGCTATTACATATAATGCTGAAATAAATGCCAAATATATTTATTTATACTCAGAGAAACATTTGGTTATTCTTCTTTGGCCCATGTGCTGCCTGCGAGGGACACTACTGTATCAAAATTTGCTTGGTCTGTCAATCCATCCACCACACAAGAAGACATCCTAATTCCCTTTCCCAAGACGTGTGTGTAGCAGAGCCCTGTTTGGAAGATACCATTCTGGGAATGCAGAACCTGGACCCAGATGTAAGACCAGCTTCACTCCAGATGCCTCCTGGAGCAGTGGTTTCTCTGTCCCTTTCATTCATTCTACTCTGCTGTGCCCTCAGCATCCCAGCCGCCTCCACAGTCAGTGACAAGATGCTATTGGAGTTAAAGGGCTTTAAAGTCTGGATAAATGAGATGATCAATCTCTGTTCTCCAGAGACGCAGGACAGAGAATGTGCCTACTGAATGGCCTCAGCAGTGCTGTGTACATAATAAGCACTTAATTAATATGAAATAAGAACAATAAATCCAGTGGCTGAAGTGATCCCTTTGAAGTTCAGGTCAACTCTGAGCCATCTGAGAAGAATGAATGGAATGGATAGCTGAAACTCATAGATAATCCCAAACCTTATCTTAATAGTTAATAGATTCAGGCTCTTTACCTACCAAACTCTTCCTCAGCACTGCTAAAATAAATCCCCTACAGTGTTTATTTTTGTGGGGTAAGCGAGATTGAGCAGTGAAACAGCCACCAGAAAGGTGAAAGGAGAAAGAATCAGGACTCTTGAGCAAGACATTCATAGATGCCTCACAAGCAACTTCTGAATCACACAGCGTCAAGTCTGCCAAAGGACCTGGCCGGTTATGGACACAGAAGCCCCAGAATGGCTCTCCCCGAGGGCTCCTCCTGACTAGGAGAAGAGGTCGAATGACTCAGAGTCCATGGCTAGCTGGCTGGGATGTCCCAGCTTTGCCTTTGAGGTTATTCATGGACTCCAGCCTTTAGGATATGACATGTTTCATTCCATGAGAGAGTCTGAGTGCATTTTAGTAAAAAGAAGTGATCTTATCCCCGAGGAAGAAGGACCCACTCTGCGTGGGTAGACTGAGGACTGAGGGGGGAATTGGGGTGGGGGGCGGTCAGGACACTCCAGTGGCACCTGGCTCTGCTACGAGGCAGCTTTGCGACTCTGGGATCACAGTGTCGGCTTTCTCTGCCACAGTCCCTCTCTCTGTAAAACGAAGGAGTTGAGATTTAGGATTCTGAGACTGTGGCCATCTCTAACTCTGAAAACAACTCCGCAAGCCTGAAGAATTTAACACCGCACCTCCATGGGGCTGTTTCGGCAGGAAGGAGGGACAGATGGCTTTCTCTGGACTGGGTTCAGAAATGTGGTGTGTGATGTACGGTGTGAATGAAGCGTGGTGCCCTTTAAACACAGCTTCACCCCAGGAGTGCTCTGCCCTCCGCTGCGTTGTCTGGCTTTCATTCACATTCCAGTGTCACTCCGGCCCGGGCAGCCTCACGGACTTGTGCACTGGAACGAACACACACACACACACACACACACACACACACACACGCCCCCTGGCTCTGACACACACTGAATGATTCATGAGCCGACAGGATCATTACACACATGGGATGATTCATCGGGGACGTTTACACACACAGGCTCACACTCACTGTGACGTGCAGACGTGCCTGAGCCCACAGTGACAGGCACTCCCACAGGAGTCTTGGCGGAGCATCGCACCGGCGTCTGCAAGTGATTTGCGTTCTTGGCTCTCTGGAACTGCCTGTTCTTTGTCTTTCTGTTCACTCTTCAGCCCTTTCCTTCTCTTCCGTCCCCAACTTGGCTGGTTTCGGTCTCTTGCTCCAAGGCTCCTCAGCCAGTTTCCTGGACTGAACCCTGCAATGTTCAAGGCCCTTTCCAAGTTCAAGCTCTTTGTTTCTAATAAATTCCTCAGCCGTGAGGGGTCCTTGCTCCATGGGGTCTCCTCCCTCCCTGACTTGGGCATCTCTTCCTGGCTTCCTCAGAGGGTCTTGCAAGAGAGGCCGCAGTATCTGCCGTGTGAGCCAGTCCCCCTCACACGACAAAGGGAGCCGACGCTTGGTCACACCACAGAATGTGCCAGCGCCTCCTGGAGTATGGTCTTCAGCGCCTCTGAGAGCAACCTTCCCTTCCCAGCAGCCCAGGCAGATGGAAGTGTTGGGGCATCTGGGGACTCCACCTCTGGTTGTTGAGCTGGACCGGTTGTTTCTGAAGCTGCAGAGAAAAGAAAGTGCTGCTCTCCCGAAGGCAGATCACGGGCTGCGGGCCGGGGCTCTTCCAGGCGCCTAGGCCAGAGTGGGAACAGACAAGGGGTGAGGGTGACTGCAGAAGAAGGAGGGGCTCACTGAGCACCATCGTCTGCGTGTGGTTGTCACTGACCTGCCTTCAACTGAACGTGGCCCTGGTTCTACAGGGAAGACTGGGCACCATGTCCTGGTGCTCACACGAGGAGCAGAGCACTTGTTTTTCATCTTTCCCTTGGGGATCCCTCAGAAAAGAGACGGAGTGTAGCAGCGTCTGGTGAACGGCATCCGGGATCTGGATGCTCAGGCATTTGTCTAAGCCGTTAGTAGCTATGTGGCCCTGGGTGTGGCATTAGTCACCGTGAGTGTCTGCTTCCTCTGCTGTCAAATGCTCTAAAGGCATCCTCTGTCGGCACCAGACATCTGGTTGTGGGGATCCAGGGAGATTATAGGTGTGGCTGTGCCTTCCCTGTAGATCACGGTCCACGGCTGTGCTCCCAGGGAGTACCTATTAGAAGGTGCTAAGCACCTAAGTACTAAGTAGTACCTAAGTAACCAGGACCTAAGTAGGTTCAGTGATGCTGGGAACCCAGGGGCCTGCTGCCTAGAAACACGGAAACTCTTAGGTCCTGGCTAGCTGCTCATAGCTGAGGGTTGAAACACCCCTTTTCAACTCTGAAGTTTTGAGTCTAGTTAGTCTTGAGAGCATGTTTCCTGCTACTTATGTGAGAAGCTGATCTCTGACCACGTTCTATCCATCTGAAGGACTAGGATCTGGAAGGAACTACCCCGCCTTAGCCGACTGTGTCTGCCTCAAGCCTGCTTCCTCTGAGTACCCTCTGCTCCTCTCCCCACTTCAAACCTGGAACAGGCTCCCTTGGCAAACAGAGAGACTTCCACTCAACTCCTTTCTTGCAACTGATCTGCTGACTTGGATTTGAGGTTCCTCTGCCTAGAATAGCTAAGGTTTTCTTGGAGATACCCTGGCAGGCTCAGCAGGTCCCAGCCTGCTTCTGCCAAGACCCCAGTCCCTAAAGGGGGAGAAGCTCCAAGATGAAGATGAAGACAGGGTTGATCTTAACATGCCGGGTTGGGCTTTCAATAAAAGTACACAGAAGTTTTCTCACAAATTCTTTTTTTTCCTTATTGAAGTAATAGTGGTTTATAACTATGTAAATTTCAGGTGTACATCATTATATTTTGATTTCTGTGTAGGTTACATCATGTTCACCACCCTAAGACTAATTACCATCCATCACCACACACATGTGCCTAGTCACCCCTTTCCCCCGCCTTCCTGCCCCCTTCCCCTCTGGTAACCACCAACCCAATATGTGTCTCTATGTGCGTGTTTGTTGTTGTTTTTATCTTCTATTTATCATCCTCACAAGTTCTTATCCTGGGCATATAATCTTTTGGAGGATGCACTGCAGAGACTAGAAAGACTACACTGTATTTAAATATGCATCGATGTGAAGGAGGACCAATTCACTGGAACGCTGCAAACGATCCACAAGCAAGGTGTTGGTTGCACCTCTGTTCCAGATCAACTTGATATCTGGAAACCTAACACAATGTTTATTTAACTCTCAGTTAAATATTTAATTTATATAGCACTTACTATATGCCAGTCATGGTTCTAAGCATTTTTCTACATGCTAATTTATTTAATTTTCATGAAACCCTTGTGAAGTAGGTCCCTTTATCCCCAGTATGCTGAGAAGGACCTCGAGGAAAGGTTAAATTACATGCCTAAGCTTTAATAGCTGCAGAGCTCACGAGCGGGTGGCTGTGGAATTCCAACAGGGCCAATGCCTTGAGAGACCAGCCCAGGACCTCAGCCCTCGGCCCGTCATCTGGTTGCCAGTTATTCCTACAGTGTCGTAATTCTCCGGTTGGTTTTCTTGAGGGCAGCAGGAATTCTTGACCTATTGACGGTGCAGAGAAACAAAACGTGGGCTGGACAGGGCCCTGCCGACACCTTCGTTCAGGCCCAGGCCCACGACCTGACAGTAGCCTTCGTTGTCACCCCCAGGTCTGTCTCTTCCCCGGGCCCCGCAGGAGCCGTGTCTACAGAGAAGAGCCCAAGCCGCTGGCTTACCCTACTGCCTTTCACCCCTTCCAGGGGAGCCCCGCGGAGCCATTGTTCTTACAGCCCTGGTTCTTGGGCCTCTCTTGGCAAGGACCGTGTGGCTCCTCTTATTTACCCATTAACAATTAAGCTCTAGGCATTTAACATATAAACACAGAAAACATCAGCATAATTACAGCAAAGATTTCAAAAGCTCTTTGGCAAGGAAGGGCCTGAATATTTACTTAACAAAAGAATTCCTTACTTCAGTCTTTAATAAAGAGTTCACAATAAGATTTAACTAGCCAGGTCCTCCAGTAAATTAAAAACATTCTTTTATTCACTAGGAATATGATTTGCGTTTTTTAAAAATGTGACTCACGCACAACTCTTCAAAGAACATTCACAACTTTTTCCCTGAGAGCTCTGTTCCCACATTACCTTCCAATATGTCTCACTTGCTGAGATAATCCCTCTGAGCAGAGATAGATGGTGTGTGTGCGTGTGCACGTGTGTGTGCACACGTGCGTGCCTTAGAATCTTAGATTCTACCATTAGAGACTCTTTCCTTTGTGTTAACCTTGCCTTCTACATATGGGTTTCTTTTACAGCCCCGAAAGAGTGTTTGTTTAGAGTAATGACTCTTGGTCAAGTATTTCTTCTGTGATTGGAGGGACTTAAGCCAGTCTAATAGTCCAGGGCGCCTGGAAAGAGGAGGGGGGATGGGAGAAAACACTAGTGGATGCACTGGAGACAGGAGGGACGTTCACTTGTTCATTTTTTTGTTTGTTCTTTCAGTCATCCACAATGATTCTTACATTCCTATCATTGCCAGACATCAGGGACACAAAGATAAATAAGAGAGCAGTATAGTCAGGCAGACAGACAGACAAATAGTTATGCTACACAATTAAGCAAGGTGGAAGTCAGGATGGAGCGCCCAGTTCTCCTTGGCCCGGTCTTGATAGATGGATTAGACATGGGAACAGTGTCCTGGAAAGTTTCACAGAGATGACAGCTGAGTGTCACAGGTTGAGAAATAGGAAGAAAAATCTGATGCTTATGTTGTACTCGTTGTGTGCCCAGCATTACACTAAGCACCTTACATTTTAACTCATGTAAGCCTCACAAAAATACTCTAAGGAAAGTCCTATTATTATCCTTATTTTGCAGATGAGGACACTGAGGCTTGAGAAGCGAAGAAACTTTTCCAAGTGCCATAGCTCCAGAGCAGTAGAGATGGGACCAGAGCTGGGGAGCCGAGCTGCGTGCTCACTGCCACGGGCTCTGCCCACTGCGATGGATACTGTGGGTGGCGGTAATTCTTATCGTGATCATGAAACACTTCAAATATCTAAAAAAATACAAAGAATAACGTAATGAAATCCCGTGAATCCACCATCCAACCATCCATCTCCCTGAATTCCGTTATTTTGACTTGCTGGCTTTGTTTTTCTTAAAAAAAAAAAAAAAAGGAAATTACAGATACAGTTGATGTCCCCTAGTGTATTCCACCCTGAGCACATTCCTGCATTTCCCTGAGGTAGCACCCATGGTGGATTGTGTTTACATCTCAGCTGTGTTTTTATACTATCAGAGCATTTGTGTATATCCATCAACAATATATAGCATTGTTTTGTGTGTTTTCAAACTTTATTTAAATAGTGTCATTTTTACACCTTGCTCTTGCAGTCAACATCCTGTCCTTGGGATTTTATCTGTGTTGATGCCATAAGTTCATTTATTCAAAATAGCATATCATGAAATAGAGCTTAAAATATTGTATGGTATTCCATTGTATGAATAATACACCATGTATTAATTCTCTAGCCTTTAAAAATGTTTTGCTCATACAGACAATGCTGCAGTGCACTTTCTTGGGCATGTTGTTTTTTGTGTTCCTACGAGAATTTTAGAAGGTGCATTGCTGGGGGGGAAGGGCAGGCCCATTTTTAGCTTCATCTTGGGAAATTCCGCTCCAAGGGATTGGCCAGCTGTACTGCTACCAGCAGTGACTGAGAGTCCTATTGATCTGCGTCGTCCCAATACACTCATGCACTGCAAAATGATGTTTCAGTCATCAGCGGACTGCAACACGATGGTGGTCCCGTAAGATTAGTACCATGTGGCCTAGATGTGCAGTAGGCTAGACCATCTAGGTTTGCGTAAGTACTGTAGGCAAGGAAGAAATTTTCCTCTACTCTTCTAGGTTCTTCTGGCTGGTCTAAGAATTAAATTGACATGAGACAGAGTAACAGGAGAAAAGCAAACACAAGTTTAAGAACATGTATACATGGGAGAAACCCAGGAAAACCAAGTAACTCACCAAAATGGCAGAAGCCCTCACCTTAAACACCCTCCTCAGCTAAAGACAAAAGAAGGTGTGGGGGTGGGGAGAGTCAGGGACTTCAAAGGCAATTCACAGGTAGGTGAAAAGGAGCAAACGTTTGCAAAACAAGTGTTTGGCCACACAGAAAGAGAAGAACACAGAGGGGAGCCCAGCAAACAGGCTTTTCTAGGTCCCTCCCTGTTCAACACATGGTTGACGTTATACTAAGGTGATATCTCATTTCCTGAGACAGGTTTTTTTTAACCTAAAATTTTTTAGACAGTTAAGGAGGAGATAACAAGAAAAACTTTCTGAGTCTTTTGTTTCTTAAACAAATTAGCCTAAAATAATCCTCATGTTAAAGAGACACATTTTGGGGTGGCAAATTATGTTCCCCTGCAGTACACTCTATGATGTTTGCACAACCACAAAATCACCTAACAATGCATTTCTCAGAAAGTATTCCTGTTGTCACTTGATGCACTACTGTACTTGCTATATGATCAAACTGTGGATACCAAACGGCTTCTCATTGTTATTTTAATTGCATCTCCTGATTACTAGGGAAGCTGAACATCTTCACAGTTTTGTTTGTTTCTTCTGTGAGTTTGCTATTTACTTTCATCCACTTTGCTATTTGTTTATTTGGCTTTTTCTGAATTGATTTTTTAATTTTAAGAATTAGAGTAAAATTGACTTTTTGAGGAGAGGGATAGCAGTTCTGAGTTTAAACACATGTAAAGATTTATGTAACCCCCACAGCAATTGGGATACAGAACAGTTTCATTATCCCAAGAAACTATCAGAATACTTTAAACTATGAATCCAATTTCTTTAATAGCTGTGGGACTATCTGGATTATCTATCTCTTTTTAGGTAAGCTTTAGTAATCTGTGGCTTTCAAGAATTGGTTCATTTATTTAGTTAAATTTATTTGTGTAACGTCGTTAGCAGTCTTCTCTTACTCTTTCAACGTCTGTCGGGTATAGGGTGAGATCCTCTCCTTTGTTCCAGATATTGGTAACTTCCGTCCTCTCTCCCACCACCTTCCCGCTTTTTTTGTTAGCCTGCGTAGATTTATTAACTTTATTGAAATTTTCAAAGAATCAGCTTTTAGTTTCATCACGATGTTTCCTTTTGTTTTTTTTCTTTAATTTCAAGGGTTTTGTCTTTAATTCCATGGGTTTCTTTCTTGTTTTTATTCTTTCTTGCCTTCTGATTGTCTTGGGTTTACTTTGCTCTTCTTTTTTGAGTTTCTTAGAGTGAGAGCTTAGGATATTGACTTGAGATCTTTCTTCATTTCAAATATAAACATTTAATAGTGTACATTACCCTCTAAGCACTGCTTCATCTGCAACCCACACATTCTGATACGTTGTATTTTTATTCAGTTCAAAGTATTTTCTAGTTTCCCTTGAGACTTCCTCTTTGACCCAAGGATTATTATGTTGTTTAATTTCCAAGTGTTTGGAGGTTTCCCAGTTATGTTTCTGTTATTGATTGCTGGTTCAATTCCATTATGGTCAGAGAATATACTTTGTATAATTGCAAGTCTATTACATTTATTAAGGTTTGTTTTATGACTCCAGAGATAATCTATCATAGTGAATGTTCTGTGTGCACTTGAGAACGTATACTCTGTTCTCGTTGGGTGGAGTATTCTGAAAAGATCACTTGGATCCAGTTGGTGGATAGAATAGTTGTTTTTCTTTACCTTTGCCTATCTTCTGTTGGCTTGTCCTATCAGTTACTGAGAGAGTAATGTTGAAGCCTCCATATATAATTGTGGATTTGTCTAGTTCTCCTTTTAGTTCTATCAGTGTGTGCTGCATGTATTTTGATACTCTTTTGTTAGGTGCATATATGTTTAAAATAGTTAAGTCTTCTTGGTGAATTGACTCTTTTATTATTATGTATTCCCCTCCTTATTCCTGGAAATTATCCTTGCTATGCAGTCTCTATTAATACAGCCACTCAAGGTCAGCGCTGTGGTGTAGTGATTAAATTCATGCACTCTGTTTTGGTGGTCTGGGGTTTGCAGATTTGGATCCCGGGTGTGGACCTAGCACTGCTCCTCAAGCCACGCTGGCATCTCACATGAAATAGAGAGAGATTGGCACAGATGTTAGCTCAGCGACAATCTTCCTCACACAAAATAAAACAAAAACAAAGAACATACAGCCACTCCAGCTTTCTCTTAATTAGTGTTTGCACAGGATATCTTTTTCCATTCTTTTACTTTTAACTTACCTATATTATAAAGTTGTAGACAGCAAATAGTTGGGTCTTGTTGTTTGTTCTAAAATCTAATCTGACAATCTCTGTCTTTTAGACCACTTTCATTTCATATAAATATTGATATGTTTGAAATTAGGTATACTTTTTTTAGTATTTTGTATCTCATTTTATTTTATCTGTTGAGTTTTTAACTATACCTCTTTGTATAATTTGTTACAAAAAGTTTTAGTGTTTGCTCCAGGGACTACAATATGTACACTTAATGTTTCACAGTCTATTTAAAGTTAATAGTTTACCACTTCGTATAGAATGTAGAAAGCTTACCACCATTTAGGTCCCTCTACCCTTCCCGCTTCTTCTTGTAGTTGTCATATGTATACATCTATACACACCAAAAATTCACTGAACTATGTTATAATTTTTGCTGTCAAGTGTCATACATATTTTGAAGAACTCAAGAGAAGAATATATTTCTGTTACATATATATATATATATATATATATTTTTTTTTTTTTTTCCCCTGAGGAAGATTTGCCCTGAGCTAACATCTGTTGGAAATCTTCCTCTTTTTGCTTGAGGAAGGTTCTCCCTGAGCTAATGTCTGTGCCAATCTTCCTTTATTTTGTATCTGGGTCACTGCCACAGCATGACTGCTGATGACTGATGTAACACCTGGGAACCAAGCCTGGGCTGCTGAGGCAGAGTGTGCCGAACATAACCACTGTGCCACGGGGCCAGCCCCTCTGTATTATATTTGATCAGATTTTATATTATATGATATTTATATTTAACCAGATTTTTACCATTTCTGTTTTTCTTTCTTCATTCCTGATGTTCTAAGTTTCTTTCAGGTATCATTTTCCTTCCATCTGAAGAACTTTCTTTAACATTTATTTTAGAACAAGTCTGCCGATGACAAATTCTCTTAGTTTTCCTTTATTTGAGAATATCTTTATTTCACTCTGATTCTTGAAGAATATTTTCACTGGATACAGAAATTCTTTTTTTTTGGAGACAAAATTCGCATAACATATAATTCACCATTTTAACGTGTGCAATTCAGTGGCTTTTAGTACATTCATAATATTATGCAACCATCACCTAACTTCACAACATTTTCATCACACCAAAAAGAAGCAAAAAGAAATGCTCCCCATTTCCCCATCCCCCAGCCCCTGGCAACCACTAGTCAGCTCTCTGTCTGTACGGATTTGCCTATTCTGGACATTTCGTATAAATGGAATCATACAACACGTCACCTTTTATGTTTGGCTTCTTTCACTTGGTGTAATGTTTTCAAGGTTTATCTGCATTGTAGCATGTATCAATACTTCATTCTTTTCTATGATTGAATAACGTTCCATTGTATAGATAAATCACATTTTGTTTATCCATTCATCAGTTGATGGATATTTGGGTTGTTTTCACTTTTTTAGTTATTATGAATAGTGCTGCTGTGAACATTCGTGTAAAAGTTTTTGTTTGGACACCTGTTTTCAATTCTCTTGGATATATATCTAGGAATGGAATTGCTAGGTCATGTAATAACTCCATGTTTAACATTTTGAAGAACTGCCAAACTGTTTTTCACGGCGGCTGCGCCATTTTACATTCCCACCAGCAATGTATGAGGGTTCCAGTTTTTCCCCATTCTTACGAACACTTGCTAATTTCTGTTTATTTTATTTTATTATAGCCACCCTAATGGGTGTGAAGTGGTATCTCATTGTGATTTTGACTTGCATTCCCCTAATGGTTAGTGATGTTGAGCATCTTTTCATGTGTTTATTGGCCATTTGTTTATCTTCTTTGGAGAAATAGCTATTCAAATCTTTTGCTCATTTTTGAATTGGGTTATTTGTCTTTTTGTTGTTGAGTTGCACCAGTTCTTTCTATATTTTTGTTTCTAGATAAATGATATATAAATATTTTCTCCCAATCTGTAGTTGTCTTTTCATTGTCTTGATAGTGTCTTTTGATGGACAAAAGTTTTTCATTTTGATAAAGTCTAATTTATTTTTTATTTTGTTGCTTGTACCTTTTGCGTCATATCTTAGACTCCATTACCAAATCTAAGACCATGAGATTTATGCCTATGTTTTATTCTAAGAGATTTATTGTTTTAGCACTTATATTTGGGTATCTGGTCCATTTTGACTTAATTTTTGCATGTGATGTGAGGTAAAGGTCCAACTTCATTCTTTTGCATCTGGCTATTCTGTTGTCCCAGTGCCACTTGTTGAAGGCTATTCTTTCCCTATTGAATGGTCTTGACACCCATGTCAAAAATCAATTGACTATGGATATATGGGTTTATTTCTGGACTCTCAGTTCTATTCCTTTGATCTATATGTTTATCCTTATGCTAGTATCACACTGTTTTGATTACTATAGCTTTGCAGTAAGTTTTGAAATCTGCAAGTAGGAGTCCTCGAACTTTGTTCCTCTTTTTCAAAATTTGTTTGGCTATTAAAGGTCCCTTGCAATTCCATATGAATTTTAGGATCAGCCTGTCCATTTCTGACAAAAAACACAGCTGGAATTTTGATTGAGATTGCATTGACTTGAATATAGAATTCTTGGTGCACCGTTTTTTTCCTTTGAGCACTTTGACTATGTCGTTCCTCCTCCTTCTGGCCTCCATGATATCTGATAAGAAATCTGCAATCATTCAAATCAGAGAGTAATAATGGGAATTTGCCCCACACTCTGGAGACCCCAGCCCCTCTGTGTCCCTCAGAGTTTTGGCACCTGCCAACATCATGCCTCCACTTCAGTATTGCCTGGGGACTGGAGTGGGAGAGAGCAAACAAAGAGAACAAAATAAAAAACAAAATAAGAACTCTTTCTGACCCTCAACGGTCCCCTTTCTCCACCCTTGGACCAGAAAAAGAAGGTTTCTCTTGGAGCTCTTTCCGTCCTCATGTGGTGTGTACTTCTGGGTTTTGGGCGTCCTTCAGGCCAGGTGATACTGAAGGAAAAAACCTGGTAACCTCACCCGTGATTGGGTAGAACTTTGAACTCTGGTATCCGTCTCCAGTCAGCCTATTACCATTGACTTTTCAGTGTCCTCAGATAGCCTGCTGCTCCGTGCAGTCTGTGTGGGGTTTGTAGTTGGATTCAATGAGAGAGACAAGGCGGGGCAAGCTCGCTCTCTCTTGCTGGAACTGGAACCTCTCTTAGGTTGATCTTTAAGAAGTCCTTATAAAACATAGATGCTAATCTCTGCGTCACAGTGTGTGCTGCACACATCTTCTCCTGGTCCTTGTCTTGCTTTTAAATTTTTAGAAATTTTCTCTCATTTAAACCGTAGTTTTACATTTTATTATAGTCAAATTTATCAATCTTTTTTCTTTATGGATCAGGCTCTTGTGTTTTATTTAAGTAATCCTTTTCAATCCTGAGGCCATAATGGTATCCTCCTATATTTACTCTCTTTTTTTCCTCTTATATTTTCTTCTAAACGTTTTCAGGGTTTTTTTTTTTTATATATTTATAATGTCTTTTGAACACCTGGAATTTATGTTTTCTGTATAGTGTGAAGTTAACATTTAATTTTTTTTTCCAGGTGAATCACCAGTGTCCTAGTACATTTACCAAATAATTCATTCTTTCTCTACTGATGTTTAGGGATCTCTCCTCTATCATATATCAAGTTTCCAAAGATATGGGGTTTCTGGGCTGTTTATTCTGTTTCATTGGTCTGTTTGTCTATTCCTCCTCAGTTATCTTATTGGATTAACTCCCAAGGATTTAGAAGAAGTTTTGACACCTGGTAGGGCAAGTTCTCTCACCTTGCTCTTCAAAATTGTTTAGTTTTTCTTGACACTGGATCTTTCACATGAGTTTTAGGATAAGCTTGTCAAGTTACAAGAAATATCTAGTGGGATTTTGATTGGAATTGCATTGTATCAATGTATTAATTTTGGTATAATTGATATCTTTACAAGAATGAATCTTCCTACCCATAAACATGATGTATCTATCCATTTATTCAAGTATTTTTTTAGGTCCTTTAATAATGTTTGTAATTTTCTTCAGAAAACGCATCTTTTATTAGAATCACTCCTGGATATGGATCATTTTTATTGTTACTGTGAATATCAATTTTTTAAAACTAGATTTCCTTGCTGAGCTCTACTATTAATTTTAATAGTTTGTCAGGTTTTTTGGATTTTCTATATGCTATCGTATTATCTGTACATAAGGATAGTTTCGTTTCTCCGTCAACCTCCAACTCTCATATGTCTTCTTTCTTTTCTTCTTTTATCGTTTTGGCTAGGACTTCTAGTACCACATTGAGTAGAAGCAGTTATAACAACATCTTCGTCTGGTTCTTGACTTTAATGGCAATGCTTTTAAGTTTCACAAGAAAAGTGATTTTTACTCTCATTTTGATAGATGACTTTTGTCAGGTTAAAGACTTTGACTTGTGTTCCTATTTTCTTTTAAAGTCATGCTTGAGTGTGAATTTTCTTAACTCTTCATTAAAGGAAAATTAAAACACTCACAAAAGTAGGCAGACTGGTATAATAAACCTCTGTCTGCCAATTACACAGCCTCAATAACTTAGCTTATGGGCAATCTTCTTCTATCTATACCTCTGCTAACTTCTCCCCTTTCTGTGTTATTTGAAACAAACGCCAGACATTACATCACATTATCTGTAAATTTTTCAGTATGTATTCCTAGAAGAATTCTTTAAAAAAAGAAAAATAAACAACCCTAGTATCATTATCAAACAGATTTAGCAATAATTCCTTCACATCATTAATTATACACTCCATGTTTACACACCCAATTGTATGAGTGTTGAATTTTAGCAAATATTTTTTCTGATTGATTGAATCACTATTCTGTTGATTAAGTGGGTTTTTTCGCTTTAATCTGTTAAAGTAGTGTACTTTAATAGATTTTATGTTGAGCCATTCCATTCTTGAATTATTGAGATAAACACAACTAGGTCATGCTTGATTTTATAAATTTAGTTCCCTGAATTTAATTTGCTAGTATTTTATTTAGAAGCCCTGCATTTATGATCATAAATGATATTGCTCTACAATTTTTTTGGCATACTGTGTGCTTATTGAGTTTTGGTATTAAAGTTAAGATTCTCATAAAGTGAGTTGGGTAGCTGTATTTGTTAGAGTAAAAACTAAGCTCCGATAACAACAACAACAACCACAAAAAAAACAAAAAAACCGACCCAAATACAGTTGCTTAAATAAGATGGAAGCATATTTCTCACTCATAGTCTGGAAATGAATGGTCCAGACTGGTAGGGCAGATGTCCACCATGTCATCATATGGAGACCCAGGGCTTTTCCATTTTGTGTCTCTGCCATCTTCTAAGGTGTCTTCATCTACGTGGCCAAAGGTGGCTCAGCTCCACATCTGTGTTCCAGCCCGTAGGAAGGGGAGAATAGAGAAAGTGGAGGGCAATCAACTTCCTTTCAAGCAAGTATTGTGTTCCCCCAAATTCATATGCTGAAGTCCTAACCCTCAGTACTGCAGGATGTGACTTTATTTGGAAATAGTGTCATTGCAGATATGCTTAGTTAAGATGAAGTGGTACTCGAGTAGGTAGACCCCTAATCCAATGTGACCAGTGTCCTTATAAAAAGGAGAAATTTGGATACAGATACACCACAGAGAGAATGCCACATGAACATGAAGACAGAGATCAGCCAAGGAAGAGCAAAGATTGCTAGCAAACTAGGAGAGAGGGGTGGAACAAATTTTCCCTTACAACCCTTGGAAGGAACCAACCCTGATATCTTGATCTCAGACTTCTAGCCTCCAGAACTGTGAGAGAATAAATTTCTGTTGTTTAAGTCACCCTGCTTGTGGTGTCGTACTTCTTTCCAGCAGCCCTAGGGAATTAATATAGCAAGTGATGGAGCAGTAGCACCCCTTCTGCTGATAGTTAAAGGTGAGGATTAGTCCTTTGGCCACACCTGTTTGCAAGGGAGGTTGGGGATGTGGCCTGTAGCTGGGTGATCCTGTGTGCCTGAAAAATCTTATCAGAGGAAGGATTTGGGAGGACAACTGCTGCAGGAACTGAAAACGTTCTTTTAAGAGAGAGTTTATTTGTGCCTTACAGGTTCAAGAAAACAAGTTTCTAAAACCATCTGGGCCAAATATCTTTTAGGGTGAGAGACCTTTGATTATCAATTCAAGCCTGGACACCTACTGCCTCCACCGCAGGAAGAAAACGACTCCAGTATCTAATCTGCTTTCTAAATCTCTGGTACCAGAAGAGTTTAGAAGGAGGTGGTAAGAACACTGATAGAAACAAAAACAAAAGAACAAAAAACAAAACATATGACCACTTTCTCCCCTCTCTTCTAGATCACCCCTGGACAGGCTAGAGTGCCTCAACTGACTTCATGTCTTCACTTGCCTTTTATTATTTTTCCCTCTTTGCCTCTTTCTACTGCGTTTTGGATGATTTTACTTACTATCTTCCAATTCATCATTTTTTCTCTTTGACTGCACTCAATTTTGAGTTTAACCTGAATCTCAAGGCTTAAAAAAAAATCCAATAACTGTTTTTTATTTCTAAGAGTTCCAATCAATTTTTTTCCCCTAATTGGTTTTTATGCCCATTTGTTCTTGTTCCATTTCTACCTGTTTTCATCTAATACTTCTTGCTTCTTTTTTAAAAAATTGTTCCATCTTCATGATTTCTTTGAGCAATGTAAATACCTTTGACCGTCTTTTCCATATTACTCTATAGATTGATATCAGCTGGAACGAATTCATGTTGTTTGTTGATTATACTATCTTTCTTAGCCTTGGACTTCAGTTTTTAAGATGTGTTTTGGAATTTTGGTTGCAGATCCATTTTGAATGGCAGTCTTTTCCCCTCCTGATTTGTTTTGTTTTTGTCTTTTTCCCCCTCTTCCTGTTGTGCGATTTACAGATTTGTGGTTTTCTCCTAAGCCCAAATTGTTCCAGAACAAGGTCTTCTGTGTTGGCTCATGGTTTCTGCTCCTGTACTAGGATAATGCCACTGCAGATGTGCAGCCAGCAGGCAGCTTGGCATGGCTCCTTATTGCAAGGCTGTCCTCTATTCTCACCCTCCTGCCTCACCTATCCTGGCCCAGAGCATCTGAAAGCTGAACCTCTGGTAGCTGGCTGGCAGCTCTACTCTTTTCCCGGCCTCTTTTCATGCATAAGGAAGCAAAAATCTGGTCCTTGGTTTCAAGCCGTAATCTGGCTCTAGTCCCGTCTCCCAGGAAAACATTTTTTAAAGTCAACCTTTTTATTGAAGTATAACATATGTAGAGAAAGCACACAAATCATAAGTGAACACCTGGATGAGTTTTCACGAGTGAGCGCCCCTGCATAATGAGCACCCAGATCAGGAGAGAGAACATTCTGAGCCTCCGGAAGCCCCTGCTGCTCCTGCCAGTCACTACCCTTTCAAAGGTAACCACACTTGACCTTTGTAACAACAAAAGAGAAGTTTCAGTCCCCAGTACCCTACAGGAGCCTAGCTTATGGCTACCACTGGGACCCAGAACCCAGCAGCACCTGTCACAGCCCGATTCAGTGATTTTTGTCTCTGTTCTACTTATGGTTCGCAGAGATAGTAGTCTTGTTTTTGAGCCGAGCTATGTGTGTTGGATTATCTTTTAAAACGGGTTTTATTCATCATGGCTTTGTGGTTGGAATACAGAACTCAACACACCATTTTTTTTCATTGAGACATAATTGACATATAATCTTATATTAGTTTCAGGTATACAACAGAACGATATGATATATGTATATATTGTGAAATGATCACCATAAGTCTAGCTAACATCCATTGCCATACATAGATAAAGATTTTTTTATTGTGGTAAGAACTTTTAAGGTCTACTTGCTTAGCAAAGTTCAAACATACAATACACTATTGTTAACTATCGTCACCATGCTGTACATGACATCCCCAGGACTTATTTATCTTGTAACTGGAAGTTTGTACCTTTTGACGGCCTTCACCAATTTCGCTACTCCCCACCCCCACCTCTGGCAACCACCAGTCTGTTCTCTGAATCTATGAGTTTGAAATTTTTAGGTTCCACATGTAAGTGAGATTGTACGGTATTTGCCTTTTTCTGCCTGGCTTATTTCACTTATCTAATGTCTTCAAGGTCCACCTATGTTGTCACAAATGGTAGGATTTCCTTTTCTTTTTTTTCCCAAATAATATTCCATTCTGTGTGTGTGTGTGTGTGTGTGTTATATATATACACACACACCACATGTGTACATAAACATATATATGTACACACACACACCACATTTTCTTTATCCATTCATCTGTCAGTGAAAACTTAGTTTATTTCCATGTCTTGGCTATTATAAATATTGCTGCAATGACCATGAAGGGTGCAGAAATCTTTTTGAGATATAACTTCGTTTCCTTTGGATAAATATACAGAAGTGGAATTTCTGGATCATATAGTGGTTTCATTTTTAATTTTTTGAGGAATCTCCATATAGTTTTCCATAGTGGCTACACCAATTTTAGCACTCTGTCTTGACTGGAATCTTCCAGCAGGACCTGTTGAGGGAACTGTCACCAGTCCTGGCTGGAGACCAGGAAAATGGTGGTAGACAAGCTGGGTTCAGCTGATGGAAAGCTTTGTGCTTGCAAACAAACTCAGACTTTGTCCTCTAGTTAGCGGATGGACGACAAAAAATTGCATACAGCAAGTGGAATTATTTTCTATATATGCATTTTAGAAATATTTCTCTAGCTAAACTACAGAGGATGGAATGAAGAAGAGTTGCACAAAACCAGGGTTACCAGCTAGGAGAGAATTTCAGTAATCTGAGTGAGACATGGCAAGGCCCCACAAGGGCAGTGATAGTGGGGGTGGCAAGATTGTAGGAATATATTTGGGAGATAAATAGGAGGTGGCAGATTGAATGGATGTTAAAGATGATTTTTGGTTTCTGGAAAACTGGTGGAAGGTGGTGCAATTTACTGAGCTTAAGGAATGCAAGAGAAGCAGATTTGTGGGAATTCATTTGATTTCACAATTTTGTCAGTGGCTGGCTCTGCACATCCTTTCCTAAGGTTGTGATCCCAGGACTTGTCTGACAAATACGTGTTTTTGAATCCCTGCTGATGAGGCATGGAAGCTGGGCAGACAGGGAGGGATTGGGGATAACCCAGTAGACAGGGCGACCCTTGCGCTGGAGCTCTTTGGGGTGGACATTCATCAGCATACAGGAAATGCTAGTCCTCAGGTCGGCATCTCTAGCTCACAGAGTGTGCGGGTGCCCAGAAGCTTGGCCCCTTTGAGAAAACTAGGAGGTGGGAAGCAGAGAGAGTCAAGCATATGAGAAATAAATACAGACTCATAGAGAAAGACAGACAGGCCTGGGAGTAAGGAATTGCAGTCTTTCCTTTCTTCTGGTTGGTCAGATTTCAGTTCTTTACCCCCTGACTAGCAATTTCTGCCTTAGAGATCTTTTATTACCTTTTATTACCAGCCTTCCAAGGTAGATCTTTCCCTCGGGAGAGATCCACAGGAGGGGTAACAAGTAGATAATTCAGTGGCTGGACACAAATGAGTCCTGGAGTCAGGAGGGTGAGCTTTGCCTTCTCTGAGATCCCACAGAAGATGTTCGGGAGGTCTTCGATGTCTCCTCCTTCTGGCCTTTCTCTCTCTCCACCTCCTCTCTACTTCTTCTTGAACTTCCAGTCCTCTTCAGCTTTCTGGTCAGCCAGGCTGGGTGTTGCAACCCACCCACTGCCCAGGCTCTTACCTAACTTTGTCTGAGCAGGTTCCAGAAGCACGTCACTGGAGTCTGGGGTTTCCAGGGAAGTCAGCTCAGGCCTAGCAGTCTTCTCTGTGGAGGGCTGAGGCACAGAAAGCTGAGGGGGAGAACGAGCTGAAGCACATGGCTTTATCTCTCCAGGCCTCACCTTCAACGCTCACAGTAACAGATGGGTACTGCTGTCATAACCTTGCTCACACTCTTATTTGTTTTAGGCAGACACAGAATAACAGGATGTTACACCTGTGAAACCATAATCCAACCCCTGCACTCCATACATGAGGCCCAGGGAGATTAAATCACTTATTCAAGGTCAAACCAGGAACCTTTCACTTTGCTCCTCCTCCCCATCCCACCTCTGGCTCCCAAAGGCTTTAGGACCAACCAACGTAGTGAGCTCTGGGGTACTCTTGCCAGTAGAGATATCGACAGCCTTTGGGCTGAGGGCTGAGAGTCCCTTGGCCCCTTGGGGACAGGCAATGCAGGATCTGAGTTTGGGGTCTCATCAAAGTCCGGGTCTGCATGCTCCTTGTGTCTCCACAGCCATGAGCACAGGAGGGGCTACGTACATTCGGCAGGTCTCACCCCTGCAGGCCCCTGCACCTGGGACTGGAAGAATGAATAGGGACCTTGTTTGGTAGGAATTTCTTTCCTCTGCTGTTTGCTTTGGGTTTTTTCCCTCTCCATTCCTGGCTGCTAACCCAATATTTGGCTTTCTGTGAGCACTAAATATAATTCTTCATTTAACCCCCAGAATCATGGTTTCCTACCTGCTTCCCACGACCGGATCCACAGCCTGGAATGAAAACAGAACCCAGAGGGCATCAGCCACTCAGGCGGAGGAGGCGGCAGTTCCGGGGAGGAGGAGGAGCGGAGGCAGGGGGGAGGGAGCACCCACCCACGCTGGGCATCTCTCAGACATCCTGAGAAAGGGAGGGACACGGGGAGGGGGAGACTTATCGCCTTCTGTCCCCACTCCCTGCAACCAGGGCCTTGATTCTCTCCTCCCTACTCAAAAGGTGGCCTGGTTCCCACTCACAGCACCTCCACACACCCAGCGTTCCAGGTTCAGAGAATAGTGAGGTAGGGCCAGGGCACAGGAAACAAACAACACCTACTCCTCTGTCCCACCCGCCTCCCACGGACACCTCTGGCCGCTGGCAGCCCCTTTGGATGGGGAGACTCTGTGCCGGTCCCCACCTTCCTGCTCTCACTGGGAAGAGTCAAGGCAGCAGCACAGGCAGGCAGAGCTAAATGGAACTGGGCAGTGGAAAATTCCCCTCCGGAGCCTCCTGGGGAGGAGCTGGAGCAGCTGCTATTGAACACCAGGGTTTGTTAGGCACCTGGCTTTCAGGTCCCCCGCCGGCTAAGCCCCCCAGCTGGGAGGAGGTGGCTGGGCCAGGGAGGGAGAGCTGGGAGCCCTGCTCCCCAGCACTGGCCCCTGTTAATGCCTGTTAAAAACCTCCTCTGAAATCAGATGTGGTTTTCCAGATCTGGGAGCCCGTGGCAGTACAGTCTGTCTCCCTTTGGTTGAGCAGCAAAACAGGAGACAGAGCTTCCTACCACCTGATTTACAGTCTTGGCGTATTTTTGACACACAAATCACTCTAGAGAGAGAGGCTCAATTATGGCCGTGCAGATGCAATGGCTGCAGGAGTGCTTCCCACCTGGGCGGAGGCCTGAGGCGAGGCCAGACCTCGAGGAGCCCAGCGGGCCTCCGCTCTGCCTGAAACCCAGCCTGCTGCCCACCTTGCACATGGTCTGGTGCCCTGGTGGGCCATCGTGGGGCCTGGAGTTGGCGGTGGATGGCAGGGCAGGGGGCAATTTGTGAAGCAGGCCATTCTGACCTTCCTCTGTCCTCTTGTCCCCTTCCTCTCCTGTACCCGCCTTCATTTCTTCGTGTGTCTGTGGAGCACATGCCAGGCACTGGGCGCTGTGGGAGCTGCTGAGAGGGACGCAGAATAATAAGGCCCCCCCCCCCCCCACATTGGTTCCTTAAGGAAGAGGAGACAGGAGTGCAAATGCCTGCAACCAAAGGCAGAAAGCCGTTAGAGCCATAAAATGCTTACAGACAAGGTGCCCTGGGGATTCAAAGAGCTCTCTCGGCAGGGGGCAGAGGAGGCCTCCCCAGGAGGTGACAGGAATGTCTGTGCCTGGGGCAGGAGACTCCCTCCCTGCGAGGCTGATGTGGTGGGTCTGCGGGGATTTCCTGAGAGACCCCAAATCTAGAACTTCCTCCCCTGTTTTCTCTCCATCCTCTCCCCACCCCCAAACTGAAACCTGCCCAGAGCACCTGCTCTTTTTTGCTCTTAGTCAAACCCAGGTATCAGGTTCTGCCCTTCTGTCAGGAGCCACGGGGTTTCTTCAAGGCTGGCACCAGGCAGGCATCACCCCTCTGCCTGCCCCACTCCCAACTTGTGGGGGCTCAGCTCTCCGGGGAGTGTGCCGGGCATCAGTTCAACTCTTACCTCTTGTGAGAGGGTCACAAGGTTCTTCCAGTATGGCTTCAGTGGATTTGGCTGACCTGACAGACTAGCCTTGTGGCAGAGGGGCGGGGTTCCCTTATCTGCACCACTCCCCGCAACTGTGTGCTCATTCTTTGGTCAGGTGGTCTGCTCTGTGATGTCTGGCTTCCCTGTCACTCCTCCCAGTCCATACCCTACCCCGTCCAGACCTCCGGGAGGTCTCCTCACTGCTCTCCTTGGGACGTGGTATGGGCACGGCTTCATTCCACTCCAGCGTCAGCAGAGGGCTGATTCTGTCTCAGGCACTGATCTGGGTGCTGGGGACACAAAGATAAAGTAGAAGACCCCACTGCCCTTGAGGAAGTCACAGCCCATTAACATTTGGATATTGCTTTCCTGCTTACAAAGCACTTAGACTCACATGCTGCACTTGGTTTCCCCTCCACAGGGCTGGGAGATGGAGAGGGGAGGGACCAGTGCTACTCTCAGTGTAGAGACAGGTGACCCGAAGCGCAGATTCTTAGTGGTCTCCCCACAGTCTTGCCATCAGCTGGTGGGAGTTGCTTTCAAGCCCTTCTCTTGCCACTGTGACCTTGGGCAATTTTCTCCTCTATAAAACAACAACCTCACTGGGTTGTTGTAAAGATCAAATGTGTGACATAGCACACCTCTGGCACGTAGAAGGAGACTATAAGGTTAGTTTTCCTTTCTTGGGCGTAGGTGCACATCGTTTGTTTATGCCATTCTCCGTGAATGTTGATTGAGATGGAAATTCCTGCGTCCACCCCTCTCCCCTTGCCTCGATTCTTGATGAGAGCCAGGCGGGCTGGGACAAGATGGTGGGGAGGCTGGAGGGTGCCACCCACAGGATAGGAGAGAATCTGGGGCTTTACGAACACAGGAACTGCATCCTTGGCTCATCCCAGTGGGCGGAGGTTGGGCAAGTTGGTATCCTGCCCCGCCTGCTGGCGGAGGCAGCTTATGGATTTGGTGACAGATTCCTCTGAAGAGATGAATGAAGCAATTGTGCACTTGGTGTAGAAAAGATTCCAGATAGAAGAGATGTTTTCAATGGCAATAACCCTGAGATGGAGTATTTCACCGAGTCAACAAACAGAGCTATCGGTGCCGGCTTGCCTTTGATGGTCCTGTGAGCACTTGTAAGCCTCTGAAGCTGTTCTTGGCACGGCCGGGCCATGTCTAAAAGCTTTTATTCTCTTCTTTGTTTTAATCACCCTCCTACCTCCTGGAGAGATTCCTAACTCAAATTCTTGGACAACAAAGGCGGCTAACGGAATCCTGGTGGGTAAGGTCCCAAACCAGAAAAATGATTTTCACAAGGCTCCGTAGATGTTCCTCCTGGCTCAGCAATCGTTTTCAGAAACATCTGATGACCAGACTAGAAGGGGTTTCTGAGCCGTTTAGGGGGCTTTGTGGGGAGAAGGGCTCTCCTCACCTGCTTATTAGAATTTAAGAGGATAGGTAAGGGCTGGTGGAGGGCAGAGTTGGACTTGAAGAATGTTTGCTTGGTGAATATTGGATTTGTAAAAATTTTCCTCTGGAAGCTGGAGGTGAGGCTCAGAGTGGTGGAGGACCCAGAGATGTTGTGTGCCCCTGGCTTATCAACGATGAAGGGCAGGCCGCACACATGAGGCCCCATCTGATGCTGCTGAGAACTGGGTGTGGAAAGCAGTCAGCATGAAGCAGTGCTAGTGGACAGCCACAGAGCAGCAAGAATGTGGTGGGGGTGGGGCTAGGGGACAGAGTCATTGGTGAGATCTGGAAATTGCAGGAGATGACAATGCTGGCCTGGAGATATCCAAGGGAAAAATTACTTTCTCTTCAGAGACTTAGAAGCCTCTTCCATCTTGCCTTAGGAGTCTTAAGAAGGTACCCCAAGACCACATTTTCTGGTATTACCAGAGATTGCTCAGGACTTGCTGTGAGAATGAGTGAGCTTAGCCTTGGAGAGAACCCTCCAGCCCTGAGGCTCTCTCTGGGTGGCACCTTGGCCTGTGGTAGTGTCAGCCAGGACGGTGCCCTTTCATTGACACCACCACAGCCAGGCAGGGCAACATGGCGGCTCCCGGGGGTGGGAGAGTGAGGTCAGAAACAGAAACTGTAATTAAATCTTTTTTTACCCACCCTCACCCCCAGCAGGAAGTTATTCTTGGTGCTCAGTGAGGGGGAAGAAAGGGCGGAGTGTGAGCAAAAAGGACACTTTTGACCTTGTGGCCTTCCTGGTGATTGGGTGGAGAGGTTTTTAGATTGAAGAAGAGATTTCCTTGAGCATCTTCTGAAAATAGTGACCACGACTTCTAGTTGGCCTCTTTGCAGATTCTACTGCTTCTTCAGGGCCGAGAGAAGGCCAATGTGTTGAGCATTGGCGTTCTCCAGCTAACTCCAGCTCCCTGATCCTCTTTTCTTGGACATCAGGGTTGAAAGTGGACAGTATCCTGGAGAGACAAATGGAGTCGCCTCGCTTGTGTGGGCGGAGGCAGGTGGCTGTGGTCAGCCAAGGGCTTGTGTTTTCCAGATTGGTGGCCTGTATTTTGGCTGAGCAGGTCCTGGAAACAAGCTCCATCAGCAACTCCTCCTCCCCTTCCCCTGGAGTCAGATAAGGGTCGAAACTCCAGGCTGTGGATGCTGAGCGAGAAACCAGAGGCAGAGGATTAGCTGTTTTGCCAGGACTCCCTTCCCGTCCTTCCATCCAGGGGCTGTTGGGAAGGGTGTTCCATTCCTCCTCCCTCATCCCCCTGTGAGTTCTCCACTCCATCCGTCTCCCAGCCCTTTCCTCTCCCCTCAAAACTGGAGCCAGAGCCAGGGAAGCGAGGCCAAGAGTGCAACTTGGTCTGGTCTCCTGCGGAAAGGATTCCAGCATCTCCCATTTGACAAAAGCCAAAAGTCTGCAAGAAATAGGACGTGGGGTCCAAGTTCTTGGAGCAGGGACTGCAAACATTTCACCTTCAAGAAGAAAAATTACTGGCCACTCAGGGAGCTGCCTCCTAAATGAAGACTTAGGATCCTGTTCTTCTGCTCCAGCTGCTCCTTGGGGCAAAATTCTCTTCCACTTGCATTTTTATGTGAAAGAAATCTCCATTTAATTGGGAGCATCTCTCCCCTTTAGTTCCTTCCTGTCTGAGCTCAACAACCCCCCCTCCCCCGTCCCCCCACCTGTGGAGCCAGCTGGAGCCTGAAGCATTTCCCACATGTGTATATGCAATTTCCTTTCTGCAATTAGTAGTTAGTCACCCTGATGGTGGCAGCATGGGTGACATTGCTGGCATCTCAGCAGAAGATGAATGGGTTGGGGAGTGGAGGAGAGTTATGGTAGGGTCCTACATCTTGACGGTGGCCAGGGATGTCCAGCCCTGCCCTCATGTCCAGGCTGTCTCCTCTCCTCACCCTGCACTTACAACCACTCCCCAGTCCTGCTGTCCTATCCTCTCTAATATCCTCACTCTGTCCTCCTTTCTCCATCCCTTGCCACCACCACCTTGGCTGAGGCCTCCCAGATACCTGCGACAGCCTCTCCCCTGTTCTTGCAGCCTGCTCCCTTGCTCCTTCATTGCATCCCCACGCCAGAGTGATTTTTCTAAACTTCAAGGTGGCCGTGCCAGCCCCTGCTTGGAGCCCTCCATTGGTTCCCATATCTTCGCAATGATGTCCAAGTGGCTCAGTGTGGCCCTTCTGAAAACTGCTAGGATGTGGCCTTGGTTCACAGCTCCTCCTCTCTTGCCACTTCCACTGAATTCCTGCTCTTCCCTGTCAGGGTGTGCTCTCAGTCTTGCCTGCAGATCTCTGCAAGACTCTCCCTTGGCCGGGCACACCACCCCCTTCCTAATGTGTGCAAAGTGTGCCAGCACACATACATACATACACACACACACACACACACACACACACCCATATACTATCATGGTTCCACTCCCTTCTGGGAATTCACATGGCCTATGCGTGGTTCAATTCCCTTCTGGGACTACGATTTCCAGGAAGAATTTATAATTGGACTCTCCACCCCTCGCTTCCCCCCTACCCCCGCCCCCACCACTACTATACAAAACACACCCACTCAACTTAGGTGTCCCTTAATCTCTCTGTTTTTACTGCTCTTGACCACTTTCTCCCCCTTGAAAACTCTCATCTGTGATACTTTACATCGTGATTGCCTCCTGAACACCCATTCTTTCTACTTTTTGGTAATATGATAATTATCCTGCTTTTAATTTAGGGAATCTACTCCTCTGTCTATGTGCTTTGTGGAAAATCAGCTCCATTTTCTGCTTCTAAGTCTGGGGAAAATAGTTTTGGCATAATCTAATCAAAACCACTGAAATTGGTTCACGGGTAGGGATGTGACCACATTCAAGCCAGTGAGCTTGGGGAAAATTTGGTAGTTTTCTGGGCATGAAATGTCCTCACTCCTCTAGGAAGTCTCTGGGTATGTTGGTCTTTTCCCCCTGGACTTGGAAGGGGCAGTATGAAATGTAGGATCAGACGGATTAGAAGAAAGCTAATTCTACAGAAGGCAGAGCCAAGAGACGGAAAGAAACTGGATCCTTGATGTCATTGTTGAACGGCTGAATCCAGCTGAACCTGAAGCCAGTCTTGGTCCTGGATTTCCAGTTACATGTGCCTTTAAATTGCTTTTATTATTTAGGCCAATTTGAGTTGTTTTTTTGTTACAGGCAGAAAAGTCCTAATGTACTCCCTTTCTTTCCCCTCCGACTTTTCTTCTATCTCTTTGGTCACTCTTTTCAACTTTTCCCAGGTTCCTCTTCCTTTCCCTTTCTGTTAAGGGATGGTGTTCCTTGGGGGGATGGGGTATCTCCTTGTTGTCATTGACAAACTGGATGACTTCATTGGCCATTGCCTTCCAACCTGTAACACCTGAGGTCCAGGCAGGACCGTCTAACAGCTTTCCAGTGTCTCTTATTTGTCCCACAAACACCTCAAACTCAACAAGTTCTAAATTGAACTTTTTATCGTTCCTCACAATCTTGCTCCTTGTCCATATTCCCTACCTTTGTTAGTGATGCAACGACCCTCCCTGCTGATCAATCCAGAAGCAGGGTGTCATCTTCCTTCTTGCATACTCCCCACATCCAGTGAGTCACCACTCCCTCCTTAAATCCGTCAAATCTGCCCCTTCCGTCCTACCCTCACGCCTGTTGCCTTGGTTCACTTGTTCATCATCTCTCACTAGACAAAGGCAGGATCCTCTGAGACAGCGTCCTCCAACTCTGGACAGCCACTTTCTGAAACGTCAGTCCGACCGTGCCTGGGCTCTGCCTAAAGCAGAGGGGTTCTCCTGTCCTGTCTAAGGTCCAGCTCCCAGAGCTATTGCTGTTCCAGGCCTTCCAATCTTCTGGAAGGTTCTAGGTCTTCAGGGCCTTTGCCTATGCCCCTTCCCCTATTGTTAGCATTCTGTTTTCTCCAATCTCTTCCTGTTCTTCAGGCTTAGGTGCTCCCCCACCCCCAGGGTTAGGCCCTCTTCCCCCGCCCTGGGTTAGCTGCTCACTTCTGTGTCCAGTAGCCTACCAGGCTGACCCCTCTCCCAGCCTTATCACATTGTGTCAGCTTTGATGCTGTAAGCTCCTCGAGGGCAAGGACAGGGAACTCCCAGCCCCTCCTCCCCACAGCCCCTCACAGGTACCTCCCACTAATGGTGACCTTTATCCCACTGTCTGCTCCTTATCTCCGCGAGGATGAATGTGTCTGGTGTCCTCAGTCACCAGCAAGTACTTGGCCTTTAGTGAGTGCTCAGTAGATGTCCAGCCAAGGAAAGGAATGAGTAGGGTGCCCGGGAACTGGAGCCTTGAAGCTCAGCCCGGGAGCCCATGCCTGCAGTACCATCCTTGTTTGTGTGAGCGGCAGCCCCAGCCAGCCCTGAGGTGAGCCTCTCCTGGAGGGAAGGAGACAGTGAAATATCTAAGGGGCTCCCTTGGGCTGAATCGTCCACCATGGCCCTCTGACAGGTGGCAGCAGTAGGTGTGAAGAGGAACTGAGATGCGACATCCTCAACACCAGGTCTATTAAGACCACTGTGATCTCCAGAATTCCCAGGAAAATGCTTTTTGCTGCTTTGGTGGCAGACACAGGGAAACTGCCAGGCTAGTAAGGAGTGCCAGGCAGGGGAGCAGAGGCCTGTGGTGAAGGAGGAAGGAGGCTCTGGCTGCCTTCACTGCTCTTCCGCCTTCAGGTGCCCCTGCCTCCATTCTGCTGGGCCCAGCTCCGGCCCCTCCTCCCTCGAGAGGTCTTCCGGCACCACCAGCACATGGATCCCTCTTTTCTGGGGGAGGGGAGGCTCCCTCTCACTTTTAGGCAGATCTAGAGGCCTGAGGCCTTGATGAAGCCAAGTGCTTGTGGATTCAAAGTTGGAATGTAGGTTTGGGGGAGCCTGGCCCTGATCAGCCGATCCCAGGGCAGCTGCAGCCAGCGAGAGGGCACTGTCCTGACTTATGAGTCTTGAATCATGATGAAAACTACTGATAATAACAATCACATGATGGGAACTCGCTGTGATCCCTAATCCTCTTTCCAGCAGGCCCTCTTAACGAGGTCACGTTCTGTGGAGCAGGATGAGATTTCCAGTGAGCACCTGAGAGCGCCCCCTCCTCCTCTCCCCCTCCTGCTCCCTCTGCAGTGGGATGTGGCAGGAGAGCCTTTCAGCACAGCCTCAGCAGGGTGCTCGGTGACCCGGCAGGGCTGACATCCACGTGGGCTACCGGCGCTGGGAGGAGAGGCTGGAAGGCAGGCCTCTGACTGCAGCAGCCCCGCTCCTCCATTTGCGCCCCCGCCCACTGTGGAACTTCGGTTAGTCCAGTCCGTGAGGGGAGACCCCGCTCTTTGATTGCAGAGGAAGTGACGGGGATGCAGGGCCCAGGACAGCAGGGAGCCGGGGTAGGAAGGTGTTTAGGACAAGCAGAACACAGCAGGCAGCTGCTCAGAAGCCACCTGGAGCAGCGTCCATCTGCTCTGTGGCCACAAGTGGACGCACAGGCCTCTCCCACTCTGGCCGTTGGTGTGCTCCTACCCAGGGCCCAGGAGTACTGGGGCTGTTGTGTTTGTCACTGCTGCCATTACCCCTCCCACCTGCTTTCCTCCACCTTCGCCAGACTCCAAGCACACCCTTTGTCTCCCTGGAAGAAAGCTCCAAGAACTACCATTTCCAGAGAAAGTTGAATTTTATTGGTGCTTTTCAAGGCCAAAAGGTCTTTGAGAAATGTGGCAATATTGGTAGAATCTGACAGACTGTTTTGGAGGAGATTAGCAGACAGGAGGCTCTCTGAGGCTCCACTCTGAATAGTCAGGCCTGGGGAATCCCTTCTCTCCTCCCTCCCTCCCTGGGCTCACTCTGGGCTTGGCCCTGGCTTGACACCGGGATGCAAAGGGGACTGAGACCTGGCTGTTACTGACTCTCCACATCCCTGCCCTAATGAAGTGCTGGTTTCCCCAGAGGAGGGGGCAGGGCTTCTGCTGAAGATGAGCTTGTGAGTGAATTCTCTGCTCCCTCTTGGGCTCTGGATCACACAGAGCCTTAAATGGATTCTCCCTGGAGTGGGCTCCGCCTTGGTGACCTGGGGGCTGAAGGCATCCATCCAATAGCAGCAGTTTCCTCAGGGTTGACCTGGTGACAACTCTAGTGGCCGTAGAAAGATCTGCAGCTGGCACCAGCCCAGGGCCTGGTGAATGGACAGAAGTGAGTAAGCATGGGGATGAGACACCATTGCATGCCCTGTGCACACCCAGAGCTGGGAGACAGGGGGACACTTTCTGACGTCCTCTCTGGGACACAGTGAGACCCAGAAGCTCTCAGCTCAGTGCTCGCCTGGCTTTGGTGACTTGGGAAAGGCTGATGAGGGAGGGGCAAGAAACAGAGATTGGCCCAGCTTGAGGAGGTTCCCTGAGCTGCTGGGGGCTGTGGCATCTTGTGCTCTGTGTCCTGAGTGGGGTGGGGAAGCTAGCCCTACTCTCAGGGACAGCCCTGTTAGTCCTCACCAATCCCCTCCCACCTGTCCCCATCAAGAGCCTATCCTGTCCTGCACCCTGTTCCTGAAGAACCTTGCTCACCACTGACCCACACATCCACCCGTATAGTTGGCAGGGCCCAGCACACACTGAAAACGCAGGGCGTCTCGTTAAAAACTTATTAAGAATCTCCAGATGGCCACAGCAGAGCATTAAACCAAGAGTGGGGCCCTTTAAGGGCCATGAAGCCCCTGGCTGCCCAGTATTGACTTCTCAAATGGAGACTTTTGGGTCATCTCAGAAAATGACTCGAAATGAGCATTTTCAGTCATGGTGACAGGTGGCGGAGGAATTAGTCCTATCTGATACTCTCAAATTGCACCGTGGGGAATGGGGACCACCTACTCCAGTCCCCTCGTGAAAAGTAGTTTTATGGGCTTTTCTTCTCACCTGGGTTCTCCTTTGAGTTTTCATGTAAGGGGCCAGAGAAGGAGGAGGTGTCTTTATGTGTAGGGGTGTGTGTGTGTGTGTGAGTGTGTGTGTTGGAGACAGAGGAGCAACCTGAAGGAGGAAAGGTGGTATACAATCAGGGTCTGGTTTTCTATTAACCTCTGCCCCAACCCTGTTCCTCAGGAGGGGGGCCATGACACTGGGTGCAGTTCCTGTGGTTTGGGTGACCCGGGGCTCCAGGTACAGTCTCTTTCCTACTTTCCCCAAGCAGAGATAGACCCTGTCATCCACCCAGCTGCTCGGGAGGGAAGACAAACACTGCAGAGTGCCTGGGAGCTCGTGCTGAGAGCAGAGATGGGGCTTTAATGGGCTTGTTATCAGGCACCTGCTGGGCTGCACGTCCCTTTCCCGAGAAGACAGGACACAGAGATAAATTACCTGGCCGGAGCTGCCTTCCTGGTGGGAAGAGAAATGCCTCAGAGCAGGAAGGGGTGAATTTGCAGAACAGGCAGGTCACGGGGTACAGACAGAGACTCATTGGCACTGATTTGGGGGCTAAAAGCAGCCCTCCCTCTGCACTATCGTCGACTGTCCAATTCACCAAGTAACCCAGAAATATTTGCTGCAGGCCTCCTGAACTGCTGCTGCCATGGGGGATGCAGAGAGGTATCCGTTGCCTCCCGCCTCCGGTGACTTCAACACTTGCTTCACCTCCCTGGGGCCGGGGCCAGGGCTGGGCAGCTGACGGGGCCTGGCACATGAAAGGAGATGAAGAGAGGCTGACTGAATGAATGAATTAAACTGAGAATGTGGGGGCAAACTGTAGCAAGGACAAAAAGAATTCAGAATGATGAAAGATAACTTCCATTTGGTCGAAGGTGGGGGCTGTCAGAAGAGACAGGATTTGAGCTGCATCTTGAAGGACTTAGATTGTTGGGAGCTGGAAAGAGTGGGGGTGTCAGGCATGCAGGGTAGAGATTGAGAGCAGGATGCTGGAATGAGGATGGCATGGTTTCCAGTGCTGGCTCGACTTTGAACAGCTCTGTGGCTTTGGGCAAGTCACTTAACCTTTCTGAGCTTGATTTTGCTGTATTTAAAATGGGGAGAAATATGTCTACCTCTTAGAAATGCAGTAAGGACTTCAAAACATACTACAAAGCTACAGTAATTAAAACAGCATGGTACTGGTACAAAAACAGGTGCACAGATCAATGGAACAGAATTGAAAGCCCGGAAATAAAACCACACATCTATGGACAGCTTATCTTCGGCAAAGGAGCTGAGGGCATACAATGGAGAAAAGAAAGTCTTTTCAACAAATGGTGCTGGGAAAACTGGAAAGCCACATGTAAAAGAATGAAAATTGACCATTCTTTTTCACCATTCACCAAAATAAACTCAAAATGGATCAAAGACCTAAAGGTGAGACCTGAAACCATAAGGCTTCTAGAAGAAAACATAGGCAGTACACTCTTTGACATCAGTATTAAAAGGATCTTTTCAGACACCATGTCTTCTCAGAGAAGGGAAACAATAGAAAGAATAAACAAATGGGACTTCATCAGACTAAAGAGCTTCTTCAAGGCAAATGAAAACAGGATTGAAACAAAAAAAAACCCACTAACTGGGACAAAATATTTGCAAGTCATATATCTGACAAAGGCTTAATATCCTTAATATATAAAGAACTCTCACAACTCAACAACAAAAAATCAAACAACCCAATCAAAAAATGAGCTGGAGACATGAACAGACATTTCTCCAAAGAAGATATACTGATGGCCAATAGGCACATGAAAAGATGCTCATCATCGCTGATCATCAGGGAAATGCAAATCAAAACTACACTAAGATATCACCTTACCCCCATTAGAATGACAAAAATATCTAAAACTAATAGTAAGAAATGTTGGAGAGGTTGTGGAGAAAAAGGAACCCTCATACACTGCTGGTGGGAATGCAAACTGGTGCAGCCACTATGGAAACTGGTATGGAGATTCCTCAAAAAATTAAAAATAGAACTACCATACGATCCAGCCATCCCACTACTGGGTATCTATCCAAAGAGCTTGAAGTCAGCAATCCCAAAAGCCCTATGTACCCCAATGTTCATTGCAGCATTATTTACAATAGCCAAGACACAGAAGCAACCTAAGTGCCCATCCACAGATGAATGGATCAAGAAGATGTGGTACATATACACAATGGAATACTACTCAGCTGCAAAACAGAACAAAATCATTCCATTTGCAATAACATGGATGGACCTTGAGGGAATTATGTTAAGTGAAATAAGCTAGCTAGAGAAGGATAATCTGTGTATGACTCCACTCATATGAGGAATTTAAAAATGTGGACTAAGAGAACAGTTTAGTAGATACCAGGGGAAAGGTGGGGTGGGGGGTGGGCACAAAGGGTGAAGTGGTGCACCTACAACACGAATGACATACATTAATGTACAACTGAAATTTCACAAGATTGTAACCCATCATTAACTCAATAAAAAAAAAAAAAGAAATGCAGTTAAGGATTACCTAAAATATTCCCTATGAAGCACTTTGCAGGGTGCCTGGCATATACGAGATACTCCAGAAATGGGGGCAGCTTATTGTTGTTAACTGCAAAGACACAAAGAGGGAAAGGACAACATGTTAGAGCGAGAGGCAAACACTTCTGTTTCACTAGAGAAAAACGGGGTTTATTTAGGGTGCATAAGGCTTTAAATTTTATGATGGAGCTAGACTGTGTAGGGTCTTGAATGCCAGGTTCAGAAAGAGAGCTTTTTTGGAGAAGATAAAATTAAGTAATCCTTTGGGACCTCAGAGAGTCATTCCTCTCCCTCTAACTAGTTCTGTTGAGTCATTCTTATGTTGGTACTAACATATTGTCTACTCTATGTGTGTATCATACACTTTCTTCCAATTATTTTCAGACGTGATGAATTTTGTCTAAATTTGGAAATAACCATGAAATCTTTGGACTGTATGAGCAAAGGGATTATCAGAAATTGAAAGAGGAAACACTTGGAATCTTAGAATTAAAAAAAAATATTCACATGCAAGGATTTGCCTGGTTTCCACCTGTGGTCATGCACAGGAAGGCATGAGAAGATGTGATGTTCCCCACTCTGCCTCCCAGTGGGAAGTGACTGGACAGCCAATGGCACCCTTTGTCATTATCTGAGCTCTTGATTCTCAGATAGGAAAGATAATTCTTTACATAAGATCTTCACAACAGGCCTCCTTTCTAGAAGGTGATCTAGGAATATACTTCAAAATGTAAAATATGCAACTCCTTTGGTTCAGCATTTCCATTTCTGGGAATTTATCTCAAGGAATTTATCTCAAGGAATGTCCATTGAAGGCTTGTTTAGAATAGCAAAAACATGAAAACAGCTTAAATATCCATTAACGTGGTGTTGACTAGTAAAATTGGGAGTTTATCCAACAGAAAATTAAGCAGTTCTTAAAAATTATGGTGTACTGTACATCTATACGTATGGTCATCGAAAGCTGTCTATAATAGAAGCTAGAAGAAAAAAGCAGGTTTCAGAACAGTATATTTGGATGATCAAGTTCATGCAAATTACATTCATATTTATATATGCATTAAACCCCTGGAATGCTATAAACCAGCCTATTACAGTGGTAATCTTTGGGAAAGAGGTTATGAGTAGATGTTTGATGTTTACTATAATATTTCTGTATTATATGAATTTTAACAATGTATCACTTTTATCATAAGAAAAAATATATTGCAGATTTTTAAAAAATCCTTCTGCCTTTTTTTCTGAACTTGAAAGGGAAAAAAAGAATCAGTACATGTCCTTGAAAAGTAGCTGATCTGAGAGTAAACAATATGAAAACAAGCGACCGTAGAAGAGAAGAGGTCTCAATGGTTGGCATAATTAAAGTCAATATCAGTTGTAAGAAAAAATTATCTTCACCGTAAATTATTTTTAAAGATTGTTTTGGTCAAACCTACAGCTCGTGATTGACGCTGAACCCTTAAATTCACACGACTGTTGTGAGGGTGACATCCGCGCTCCTCCTCCAGGTTCCTCAGGTTCCGGGGTCCCCTGTGAAGTCAGAGTTGAGCGGGATCCGGGACAGGTGGTGCTCAGCGGCGCCGTCTGCCAGGGACAGATTGCAGGAGGGCGGGCTCCCACGGTGAACACAGAGGTTAGTGGGCAACGTGGTTACTTCAGTCCTTCACACCCAGTCCTTGTCTTGGCCATACATCAGCAAGTGAGGATTTGACTGGGCACTTAGTACATTCCCCACTGGCTGAGGAGATAGATCTGAAGAGAAAAAAGGAATCTTGCTCTCAAGGAGCCCGTATCCATCCCCTTCTAGGGCATCAGCAATATTAGAGCAGCAATTCACTTAGAAGGCTGTTGACCAACCTACACATTAAGGAATCAAGGGGAGCGGGTGAGGGGAAGGGAATAGATGAGCGGGCAGGGAGCTCTGTCCTGGAGATGAGTAAGACTGGGCCGTATACGCTCCTTGCTTGAGATGCAGTGGCTGTGATTTCCGAGGTGAGGACGTGGTGCCCTAGAATGAGGTCTGAGGTAGAGTGTGAGGCAGCACGACGTGGGGGCTAACGAGAGCAGGGGTGGTGGGAGCAGGCCAGCTTGGGTTTGCATCCTGGCTCTGCTGTTTACTAGCTGTGTGGCTTTGGGCAAGTTTCTTAATCCTCAAGCTCTAATTTCTTCACTTGTTGAAGAAAAAAAAGGAATAATAACAATGTGAGATCGTATAAGTAAAGCACCAGGCATAAAGTGGCTCCTTTTAATAACTTTTCCAGTCAGGTGTTATGGTACCCATTTTACAGAAAAGGAATTTGAAGCTTAGGAAAGAAAGTGAAGTCTAACTTCAAAGCTTAAGCTCCTGCTTCATGTCAGCCTCGCTCCCAACTTCCTCGACACCTGCCCGCCTCCTCCAGCCCCCCTGAGCTCTTCTCCAATCTGCCCCTCCATCCTTTGTATAAAACTATACACGGTCTTGTCGTGCTCACCCTTCTGTCACGTTTTGTGTGAAAGACTGGACTCTCATGTGCTTGAATGGGGCCTGACTGTGAGACTGGAGAGAGAAGTGAGAGGAGTCAGAGAGGAAGGGTGAAGACGAAGAGATGACTCAGGCGTGCTGACTTCCAAAAGGCAGCGGAAGAGCAGCATCTCCAGGACTGAAGGCTCAGGAGAAATGGGGCTAAAGGCCTTGTTTTCCGACACGGCTGGAATCTGGAGAACCCAAGTCTGAAGAACTTCCTGTTGCCTTGGCTTGGGAGAGAATCCGTGGGCTGGAATTAGAGAAGAGAAATCAGCCTGCAGGTGAGGGAAACATGCTGAGAAGGGAAGACTCACAGATTCATGGACAGCTGGAGGCAGTGAAGTAAGGGGACAAGGCCAGAGTCTGAGGACATCATGTCCCCATCATTGGGGGACCCCAAACTCCAGGGTTACATGGGGATATTTGCACATGAATTAAGCTGTTATGAATTTATTATTTTCACTTCATAAACTTGTAAGCATTTAATTTCCAAACCTGATTCTTTTATTTTCTTCTGTTTTTTCTGTCACATCTTCATTTTCTCCGATGTCATGTGAGCAAGGACCTCTCTAGGAAAAGAATACACAAATGCGCCACCTCCTCGAGGATCCATACATTATTTTCAATCAAGGAAGACTGCTGGAAAGTTTGCAAACACCTGCTCTGAAGCTCTGAAGCCTCCATGTGCTGGTGCTGGAGCTGGTGTGCAGGACGGAAGGATTGCAGCCCAGGAAGAAGGCCCCTCCACACCCAGCGCCCGGGGTGGTGGCAAAGGGGGTAGCTAGAGTCCTTGCTGGCTGGAGGAGGGTTGGCTGTCTCCAGGAAAGAGAAGGGAGGGTGGATGTGTGTGCGTGGGGTTGGTGTCGGCTCAGTGTTGTGCTTGACTTCACCCCTTCCAACTGTGGCACTGTGAGTTTCCTCTTTACAGAGATAAGAGTAACATGCACGAAGCAGCTGACCTGTGGTCTGATGGAGAGTAGATACGCAATAAATGCTCCCTCTCCTCCCCTTTTGAGGGTTCCCTGAGGCCAGTGTCTCCATGTGGCAAGACGCCCTCGCCTCCTGGTATGCTTGGAATCCAGCGGATAGTTATTCAACCTGCAAAGCTGCCACAGTCCTTCTCTGCCAACTCCTGCTTTCTGACGAGGCCCACCTGGCTAACTTCTGTCTGGGCAGGTGAGATGGCAGGCAGCAGAAGAGTCAGCTATTTCTAGCATCCCACGTAGGATGACGTACATGACTTCCAAGGCCACATACCTGTACTGGTGCTCATCAGACATATGCACATAGACGCAGCATGCAGTGAAGAAGAAATCTCAGTAGGATAGCGCCAGCAAAGGGGCCTCCTCCTGGACCAGGCAGAGCACAAGCATTCCATAGTTTGCCCTAGCCAGGCATGCGGGATGAGGTCCCAGCCTTTGGAATTTTCTTCTGGAAGGTGCCACCTTTTCACACAGCCCTGTAGCTTTGCATCCACCTTCCCTCCCTACACTTCTTCTTAGGCCCTGGTGAATTCCTACCAATCTTCCCACACCTTCTCCTGACTCCCCAGGCAGTGATAGGCACCCCATGGGGGCTGCCATACCACCTCTGTTGCCTCCGTTCACACACACTGTCATTCATACACACTATTGCTAACAGGCACCATTGTTAACAAACACTGTGACAATCATCTGCCTCTTAAACCAAACCAGACCTTGCTGAGGCCAGGGCCCTGCCTGATCCTTGTTTGCAGTTCCTGGATATTGCATGGTACTTGGCACATGGTGGGTGTTTGTTGAATGAATGAATTATATGGACTTGTCAATTCTATGACATCTTTCCTTCCTCTCGGCTCCCACAAAGTACTCTACAATTTTGCATTAATTTTTTTAAAAAATGAGTTCAAATTGCTTTTGTTTTGAGAATTTCACAGCCCCCCACTGAAGCCACTGGAGATCTGGGGACTCCAAAAGAGAAGGATGAGAATTCCTGTCCCTCATCCTGACATTAGAACATGCTTGTCTCAGGGTTGGCTGCTGTCAGCAGGGTGGGCGTAACCCCGGCAACACAGTGAGGAACACAGAAGCTGGTCAGCTGTGTGCCTGGGGCTGAGCTGCGCCTGACAGAAGCTCCTGTGCTGGGTCACTGGTGGGCTGGCTGGACCTGCCTGTCACCAAAGAGCTGCCTTCACAGTGGGTTAAAGCAGCCTGGAAAAGCTGCTGCTCTAGGAAGTCAGGGCCAACCCAGGGTCTCCCCTCAGAGTTCAGGTGTGCATTTGGCATGTGGGCCACCTCCACCCTGGGCTTGATGAACACAGATTGGATATGAATGCCCAAAAGCTGGGACTGGTGTGTACCCTGCTTCCCTCAAAAGGCTCAGACTGGTATGTACCTCAAATTCCCTGGGGGCGTCCTCATGGGGATGCCCTCCCGATCTCCAAGGGGTCAGGGCAGAATGGAGTGGCTGAGGGGCTCTGCTCTGCTTGGAGCTCTCTGCTCTGGATACAGGTGGCTCTTCTGCTCTGGTGGCTGAGCTAGAGGGCCATCCTATGATCTCACGGATAAACTGACTCAGTCTCCATCATCTCTGAGGGGTCAGGATTCAGTGGGGTTAGAGTTTAAAGATGCTCCAGGGAAGATGCCTGGAAAAACTATGAGCATTTTAAGGGGAGGGCATGCAGATTACAAATATGGCAAGAAAAAGAAGAATTAAGCCCAAACTTGGACTCGGAGAGAGCCTCCTGGTAAAATCTTGGAGGCTGGTTGTGAAGAGCCTAGTCATGGTGGGGGCACTAGCAGCCGGGGAGTTGGGGCGGAGTGGGGCGGGGACTTGCCTTGAGTCCTGTCCCTGGATTTTCCCTATTGCATCAACAAAATGAGATACCAGAGCTCTGAGAACATGCTACTTCAGAGGCTGAAATTACAGACTCATAGCAGCCCAAACGGCTATTTGCGGTAATAACTATTCTAGCGCAGGTTGGAAAAGCCTCGTAAATGTTGCCCTTGTTTGAAATCTTCCCCTGATCCCCACCCACCCCACCGCCTTCCCGGTGCTGGACAGGTTGGGAGGCAGAGTGGCTATTTTCTGTTTGTTTGTGTTTCAGAGCCACGCTGTCTGGAACTCCTGTCTGGAAGAGCCTCTTCCCCATCCGGCAAGTGTACCCAGCAATCTGGGGCCATTGCCGGACCCCGGGCTGCCGGAGAAACATTCAGACCCTCCTGGGGATCATTAGCAGGGGCAGAGGAGGTCTCTGAACCTCTGACAGTCACCATCAGTCCAAAGTGACCTCGGTCATTGCTCTTCATCTCATAGGAATTCAAATGTCGTCTTGGGAAGGAGAGAGAACAATTTAGTCAATTCAACCTTGCCTGCACTTTAGAATCACCAAGAAGTCTGAATATTCCAGATGCCCAGGCTGCCTCCAGAGGGTTAAATCAGAACCTCAGGGGTTGGGACCCAGGTGTCTGTAGTTAATGCTTGCCAGGTGATTCCAATATGCAGCCCAGGCTGAGAACCTCTGACTTCCACGGTCCTTGGGTTTCCGCCAGCCGTTCTACCTGTAGAGTGAGTATGCGATGGGAGCTGTGGCTCGTCTACTCCCGTGGGGGGCCTGCTTCCTTGGGTTTCTCACGCGATGAGCGTATCTCCATGCTGCGTATGATTCTGGGGTTTAAAGGTCGTGTACTACAAGGCCCTGGAACTTTATGTAATTCAACCAAAGCAACTGGACTTTGTGGGTAACCTAAGGGATTTTCAAGTAAGATGTTGACCAAATGAGAGTTTATGTACATCCACACTTACAGCCCTGAGCCCCGCCTGACTCCCCTGCATTCTCTTTCTCAGTGGATAGTTCACCATTCACCAGTGGTCCTGCCAGAATCCAGGCATCGTCTTCATCCTCCTGCATTCCCTCAGCCCTACGTGGGTCCCCAGGTCTCAGAGATGCTACTCCCCAATCTTTCTCTGCACCTGCTGTGGGTCAGTCCTTCACCTCCCATCTATCACCATCACCTCCTAACCGGCCGCCCTGTCTCTGGTTTCATTCCCTTCTGCTCCATCATATCTGCCACCCGTCAGAACAAACAATCCAGATACAAACCGCCCACATGGTCCTCTGCTTAAAATCCATCAGTAGCTCCTCATTGTATTCCCAATAAAGCTTAAACTTCTTGGCATGGCGTTTAGTGCTCTGATTGCCAAGAACCTTTCCATTCTCATCTCCTGTTACATCACCCTAAGGACCCGATGCCCCAACCACATAGAACTTTGCTTTTTCATGAGCCTTTGCTTAGGCTGTTCCCTCTGCTGGGCATTCCTTTCCCTCTCCTCCTAGACTACCTCTTACTGGTCTCTCAATAGTCAGTCAGCCCACATACCCGATCCTCCTTCATCCCCCAAGCTGCATCAGGTGCCGGTTCAGGCCCCTCCTCTCCGTGCATCACTCATTGAAGCACTTTCAAACTGCATCATGTGCATCAACTCCCTTGTGTTTCTCCGCACTGGACTGTGAGCTCCTTGCAGACAGGAGCTGGGTCTTTTCTTTGCATCCTTGGTGCCTCCACAGTCCCGGACTGCAGAAGGCCTTTGGGTTCAACGCCTGAACTTGCTCCAGGGCATCGCTCCTCTCTCCCCTCTTGCTGATTTGAGACCTGGCTCAGACTCACTTGGTCTCTGCAAAGCTCTGAGACAGGGAAAGTGTGGCATAGGGCCCTTCCATCTTTCTATGCTACAGTTGTTTCTCCTTTCTTTGAGGCTTCTCTTAACTGTTCTCAATTCCCTTATTCTCTAATTCTTTCTCTCTCTATCAAAGTATGCTCTCAGAATAAGTACATTTTCTCTGAAACACAAGTAACTGCTGTTACCCTTTCCCCTGCTTATTAGCATTTTAATGGAAAAAAGTTGAAGGAAGTAATTTCTAACTGTGGAAATATCTGGCCATAGGAGAAGCCAGAGAAAAAAACTGAGGGTGAGAGCCTTCCATGGGGACTTTCTTCAAAGAGTGTCATGCATTCTCATGTACCACACTATGGACTGGAAAAGGGTGAAGTTGACCCATCTTCTGTGGCAGAAAGAAGAACAGAGAGAGCAGAGATCTTTTTCAAGACTGGTTTCTCTCTCTTGGTTCACCCCACACACCTCCCTGTCGGGACGCTACATGGGGGTGGTGTGTCCTAGGGCTTGCAAAAGGTGCGGTTCTTGAGGCTTAGATCTGTCTGTGGAAGTACCACAGCTCAAGGCAAGAAAGGAGAGAGCTGAGAGGATGGAATCCAAACACGAGACAGGAAGGTACCAGTCAGGGCCCAGCTGGAGGGTACTGCAGGCAGAGCAGAAGCTGGACAATGGTCGTCAGGGAGAAGAGTGAAGTGAGCACGGAGGAGGTGGCTGCTCATGACTGAGACCACCAACACTGGGCAGCTTGGAGGGTGACTTTTAGGTAGGTGGGTCCTGGTGGGACTCGCCCGGCTGGGCGAGACCATGTTCTGGGCAGGGTTCAGGGCTCATGTTCTGCAGTTAAGCCGTAGGAGAGCTCCGCTTCCACTGTCTGGGGCTGAGGTGTGACCCGTGTGCCCAGAGGCTATGACTCCCGTGACATGAAGACCATCACCAGTGGGCAGTTTGGCGTCCAGTGGGCCGAGTATTTTCTGTGAGGTCAGCACTGTGCGGGTTTCTGGTGGGCAGGGTTCGTGTTTTCCCCAGGGCAGAAGTGCAAAAATATATGGAATTCACCTGCAGACTTGCAACCAGCACCCAGTGGTCTTTGGCCAGGTCATCAAGGTGCTTATCCCTGCCGCATGGCCCCTCCTTCAGCAGTGTGTGTGGCCGCTGGGCAGAGTGTCCAGCTTTGGCCACTCACTGAGAGATGCTCACATCTCTATGTGATACCGGCTCTCTCCTTTGACCGTGGCAGCTGCAGTTTCCACCACCCTGTTCAGAGGCAGGAGACTGTGGCAAATGCAGGAGCAGGGAGCTGCCACTCGGCTTCGAGGGGCTCCGCAGAGACCCCTCACTCTCCTTTCCCCCATGTTTTATTACACTTTGCTTAAACACCCTAATTCCTTATTGGGATTTCACTTCTTGGTCTTAAGACACTACTTCTTGTGAGGATACAAATAGCCTGACTTCTTCTTCAGCCCCTTAGCTCCCGTGTGTGCTCGCCAGATCCTAACTGGGGCTGATTTCATCAAAGGGGAGGCAGAGGGAGGATGGAGTGGGGTGGGTAGCAGGCAGCACTGTGTGAGGGGAGAGCAGGTAGCTGACAGAGGCCATGGGACATTCGGAAGACCAAATACACCTACTTTCCCATCAGCCTCTAGCTGCAATGATCATAGTTTCCAAAACCCAGCTGGGACATTTGGGCCAATGAAATATTTTGATACCAACTCCAAATGTGAGGGGGTAGTTTTGAAATTGTAGTTTGGACACTGAAATGTTATAATTTCCAGGCCACTAGGATAGTTTATGAGGTCAACATTTGAAACTGGAACTACCCTAGGAAATCTAGGCTGCCCGGTGGCCTTCACTGTGGTGAGAGATAGTGGGTCTCACTGGAGACCACCGTCTGCTGACCTCTGTCTAATCCTTTGTCCATAAGCATTTAGAGGATGGGGCGAACGTGCCCACCCTGAGGTCCTGTCCTGTCAATGGGACCCTCCTCCCAGCACAGGCTCTGGCTCTGGCTCAGCCCTGACATGAACCACTGTGGCCCCAAGAGTTCAGAGAAATGGGGGAGAACCCAAGAGATTCTCTGCTCTTCTTGTCTCGAGGTCTAATCATGAGTTTTTCTTCTGTGGGAATGGAAAGAAGAAAACAGGGAGCGGAAAAAAGGACTGGGTGGGGTGAGAAACCAGCAAAACACAAACAGAATGGGAACATGCTAACCAAAACCCCTTCTGAACTTCTTGGAGGACACCGCAAGTGTCTGGTTTTTGGCAAACAGCTTGGAGCCAGCATTGAGCATGCTTTGCATTTCAAGGGGGAAAGGCAGGGGTCTCTAGTTCTCTGGTGGAGAAAGAAGGCAGGGTGTGAAATGCTCCACGTTTCTATCTAAACCCCTCTTACCCTTGGAGGGCCAGAGGAGAGTCTCTATACTCCCTCACCCTCACTGACAGATCCTGTCTCTTTGCAAAGAGAGTCTTGTCTTTTAACTTAGTCTCCTGCTTGCTGGCAGGCTCTGGGTCTTGTCCATCTTCATTCTTCCCCATGGTGCCTAATGGCACTGTGCGTGTAGCAGGCGCTCGGTAAACTTGGCCATGTCCCCGCTGGCTTCTCTTCAGCTCTGGTCCTGAAGCTGTGGGGGACCTCTCCTAGCACGATCCACGCTCCCTTAGGAGCAGAGAGGCTGCGTGATTGTAATCGGGTGGGAACAGCGCTATCACATCCACCTGCATTTCCCTGTGACCTTGGTGGAGGCACCTTGACTCTCTGTCACGCCCCTTCCTGGCCCCCACGGGCTCTCCCATCTGTGCACAAAATGCTCCAGATTCTGGGATGAAGCCTGGTCTGTCCAGGTGCAAATGATTGCTGCGTTACTACTTCAGACATCCTCCCTCTTTCCTTTTAAGTAGTCTTTGAAATTAAACTAAAAAAGAAATATTTGCACAGAGATTTCCCCCAAGGCCATTTTTAATACAGCTGGTAATCAGCACTGGCTTTCAAAAGTATGGTTATTATTGCCTTAAAATTATTGCATCATTTGACTAAAATCCTTTTGCGAATGTTTCTGATAAAATTTTTTATTAAAAAAAGTTTTCTAATGAGGCTATTTTCCTCCCTTTTCATCTGAGGGGCAGAGCAAATTCACTGTCACTATTTATTTAAATGGTAGAATACTTCCCCGACTATATCCCACGCTTTTTCTTCTAAGGGCCTTAAGAAGATTTCCGTATCCAGGAGAAACTAGTCTTGCCTCTAGGATGAAATTGAGGCCCGGAGGATGGGGTGGCAGTGGCTGTAAAGGTCTTTGCCCCAAATCACACAGTGATCAGTCCTGAGCATGGAAAAGGATCTTCTGAATCTCCCTTTGTTTTTTTGGAAAGTGCCTTTGGAAAAATTATGATGGAAGAGATTTATCTTTATCACTCACCTTTCCTGTTCTAAAATTTTTCTCCTTATCCAGTCCACACCATTCTGGTAAAGGATGTTTGGTGCTCAGTAGACCTTGTTAACTTCTGACTTAGCAGTATTTTTCAATTTATATATATATATAATTTTTTTTTTTTTTTGAGTAGCATTGCAGTGTCCTTTGGGAGAATTAGCTCTCCTCCTCTGGATCACTTGTGATGGTTAATCAGATGCTAACTTCCTCTAGCCAAGGAGCGAGCACATGAGCTTTCCTAGCCCAGCTGGATGCTTATATTTATTGGTAATATTTTAACACTTTCATAGAACTCAACTGGATTCTTTGGTGTATTCTTAGTGTTGTCAAATTTAGCAAATAAAAATACAGCACACTCAGTTAAATAAGAATTTTCGATAAACGACCAATACTTTTTAAAGTATAAATATGTCCTCAATATTGCATGGGATACATTTATACTACAGAAGTATTCATTGTTTATCTGAAATTCAAATTTAACTGGGCATCCAACCCTGTCGGTATGCTGAGATGCATTCACTCCTGTGAAAAGTTTAGTTGTTGGTCCAGCAGTTGAATGGAGCCCAAGCAACTGAATGTTGCTATCATGGTTTTCTTATAAGCAGATATTGGGGGGAACAGGTTCTACATGGAAGTACAGCCTCTCTGAATTTCTAGCTGAGCAAACTCAAAACAGTGCCCCTTCTCTTTGTAAAGATGAGGCAGGCCAAGAACTCTGCATATTTTGTCGTTTCACAACTAGAGGTGGACATAATATAGAGGTTTAGAGATGCGTTCCTGGGTATGAGGCAAGAGACCTTTAAAAGCAAAAGAACCATTAGATAGCGATTATAATATTGGTCATTGGGCCAGAACATCATGAATTTTCCATTTTAGGGCAGCGGTGAATGGGGCTGGGAGAAATTCAGCAGAGACGTAGGGAGGGACAAGCTCTGAAGAGAGGAGAGCGGGGTGGACAGAGGGTGCTGGGGTGGGCTGGTCCAGATTCTGGGAGAAACCAGAGATGAAGCTCTTCTGCTGCTGGAGCCTCGTCACTATCTCCAGGGAGCTGGGACTCTCCAGCAAGGCCCATCACAGATGGGAGGGATGGCTATTTGCGCCACAGGTAGAGCTCCAACGTTAGATTGTGGATGTTCTCTGCAGATAGGGTTTCACTACGGGCACCGAGCTACCCGACAGGCATGGAGTAGGGTCCTCACACGACCCTCAGATGGCAGACCTTTCCCCCACCACACCACACGGCCGGAGCACGCTGAATTCACAGGAGTTTCAGTAAATCCTGCAATCAATCATCTTGTGAATTTCACAATTATACTGCACTGTATATTTATCGGGGGGGGGGGTTAAATGTATCTGTGTGCTTAAGGTGAACACTTATAATGGGCCCCTCTTTTGGGTGGAACTTCAAAAGCTGAAGGTGGCCCAGACCGACCATGACTTCCAGGAGGACCCACCATCTAGGGGAGAGTCCTTGAGAACCTTGTGCTCCCAGCTTTCCCCCCTCACCTAAGTCATTGGAAAACAGTCAAGACCCTAAAGTCAGGTTTACATCCATGGCCAGCTGGGTATGCCTAGAATGGTCTTAGGCCCTCCCCACTGACTCTCTCAAGTCTCTCTGCTTCCAGTGCCTGAAATTACATTCTTAGACAAGGAGACTAGTTTCAAGGTGAGTGCGGGTGGTGAGGAGGGGGTGGAAGACCTGAAAACTGGCACCCAACTCGGGGGAAAAAGTTTCAGCAGAAAGAGGAGGCTGAACCCAGAACACAGATTTCAGAGTCTGTACAAGTCACCCCAGGCCGTGCGGTACAGTAGGGAGTGCAGACTCCAGAGCCCCACTCCAGGGGTTGATCCTGGCCCTGTCATGTTCTAGCTATGTGACCTAAAGCAAGTCACCTGACCTCTCTGTACCCTGGTTGTCCCATCAGTGTAATGAGGATAATAATAATGTCTTCTTATAGGCTTCTTATGTGGAATGAAACAACAAACATATGCAAACTGCTTATGACAGAGCCTGGCACAAAATAAGAGTTATCTTAGAATTAGCTATTTGGCCCCCACTGTTTGCCTTCAGTTGTTTGCTCAGCCATTCCAGTACTGCAGGTTTAAGGCCAACAGCTGGGTCTCACCTGATTTAGGAAGATTTGGGAAAGATAGGTGTTTTTTTTTTTAATACGCTCACTCTCAAGGACAGAGCACATTTCCCATAGGATTTTTAATTAATTATCTCTATAAAACTATGGCAAAATACCTTCTGATGCACTTTCATTTTAACAGATCAAGAAAGTCTGGGTTTCTGGAATGCAGTGCGGGGGAATTTTAGGCATCCCTCTGTTGATAGCATCCAAAGACGCCACTGGTACAGGAGGGATGGCTGGGGTTGCAATGGCTCAGGAGGTAGAAGTAGGATTTCACAGGGCTGAGTTAGACTGAGGGTTCTTGTGAGGGTAGAGCTGTGCCATAGTCTGGAGCAGTGGTTCTCAAAGCACGGCCCCTGGACCAGCAGCATCAGTGTCACCGGGAACTTGTTAGAAATGCAAATTCTTGGATCCATCCCAGACCTATTTAATTAGAAGCTCTGGGGATAGAGACCAACAATCTGTGTTTTAACAAGTCCTCTTGGTGATTCTGATGCTAGCTAACGTTTGAAAACCTCTCTGGTCTATAGGATAAGTAAAGCCAAGGTTCAAATAACTGAGGTGAAGTCAGAGCCAAAAGACTGGAGGAGGGTGAGATGGAATCTGAGCCAAATCAGAGAATGGAGGTTCTGGGAAATTGCTCTGAACACCCATGGCTATTTTCAGCTAGTCTTTATCTTTTGCAGGTGCAGCCTGCAGATGGGTTGGGCTAACTTAAAGGGCCAGAAGCAAGGTGGCTAGGTAGAGAAGTATTTACAGGTGTTTTTGTAGATCATTCTGACCCCTTTGGAATGAGAAATTGTGGTCTTTCACCTTTTCGGCATTCAAAAGGATGAGATCTTGTCAGCGCTTTTCTGAGAGAGTTGACCTGGCTTGAACACCATATTATGGAACCAGAATTTTGTCATCAGATGGGCCTTGCAGGTTGGAGTCTAGCCCTTTTCCCCAATACAGGAATCAACTCTGCAGTATTCCTGATAAGAGGTCAGGGATCTTCCTCTGACAGTACAGCGAGATGGAATTACTTCTGTTTGTTGGAAAGTCCCTCCTTTGGATGGCCCAAAGCACCTATCACCTTGCGTATAGCAAGTGCTCATGCATATTAATTGAAACACTAATGCCTTGTATTGAACAGACATCTAATCCGTGCAACTCACCTCTCTAGCTGTAATACTCCCACCTGGAGCAACACAGGACAGGTCTACTTCTGCTTTCATTTGGAGATGCCCGTTATGCTTGCCACAGTCTCTTCTCCAGGGGAAATGTTTCCTGAGTTTCTTCAAAGTTCCTAGTATGAGCTGGTTTTCAGAGACCCAAAACCTACAAGTAGGATGAGTAAGGAGCAGAGATATGAAAAAAAGGTCTAGGAAACCAATTGTGCATAAAATGAGAGGGGTTAGGTTGGGGTACAGAAGAGAACAGGCAGAGGTTGGAGTCAGTGTGGGGCCGATGAAGCAGGGTAATTTAGGATCTAAGTCCATGGGTGCTGGGCGACCACTGGGGAGTTCTTTTTCTGTGGGCCCCATGTATCTCACCAAAGCCAGGAGGATTTGGGTAGGAGCTGAGCAGGACCAGCCAGGGTCAGGTTGAATTTACGGTCACTAAAACCCCCAGGTCCTTTGTCCGTGAATTGCTGCCAAACCAGGGCACAACAATCCTGTGATTCACAATTGGTATTTTGGACCCAACTTCAGGGCTTTACCTAATCCTTATTAAATTTAATCTTGTTTATTCTAATCAGTTGGAACCATTTGAACCTCATTTCTGGAATGTGTTATCTGTCCCTTTCAACTTTGTGTTGTGCATCAAATTTATAAACTGGCTTTGATCTCGATGTCTAAAATGTTGACAAAAATGTTGACCAGCAGCCCATTAGAGACTGCCTTTCAAATTGAACCTACGTTAACCATCACAATGGGCTATGAGCTGTTCAACTAGCCATTTGTTCATTTGTCCGTTTGTTCACAAGTAAAATGCTATTCACATGATAAGGTACCTTGTTCTGATGGTGCTGGGAGGAAGACTGTGTTAGAAATGTCTCCGTCGGTGCCTGCTGCATCCACAGGCCCTTCTAAGGAAATCATCCTCCTTGAAGTAGCATTCGGTCACAATATTTTATACCATGAGACCCCACTCCTCCTCCAGCTGCATCCCATTGGACCCGACTCAAAAGCAGCCGATGCATGGGCTGCCCACAGCCTGTGTGAGTCTTGGAGTGAAGAGCTCTGCCTAGACATGGTGAGCTGGTCCGATCAAGTGTCTAGTCCCAGGGATTGGAACTAAGAAAGGTGGCGAGGCCAGGTCTTTAATGGGAGGAGCTGAGGCTGACACAATGCCCAGAGAGGCAATATAATTATTAATATGAGAGTTATGAAGAATCTGAGTAAGCAAACTATGAGAAAGCAACAACTATGGAGGATCAGACTTTACTTTGTCAATACAGTGAACTAATATAATTTGGGAACTCTTTTGCTACAAAATACCGAGAAATCTTGAATACACTATAACAAATTCCCTTTTAAACATATAGCTGAGCTTATAAAAAAGTAAAAGAAGTCCCCAGGGCCAAAAATGAAGAGCAAACTGAAAACCAAAGCTGGTAAAGATATGGTCAGAGACAATGGCAGCCCTAGGAGAGGACCAGCTTGTTATCAGACCTGGTAATAGCTAGGGGTTGGGTCTGAACCTCCTAGGAGACAAACTGTGCACTTGCATCAGGCAGAGGAGTTGGAACTGAGGCTCTTGCTTAAAGCTAGGATCATTTATGGGCTACATGGTCAGTAAAATAATAGACTAAAAAATATCCACCCACCTACAGCAAGAGCCAGCAAGGACACTTGTCTGCTTTGGCTCGGGTCTGGATGGGAAAAAGTATCCCCCGAGAATCTGTAGTCACAGCCTGTATCTTGCCTGAGGTTGGTTCTAATTTACGCTCTGGGTGGTCCAGGAATCTTCAAACTAAGATGTTATCATTCAAGTGGCCCAAGGCCGGTGATACCTCTGGGGAGACTGGCAATAAGCAAACACAAAATCCCACTGGAAGGACACACCCTGATCCCAGGCCTTACAGGATTCGCACAGATGGAGTTCTGCTGAATGTGGGCTCACAATTGAAAACTCACAAGGAAACAATCCATCATGAGCTTGTGTCGGTGGACATGACTAAGAATTGTGGAAAATGTGACTATTAGATAGGAATTCTTAAAAATATATGCTTAAAATGATTAAAGACCTAATGAAGTAATAAAAAATAGAAGACAAAGATATGAAAAAATAGTAGGCATATGGAATGAAAAATATAGGCACTAAAATGAAAACATAATAATTGCATGAAACAGCAAGTTTATATAAAACAAGAGAATAAAATAAAAGCTGGAGCTGAAGAAATTGTCCAGAATTCATTGCAAAGGGTTAAAGAGACATGAAATATTAAAGAGATGTTAAAAGACATGGGGGATAGACTAAAAAGCTACCATATCTATCTAACCAAAGTTCCAGAAAGAAAAATAAATACAAGAATGAGGGAGAGTCAATGTTTCAAGGAGTAATGGCTGATAACTTTTCAGACTTGATGAGACACAAATCATAGATTCTTAAATTACATGGGTTCCAGGAAAAATAAATTAAACTAAATCCACAACTAGACATGTTGGGGTAAAAATGCAGAGTCTCAGAGACTAGAAGGAAGACTTAAAAGCAACGCAGAGCAATCCACAAAGATTAGACTATTGTCGGATTTCTCGACAGTAATAACAGAAGCCTGAAAATCACGCAGCAAAACTTCAGAATGTTGGTAAAAATGTTTATGCCTGGCTAAACTATCATTCAAGAGTGAGGGGGGAAAAAGACCACTTCAGAATGAAGACTGAGAGACACTAAGACACTCTCACTGAAGGAATTAGGAGAGGAACTTTAGGAAGAATAAAATTGAAAACAGAAGGAAGGATTAACGTGCAAGAAGAAATGATGAACAGAGAAATTAGTAAATGTGTGTAAAAATCTGAACAAGCATTGATTTTATAGAACAATAATAGCAATGATGATTAATTTGCGGATGTAACAAAAGGTAGGTACTGGACACCTATGGAAAGATGGGCAGAAAGCATTGGAATTAGAATGCTAAAATCCTAGTATTATTTAGGAAGAAGATAGAGATGTTGATGAAGCCAAATATACATGCTATGGCAGACATGCAAATGTACGAGCTAACTCTTCCTTTGGGAAAGGACTTGCTGCCCAGTTGGGAGGATACCTGACAGGCTTCAGTTCCTAGCTTCATCAGCATCTGCCTCAGCTTTCAAGCTAAGGTCACACCATTATTGGAGCAGCCTCTGGCCAATGACTGAGCAAGATGATAGCAGCTAAGGTGGTGGGAAAAGGGCCTGGCTATTTCTGCCTGATGTGGGGCTCCACAGGCCCCCATTGGACTGCCAGATACTTTGTTGAACATGCGATGTGGTCTGAACGCTCCACCTTGTCCAATTCTTCCTTTTCTCTTTCACAGTGTTACTCCCCAAAAATCCTCTTGCACACTTAATTCCATCTCATCATTTGTTTCTCAGAGAACAGAAACTTGTGATACATGTTAAAATTTTTATGGAAGCACTCAAAAAAATAGAAATATAAAGTATAATTTCTAAAACAGTAGAGAGGAAGAAAATGGAATTGGTATGGAGAACAAAACCCCAGTCAAATAGAAACACAATATAACATGATAGAAATAAATCTAAATATATCAGTAATTATAATGAATGTCATTGTATTAGCTTGGCAATTAAAAAAACCCAGAGATTTCCAGATTGTTTTAAGGAAAAAAAAAAACAGGCAAAATCCACTGATATGTTGTTAACAAGCACACCTAAAATATTAATCTACAGGAAAAGTTGAATATAAAAGACAATTCCAGCTAAAAGAAACCTGATGTAGCTCTATTGATAACTGACAAAATAGGGTTCTGTACAAAAAACATTATTAGGGTGAAGACACCTAACAATAACGTACAAATCCTCAGAGAAACATCAATTATGAACATGCCTATGTCAATAGAATAGCCTCAAAATATACAAACAAAAAAGGACAGGCTTGTCAGAAGAAATTGGTAATGTTATAATCATAGTGGTGGATTTTTACAGTTCTTTCTTGGTAATTAATAGATCGACCAGACCAAAAAAATTAGAGTATAGAAGATTTTAATAGTACTATTTTTAAGCTTGATCTAATGAATGCTTTCTTTTTTGAGTACACATAAAATCTTTACAAAAATTGATATGCACGTGCATAGAAGGCAAGGAAGTCAGCCAGCATCAGGAAGAGAGCATCTATGTTCAGGGAGAAATAAGCATGTGACGAGTAACTGAGTTTCATTATTGACACAAAACTTGAGGGGAGATCTGTGAATACTTGCTGGATTTTTTTTTTTTTTTTTGAGATCTTATCTCCCTTACTTGACTCATGTGCCCTTACAATAAAGCCTCATTACTTGATATAGTCAGAGTAAATTTCTGTTCCTTGGAGCTGAAAGAGACCAGCTAAATCAGGACATTCCAAAGGGACTCAAGAACATCTCCCAGGAAGCTGAGAAATCGTTGTCTCACCCTGGACACCAAGCAAGAGAATGTATGTTGCAACTTGGCAAAGAGAAAATCCAGTTTCTCAGATATATTCCTCCAAATCCCCTACTATTTATTAATCCCACACTGGCAATTAACTGTCTGACAAAGAAGTATGTACTGGAATATATTTTCTTATGGGGCTGCTACAACAATATCACTTCTCTCTCTTCATTTACTATCACTCCTGTGTTAACCACTTTGCTTTTATCTTAGAATCACAGATTTCCAAAATAGGTTAGACTTTCTTGACCCAAATTGATGAACTACCCTTTGACTTACAAAAAGATCTATTTCTTTTGAACAGGTGTGTGTTCCTCTTTTGCCATGCTGCAAATCTGGGTCCAATCTACCCTCTTCTTGACTTAAATTGCAGATTCCCTTGTTATTGCTTATATCCCATCCATGGACATGTGGACATCTTGGACCATAAAGTAGGGTATTCCTTGGGATAGTAGGATTCAATTTACGTTTCCAGTCTTACCCTCCACTGCTGCACTTCCCTACATGCAACATGTTTACTTCCCATTTCTGATCATGCCTATTTCCACGTCTTTGTTTATTTATGTTCTTTTTCCTGGACCATTCTCCCCACCCCTCTTCACCTGTCAATTATAATAGTCATTTAGTCAGAAAGACCCTTCTAAGCATGACACAAAGTCCAGAAGACATAATAGAAAAGATGGAAAAATTAATTTACATAAAGGCTAACACTTACTATATGGTCCAAAATACCATCAACCAAATCAAAATACAAACAACAAACAGAGAAAGGTATTTACACCATAAACAACAGACAAAGGGCTGTTTCCTCAATATATACAGAGCTTCTACAAATCAACAGGCCACAACACAACATAAAGGAAATGCACAGACAATTCACAGAAAGGACAAATAGCTTTTTAAATCATATGAGAAGATACTCAATGGCACTTGTAAAAGAAATACAAAATTAAAACCCATTGAGATGTTACTTCTCACCTCTGAGACTGGCAAAAACCCAAAAGTTTGATTTCTGGTTTTTTAGTAGAGATGTGAGGAAATTGGCCCTCTAATGTATTGTTGGTGAGAGCATAAACTGGTATGAGCTCTACGGCGGTTAATTGACAATGTCTATGAAAATAGCACATGCCCTTTGATCCAGGGATGTTTCTTCTAGGAATACTCCTAGGGATCCTAGGTCCCTCATGCAAAGATAAACATGCAAGAATATTAATTGCAACATTGTTCATAATGACATAGGAAATAACAAATGTGTCAATTACCTACCTCTGTGTAACAAACCATTTCAAACTTAGTGGCTTTAAATAAACATTTATTGTTGCTCTTCAGCCTACAGATCAGCTGAGTGGTTCTTTTGTGTCACCTGGGTTCCCTTGAGCAACTGGCCAGCTGCGGTCAGCTAGGAACCTCTGCTTCTGGGGTTGCCTGGCTCTTGGCTGGGGTGACAAGGATGACTGGGCATGCATCTCTTACTACCCAACAGGCTAGCCTGGGGTTGTTGGCATGGTGTTATCAGGGTTCCAAAAGAGCGAGTTCAAACGTGCAGGGCCTCTTGAGTCCTAGTCTTAGAAGTAGCACCGTGTCATTTCTGCTGCATTCAACTAACCAAAGCAAGCCACAGCGCCACCGAGACTCAAGAGGTGAGGTAAAAACTCTCTCTCTTAATTTGAGGAACTCAAATCATATTGCCAAGGCACGTGGATGGAGTGATGAGTGAAGGATTGTGGCCATTTTTGTGTCTATAACGAACACAAACGTTCATCAAATAGACAGTCTAGTTAAAATAAACAAATAAGGAAATGGCCGTAGAGAAATTCTATGCAATCTTTTAAAAGAATAAGGCAAACCTGTATGCATGAGATGAAAAGTTCTTCAAGATTTACTGTTAAATGAAAAAAGCAAGGTGCAGAACTGTCTACAGTATTCTACTTTTTGTAGGTATTTTTAAATGGACATAGACATTTTTGTTTGTAATATGTATAAATCTGTGGAAGGTTACAGAAGTGGTTGCCTTAGGAGAGGGGAATTTGGGGGCTGGGTCATGGGTGGGAGGAAATTACATTTCATTACATAGTCCATTGACTTAAAAGTTTTTTCTCCAGTTTTCAAAATTATCATACAATAAATTTACTTATTTTTTCCTTTGGTGTACAATACTATGCATTTTAACACACGTAAAATTTGTGTAATCAGCACTGTAATTAAGCTACAGAGCAGTTCTATCGTCTCCAAAAACCTCCCTTGTGCTGTTCCTTTATATTTCCCTGCTCCCCCAACCCTAACCCCTGGCAACCACTGATCTGTTCTCTGTCACTATATTTTGTCTTTTTCACTTTGACCTTTGTTCTTCCGGAATTTTTTAAGACAATTTTTTTTTTAGCAGTTTTAGGTTCACAGCAAAATTGAGGGGAAGGTACAGAGATTTCCAACATACCTCCTGCCTCCACACATGCATAGCTTTCCCATTATAAACATCCCCCACCACAGTGCAACATTTGTCATGGTTGATGAGCCCACACTGATGCATCATAATCATGCAAAGTCTATACATTACGGTTCATTCTCGGTGTTGTACATTCTTTTGGTTTGGACAAATGTATCTATTTTTACAGTATCATACAGAGTATTTTCACATCCCTAAAAATTCTCTGTGCTCCACCTATTCAACTCCCTGCCCCCAAGGCCTGGCAACCACTGATCTTTTCACTGTATTCATAGTTTTGCCTTTTCCAGAACGTTGGAATGTTCCATTTGGTTGGAATCATATGATATGTAGCCTTTACAGATTGGTTTCTTTCACTTAGTAATATGCATTTAAGGTTCCCCCACATCTTTTCATGACTTGATAGCTCATTTCTTTTTAGCACTGACTAATATTCCATTGTCTGAATGTACCACAGTTTATTTATCTATTCACCCACTGAAGGACATTTTGGTTGCTTTCAAGTTTTGGAAATTATCAATAAAGATGCTAGGACATCTGTGTGCAGGTTTTTGTGTGGACATAAGTTCTCAGCATCTTTGAGTAAATACCAAGGAGCATGATTACTGAATCATATTGTAAGAGTATGTTTAATTTTGAAAGAAACTGCCAAAACTGTCTTCCAAAATGGCTGTACCATTTTGCATTCCCACCAGCAATAAATGGGAGTTCCTGTTGCTCCACGTTCTCGCCAGCATTTGCTCTTGTCATTGTTCTGGATTTTGGTCATTCTAATCAGTGTGTAGCGGTACCTTATTGTTGTTTTAATTTGCCTTTCCCTAATGAGGTATGAGGTGAAGCACCTTTTCAAATGCTTATTTGCCATCTGTACATCTTTTTTGGTGAGTTATCTGTTAAGGTCTTTTGCCCATTTCTTAAATCAGGTTGTTCGTTTTCTTATTGTTGGGTTTAAAAGTTCTTTGCATATTTTGGGTAATAGTCCTTTAGCAGATGTGTCTTTGCATATACTTTCTCCCTGTCTGTGGCTTGTCTTCTCTTTATCTTGACAGTGCCTTTTAAGGGCAAAAATTTTAATTTTAATGAGTCCAGCTTACTCATTCTTTCTTGTATGGATCATGCCTTTGGCATTGTATCTAAAAGTCATTGTCACACTCAAAGTCATCTAGATTTTCTCCTATATTATTTCTAGGAGTTTTATAGTTTTGTATTTTACATTTAAGTCTGTGATCCATTTTGAGTTAATTCTGTGAAGGGTGTAAGGTCTGTGTCTAGATTCATTTTTTTTTTTTTTCATGTGGCTGTCCAGTTGTTCCAGCTCCATTTGTTGGAAAGACTACCTTTGCTCCATTGTATTGCCTTTGCTCCTTTGTCAAAGACCAATTGACTGTATTTATTTAGATCTATTTTAGGCTCTCTGTTCTGTTCCATTGATCTATTCTTTTGCCAATACCACACCATCTTGATTACTGTAGCTTTATAGTAAGACTTGAAGTTGGGTAGTGTCAGTCCTTCGGCTTAGTTCTTCTCCAATATTGTGTTAGCTATTCTGGGTCTTTTTCCTCTTCATATAAACTGTAGAATAAGTTTATGATTCAAAAAAACTTGCTGGAATTTTCATGGGGATCACATTGAATCTATGTTTGGGAAGAACTGATATCTTGACAATATTGCATCTTCTTATTCATGAACATGGACTATCCTCCATGTATTTAGTTCTTCTTTGATTTTGTTCATCAGAGTTTTGTAATTTTCCTCATATAGATCCTGTATATATTTTGTTAAATTTATACCTAAGTATTTCATTTTAGGGGGTAAAAATGTAAATGGTGTTGTGTTTTTAAGTTCAAGTTCCACTTGTTCATTGCTGGTATATAGGCAAGCAATTGACTTTTGTATATTAACCTCATGTCCTCCATTCTTGCTATAATCACTTACTAATTCCAGGAGTTTTTTGTTGATTCTTTCAGATTTTCCACAGGGACAGTCATGCCATCTGTGAACAAAGACAGTTTTATTCTTCCTTCCCAATCTGTATTCCTTTTATTTCCTTTTCTTGTCTCCTTGCATTAGCTAGAAATTCCAGTACGATGTTGAAATGGAGTGATGAGAGGGGCCATCCTTGCCTTGTACCTGATCTTAGAGGGAAAGCTTTGAGCTTCTCACCATTAAGTATGATTCTTTTGGAATTAAAAAAGATCATGAGCATGTATCATCAATTAAAAAATAAATTTTGTTGTCCATTGTCCAAATATACCTCTGCCCTAAAGCATTTCCTGATTCTCTCAACCAGATGATTTCTCCTTCCCTTGAAAATCCCATGCCATTAATCTTGATCTTTTATGGCATGTATTATATTCTGTCTTGTTTTATAGTTACTTGTAGACTTTTCCTAAGTCCTTCCTCCTGGATTTTAAACTTGAGAGGAGGCACCCTGCCCTACTCATCTTTATATTCCCAACTGTCCTTAACTCTATGCCTTACATCACTGAGTTCTTAATAAATATTTGTTTCTTTTTTTTTTTTTTAAAGATTGGCCCTGAGCTAATATCTGTTGCCAAAATTTTTTTTCTTCTTCTTCTCCCCAAAGTCCCCCAGTACATAGTTGTATATGCTAGTTGTAGGTCCTTCTGGTTCTGCTATGTGGGATGCCACCTTGGCATGGCTTGATGAGTGGCGCCAGGTCTGTGTCCAGGATCTGAACCTGCAAAACCCTGGGCTGCCAAAGTGGAGCGTGTGAACTTAACCACTCAGCCATGGGGCCGGCCCCCTTAAGTATTTGATGAATTGATTCCAATTGAGTCATTTGACCACACACTCTTACAACTTTTATTTTGCTGTTGTTGACTATTAGCCGTAAGCATGCTTCTCCTACTTCTTGTAATATATTTCCATAGTGCAGCATCTATCAGAACGCTTTCTTCACTTCTTGTCGTGGAGCAGGAACAAGCTCAAGACGTTGTTTGCTCATAGCATTTTTCTGCCTGGTCTGTGTCACTCTATAAGGGTTTGTTCTGTGAAATACATGGTGGAGCTGACTTCTTGGTAGCCTGACAGCCCTTACTTAGCCATGCCTCCTTGGAGAAAGTTTCTTGATTTCTGACACTTACAGTCTGAGGGGAGGAGTATTGAAATCCTCTGAAGATGAATGCTGACAAAGACCTCTTTGTGCTGCTGCCAGTGTTGTTCAGTGTCTGGCTTTGGAGTGATAAGGGCTGGGACCTGTTCTCACCTGGGCATGTCTCTGTTGACGGAAGATAGCTGTCTGAGCTCAGGTCCCAATGTGCACAATGGAGGGCACAGCCTATCTGGTGGGGGCAGCAGTCTGTATGCGACACTTTTACAAATCAGGTTCAGAGAAACTCGCTGCAGCTGGTAGATGGAGGACTCTCAATTTTTTTGGAGTGTGATCTTGAAACAGCATGATTTTTTTCCCAATTGCTGCTTTTATTTGTACAGTGTAGACACTTTGTCCCTCTGGTTAGTGCATTCCTTAATGACTCCTCAGCTGGGTGCTGACTTTCCTGTCACCTTGAATCATTTGCACAATCTTATTCCAACCTTTAAGACTTGATCCTGTTAACTTTTCAAAATTTCAGTCTTAAGCACAATGCAACACTTTTCTTCTCCCTCCTCCTAGGTGGCAAGAGCATTGGCTCCCATCTGCCTAGAGGGCAGGAGGAGGGGTGGAATCTACTTTGGAGACCCTTCCTCCTTTTCTCTCTCCTAGAAGGGGCTGGCGGGTAGAGGAGGCAGAATTCCGTTACCCTGCCGGCCCCATGTCAACGTGGGGAGATGCCCTGGGCTGGCTTTCTTAGGGGCAATATTTAGATTCACCCTGGCCTCCTTCAAGGTGAGGAACACCCTTCAGGGTGGAAGCAGAGAGTCTCCCTTTGGACCTGCCATGGAGCATGCCCCACTCTGGTTTGGATGTACTATTACCCAGCTCTGTGGCTGCCCCGGAGGCCCTGGTTCCTGTCTCCCTGCTAACCACAGGCTCCTCCTTGTGCAACCACAGGAATCCCTGGTCCTCTTTATATCCTCCGGAAGTCATGCAACTGGAATAGATGGGAATCACCCCTCCTTCTTTTTAGGCAGTCTGTGCTACAGTCCCTTCAAGTCCAGCTAACAATGGCCAGTCCAGTGAGCCTCCCACCTTTATAAATCTGTGATCCAGGAACAGTACATAATAGTAGCTGTTATGGGTGGAATTGTGCCCGATCCCCCTGAAAGGTATGTTGAAGTCCTAACCTCTAGTACCTCAGCATGTGATCTTATTTGGAAATAGGGTCATTGCAGATGTAATTAGTAAAGATGATGCCATACTGGAGTAGGGTGGACCACTCTCCAGTATGACTAATGTCCTTATAAGAAGAAACCATGTGAAGACAGGCACAAGTTTTCAAGACCCAGGTTGCCTCAGAATGAAGCTTATCTAGGTTTCAAGCCATCTCCAGGGAGAGCTGGGTCTCAGACAATCCCTGAGGGCAAGTGGGGATCTCATTACATTTCTCTCCCCGGATCAGTACTCTTCAGTGGGGGTATCCCACTGTGAACATCCAGGGCAGCCCTGCAAGTGGAAATGGTCACAGTTTGCTGACGTCCGAGATGGCTGTGGAGATGGGGAGAGTCAGGCCTCACGCCTTGCCCACGTTCTAGCAAAAGAGGAGGGAAATGTCCTCAGTGGAATCAGTTTCCCACCCATGCCTTCTCCAGGTGCCTCTCTGAGGGGCTGCCTCTGCATAGGGCTAATGCTGAGCCCCAGATAGCTATCTTGCCTGGGTCACCCTGAAGACCAAGGGGACAGATGCTGACTTCCTATGGGGGCTGGAGAAGGCCAAGCTGGCTGCTCTGAGGTGATGGGATCGGGGGTAGCCTTGACCACATGTCTGCCCCATTCCACATCTGGAGCCCCATCTGGAAAGCAATTAAGCTAAGATTTGCTTTGCTTGGCTCTGTCATCTACAAGGAACCGACGCTCCCCAGACCACCTGGAGAACAAGGGACTTGTGATGCCTCAGAGCTAGAACCAGAGAGTTGCTAGTTGCTAAGGCAGCTCTGGGAGCTGGATCCCCACAAGCTCCCTTGGGCCATGGGGGCTCCCTGTCCTGGCACACTCGCTTGTCTCTGTGGGTCTCATTTTTGACTAGCTTCCCAATCTACTCTTTTTGTCTATGTCTAACATGGAGGAAGCTAGTCAGATGGGCCAAATTCTTCATTTTCAGGCCACCTCAAGGGTTGCCAGCTGGCCTGTGGGCGGGATGCCCTTGGGTCAGGCACCTAACTCTGGTCTCATTATAGGCCAGCCCTGGGCAAAGAGCAGCTGAGCACTGCACCCTGAGCGGAGGCTGTGGGCAGGGCAGAATGAGGTAACAGGCCAAGGTGGGCTTGGCAGCTCTGAGACTAACATGTCTACAGCTCTCCCTCAGCTTACGATCGGGTTATGCCCCAATAAACCTATCATAAGTTAAAAATATCAAAAGTCGAAACTGTATCTAATATACTTAAGCTACTGAACATTGTAGCTTAGCCCAGCCTACCTTAAACATGCTCAGAACACTCACATTACCCTACATTTGGGCACAGTCATCTAATGCAAAGCCTATTTGATAATAAAACGTTGAATATCTCATGTAATTGATGGCTACTGTACTGAAAGTGACAAACAGAATGGTTGTCTGGGGACAGAGTGATTGTAAGTGTATCAGTTGTTCACCCTCATGATCATGCGGCTGAGGGAAGCTGTGCTCGCTGCCACTGCCCAGCATCATGAGAGAGGATCAGACAGCACATCGTTAGCCTGGGAAAAGATCAAAATTAAAAATTCAAAGTAGTTTCTACTGAGTGCGTATCACTTTCACACCTTTGTAGAGTTGAAAAATCGTAAGTTGAACCAAGGTAAGTCAGGGACTGTCTTACTGTGGTTTGAGCACTTGCTTCACAGTGATCTGTCTGTCCCTCCCTGACTTCTCCTTTCCTTCCTAAATCAACCCTCTGGATGGCCTAAGGCTGTAATTTTCCCCACTGTAAATTCCTCAGGGACAAGAGAGGCAACAAGAGGGCAGTGGGTGCTGGTGGCAGGTGGAAGGGTGCTGAAAGTTGGGAGAAAGGGTGGTGAGGCCCTTGTAGTGACCAATGCAGCTCTTTTTGTCCCGCCTGAAGGGGTGAGACCACGGGCACCTTCAAGGTGACAAAGTCTCAGAAATCCCCCTTCCATCCCTGCCCGATGAGATGAGTAACTCGATGCTGTCTACCAAAGGTGAAGCATGGAGGCCAGCCCTCGGATCCTCCCCTTCTTCCACCCTTCTGAAAAGAGGCACCAGGTAGAAAAATCCAGCAGTGCCAGAGCTGACACTGAGCCTACTCTTAGACCTGGAGACACCAGGACATGATAGCACAGGCTGGGACAGGGGTGAAGGAGAGCTTCCAGGAAGGAGTCAGACCACGGGCAATTCTCACCTGGAGCTAGGGAGGATTAGGGTTAGTATCAGAAACACCTGGAGATTTTAAAAATGACACACGGTTTCCATCTCTTCTTCTCCTGAGATTCTGATGGTTCCTGGCAGGGGGCTGGGCAGACATATTTTGAAAAGGTTCTCTCCAGGCATTCTGATTCTCTTAGCTACTTCCCACTGACTGCTTGCAGAACCACTGCTCTGCACCTGTTGTCTCTCAACTTTTCCCATCAGGCACCCCAGGGATAAAGTTTTTAAGTATGTACCCTCAATATTGAGATATTTATTTATTTAAAAATAACACCCAGGAACTTCCATATTCACACAGTATTGTTATCATAAAGGAAACACAAAATAGAAATTAACAGAGGGCAAGCTTAAAAATAAATAGAATAGAACTTCCAATATTTCTTACTGACCCCCAACTCGCCTGGCGCCCCTCCCAGGGTGCATGTAGCCCTATGGAGACCACACTCTCCAATCGTATTTGTGCCCCCCATGCATAGCTCAGGTCCTAGCATGCAGTTGGTGTTCAATAAACAATTTTGTGGGATAGATAAATAACAAATGAAAGAATTAGAGCTAGATCTTAAAGAATATGAATATTTTGAAAATATATGAGTAGCAAGAGGGAGCAAACTGAGAGCCTCCTTTGCAGATGGACGCTATGATTTATTGACCTTTCTTAATAGAAACATTAAGATTAGACCTTATGGGAGTACATTATGTTTGAGTAATGATTGATTTTTTAGTTAATTAAATTAAATGTATTTATTTATCCCTCATCTCCATTAGCATAGTGGCCACAATAGTCCCACATTCTAAGTGCTTGACCGTCTCCTGGCGGCCAGTCACCCTGTGAGACGCGCTCTATCAGCAAGACACCCAAGGGGCCCAGGAAGAGCTCTGGGGGAGGGATTCAGGGAGGAGTCGCCCAGGAGAAAAAAGCCCCAAATCTCAGCTATTAGTTAATTGGGTGCTGTGTAGAACAGGCTTGAAGGGCTGAGTGAAAGAGACTATTGCAGGCTTCTATGGCTGGGAGTGGATTTATTAGCCCGGCACCACATTTGCATGCAAGACAGAAAGTGGGTAATAACCCAGAGTGGAGCCTTGCACGCAGAGGGGTGAACGGTTCAGGGCCACTGGGGTAGCCTCTCGGGGGATTTCTTTGAACTTCTCCCTGCCCACCCACTTCGGGAGCCTTTGTTGGGGGGAGCAAAGAGGTGCTGACTTTCCAAGCAGGACACCATTCTCAAAGACTGCCTTTAGGAGTACCACCCACTTATCAACAGAATGCCAAGACTGTCCGGTCTTCTTCCCTCATTCTGTAGATAATAATAGTAACACTTATATGGTACTTACTTACAGCTTGTGTGCCAGGCTTTGTTCTCAAAATGCTTTACAGATCCATTGACTAATTTAATCATTACAACAACACGGGAGGATGGAGCTAAGAGTTTCCCTCTTTTACAGCCGGGGAAACTGAGGCACACAGTGGTTAAGTAACTTGCCCAACCTAGTTAGTAGCTAATAAGTGGCAGCTCTAGGCTTCAGATCCCAGCAATCTGTCCTCAGTAACTTGCCCTCGACCACTGTGTCATTGATGAAGGAGCAGAACTTTCCCTGACTTGAAATGACTTAGCTTATCTTTGGCTCAGTTCAGTACTTCCCTTCCCCTCAGAACCCTGGTACCCTAGACTCCCGCCTCCTAACTTTCTAAATTAATCTGGTCTCAGATCCTTCATTCACGCTAAAGTGTAAATGACTGAGAATCTGTTAAAAGGCCACCCCACCCTGGGAAAACATTTTAGCAGGATCTGGAGTGTTAAACACCAGGGATGAAGCTTTGAAAATGGAATCTGAAGCAACTCCTGGAATGTGTGTTGTGGGTGGGTATTTGGATACTTCAAGGTCACACTCTGCAGACTGGCGGGCAGGCAAGTGCTTTTTCCTCTGCCAGGAGGCCGGAGCTGGACAGAGCCTCAGCCTTGCCCCCCTCTGCAGGCCCATGCTCGTGGTCTCTGCTGGAGCCACTGGGGAGCATCGCAGAGCAGAGCAGCTGCCAGCCATGACCAGCTCCATCGTTAGAAAACCTGGTTCAAAGTATATAGCACATTTCACAGGTTTAAAAGTGTGTGTTTGATGTAAATCTTCTCAAACTACTCATTCTCATGGGGCAGGTTGGCTTGGTCCTTGTGCCAACCCTGCAGCCGTCCTGGACACGTGGGACTTTGAATGGCAGTCCCTGCAGCTGGGATCAAAGGCGGGATGTGTGTGTGTGTGTGTGTGTGCATGTGAGTGCGTGCAGTATGCTGGTGATAGGATTGGCCTCTTAGAAGGCATGGGGAGAGAACAGAGACCCCACTGAGTGGACAGTAGAGGTCCAGGTCCTCATCAGGTGTCATTACACATGTGGCCTACAGAGAGGAGTCCTTTGATGGAATCCTGGGGAGACCAGGGTTGCAGGCGGAGATCACAGAGACTTCTGAGGCTCCCCTACAAGGGAAGCAAGCCCCGCCCTGACTCCATGACTCGTGTGTGGCCTTTATGGGCCGTGACCAATGGCTCAAGGCCTGGGCTGGCAGCCGTAAGCCTTCATCTTGGGCAGGAATTCTAATTAAACTGGGGCTCCCGGGTCTCACTTACAAAGAGCTCAGCACCAGACTCTGCCTTTCAGGCCCCAGGCGGATGGTCGTACTCTGGAACGCCACCTGCAGAGAGCCCAGCTCCGGGATTCCTTGCTTGCCTCTGCATTGGGCTGCAGAGGACCAGGGCCCAATGTTGATCCTTGGGCCCTGTGCTTTGATTCAAGCACATCTCTAGAGAAAGCACTTTATGGCCTTTCAGATCATTCTAGTGCTTCTCTTGCCAGACACTCTTCTTGCTATTTGTGCCACTCTTCTGTATGTGTTACATTCATCTCTTTTCTTCACAATGAATGGGTTGGTTTAGGTATTCAGGGATCCGGGGAAATTTGGAGGGATAGAATCCTCTCATCCAGGTTTCTCCAAGGGATCAACAGGTGGAGTTCATTTGGAAATACCCAAATGATTACTAGCCCTGGTGGTCTAGAGGTTAAGATCCAGCGCCCTTACCGCCATAGCCAGAGTTTCTCACCCAGCCAGGGAACCTCACTACCTGTCTGCCAGTTGTCACACTGTGGCAGCTGTGTGTTGCTGTGATGCCGGAAGCTATGCCACCAAGATTCCAAATACCAGCAGGGTCACCCATTGTGGACAGGTCTCAGCAGAGCCAGACTAGGAAGAGAGACCTAGCCACTTACTTCCAAAAATTGGCCATGAAAACCCTCTGAATAGCAGCAGAGCATTGTCTGAGAAAGCACTGGAAGGTGAGAGGATGGAGCAAACAGATGAGCAGGGTTCCTCTGCTGTACACAGTGTTGCTAGGAGTCAGAATCGACTCAACAGCACTGAGTACCAGATGGACCATGAATTATGAGCATTAAGGTCCCTGGCTCATGAGGGATGGATGAGCAATAGAGGGTTTCTAGAGAAGCTGTACCTGGAGCTGAACCCCGAGGGGTTGGTAGGATTTGTGTAGGCAGAGAGGAAGCCCACAGGATGAGGAAACAGCTACCTTGCACATTTTAAATAAAATTGGAGGTTCATCTGCACATTAGAAATCCTTACTTTCCAAACTCACCTCCTGATAATTCCTAAAGCAAAGAGCTGGTGCAACCCTGCTCCCTTTCCCTATTTGACATTCAGATTGTTCTGTTGCTGCTTATTTTTCCCTTTAAATAATGTCCATTAGCCTGATCTCAGCAGCATAAAATGAGAATGTGTGTAGGTATGGCTGATGATGCCATAATGGGGGGTGGGGAGGCAACATCCCCCCAGGGCTTTGAGTGAAGTGTGTCAGCAACTGTATCACTGCCCCCGACACCCTCCCCAGGGCCACCTGTCCTCTTCACAACCCCCACCACCCCCACTGAGCCCTGGCCTCCAACCCATTTCCATGTCCTCCTCTGAGTCCCATTCCTTGCTGAACAAAGTGCTCAGTGAAAAAAAGGTGGAGGGTCTAGGGTGAAAGAAGAGATCCAGGGTGTACCTGGTGCAGCCTTTTGGGAACAGAAACTTGCAAGTCTCTGTGGGCCTGCGCAAGCTAAGGCCTGGGCTCCTGGCCGACTTTTCTGCTGGTCCAGAAGACACCCACACGCCCAAACCTCGGGGAATGCGGCTTGCTGACCTTGGCAGGAAGGAGGGCTGAGTCGGCCTTTTGCATAACATAAATACTCAGCACAGCTGCCTCCGACCTGCCCACTTCTTGTCAAATCCAAGAAGGAAGGGACCTACTGGCCAAACCCTTTACCCCACTGCACCTCAGACCCCAAGGAACTTGGACTCTGCTCAAGTCAGTAAGTTGGAGCTCCCCACGTCCCCAAACTGGCCGCTCATGGAGGAAAAACCTGGGGAGGAAGGACAGAGAGAAAACCCGAGGAGCTGCCTGTTATAATGGAAAAATAAAACGTCTTCTTGGGAAGCTCCCTACAAACTCTGTTAGGGAAGCTCTGGTCCTTTCTGCCTTGGCTGATCCAGAGGAGAAAAGGAAAGAAGAAAGAACAAAATAATTTAACTTGGCAAAAGAGCTCTTTCCCGGTGCTTTTCTCACCCATCCTCACCATGAACGCTGGACCCTGCATCACCTTCCCAACCCCATCCCTGGGGCTGATCTTGACTCAGTCCTTTGTTCAAAATGTACTGTCACCACCCCCATCCTTACCACCATTGGTAATGCCCTCCCTTCCTCCCTTCTGTCTGTCTACGTCCCACACATCCTTCTAGACCTGACTCGAGTCCCAGGACTTCCACGAAGCTTTCTCCCACTCACTCTGATTTCTCTCTTCTTGGAACTCTTGACATCCTGGAGTCAGTCCCACACACACTGTTAGCACTTAATTTTTCTCTAATACTTTCATGAAAATTAGCTCTGTCTTACCAGCTTCTTGTCATCGCTTAGAGAGCACAGCCCAGTTGCATACTGGGATGGGCTCAGTAAGTACAGGTTGATGGGTGGGTTCCTGGAAAAATGGCAAGTTCTTCCAGCGTATGAGGATTGGCCACCATGCTCATCTTCCAGGGTCTACCACACCATAGGGTAAATTGGAAGGAGGGTCTTTGGTCCTGGAATTTGGAGATGAGGCTCCAACAGGAAGGAGAACTGAGCTGCTATGAGTGTAAGCATTTTTGGTGGAGCCTACATCAATTCCAAGGTGTCATTGGTAGCCCTTACGTGAGGGCTTGTCAGGAGGTGAGTGGGCAAGATGTTGCCTCAGCATTTCAGGGCCACACTTTCCTTACCTGTATGAATGGTTTCAGTAGGTTATCTCCAATGTCCTACTGCTATGGGCTGAATTGTGTCCCCCCAAATTTCATATGTTGAAGCTGCAATCTCCAGTTTGGACATAGGGCTTTTGGGAGGTAGTTAAGGTTAACTGAGGTCATAAGGGTGGGCTCCTAACCTGTTAGAAGTGGTAGCCTTTTAAGAAGAGCGAAAGAGTGAAAGAGATCTCCACACACATGCACCGAGTAACGGCCACGTGAGGACACAGCGCGAAGGCAGCCATCTCCAGGAAAACAGTCCTCACTAGAAGTTGAACCCTGCTGGATGTTGATCTTGGACTTTGCAGCTTCCAGAACCGTGAGAAATAAATTTCTGTTGTCTGAGCCACCCAGTCTATGATATTTGTCATGGCAACCAAAGCTGACTAATACACCTACATTTGATTCACTTACTGACACAACCAATATTTATTGAGTGCTTACTGTGTGCCAGGAACTCTTATCTCTAGTGAGGTGGTAGTAGTGAATGAATAGATAAAAAGCCCTCTCCTTATGGAGCTTAAATTCTAATGGGGGAAAACAGATAAAAAAAGAATAAATAAGTACAATAAATAGTATGTCAAATGGCGATAAATGCCATAGAGAAAAATAAAGCAGAGAAGGGGATAGGCAGCACTAGAGAAGTGTACGTAGGCAAAGCCTGAGCTCCTGGTGGGCTTGTCCAGAAGGCCTCAGCAAGAAGATGACATGTATGCAAACACCTTGAGGAGGCGAGCAAGTAATCCACATGAATATCTGAGATTTTAGAAAATATCCATTGTACAAGTAAAAGTTTAGGAGACCCTAGTCTAACAGTGGTTCATAATTTAGGGCTTTAGTTGATGGCAAGTTCACCAAGAGTCCCGAGTGTCCAGTGGCAGCTCAAGAGTTAATATAGTCTCAATAGAAGTATAGTGGCCAGATGACGGTGGCGATACTACAACTGTGCCTCATCTAGAATATTGTATTTAGTTCTGAGCATCACATGTTGGAGCATTCTAAAAGACCACAGCAAAGGTGTTCAGAGATTTGGAAACTATGTCCTTGGGGAGCAGTTGGGGAACTGGCAATGTTTAGTCCACAGAAGAAAAGATTTATATGGCTATGAGAGGGATCTTTTCAAGTATGTGGACAGTTGCTAGCTGGAAGAAGGGCGTATTGCCTGGAGATACTGAATGCAGAACAAGGACCAACAGGTAACGATCCCAAATCCAACAAATCAGTGTCAACAACAGAACAGAAACCAAACAAGTATATTTGATAACCAGGCTTTAGAGTTTCTCCTAGGATTGTTGGAGGACGGTGAGAGCCAGCACAAGGGTTGGAGGGAAGGGGATAAATGTCGTATGTATTAGACATGCTATAGAAGAGATGTCTGGGAGGAAAGAAGGACTGATGGCTTTTTGGTCCAGTCACTCTAAGAGGTCAATCAGACCGTACATGAAACACTACGGCATAATGGGAAGTTACTGAACTGGGAGAGGGGAGCCTCCTCTCTGCCATTAACTTCTCTGGGTCTCAGTCGTTGCCTGTGAAAAATGTGGATAACACCTGCCCTATTCAAAGGAAGGGGCCAGCCAGACGATTGCATAGGGTCCTTTCAGCTCAAAGATCCACTAATCTAAGTTATGAGACAGGAAACGGCTGTCTCTCATATAAAAGGATATTTCTAATCCTAAGTGCCATTTGACAATGGAAGGGTTATCTTGACAATGGATGTGTTTCAACGGGAGCTGGGAGACATCAAAGGGGATGCACTAGAGGCTAGATGACTTTCGAGGTCTATTCGAGAAGTCAGGGTCTTCTATGAGGCTATGACTCATGCCTCTTTATTCTCCGTGCCCTTTGCTCAGCCAGCATTAGCCACTTATAGTCAGATATAACCACATATTATACCTGAGTGTGAAAACCAGAGCCAAGTTCAAATGTAAGGTTCTCCAGCTCCCCAAATTGATAGTTATTACCATTTGCCTCTTGAGTGGGGAGATGCTTTGTGTCTCCTAGTCTCAGGACCTGGGACTTCCAGTCATGGAAACTTAAACAGAATAAGACATATCCTGGCAAAGACATCTAGTGAGATGGGGCTTTGAGGGTAAGGATATATGATGGATATGGAGCAAATAGGCACAGAGGACCCTTCCCAAGAGTGACAAGGGACTCACTGCCCTACTTGGGTTCTTGCAGAACTGCCCAAGCCTCTCTCATCTCTCTACTAACTGCCCACCTGTCTTCCTTTAGAGCCTCACCTGTATTCTATTCTAGTGGACATTTCTACGGATCCATAGAACCCCAGCATTTCCCATCTGGAAGGATCCTTTGAGAATATATAATTCAGTGTTTCCCCAAATGTCAGTCTTTCACACACCACTTTCACAGTTATTGCTATGTACATATGCCAACTGCTCTATTATTTACTCATAGCTTTATTTAAATTGAGGTTTTTCCAAAACCTGCATGTTTTTATAATACCAGTATAAATGGAAAACCAGCCTTATTTGCTGTGTATTTAAGATAAGCATGATTAATATTAACCATTAAAATTAAAAAATATTTGCCCATGTACCCATGTAAAATTATCCCAAGTACCCCATCACGGAAACCTGGTTTGGAAACATGGGCCTACTGCAACCCTGTTTCTGAACAGATATGGAAACTAAGGCTCAGAGAGGTTTAGTGACTTGCTCAAGTTCCACAGATGGTGAGTGGTCCGCACTCTTGATTCTCAAACACTTTTGGTTCATCCCACCTCATGCCTCCTCAGATGAAGCTGATGGGGGTTAAAGATATTTACTGTCTGTATTTGTTTCCTAGGACAGCGCTAACAATGTATCACAAACTGGGTGGCTTAAATTTTTTTGTCTCACAGTTCTGGGGGATTGAAATCCAAAATCGAGGTATTGAGGGAAACTTACTCCCTCTGAGCCCTCCAGGGGGTTCTTTCTTTGACCCTTCCAGCTGCTGGTAGCCCCAGATGTTCCTTGGCCTCTGGTAGCATAACTCTAACCTCCACCTTTGTCTTTACATGGTGTCCTCTGTGTATTTCTGAGTCTTTACACGACCGTCTTCTTATTAGGACTTCTTACAAGGACCAGTAATACTGGACTAAGTGCCCACCTTACTCCAGTATAACCTCATCTTAACTTAACTAATTACATCTGCAATGACCCTCGTTTTAATTATTTGGTCATGGTCTGAGGTACTGGGGTTAAAACTTCAACATATCTTTTTTGGGGAATACAATTTAACCAATAACACCATCCCTTGAACTTGAATTTCAGAGGGAACATTAAAAGACCCAGATACATCATAAATAAAATTTAAATGATGGAATTACATACATTGATAAGATAATAACTTACATTGTACATGGCGGTGTGCAAGCACCATCTCATTTGATCCTCACCATAGTGCTCTGGAGTAATGGTCCCCAATGAATCATTCTTCCTATATCCATGTCTTTGACAATGATTCTGGGCTTGGCCTTGTGACTTGCTCTGGCCAATGGAGTATTAGTAAATGTGTTGCAAGTGTAGGCTTGAAAAGTGCTTTTATACAGCGGTTTTGCCTTCTTTTGTTGCTGGGAACTCTTCTGCTATCATGTAAAGAAGCCTGGACTAGCCCATGGAGGATGAGACTTCATGGAGCAGAGATGGGCCATCCCAGTTGAGGGCCCCTAAAGCAATCAACCTCGAGCTGATCTGCCAGCTGACTGCAGCTGCATGAGTGACCCCAGGCAAGACCAGCAGAAGAACTGCCAACTGAACCCAACCCAGCTGGCTGACTCAGAATCATGAGGAAATAAAAGGGTTGTTTTAAGCCACTAACTTTTTGGGTGGTTTGTTACTCAGCAATCCATAATTAGCACAGCGGATATTGCTGCTATTTTATAGAAGAAGAAATTGACTCTCCAAGGATTTGATTGACTTGCTCATCAGGACAAGGACTGGAAAGAGAGAGAGCCTTGTCCTTCTTTGATTTAAGAACCTAGCAGTGGAATGCAGTGCTATGGGCATTTCTGATCTTGTCTGACCAGCAATACATGATAGAGTTTGAGAAATTCCAGAAGAAAGGAATAAAGTATACTAGGGGCTGAAGTCTGGCCAAGTATAAAGAGACTACAGAGATGAGGCCCCTTTCGACTGGAAAGTCAAATGTGTGTGAGCTAGGAGAAGTGAAGGCTGTAAAAGCATGATAGGAAGTTAGACACAGGCATGGATACCAAACCTGAAAATTACAAAACTGGGGAGCAGGGGGAGAGCCTCTAAAGCTTGAAAGAGGCAATTTTAGGACAAACAAAGGAAAGGGCTGCTTTTCACAGTGGGCATTCAATTAATAGGACTCATTACTTACAAGTGTGGTATAGGTTTAAAATACAAATAATTTTATTTATTTATTAATATATCTGATCACATTTGTTGAGGGCCTATTATACACTAGGCACCACACTGGGAGATGGGGATTCAGAATTAATAGCATCCAGTCAGTTCACTCATATGCCAGCAGGAGACAGACATGTTGATTACTCAATCAACAGATGCTGATGGAGCATTGCCCATGCCAGATCCTGGGCTGGTACTGCAGACGGAGTGGTGAGCAAAACAGAAATCGCTCCTGCCCTCCTTGAGCCCACAGTTTCCTACAGAAGACAGATGTTAGAGAAATAACTAAGTCACAACACAAGATTAATTCATCACTAGTGAACATGGTGTTGTAAGAGAGGTACAGGGAACTTTAGGAATATATAAAAAGGAGTTATTATTTAGCCTGGGGAGTCATAAAAGACCTTGCTGAGGAATTTAGGCGTAAGCTGACAACAGGAAGCTGAACAGCAGTGAGATTGGCAAAGAGAGGGGAGAAGAACATCTGTAGAGGGAAGATCATGTGGCAAAGGGGAGGAGAGAGTTATTTGAGGAACAGAAAGATGTCTAATACGGCTGTGTTGGAGGGAACAATAGGGGCAAAACTGGGCCACAGTAGGTCCTTCTCTCTCTGCTCTGCACCCCAGGAGGCTGAACTCCAAAAGCTGTATCACCTGGGCCCCCTTGCCCTCTGGCTTCCAGTTGGGTCCAGGTAATGGAGGCATGAGTAGATCAGAGAACATAGGGGAGAAAAGGTAGGGCATTTCCTCTCCTGCTTGTTCTCTGCTTGGGTGCTGAGGTTCTAACAGTGGCTGTATCTATAACAACAGCATATGTTGGGTGGCCTCACTCCATGGCCTCAGCTTTATTGGTTCTGGCAGCACCCTCTGTTCACTCTGCCCATTAGGGCCGAGCAGTCACAATGGCTTCCCACCTTTGCTAGTCCCAATGCCTTAACCTCCCTTTCTGTTTCCTCTAACTTCTGTAAACAGTCTCTTTATTGAACTCTGTTTAAAATCCCAGTTGAGAATGCCCTCTGTTTCCTGCTCAGGAACCAAACTGAAGGTCACACTAAGGATTCTGCACTTTATTCTAAGGGCAATGATAAGACGTTTATGAGATTTTAGCAGGGGAGTGACATAAAATTTGCTTTTCAAAATACCCTGGGATTTCTGCTTCCAGTAAGGACAGAGTAAGTTCTCACCAGACTGACTGTCCTGTGAAAATCAACTAAAAGTCTGGACAAATAGCAAAACAGCAGCTACATGAGACACTGGAGAGGGAACAGAAGCAGACAGACTCTTCAGGAAAGTACACACTCAGATTAGAGGAGTTTTACCAAAGTGAATTCTCATTTTTGTGGCTTTTTTCCTGGGGCCAAGTGCAGTGATGCGATGTGGAGGTGGCAGGATGCTGGTGGAAAAACTGGAATCTTTCTGGATTTGGAAACCAGGAAATTGAAACCAGAGAAATTGTGGCTGCTGAAGAGAGTGGAGGAATCATGGAAGAGAAGGAGCTGAAAAGAGGATCCTAAATTCTAATTACCCATATCGCCCCACAACTTCCTGAACCATACACATGCAGAACAGAGTGAAAGTGATTCAATTAAAGAGAAAATACTTGAACAGATATAGGAACTGCCATCCAAGAAACAGAGTTTGTAGATCTCATCAGAGAAAAAACACAGAATCAAGATTTTCTCCAACTTAACATTTACAATGATCAAGATACGATCCCAATTTATCTGACATGCAAAGAGCCATGAAAATGGAACATATACTCAAGAGAAAAGAAAATCAACTAAAAATGACCCTGAGATGACTCAGATATTAGAACTAGCACACAAGGATTTAAAAATGACTATTAAAACTATCCTCAATGAAGTAAAATAAAATACGCTCATGATGAATGAAAAGCAGGTAATCTCAGCAGAAAAAGAGAAATGATTTAAAAAAAACCTAAACAGAAATTTTAGAACTAAAAAATACAGTATCAGAAATGAATAGACTTAATATCCAGTGGAGATGACAGAGGAAATAGTAAATGAACTTGAAAATGAATCAATAGGAATTGACCAAGGTGAAGAACAGAGCAAAAAGATGCATCATAGTTAAACTGTTGAAAGTCAAAGATAAAGAGAAAATCTTGAAGGCAGTAAAAGAATATGATACTTTACTTGCGAGGGAACAACTGTTTAGTTCAGGGCTGATTTCTCATCAGAAACCATGGAGGCCAGAAGAGGAGAATATCTTTAAAGTATGGAAAGAAAAAACTGTCAGCCCAGAATTCTGTCCAGTGAAAATATCCTACAAGAACCAAGGTTAAATACAGATATTTTCAGATGAAAGATAATTCACTGCCAGAAAACCTGTACTACAAGAAATACTAAAGGAAATTTCTCTCTCTTTTTCTCAACTACAACTTAAAGGATGGGGTGGGGTGAAGGAAGATGCATCAACACAATTACAAGGTTTTCATAATTTGTGTGAAATGGTACCATGTTTACTCTAAGTATTCTGTAAAAAATTAAAGTGTATTATAGTCTCTAGAGCAACCACTACACATAATACGAAGAAGGATAGCTGAAAAGCCAATAGGAAAATTAAAGTTGAATCTTTAAAAAATGTTCAAACAATAAAAAAAATAGGAAAGGAGGAACAGAGGAACAATAACAACAACAACAACAAAAAGCGAGAGGAAAAAATAGAAAACAGACTTACATGGGAGCTTCAAACCCAACCATACCAATAATTACATTAAACACTAATGGATTAAAACACTCCATTTAAAAGACAGAGATTGCCATATTGGAAGAAAACAAGATCCAATGGTATGCTGTCTACAAGAGACATACTTTTAATATAAAGACACAGATATGTTGAAAGTAATTGGATGAAGAAAGGAGATACCACATGAACTGTAAACATAGGAAGACTGAAGCAGCTATATTAATATAATGAAAAAATAGAATGCATGACAAAGAGTATTACTTGAGGAAAAGAGAGACATTTCATAATGATAAAAGGGTCCATTTCATCATGAAGACATTGCTTATAAATGTGTATATGCCTAATAAAGCTTCAAAATATATAAAGCAAAATTAATGGAAGTAAGGAGAGAAATAGACAATTCTACAATCATAGATGATTTTTATCATCTCTCCCCCAGAACTAATAACACTAGACAAAAAAAATCAGCAAAACACTGAAGATTTAAAGAACAGTATCAACCACTTCGATTTAATTGGTACTTATAGACCCTTATACCCAACAATGACAGAATACACATTCTTTTCAAGGGCACATGGTATGTTTACCAGGATAGATCATAAGTTAGGCCATAAAGCAAGTCTTAAATTTAAAAAGATTGACATCGTAGAGAATATGTTCTCTGATCATGGTGGAGTTAAATTAGAAATCAATAAGATGGGGGCCAGCCCCGTGGCTGAGTGGTTAAGTTGGCGCGCTCAGCTTTGGCGGTCCAGGGTTTCACCAGTTCGAATCCTGGGTACGGACATGACACTGCTCATTGAGCCATGCTGAAGCGGGATCCCACATGCCACAACTAGAAGGATGCACAACTAAAAATACACGACTAAGTACCAGTGGGGCTTTGGGAGAAAAAGGAAAAATAAAATCTTAAAAAAAAATCAATAAGATAACTAGAAAAACTCCATATATTTGGAAATTGAGTAACACACTTCTAAACAGCCCATCAATCAAACAAGAATAACACATCAAAATTTGTGGGCTGTAGCTAAAGCAGTGCTGATTCTAGGACTGGGACAAGGAATATACAAGATGAGCCTGGAAGATTCTGTTCCAGAGACTAAGGAAACAATCAAGAATCAAAAGGATGGGGCATATTGAAGGGATACAGGAGCAACCTAAAAATCACCAAAGCTGGGACAATTTGAGCTACAAAACCAATAATGGAGTATTGGATGATAGGCCAAAATATAAAATAAATATCGATGAATCTATACTGATATAAATAAATGGTTGAATAAATAAATGTGGGAGAAAAGACAAGTCTTCTGTACCAAAGAATTCCAGATAATTTATGTAGATGCTATACCCTCACCTTGAGTAGAGGCTGTACTTAGTGATTTGCTTCTGAAAAGAGAAGTAACTTTACAGTGGAGAAACGTGACAAACACAACCTCAGCCAAATTTTCCAAGTTAACATTGGCATTGATAAGCCATGCTGATATATACCCTTGATATGATGTGATGAGAAGAGAGCTTCACCTTTTTGGTCTTCCTTCCCAAAACCCATAGCACCAATCTAACCATGAGAAAAACAAACTGACAGAGAGTCCACAGAACACCACACTGGTACTCTTCAAAACAGTCAAGGCCATCAAAACAAAGAGCCTGAGAGAGAGACCGTCACAGCCAAGAAGGCACTATGGAGACCTGACGCCTAAACATAAGGGAATACTCGGGATGGGATAGGGGGAAGTAAAAAGGACATTAGGAAAAAACTAGTGAAATCCATAAAACCTGTGGGGTTTAGTCAGTAGTAATGTACTAATGTTGGTACCTCAGGTGTGACATGGACAGCAGCAACATAACATGTCGACATTAGGGAAATGGGGTCAGGGGCATACGAAAACTCTCTGTACTATCTTTGCAACTTTTCTGTAAATCTAAAAATATTCTAGAATAAAAAGCTTATTTAAAAAATTATGTAATGGACCTAGAGTCATGCTTAGAGGGAAATTTATAGCTTTAATGCATATATCAGAAAAGAAATGGGGCGAGCCCTGTGGTGTAGTGATTAAGTTTGGCATGCTCCACTTCAGCAGTCTGGGTTTGTGGGTTCAGATCCCAGGCACAGACCTATACCACTCGTCAGCCATGCTGTGGTGGCAACCCACATACAAAGTAGAGGAAGATTGTCACAGATGTTAACTCAAGGCAACTCCTCTTCAGCCAAAAAAAGAAAGAAGAAGAAAAAAAAGAACTAAAATCAACAACCTGAGTTTACAACTTTAGATGTTAGAAAAGGAGAAATTAAACCCAGTATAAGTAGAAGGAAGGAAATAATAAAGCCCAGAGGTAAGTGAAACAGAAAATGAACAAACAATGAAGAAAATCAAAATAAAAAAGCATGTTGTTTGAAATGATCAATAAAATTTATAAGATTCTCATCAAACCGATCAAGATAAAAAGAGACAAGACAGAAATTAAGAATATGAGGAATGAAAGAGAAGACACCGCTATAGAGCATACAGACATTAAATGGGTCATAAGGGAATACTGTGGACAACTTTATGCCCAAGGATGTGAATACCTAGATGAAATGGACACATTCCTTGAAAGAGTAAAATTGCCAAAATTGCTTAAGAAAGAAACAGAAAATTTTAACCGGGCTATATAAAATAAAAAACTTGAATTCATAGTTAAAACTCTTCCCACAAAGATAACTTCAGGTCCAGGTGGCTTCACTGGTGAATTCTATTAAACATTTAAGGAAAAAATAATACCAATCCCACAAAAATTCTTTAAGAAAATAGAGGAAGAGGGAACACTTTCCAACTTATTTTATGAGCCTAGTATAACCTTGATTCCAAAACCAGGTAAAGACATCACAGATAAAGAGGACTACAGACCAATTCCCCTCGTGAATATAGACACAAAAATCCTCAATAAAATATTACCAAACAGAATCTAATGACATATAAAAAAGATAACACATCATGACCAAGTGAGGTTTAATCCAGGAACGCAAGATCCGCTCAACATTTGAAAACAATCAGGGTAACTCAACAAGTTAATAGAATAAAGAAGGAAAACAATATACTCATTCTAATAGATGCAGAAAAGCATTTGTCAAAATTAGGCACCCTTTCATGATTGGAAAAAAAAAAAACTCAGCAAACTAGGAACAGAAGAAAACTTCCTCAATCTGATGCAAGGCATCTTCCTAAAACCTACATTTTCCTCTACGGCGAAAGGCCCAGTGACTTCTCCCTTAGATTAGCAACAAGACAAAGATGTCTGCTCTCACTAATTCTACTCAACACTGTACCAGGGGTTGTAGCCAGTGCAAAACATGTCACTCAGAGGAAATAAAATGCATAAGCATTGGACAGGAAGAAGTAAAACTGTCTTTATTGGCAGATGACGTGATTACGTATGAGGAAAATCCCGAAGATTCTACAAAAGAGCTACCAGAACTGATAAATGAAGTTAGCAAGGTCTCAGGATATAAGGTCAATGTGCAGAAATTAATCTTATTGGTATATATCAGCAGTTAACACTTAGAAAATATTTTTTAAAAGTCTCCATTTTACAACAGCATCAAAAAATACTTGGGAAAGATTTAGCAAAAGATGTGAGAGATCTGTGCACTGAAAGCTAGAAAACATTGCAGAGGAAGACACACTTAAACGGATCCACGGTAACGCGCCGGAAGAGTCGATGGCATTAGGATGCTATTCTCCTGAATTGACCTGTGGATTCAATGCACTCCTGACAAAAATCCTAGCAAGCATTTTTGAAGAAACTGAAAAACTGACTCTAAAATTTACATGAAAAGACAAAATACATAGACTAGCCAAAATAATTTTCCAAAAGAAGGAAAAGATGGATGACTTACCTTACCTGATTTTAAAATTTATAAGTAATAGTGATTAAGACACTATGGTATTAAAATACAGGTAGATCAATGGAACAGACTAGAGAGTCAGAAATAGACCCACCTTTATAGTCAATTGATTTTAAAAAAAGACTTTATATTTTTTTCTTTTCTTTTTTTAAATAGACTTTATTGTTTAGAGTTTTAGGTTCACAGCAAGATTGACTGGACAGTGAAGCGAGTTCCCATATACATCAGTCCCCCCTTATCTGTGGGGAATATGTTCCAAGATTCCCAGTGGATGCCTGAAACCGTGGATAGTACCAAACCCTATATATACTACGTTTTTTCCTATACGTACTTACCTATGATAAACTTTAATTTATAAATTAGGTATGGTAAGAGATTAACAACAATCACTTCTCTTTGGCATTTCCAAATTGTCAGCATCACTACTCTTGTGTTTTGGGGCCATTATTAAGTAAAATAAGGGTAGCCTGAACACAAGCACGGCAATACTGGGGCAGTCCATCAGATAACCGAGAGGGCTACTAAACGACCAGTTGGCGGCTAGTGGATACAGCGTGCATACACTGGACAAAGGATGGTTCATGTCCCCAGCGAACATTTCATCATGCTACCCAGAATGGTGCGCAATTTAAAACTTATGAATTGTTTATTTCTGAAATTTTCCTCTTAATATTTTTGGACCTCAGTTGACTGCAGGTAACCAAAAGTGCAGAAAGTGAAACCGTGGATAAGGGGGGACTACTGTATTTTCTACTCCTACACACACAGCCTAACCTACCATCAACATCCTGTAACAGAGGGGTATGTTTGTTACAACTGAGGAACCTACAGTGACCATCACCGTCAAACGTGTGACAGGTATCCAACATATGGTATCACATAGAACGATTTCACTGTTTTAAGAATCATCAATTGATTTTTGACAAGGATACCAAGGCAACTCACTGGGAAACAAGATAATCTTTTCAACATATGGTGCTGGGACCACTGAAATATCTGTATGAAGAAAACGAAACCTTGTTCTTTACCTTAAACCATGCAGAAAAATTAACTCAAAATGAATCATAGACTTAAATGTGAGAACTAAAACCAGAAGAAAATATAAAAGAAGAATCTTTGTTACATTGAGTTAAGCCATTATTTCATAAAGATACAGAAGGTACAAACCAGTTGATAAAATTAGCTTGATCAAATTAAAGACTTTTGCTCTTCAAAAGACAGTTAAGGGCCGGCCCCATGGCCGAGTGGTTAAGTTCGTGTGCTCTGGTTTGGCGGCCGGGGGTCCACCAGTTTGGATCCTGGGTGAGGACCTACACACCTCTCATCAAGCCATGCTGTGGCAGCGTCCCACATAGAAGAGCTAGAATGACCTACAACTAGGATATACAACTATGTGCTGGGGCTTTGGGGAGGGGGAAAAGAAAAAGAGGAAGATTGGCAACAGATGTTAGCTCAGAGGTAATCTTCCTAAAACAAACAAACAAAAAAAGGAAGTCAGCACCTTAAAAAAAAAAAAAAAAGACAGTTAAGAAAACAAAGAGCAAGTCACTGACTGAGAAAAAAATATTTGCAAAGCATACATATGACTTAGGATTTGTATTCAGCATATAGAGAGAACTCTTACAACTTGATAATAAGACAAGCAACCAGTAAAAAATGGGCAAACAATTTGAATAGATACTTTCAAAAAGAAGATATGAGAATAGCCAGCAAACATATGAAAAGATGCCGACATCACTAGGTATGAGGTAAATGCGTACTAAACTCCCACTGAGATATATTACACACCCACTAAAATGGGTAAAGTTAAAAAGACTGATAAAACCAAGTGCTGGTGAGGATGTGGAGCAACCAGTATGCTCCCACATTGCTAGAGGGAATGCAAATTGTGCAGCCATTTTAGAAACAGTTGGGCAGGGGCCAGCCCCATGGCCAGGTGGTTAAGTTCACATGCTCCACTTCGGCAGCCCAGGGTTTCACCAGTTTGGATCCTGGGCGCAGACATAGCACTGCTCATCAAGCCATGCTGAGGCTGCGTCCCACATAGCACAACTAGAAGGATCTACAACTAGAATATACATACTGGGGAGCTTTGGGGAGAAGAAGAAGAAGAAAAGAAAAAAAAGATTGGCCACAGATGTTAGCTCAGGTGCCAATCTTAAAAAAAAAAAAAGAAGTAGTTGGGCAGCGTGTTACAAAATTAAACACATACTCACCCTATGACCAGCAATCCCACTCTTAGATATTTACCTAAGAGAAATGAAAACATATGTCCACACAAAGACTTGTACACGAATGTTCACAGACGCTTTATTCAAAATAGCTAAAAATGAGGAAGAACTCAAATGTCTACTGCTGAGTGGATGAACGGATTGTAGAATATCCATACACTACTCAGCAACAAAAAGGAATGAACGAACCTCAAAAACATCACGCTAAATGAAAGAAGTCAAAACAAAAGACTGCCTGCTGCCTGATCCCATTTATATGAAATTTTAGAAAAGGCAAAGCCATAGAGACAGCAAATAGATCAGTGGTTGTCGGGGGAGGGTATCAACAGCAATGGCTGCATAAGAAAAGTGTTCACGGCGGTGGAAACGTCTACATCTTGAGCGTGCTCATGTTTACAGGACTATATATAGTTGCTAAAATTTCATCAAAACTTGACACTTAAAATGGATGAATTTTTTTTTTATTTAATTTTTTTAAAGGTATGCTTTCTGGTGAGGAAGCTTGGCCCTCAGCTGACATCTGTTGCCAATCTTCCTCTTTTTTTTTTTTTCTCCCAAAGCCCCCAGTACATAGTTGTATATTCTAGTTGTAAGTCCTTCTGGTTCTTCTATGTGGGATGTCGCCACAGCATGGCTTGATGAGTGGTGTGTAGGTCCATGCCAGGATCCAAACCCTTGAACCCTGGGCCACTGAAATGGAGAATGCAAACTTAACCACTACGCCACTGGGCTGGCCCCAAAATGGATGAATTTTATTGTGTAAAATTATACCTGGCTGCAAAGTGCCGAATAGTTTGGAAGGGAGCAAGGGTGGATGCTGGGAGGCCAGTGGGAGGCTGAGGTCTCTTCTCATCCCCACCTTTCATCCAGCGCCCCTCCCCGATTGCTTTGCAGCTGGGGAGTCTGACAGAGCAGAACTGGGGGACCTGGCTCTTTTCCAGCTTGCTATAATACAAAGGATCAAATCACCACCACTGCTCTGGTCACTATCTCCGTCTCTGGCTGGTTCCCAAGGATGTTATTGGGTTAACTGAGATCTTGTCTACAAAGCAATCCCACTTCCATGGAGACCAATATCCACTAAGCCCAAAGAGGTTAAGCAGCTCATCCATTGCAACTCGATTTCTCTAGGCCTCTGCTTTGTCTGCAAAGGGAAGGGCTGAACCACATGGCTTGCAAGGCCCCTAACAGCTTGTGATGTTAAGTACAATGCAGATTTGATACGGGTTTTTATTTATAGTCTTCGTATGTCCGCTCCGCAGCAGGAATGCCCTCTCTTCCTTGGCACCTGATTGCGTCTTACCCTTCAAGGGCCAGCTGAAGTCCCCTTCATACCCCATGAAGCCCCTTCTTACTATTCTAAGTCCCACTGATTGGCCTCCTGTGGCAGTTGTGGTCTGGACTGAATAACTTGGCACTTACAGACATACGCTTGCTCACATACAGTGTAATGCAAACCACTTTGGGCTGTTCTTTTATATATAACATTGGTCGTTTCTCCTCAACCAGTTTGCAAGCAGCTTGAGGGCCTGTGCTTCTCAGGTGCTCCCCCTCTGCACCTTCCCTGCCCCAACACACGCACATGCGCACACACGCACACGCACACACGTGCACACATACACACGCACACATACAAAACTGCTGAGAGTTTTGAACACTAGGTACACACTCAGTACAGTCCTGTTAGATGCTGTCGTCTTTGCTCTGCTTCCACAACTTGCTTTTCTTTATTCTGCTTCGCTCTCAGCCTTCCAGTCCCAGCACCGGCTGCTCTTGAGCAGGGGTCAAGCAGGAGACCTGCAGCTGGTTCTCAGAAATCATTAGGAAGCAGAAATCCTATCTGGCTGCCCAATGCCACCCACTGTCCTTATTGCTCCTAATTTCACTAGAAGTTGACAGTATTTGTACTCACAAATCTGCCCACCAAACAGACGCGTGGCTGAAGACGGGGAAGAGGAAAGCTAATGAGAGGACATTTTCCATGTTCTCTCAGAGATGATCACTGGCCCCAGAGCATGACCAGTTTTTAGGCATAGACCAATCTCTATTTGGTCCTGAGCACATGGATCCCAAATACACGTATTTATTATTATTTCCAGGCTTTTATAGAAATAAAACCAACTTGCCATATGTTCAAATGGGTGGTCTTGGAAGTCAGCTAGACTTAGGATCAAGTCTTAGATCTGCCACCTACTAGCTGTGTGACCTTGGTCTAATTACAGAACCTCTCTCTGTCCCAGTTTCTGTATCTTTAAAAGTCTGTGAGAGAAATAGAGAAAGCAACTCATGTGCAGTTCTTAGCACTAGGGCTGGCACACAATTAATTACTCAACAAATGGTACTTGTTATGGTCTTCCCGTCGCGCCCAAAATGCAGGGTGCAAAGCAAAACTGTTCCCTTTTTCCAAGGGGGAGGCCCAGGCTGGGTGTGCTGTAGAGGGGTGGCTGGTGGGACACTCTGATTCCCATTCCAAGCGAGGAGCTCTCCAGCGCCCGCCGCCCGCCGGGAATGCTGCCTGCGGCTGGAGGCTGTGCTGTTCTGGGCGGTCCTTGCAGGCTTCAAAGGCTCAGCCCTTCCTTTTGAAGGGGAGTATTTGCAGTTCATTAGCTCTGTGGCGGGGACCACCAACCAAATCAAATAAGGTTCTGGTTTAGCCTCTGCAAGGTCCCAGAAGGCCTCTGCAGCTTTTCTGGAGAAGAGAAGTTTGCTTCCCCTCCATCTTTAGGCTAACACAGCAAGGAGAGGCGGGGCGTAGAACACAATTGTATGAGTGTGTAATTAGAAAAAGCTTCAGACACTGCAGAAAGACCCAGCTTAACCAGCCCATCACCGTGTCGTGAACATCTGGACACTTTGAAAGATAATGTCATTTGACGATGACGTTGGTGCGATGACATTGCTCCCCAAAGAACTCTCTGGCGAGATGCACATCAAAATCCAAGACAAATGTCCTCCTGCTGTGCCACCCACACACCAGGCGGTGCCGCATTTTGATCGGAGCCCTAGAGAGAAGGGGTGGGGCTTCTTGTTTCCAGCTCGGCAGAAACCAGGGGCTGGGCCGCAGAGAGCCCCACAGGCACAGGGCTCGCAGAAGCTCCAGCCCAGGGTTCTGTCTGGCAGGACTGTGTCCAGGTTAATCTAATTGTGATGAGTACACTGAGTTCCATCTTTCCAGTCCCTTGAGCGGGAAGATTTCGCAAGTACGCTTGTTCCCCACTGGTGGCATTTCATGGCCATTTCTCCACCCCAGAAGTGAGGACAGGAGGCCTCTTCACTTGGCTTCATGGGATTGGGCCCTCAGCTGACTCGGAGGGAAAGGAGTCCGCAGCTGCCTGTACGGTCTACAGCAGGAACAGGGGAAGAGCACTCGGCCCCTTTAACACTTTCCCCTGGAGTATGCTGCCTGCAGTAATTGTAAGGCCTTTAATTCCACAATTAGGGGAGATTGAAAGGCAAATATCTCCAGGTTAACCTAAGCAGGGTTTTTAATTCACACACGAGTATAAATGATTGAGCTCAAAGACTTTCCTAAGGGCATGTTTTGCTAGGCAGGCAAGGGGTGGGTCGGGTGCTAGGTTTTACAAACCTGGTGGGGCTGGGGCTGCGAGGGAGCAGAACCAGTACCCACCGAGCAGCTCTGCCCAAAGCCTTTACTTAGGGTCATGGATTAAAGGCTGGTGTGGACCAGAATGGCCCTTCCTTACTGGAAGTCAGTAGAGGGTAGACGTGGATTGATGGGTGCAGGCTGGGTGATGCCATGTGGTGGGCGCTTGATACCGATTCCTGAGGCATTCCTGCCAGCAACGGGCTGACATTCTTGTGAACACTGAAGGACACATCTTTTGTCTTCTCTATTTGTTTAAGATGCTAGATGTCCCCAAGGATGTCAACACTCTACCTCCATTTAATGATAGGGACTTACAGGGAAGGAGAAAGAGACTGCACCCACTAAGAAAGGGACACTGTCTGGGGAAGAGAAGAGTCAGATTTATTCAGGTACTTGTGAGTGTCCACGAAGTGGGTTGGGGTTGAATCTGAGATGGGCAGGGAACTGGGGGTGAAGAATGAAGGGAGTAGGAGGAGGGAAAAGGAAGCACGAAAATGCTTTTATTTCTTTGGTGCATGGAAAAATGGGGAAGGAGCGGGGAGAGAGGCAGGCAGTGCAAGACAGAGACTTTTCAGACACAAAAATGGATCTTTCACTCCCTTTACTCTCCCTGCAGCCAGTAGTCAAGAGGGTTTCTGGAACGTGCTTTCTTGTACAGCTGTGCACGGTACATCCCATGTTACTCCCATGGCCTGGCCCTTCTTCTGAGACTGAGATTATTTTTTGAGGCTTTTTCTCTCTGCCATCTGAGCTTCACAGCTAGCCAGCAAATAGTTAAGGCCCTCTCACTTTTCCCCTCCTCTCCTCACCTCTCCTCACCTCTCCCCTTCCCACCCCGTCCCCTCCCCCAGCTCCTCCTCCAGCGCTGACCTCTCTCTTCTCCTCTCCCAGGCAAGCCTGGCCTCTGCATTAAAGGGCAGACAGGATTGTGCCGAGCAGCCCACAGCTCTGGCAGAAGTGATGGAGACAACTGGCCCAAACTAATGAATTCAAGACCTGCTGGGCTGGCCCAGAGAAAGAGTTGGGCTTCAGCCTTGCAGGAAAAAGCAGAAAACTGCCCCCTTGTTGGCGAGATTTACACCCAGAGTCCCAGCAGGCCCTATTGCATCAGGCAAACAATTACTTGGAAAACGGCATTTTGTTGAAACAAAGAACACATCAAAAAAAGTCCTTGAATTCCTTGTTGCTGCCTCCGCAACTGCAATTCTGCTTTCCCCAGTGCTGGTGCCCTTTCTCATGGGGTCCCGTGCACTCCTGAGAACCGTGGTTTGGGGATTCAGGGACTCAGCTGCTTTGAAATCCAGGGAGAGGCCAGAACACTGTCTCTGGAGGAGAGGGAGCAGGAGGCAGCAGAAAGCCTGCAGCCCAGGCCTTGACTCGTGTCTACGCCCTGCAGCCCTCTGTGGAAGCGTTTTGGAATTCCCTCTGGCCGGCCGGGTGGGGTGGCATGGTCCAGGACTCTGACAGGGAGTTCCCAGCATGGCAGCCCCGCTACGTGATCAGGAGCACTGAGCTCTGCCTGGCTCCTAGATCCTAACCAGTTAGGGGCAGCCGCAAAACACTGGCAAAACATTGGCTCCCCCAAAGTGCCCACAGGTCTGTGGAGAGCTCTCTGTGGGACTTGATGACTGTTTTCAAAAACTTAAAAGGCTGTCATTTGGAGAAGAGAGAGATTTATTTGGTGGGAGCCAGAGGAGAAATTTAAGACCAAAGGTGGAAGTTATAAGAAAACAGATTTAGAGCTCAATAAAAAGAATAATTTTGCTGCTGGTGTCACTGGGCAGAGTACTCTGTGACCTTGGGAGGTAGTGAGTTCCCCGGCACTGGAGGTGTTCCAAGAGAAGTTGGAGAGGGCTGTCTCAGTATTTGCTATCTTTCCCAAATGCTTCTGGAAGATAGGTACTCTGCTTTTTACGGCCATATACAGAGCCTGGCACACGCATAGCAGGTACTCAACGTTTGTTGAGTGAAATAATGATTAAAAATCATAGGGCAGAAGGTTGTGTGAAGTGATGTCTAAGGACTTTTCCAGCAAGACTCTCTGGGAGTCTCTGAATGTTTTCTCACTTCTCAGAGGCCAGTCGTGGAACAGTTTCGGCTGGGAGAGAGCTGGGCCCACACCCAGCTCATGGGGGCGGAGGCAGGGATGGGCGTGGAGCTGTATCGGTCCTTTCCTAGGGCGCAAAACCAGGCTGGTTTCCAGCAGGATCCAGCACACACACAAGGGGCTGGAGGGGTGATTTCGTTCCCTCTCAGCTTTGGATAGAACTCAGAGCGCTCTGAGAGAAGCCCGGGGATCTGTGAGCCCCTCAAATGCCACCAAAGGGAGTAATGGGATGAGGGGCACAGATGGAGCAGGGCTGTGTGTCCCTACCCCTTGGTTCCAGCAGGGCCACTGTGCTTTCATCTGTCGTATATGTTGCTGTCCCCTACACTCTTTCTTGAAGAAAGGGCCAGACACTGAAAAGTTGAAAGTCACTGTCCTAAAGGATTCGTTCATTTATTGAGCACCTACTGTATACCAGACATTGTTCTAGATACTAGGGCTATAACAGTGAAACAGATGGACAAAAATCCCTGCCCTCAGGAACTTGTATTCTAATGGAGGCAGACAGACAAACAAGAAAATGAATTAGAGTATGTTAGAAGGTGCTAAGTGTTATGGGGAAAAATAAAACTGGAAAAGGAATAGACAGCATGGGGGAGGGGCCATTACAATTTTATTTATTTTCCATATACATATTTTTTATTGAGGTCATATTGGTTTATAACATTATGTAAATTTCAGTTGTATGTCATTATATTTCAACCTCTGTATAAACTGCATTGTGTTCACCACCAAAAGTCTAGTTGCCATCTGTCACCCTACACATGTGCCCCTTTACCCCTTTTGCCCTCCCCCACCCCTTTCTCTCTGGTAACCACCAATCTGCTCTCCGTATCTATGCAGCTGTTTATCTTCTGCATATGAGTGAAGTCATACAGTAATTGTCTTTCTCTGTCTGACTTATTTCCCTTAGTGCAATACCCTCAAGGTCAGAGAAAGCCTCACTGAAGAGGTGACATTTGAGTGAAGACTTGAGGGAGGTGTGCAAGCCTGTGGGAAGTGCATTCCAGGCTGAGGACCAGTGAGGACAAAGGCCCTGAGGTAGGAGTGTGCCTGGTGTGTTGCTGAAGGAACAAGGGAGAGGCCAGCGCAGATGAAGAAGCAGGATGTGCTAGGCAGCTTCTAGGGCGGCTCCCAGGACCCCTGCCTTCTGGGATCCATACTTTTGTGTAATCTCTTGCCCTTGGTTGTTGGCTGGATCTAGTGATTTTCTTCCAATAAATATAACACAGCAAAAACAGTGGGGTGTCCTTTCCAGGAATAGGTTACCGGGAGACTCTGGCTTCTGCCTTGTGTGCCTCCTCTCGTTGTCTCACTTGCCTGCTCTGATGGAAACCACCTGTCATGTTGTGAGCTGCCTTATGGAGAGGCCGCACAACATGGAAGTGAAGGAGGCCTGTGGCCGACAGCCAGGGAGCAGCCGGAGCCCTCAGTCCAACAGCCTGCAAGGAACAGAGCCCTGCCAACAACCAGGTGAGTGAGCTCAGAAGTGGATTCACCCCCACTTGAGCCTTGAGATGACCACAGTTCCAGCCAACACCTTGATTACAGCCTTGTGAGAGACCCTGAGCCCTAGGGCCCACCTAAGCCACATCCCGCCTCCTGACTGGAAACTGTTAGATAATAACTGTTTGCTGTTTTAAGCCACTAAGTTTTGGGGTAATTTGTTATGCAGTCATAGATAAGTAATACCCAAGGGGAGACTAGTAAGAGATGAGATCACAGAGCTAATGGGAGCCAGATCGTACAGAGTTTGTTGGTCATTAAAGCCCCTTGGCATTTCCCCGAGGGAGTGGGAAGCCATTGGGGGGTTTAAAGGAGAGGAGGGATGTAATCTGACTTAAAAATCTTTAAAAAGATCATTTCATCTGTTGCTTGGAGAATAGAGTTAGCAAAGAGGGCAAGTATGGAAGCAGGCAGACCTGTTAGCAGGCTTTTGCCACAACGCAGGTGCCACATGATGGTGGCTTGGACATGGGTGTAGCAGCAGAGATGACCACGGGAAGTAGTCAGAATCTGGATTTATTTTGAAGTAGAGCCAACAGAATTTCCTCATGGACTAGATATGAAATGTGAGAGAAAGAGAAGTGGGGTCAAGGCGGTTTATTTGTTTTGTTTTAAGATAGGCAAAATAATGGTATGTTTGTATGGTGATGGAAATGATAGAGTAAAGGAGAAACATTAATGATGCGGGAGAGGAAGGGGACATTGCTGGAGTGAATAGGCAAGAGGGGACGGCGCACACATGCGGGAAAATATGGCTCTACCTGAGACCCTGAAGGTTCCACTAATCCTAAACTGTCTTTCCAGATTCTCCTCTCTACCTCTTCATTTCACTCACGTTTTAGAGATACCATCTCCTCTTCCCTGAGTGAGCCACCAACTTTCCTGTCCCTGGACCTTTATGGTGTTTCCCCCACAGGGAGTGTCCTTCCCTCACTGTGGCACATCTGCCTCCTGCCCTCTCAAGTCCCGCTGAGGGCTACCTTCCTCTCAAGGGCTTGCCTCCTCACCCCACGGAGAGGGAGTTCTCGCTCCCCCCCCCCCCCCCCCGCAGTGCTTCATCACGCCTTCCTGATTTCTTTCTCCACCATCAAATGCTGTCTTATCTCCCTTTCTAGACTGACAGCTACCTGAGGGAGGATTCACACCGGCTCCTTCATCATCACCACTATCTTCGCAGACATTTACTGAGAGCTTCCTCCATGCAGCACTGTGCTAAGTGCACTACCTCTGTTCACGAGATTGACGAGTAATTTTACATAGGCGCACACAGAGGCTGGGATAACTTGTCTGAGTCACAGAGGCAGAGAGTGAGTCATAGGGGATCTGTGTGCTCTTACCTGAGGCTCGATACTGCCTCTGCATCATCGCTCATTTCCGCTGCTCGGGACCCAGCCCAGAGCAATGCCCAACAAAACTTCTTCATTCCATATACAGATAGACCTAGAGAAACAAAGCCTGCCCTAGGATGAATGGCTCCACACCTGTAACTTATTCCACCTTTTATCTGAACGCTGTCTTTAGAGCCAGGCAAGAACAAGACACCACAGCCTTGCCTGCTGAGTGCAAGGTGTGGGCGGCACAAAACAGTGAAGAGAAACAGGGACTGTCTCTAGGAGGCACCCCGCCTGGCTGAGCCCTAACAGCTTTCCATGAATAAGAAAACTGCCAGAGAAATGCTCTCTGTGGAAGACGAGGAGGATCAGAGGGAAGGAAGAGGAGAAGGAAGAGAGAAGGGGAGAGGGGAGAAAGGAGGGGGATGAATTGGGAAGGAGAGGGCAGAGTGGGGAAGCAGAAAGACAATTCCTTGGGCCCTCTGATGGGGTCCTCTGGTGGGATGTGGTTGGGTTTGCAAGCTGTGGGATGCTCACCCTTACAGAAGAAGTGAGCACCTCCCTCTCTCTCCCTGCTGCCCTGTTCTACAGAAAAGGGACTTGATGACTCTTGCTGGGAAGCAGAAAGGGGCCTTCTCCAGCCTGTGAAGTTCGTCTTGCTGTGTGCAGGCCAGCAAGTTGAGAGGAGCCAGGCAGGGGCAAAGCCTGGGCATCCAGCCTGTGGAGAGCTAGCTCCTAATAGGGGGCTAACCTTGGACTATCCTGTGCCTCACACAGTCCTGCTTTCACATGCCTTCATCCAGTATGCGCTCAGTGTAGTCTTAACAGTTATTGTGTCTAGTAGATACCTTAAAAAATTATGAACTGGTGCCATTGTGGAAAATGTGCTCATACGGAACCACTGTTTCTCCTGGTGCCCTACTCCAGTGAGTACTTTAGGCTGGGCACATAGGATTCTCAGGCTCTCTCTTGAGAGCTGCTTATGGCTGGGGAAAGAGCCTCAAGGGCACCAGACTGTAGGGAGTGGGAGAACAGTACAGAGTGTGAGGCCAGAGAGAGCTGCGGGAACGCTGTCCAGCTCCAGAACACATCCATCTTGAAGGCATCGGAGGCTCTGGACAGCTGGGCTGCTCTGGAGGCAGGAGTTCAATCAGTGGACTCCAGGGCCCACGTGAGAGGCCATGACCTTCATTCTGGTCCAGGAATACTCTGGGGCCTCCTGGAAAGGAGCTAGCTTCCCAAGTTCCTCCTCAGGACTCTGGCCTCTGAGGTGTGGGGTGTTGAGGTGGCCAAGGCCTGCCAGAGTTGGCCCCAGGGGACAACATCCTGTCTCCACTCTACCCTTGAGCCCGTGGCCTGAGGCAGTGAAAGGGGTGGGGAGTGTCCCAGGGCAGGGCCTCTACCTTCTACACAGAGGATCTGATCTCAGGCCTGAGCCATTAACGGAATGCCATGGCTAAAAAAGAGTTTGGCAGGATTCAAAGAGAAGATAATTGGCCATCTACGCCAACAGCTCATTAGCTCAAGCTGGATGCTTCTGCCCAGACAGACGGCCTCATACCCTGGGCAGAGGGTGCCCCAATTCCTGCTGCCAGCTGGGAAGGGGTGCCTACAGATGGGCTTGCTTGTCAGCTGGCTCCTCATCCAGCCTAGGAGACGAAGCAGACAGCCATTCCTCAGGACGATGGGCAACTCGGCACTGAAATGCCTCCTGCTTTCACACTCTTAGCTTCTAACACCCAGTGGAAAAGCAGAAGAAAGAGAAAGGGGAAGAGGCCTGGTGGGAGGTTGAGATCCTGTGCTCTTAGACAAGATGAGAGCCTTAGAAAGTGGCTTTATTCACAACTGAAGATCTCTATGGGGACCTGGGAGGTCTCCCCATTGGCAAACATGACTGCTAGGTTTAGATTCCTGTCATCCCACCTACCCACAGCAAAAAACTCAGCATTTAGAGTCAGAAGTCCTGTCCTGCCTATTTGCCAGAAGTGTGGCCTTGGGAAGGCCCATTGGCCTTCTGAACCTCAGTTTCCTCATCTCTGTCTATATTGGGATTGGTGTGATTTTATGAGATCATGGGAGTGAAAGTGCTTGATAAATAAGGAATCAATAAATAAGGAGTTTATAAGTTGTGGGTAAAGTTCAAAATCAGTGAGTATCACAGTGGGAGCCTTATAAAATCTGGTTAATCAGGTCTGGCTACCAGGTCTATGTTATGAGTCAGAGATGGAGAGGCCATCTTTGGGGCTAGTGGTTAGGTCTGTCTAGGAGAGTAGGATTGTCCTGTCCCGACCCCGGGACTGTTAGGACATCAGATGGCGTACCCCGAGTTAGAAGTCTCATCGTGGGGGAGGAGACTGTCCAGCGTTTGTTCAATTAACTCCTCCCATTCCAGGGGCCTCCAGCGTGTTCCTGGATGAGAACGCTGATCAGAACATCTCAGGTCTGCTCTGGATGAGCTAATTCTGAGCTCAGGCCTCCAGAACCTTCGGCAGCAGAAAGGAAGAGAGCTCACATCTGGGGGTGGGAGCAACCTTCACTGACATTCCAGCACATTCCAGGGAGGGAGAGTTTCAAAACAGGATATAAAGCCAGGTCACTCTCAAGACCGGATGCCCCTGAAAGCCATGGGGCTCATGACCCACTGACTTCTGGGAGAGTCCAACCCAGATAGAGTATGCATGGAAATGCTCATGTCCTTCGAAGACGAATCAGAAAGTTAGATTATCTTGTCTTTCATTTTTTAATTGATTACATGTAAATTCCATGAGAGGCAGATTCTGTCCAAGAATGGAGGCTGGTACCAAACTAGGCACTTAGTAAATATTCCTTTAATTGAATGAATGGTATAGTCTTCCAACTTGCTTTTTAATCTCTTCCCCTATGTTCTCTTCTTTTTATTTTATTTTTGCCCATCCCTACTCCAGCATAGGAACCCATAGGATAAATGAATTATATACTGACAAATGAGTTTTTGCCTAGGGATAGACCATTCTTTTTTTTTTTTTTTTTTTGGCCTATTTTAACTTTTCATTTTAAATTTTTCGAACACACAGAAAATAGAAATAGCACAATAATCATATATCCACCATTTAAATACAATTGTTAACCTTTTGCAATATCACTTCACCAACATATATTTTTATTTGATTACATATAAATTTTAGTATTGTAAAACAATTGATTATGCCTCATGATTCGTGGATCAGCTGGGCGTTTCCTCTGCTGGGCTCACCTGGGCTCAGTCCTGTTGCTGCAGTCCCCTGGGAGGTCAACAGAGCTGGAAGGGCAAGATGGACTCAGTCCCAGGTGCAGTGGTTGGTGCTGGCTGTTGGCTGGGCACTCAGTTCTCCCCTACGACAGTTTCAGAGCAGGTTTCAGGAGGGAGAACGTGAAAGCTTCATGGCCTCTTGACGTGTATGCTCACACAACATCACTTCTGCCATATTTTTTTAATCAGTTTTATTGACATTTAATTTACATACTATAAAATTCAATCATTTTAAGTGCACGAATCAATGATTTTTAATCAATATACAAGGTTGTGTAAATATCACCATAATCCAGTTTTAGAACATTTTTTTCACCCCAAAAAGATCCCTCATGACCATTTGTAGTAAATCTCTCGACCCTCAGCCCCTGACAACCACTAATCTACTTACCATCTCTATAGATTTGCCTTTTCGAGACATTTCATATCAATGGAATCACACAATATGTGATCTCTTGCATCTGGCTTTTTACTTAGCATAATGTTTTTGAGGTTCATCCCTGTTGTAGGACATATCAATAATAATTTGTTCCCTTTTATGGCTCAGCAATATTCCATTGTATGGACAGATGACATTTTGTTTATCCATTCACCAGTTGATGGACATTTGGATTGTTTCCATTTTGAGGCCATTGTAAATAATGTTGCTATGAACATTCATATACAAGTCCTTGTGTCAGTATATATTTTCTCTTGGGTGGATACCTAGGAGTGAAATTACTGGATCACGTAGTAAATTTACATTTCACTGGGATAGACCATTCTTATATTTATTCAACAAAACTGGAACTATACATCAATGTTAGGTGTTTTATAGATACTTCTTTTAAGATTTTATTTTTTTCCTTTTTCTTCCCAAAGCCCCCCGGTACATAGTTATATATTCTTAGTTGCGGGTCCTTCTAGTTGTGGCATTAGATACTTCTTTTAATTCTCTTTTTTTTTTCTTTTTTCGTGAGGAAGATTCACCCTGAGCTAACATCCATGCCAATCCTCCTTTACTTTGTATGTGGGATGCCTCCACAGAATGGCTGACAAGTGGAGCAGGTCTGTACCTGGGATCCAAACCAGCAAACCCTGGCCACTGAAGCAGAGTGCACAGAACTGTAACCACTCAACCACAGGGCCGGCGCCTTTTAATTCTCACTTTTAAAGTCAATAAAGAGAAACAAAAAGTAAAAGGATTGAAGAGGAAGAAATGAAACTATCATTGCTCACAGGTTACTTGATTGTGTGCTTAGAAAATCTGAAAGAATCCTCAGATGATCTCAGAATTAATCAGTGAGTTTAGCAAGGTCACTAGATACAAGAGCAACATGCAAAAGTCAATTGTATTTCTATATTCCAGCAAAAAACACTTAGTAAATGAAATTTTTTAAATGATACCATTTATAATAATATAAAAAATCAAATATTTAGGAATAAATCTAACAAAAGATATGTAAGATCTCTTCAAGGAAAATTACAAGCATTATTGAGAGATATTAAACAAGAGGTGATTAAATATACTGTGGAATATACCATATCCGGGGATTGAAAAACTCAGTCCTGTAAAGAGTCAATTCTCCTAAAGTTTATCAATGGATTCAACATAATTCCAATAGAAATCCAAGCAGAGTTGTTTTTTTTGATGGAAATTGACAAGCTGATTCTAAAATCTACTTGGAAATGGAAGGGGCTGTGCATAGCAAAGACAATCTTGAAGAAAAGGAACAAGGTTGGATGAGTTAATTATCAGATATCAAGACTTATTATAGATCTACAAGGATTAAAACTGCCTGGAATTGGTACAAAAAGAGACACGCAGACCAATAGAACAGAACAGAATTCAGAAATAGATCCACATATGAGCAGTCACCCAGCTTACGGCAAAGGTATCACCGAAATGTAGTGCGATAAGAATGGTGTTAATAAATGGTACCAGACTAACTACATGTCCAACTGGAAGAAATAAATTTGATCCCTACCACATGCTATACACAAAAATCAGTTCCGGGTGGATGATAGACAAGAGCGAAGAGTAAAACAATGAAGCTTCTAGAAAATAACATATGTGAACATTTTCATGACCTTAGGGTATGTAAAGATTTTATAAACAGATCACAAAAATGCTTGTCAGAAAGGAGAAAACGTCATTAAAATTAATCATTTCCACTCATTAAAAAACACCATGAAAAGAGTGAAAAGTCAATATATGTTTTTGTGTTACATATATCTGAGAAAGGAATCATATTCAAAACACACAAAGAATTCCTATGACTCAATAGAAAAAGAAAGACAACCCAATAAAAAGAGAATCTGGCAAATGACCAGAATAGGTACTTCACAAGAGAGGATCTCTGAGTAGATCACAAGCACATGAAAAGGTACGCGTAGAGGATGCAGCTCAGACCCCCTTTCACGACTAAAGAGCTCATTCCCCTAGCTTCTGGGAGTGCTCTCAGCTGTGTCCCTCTCTGGGAATCGCCTCTGGCAGAAAAGAACTTTTTATCCAAGGTCTTACTCCTCCCCAGGGACAGCCCATATTCAGTGATTGGTCAGGGCTGGGTATGAAGGCCTGGCCCCCCTGCCTCAGGGCAGGACCACTCTGAGGATCGTGCCAGCTCCAGAGCTGCCCATGGGATCAGCCTATTACAATGGGATGTCAATCCTGCTGCCTTCACTCTCGCATGGGGCATTCTCTAATAAACTTCCTGTGCACAAATCTCCATCTCAGTCTGTTTCTCAAGGAACCTGACCTGAGACCTTACTCAACTTCATTAGTTATCAGGGAAATGTAAATTCAAACCACTATGTGGCTGAAATGGCTAAAATGTAAAGATTGACAATACCAAGTGTTGATGAGGATGAGAAGCTGTGGGACTGTAAACTGATATAAGCACTACTTTGGTAATCTGGCATTATCTACTAGAGTTAAAAATACAGATACCCTATGGCCCAGAAATCCCAGTCTTGGGTATATACCCAAATGGAGTATGAGCATATGTTCATGAAAAGACCTGGATGAGAATATTCATCGCAGCAATAATTATAATAGCCCCAAACTGGAAATAACACAAATGCTCACCAACAGCAGAATGGAGAAGTGAATTGTGATCCATTTATACAGTGCAATAAAAAAAGAATAAATTACTATGATACCAGATGAACCTAAATATCAAGGAAAAGAAACTAGACACAAAAGAGTACATATTGTTTGATTCTATTTATATGAATTCCAAAGACTGGTTAAATTAATTTATGATGCTAGAAGTCAGAATAGTGGTAACTTTTGGGGGGAGGTAAACCTGGGGCCCTAGGGGATCTAGAGTGCTGGTAATTCACATCATTTATTTGGGTGCTCACTGGAAAAGTTTACTGGGCTTGAATGTATATGTGTTATGCTTCAATAAAAAGTTAGAGAGATTCAATGATAAAGAGAAATTAGCTATCAAGCCATGAAAAGACACAAAAGAACCTTAAATGCTTATTGCTAAATAAAAGAAGCCAATCTGGCAAGGCTACATACTGTGTGATTCCAACTATGTGACATTCTGGAAAAAGTAGGAAAAAGATCACTGGTTGCCAGGGGTTGGGGCTGGAGGAGAGACGAATAGGTGGAGCACGGAGGATTTTTAGGGCAGTGAAAGGATTCTGTATGATATTGCTATGGTGGATACATCTCACCGTACATTTGTCAAAGCCCATAGAATGTATGAGACCAAAAGGGAAGATATTAACAATAGGGTGGTGGATGAAAGAGTATAAGGGAACTCTGTACTTTTCTGCTCAATTTTTCTGTAAACCTAAAACCGCTCACAAAAATATAGTCTATTAATTTAAAAAAAAAATTGAGAAAGTGAGAGAAAGGCACAGGGAAGTGAAGTAATATGCTCCAGTTTCCACTGATAGGAAATGGTAGAATCAAGAGTGAATCCAGTCTGTCTCATTCCCATGCTCTGTGTTCTTGCTGCCAGTCCCTGTTCTGAGTGCTCACCCAGGTCTGCCTTCCCTGGGGAAGGTACCCTGTATTCTGAACCTTCTCTTTTAATATGATTCTTCACCCAATTCCAGTATATGGGTTTTTTCCCCCGGACACCAGCTGGGTGTCCTACAATTCAACTTAATTCTGACTATCTACCTGGCGATAGTGTCAGATCCCACAGGTTAAGGGCTTGGTTCTATAAGAGTGCCCCCGCTTCAGACACCAACTGCAAGTCCAGGCTGTCACCTGTGCTTCTGATTGACCTGCTATAGATTAGAGGTTCCAACAACCCCCTCCTTGGGTTCAATTAATTTCCTACAGTGGCTCACAGAACTCAGAGGAACATTTTACTTACTAGATTACCAGTTTATTATAAAGGATATAACTCAGGAACAGCCGAATGGAAGAGATGTATAGAGCAAGGCATGTGGGAAAGGTCGTGGAGCTTCCATGCTCTCTCTGGGCCCGCCACTCTCCCCACATCTCCACATGTTCATCAACCCAGAAGCTCTGTGAACCCCATCTTTTGGGTTTTTATGGAGGCTTCATTACATAGGCACGATTGATTAAATCATTGGCCATTGGTGACTGAACTCGATCTCCAGTCCCTCTCTCCTCCTGGAAGATGTTGGTTGGGGGGGGGCGGCTGGCGATGGGACTGAAAATTCCAGCCCTCTGATCGCAGGATTGGTTCCTCTGATGACCAGCTCCCATCCTTAGGTGACCTGGAGGGCTTTCCAAAAGTCATCTTATTAACATAATAAAAGATGCTTTTAGCACTCTCATCACTTAGGCAACTCCAAGAGTTTAAGAACTCTGTGCCAGGAATGCAATGAAGACCAAATATATATTTTTTATAAATCACAACATCACAAATATTTATCCTTGAGTTGTGGAAAAATTAGAAAGTAATGATAACAGAGTATTGACGAAAAGTAATAGCATTTGAGGATTGTTCCTCTTCAAGGTATTTTCATTGGAGCCCAAAGGAATGGACATACCCATGAGAAAGAGAGGAAGCCGTCTCCGTCCCCCTAGTCCTCCCGTGATCCTAGGGCATTACTAGAAGCTCGCTGACCTACACATTATCTCTGAATACCAGCCTCCCTCCTTCCCTCGCCATCATAGCAAAAGCTTCTGCCAATTGAAGGGAGGAAAGGAGGGAGGTGTGAGAAGCTACTTTTTGGCCTCAGAATCACAAGCTCTTGAGATGGTAGTCATTTGGGATTGATCCCGGGTCATAGGAAAGTGAGAGCACTCATTTCTGAAGTTTCGAACATTCTCAATGGATAATCAGCCAGGACGTAAAGCATCTGACATTGTACCTGGGACATGAGGAATCTCAATGAATATCACATTTCCTTTTCTCCCTAGGTTGCAGCGTTGTTTGAGGATCCTATGGGGGAATACAAAGAAATATAAGGCACCGTCCGGGCCTTCAAAGAGCTTAGTGACTTAACAATATTCAGCCATGAGTTCAACCCACCAGAACGAAGGAAAAAGCACCGAAGCCCTCCCCACTGAGCCTCAGCCCCCTTGGAGGTGGAAGTCAGAGGCATCTGTCCCAGCCTGCTAAGCCCCCTGCCCCTTTCTTCCCAACCCTTGAGTTTAATCTGTTTAATTATTTCTTCATGTGTGCTCTAGAGAGCCTGTTATTTTTATGGGTCTGTGTCTATTAATTTTTCTTCCTTAACCTTCCCTCTTTCAGCGACCAGAGCAGTGCAGACAGAGGGCTGGAGTCAGGCTGCAGCGAACAGAGATTACATAGATATATATAGAGATGAGAGGAAGCAAGCAAGAAAATGCGGTTACCTCTGAGGCTGCAGAGAAGCTGTTAAGTGCTGGAGATTTAAAGCTTCATTCGCCTTTGTGCTAACTTCAAGCTGTTCTAAGCCCAGACGGCAAAACTCAGAGCAGCTGCGAGAGAAAGGAGATTACTCCCTCTGGAGCCCTGGGTCTGATTTAGAGGGTGCTTAGAGGAGGCAAGTGGAAGGAAGGAGTAGAACACTCAGAGTTTTATTTCTGGGGAAACTTTCTCTGCTGAAGAGAAGGCTAAGGACAGAAAAGAAACACTCATCAGGCGTTTGTCACTGATGCAATGGATGAGATGAGAATTGGGGCCTCAGTTAGGGAAGGGAAAAGTCAGGTTTCATCTAAAGAAGAGCTCACCTACAAGAGTCATTGCATAGTACCGGGACAGTCAGAAGGTAGGGTGGAATAATTGCCTCATAAGATTTGGAGATTCACCTTTCCAGGAGCAAGAGGCTGGACCCAATCACCTCATAAGGTTGTTTCCCACTGAGTTTTATTGGTCTTAAGAGCCTGTGGTTGGGGTACCCCGGAGCAAGGCAAATTAGGTTTCCAAATAGGACTGACTTGGTGGGGGTCACAGTAAGGAGGCCAGCTACAGGGTTGAGGGGACTTACCTGCCTAGCTCCCCTACTGGAGCAAGCAGAAATAACTTTGAGGAGGCTGTAGTAGGAAAAGCCTGAATCTGGGAAAGAAGCAGCAGAGAAAAGACTTTTTAAAGTGGCCGTTGTGAAGGAACGTGGAAGCTGAGGAAGAGCAAGAATGAAGAGAGCTCCCCATCCACCGGGAAACCCAGAGAATTTCAGAGATCTGAAACTGAGTAATCTCTCACACAAGGGCAATTGGGGCTGAGCCTGGGCCTGACCCTGAATCCCAAGGGCAGGCTTTGGGAATCTGAGGGGCAGCAGCTAACTGCCGGTGAGGAGGTGCTGTGTTCATCCCTCAGTCAGGGGCAGAAGCTTTATGTAACGAAGGGTTCTCTGAGCCAGCTCTGCAGCTGGTTAAGGCTCAGGCTTAAGGATCTACAGGTAGAGGGTTGCCTTTTTTTCCTTCCAAAGGTATGTGATTGGGTAAAAGAGACAATGCTACATTTTCCTCAAAGAAATATCTGGCCTACAGATCAAGATGGACCTTCCATCCTGGAATGGAACTGCTACAGGGAACGACTGGGCATGCCTCACCTCCTGGAGCCATGCTGGTGGCCTGCATGTATCATGGGAATTTCTCAGAATGGCCTAGCCTTGGCAACGGGTTGAGACAGGGGAGTTTGAAGCTTGTTTTAGGATTCTCCCTTCGCCAAAAACCTTTCTAGCCACCCACCCTGTGCTGCATTCTTCTGGGACTTCTCTATCAGTATTTTGCCTTCCCAACTAAGGTTGGTTGGGAGTCAATGAAAAAATATTTATTGAGCCTACTATTTGTCCAGCAAGCATAAATAGTCCATTCATGTTACTCCTTATGCCTCGGCTGCCAGAAAAACAAAGGTCAAATTTATTGCTAAAATAGAAGCAGAACATTCTCCATGTCTGAAACCATCATTCCTTCTGGTTCTTTCAGATGGATTCCATTTAAACTGATCCCAGACTGTATCCTTCTTTAGAGGCACCTTGAATGATATCAAAAGTAAGTTGGGTACAAGATGAAATCAATTACTCATTACATTTCCTGCTCTGGACAATGGCAGGCAAGTGATCGGGAACCAAAAAGAACATGAGGCATGCATCATCTCTAACACACGTGAGTAGGGAGAGAAGCAGCACACAAAGGTGAGAGCTGCATCTCGAGGTGGTTTGGCCCTCTGTGGTCAGAGCTGGAATAGAATGAAAGATAGTTCAGACTTTGCTCTTCTACCGTCCTTCCAGTCAGAGCTCGTCCTTGGGCCTAGCCAGATTTTCCTGCTTCAGGTGAGGGTTTCTCTTCTTTCAGTCATTCTACAAAAAGGGAAGCTGTGGTCCAGAGAAGAAAGGTCACCTGCCCAAGGTCACAGAGCAAGTCACCGATGAAAAGTGCCAGAGAAATCACGTAGAATGCTAGGATTTTGAAGAGGGGAGAGAGCCCTTTGCACGGGCTAAGAGGATATGGCACCCACAATCCCACTGGGAGTCTTTCAAGGCCCCCAATGAATCTAATAGCAGAACTCAGGGAGAGCATACTTTTTTGAAAAGGGAAGGCCTCCTTGCAACCCTCAAAATGCTTGATGATATGAGGCTGGCCTGAGCACTTAGCCTGCAGTGAAGCACTTCGTTTCCATGAGAATTGGAAGCTTCCAGGACTTTACTCCTAGGAGAGCAGAGGGGAGAAACACGAGAGAAAGTGTCCATGGAGAGGGGGTGAATTTGGAGAGAGGCATTTTACAGGGAAAGCAATAGGTCCGCTTGAGACAGGATGGTTCAGCAAAGGAAGAGAGGGGCGAGATGCTTAAACATCCAAGCCAATGGGAGTGGAGAGACACGAACTTCCGTCTCGATGCCTCTCTGGGTACAGAGTGAACTCTTACTGGAGAGCTTGGTTCCTCTCAGCTGAGACAATGATTACATAACCTCTCATTTTCAGCCAACTAATGGGCTGCATTAATAGCCTTTTTTATTAGCTTTTTATGAGAGGATGATATAGTCCTGGCTCTTCAGTAGTTAGTCAAATTGTCAAGTTGCCCATAAACCAAGACAAATTAGAAATGACCACCCTCTCTCCTGAAGGAGTCAGACATGTTAGTGATGATTTTTCGAGACGATTCTGACGGGAAGGAGGGTGGCTGCGGAGACAGTGGAGGTGAGCAGATTGTTCCCCAGAGCTTATGCCCTTTTAATTCAACAGCCCCAGGGATGGAGGAATTACTCAATTCTGGCCTCAGTAACAATAGGCCAAAAGCAGAAGCCAGGAGTAATGATTTAATGGAGCTTAATTAAGTATCATTTCCGTTTGAGGAAGATTTTCTAGGTCATTAATCTGCAATCTTCCTATTACAACTGATTCCTCTCTGGGAGAAGGGGAGAAACTTTCTTCTTCCATTTGAAGGAGTGAAGCAAAGGGATTTTAGGAATTTAAGGCCCAAAGTTCTCTTCTATGAGGTTGTCTTACAGCCCCACAAGTTCAGGACAGACAAGGGCTGGGATTTTTTTTTTTTGAGGAAGATTAGCCCTGAGCTAACATCTGCCGCCAATCCTCCTCTTCTTGCTGAGGAAGACTGGTCCTGAGCTAACATCCATGCCCATCTTCCTCTACTTTCTATGTGGGACGCCTACCACAACATGGCTTGCCAAGCGGTGCCATGTCCACACCTGGGATGCGAACTGGCGGACCCCAGGCCACCGAAGCGGAACGTGTGCACTTAACCACTGTGCCACTGGGCTGGCCCCAAGGGCTGGGATTTGAAGTTTAGTTAGAAATGATGTTGGGCTCAATGGTGGTTTCTAAGTGAATTATATAACACAAGAGCTAACAGACCTTAGATATCAATTCATCTAAGTGCCTCATTTTAGATGTGAGGGTCAGGAGGAAAGCACACCAGCCCACCCACAGAGCAGAGCAGCAGAGACCCACTGGAATCCTGGGTCTGCTGCCTCTCCTTCTCTTCTTATCTTGTATCGCGGCCTTCCTCCCATGAAAGTTAAATATCCTCTTTTTTTTTTTTTATTGAGTTATTGATAGGTTACAATCTTGTGAAATTTCAATTGTACATTAATGTTTGTCAGTCATGTTGTAGGTGCACCACTTCACCCTTTGTGCCCACCCCCCACCCCACCTTTCCCCTGGTATCCACTAAACTGTTCTTGGTCCATAGTTTTAAATTCCTCATATGAGTGGAGTCATACACAGATTATCTTTCTCTCCCTGGCTTATTTCACTTAACATAATTCTCTCAAGGTCCATCCATGTTATTGCAAATGGAATGATTTTGTTCTGTTTTGCAGCTGAGTAGTATTCCATTGTATATATGTACCACATCTTCTTTATCCATTCGTCTGTGGATGGGCACTTAGGTTGTTTCCACGTCTTGGCTATTGTAAACAGTGCTGCAATAAACATTGGGGTGCACAGGACTTTTGGGATTGCTGACTTCAGGCTCTTTGGATAAATACCCAGGAGTGGGATGGCTAGATCGTATGGTAGTTCTATTTCTAGTTTTTTGAGGAATCTCCATACTGTTTTCCATAGTGGCTGCACCAGTTTGCATTCCCACCAGCAGTGTATGAGGGTTCCTTTTTCTCTGCAACCTCTCCAACATTTGTTGCTATTAGTTTTAGATATTTTTCTCATTCTAACGGGTGTAAGGTGATATCTTAGTGTAGTTTTGATTTGCATTTCCCTGATGATCAGCGATGATGAGCATCTTTTCATGTGCCTATTGGCCATCAGTATACCTTCTTTGGAGAAATGTCTGTTCATGTCTCCAGCCCATTTTTTGATTGGGTTGTTTGATGTTTTGTGGTTGAGTTGCGAGAGTTCTTTATATATTAAGGATATTAAGCCTTTGTCAGATATATGACTTGCAAATATTTTTTCCCAGTTAGTGGGTTGTTTTTTTGTTTCAATCCTGTTTTCATTTGCCTTGAAGAAGCTCTTTAATCTGATGAGGTCCCATTTGTTTATTCTTTCTATTGTTTCCCTTCTCTGAGAAGGCATGGTGTCCGAAAAGATCCTTTTAATACTGATGTCAAAGAGTGTACTGCCTACGTTTTCTTCTAGAAGCCTTATGGTTTCAGGTCTCACCTTTAGGTCTTTGATCCATTTTGAGTTTATTTTGGTGAATGGTGAAAAAGAATGGTCAATTTTCATTCTTTTACATGTGGCTTTCCAGTTTTCCCAGCACCATTTGTTGAAAAGACTTTCTTTTCTCCATTGTATGCCCTCAGCTCCTTTGTCAAAGATAAGCTGTCCATAGATGTGTGGTTTTATTTCTGGGCTTTCAATTCTGTTCCATTGATCTGTGCACCTGTTTTTGTACCAGTACCATGCTGTTTTGATTACTGTAGCTTTGTAGTATGTTTTGAAGTCAGGGATTGTGATGCCTCCCATTTTGTTCTTTTTTCTCAGGATTGCTTTAGAAATTCGGGGTCTTTTGTTGCCCCATATGAATTTTAGGATGCTTTGTTCTAATTCTGTAAAGAATGTCATTGGGATTCTGATTGGGATGGTGTTGAATCTGTAGATTGCTTTAGGTAGAATGGACATTTTAACTATGTTTATTCTTCCAATCCATGTACATGGAATGTCTTTCCATCTCCTTATGTCGTCATCCAATTCTCTCAGAAAGGCCTTGCAATTTTCATTATATAGGTCCTTCACTTCCTTAGTTAAATTTACCCCAAGGTATTTTATTCTTTTTGTTGCGATTGTGAATGGCATTGTATTCTTGAGTTCTTTTACTGTTGGTTCATTACTGGAGTATAGAAATGCTACTGATTTATGCAAATTGATTTTATACCCTGCACCTTTGCTGTAGTTGTTGATTACTTCTAACAGTTTCCCAATGGATTCTTTGGGGTTTTCTATATATAAGATCATGTCGTCTGCAAACAGAGAGAGTTTCACTTCTTCCCTCCCTATTTGGATTCCTTTTATTCCTTTTTCTTGCCTGATTGCTCTGGCCAGGACCTCCAGTACTATGTTAAATAAGAGTGGTGATAGAGGGCATCCTTGTCTCGTTCCTGTTTTCAGGGGGATGGGGTTCAGTTTTTGCCCATTGAGTATGATGTTGGCTATGGGTTTGTCATATATGGCCTTTATTATGTTGAGGTAGTTTCCTTCTATGCCCATTTTGTTCAGAGTTTTTATCATAAATGGCTGTTGGATCTTGTCAAATGCCTTCTCTGCATCTATTGAGATGATCATGTGGTTTTTAATTCCTCAGTTTGTTGATGTGGTGTATCACGTTGATTGATTTGCGGATGTTGAACCATCCCTGTGTCCCTGGTATGAATCCCACCTGATCCTGATGTATGATTCTTTTGATGAATTGCTGAATTCTGGTTGCCAAAATTTTGTTTAGAATTTTTGCATCTATGTTCATCAGTGATATTGGCCTGTAGTTCTCTTTTTTCGTGATGTCCTTGTCAGGTTTTGGTATCAGTGTGATGTTGGCCTCATAGAATGTGTTAGGAAGTGTTCCATCTTCCCTAATTTTTTGGAATAGCTTGAAAAGGATGGGTATTAAATCCTCTCTGAAAGTTTGGTAGAATTCCCCAGGAAAGCTATCTGGTCCTGGGGTCTTATTCTTTGGGATGTTTTTGATTGCTGTTTCAATCTCTTTCCTTGTGATTGGTCTGTTCAAATTGTCTGCCTCTTCTTGAGTGAGCTTTGGGAGACTGTAGGAGTCCAAGAATTTATCCATTTCCTCTAGGTTATCCATTCTGTTGGCATATAGTTTTTTGTAGTATTCTCTTATAATCTGTTGTATTTCTGCAGAGTCTGTTGTTATTTCTCCTCGCTCATTTCTGATTTTGTTTATTTGAGCTTTCTCCCTTTTTTTCTTTGTAAGTCTGGCTAGTGGTTTGTCAATTTTATTTATCTTCTCAAAAACCAGCTCTTTGTCTCATTGATCCTTTCTACTGCCTTTTTCGTTTCAATAGTATTTATTTCTGCTCTGATTTTTATTATTTCTCTCCTTCTGCTGACTTTGGGCTTCATTTGTTCTTTTTTCTCTAGTTCAGTTAGGTGTGCTTTAAGGTTGCTTATTTGGGATTTTTCTTGTTTGTTAAGATGTGCCTGTATTGCGATGAATTTTCCTCTTAATACAGCTTTTGCTGTATCCCGTATGAGTTGGTATGGCATGCTGTCATTTTCATTTGTTTCCAGGTATTTTTTTTTTTTTAAGATTTTTTTTTTTCCTTTTTCTCCCCAAAGCTCCCCGGTACATAGTTGTGTATTCTTCGTTGTGGGTTCTTCTAGTTGTGGCATGTGGGATGCTGCCTCAGCGTGGTCTGATGAGCAGTGCCATGTCCACGCCCAGGATTCGAACTAACGAAACACTGGGCCGCCTGCAGCGGAGCGCGCGAATTTAACCACTCGGCCACGGGGCCAGCCCCTGTTTCCAGGTATTTTTTGATTTCTTCTTTAATTTCTTCCATGATCCATTGCTTGTTCAGTAGTGTGTTGTTTAGTCTCCACATCTTTGTGCCTTTCTCAGCTTTTTTCTTGTAATTAATTTCTAGCCTTATAGCACTATGATCTGAGAAGATGCTTGTTATTATTTCAATTTTTTTAAATTTGTAGAGGCTTGCCTTGTTTCCCAACATATGGTCTATCCTAGAGAATGTTCCATGTGCACTTGAGAAGAATGTGTATTCAGCTCCTTCAGGGTGGGTGATCTATTAAATATCCTCTTTGGCTGGTGGTCCCACCGGGGGGTATACTTTCTTTCTCCTCTGGTAGTCTTCCGCTTCCATCTGTTCCCTTCTTTTACTTCTAGATCCTACTTATCTTCCTACGTTCTTATCCATCCCACATAGCAAGGCTAGAGCACAGTGCTTTGCATCCTTATCAATGCACAAAGAAGGACAAAACCCAGAGACTCCATCTGTGGCTGGGATGCCTAGACCTTCCCAACAGTTGCTGCAATGGCTTGACTTGATTTCGAAAATGCTGGACACTCACGAGGGCTAAATCTTGCTCCTACTCATGCTTGGTTCTTTTCCTTACTTTGTTCTTTCTCCATGTCATTTATGTATCCGTGTCGGTTTGGTGCTGGGGTGAAATATTGAATGATGGAGACGCCAGCCTTCTAACTCCGGAGCAGATCCAGAAGTGGTAAAGAAAAGCTGTTCTGACAGGATTCTATCTCCTCTCCGGACAGTGGCCCCGGCTCTGTCCATTACCAGGAAGAGGACATTGGCTACAGCTCATCCCTTTACAGAAGGAGGCTGGAGGCATAAAGAAGATAAGCGTCTGTCCAAGGTCACCGAGCAAGTTAGGGGCACACGGGAAGAGGATTAGACCCCCTGATTTGTAATCTTGTTCTCCTTCCACTGCACTTCACTTTTTGAAACCGATTGTCAATGCGCTATAGCAGGCTTAAGTCCAAATTAACGGAATCTTCAATGGATAGAATTCTTCAGGTATTATCACTATTACTCATTTACTAGATTTTTACAGCTATCTTTCTAAAAACTTCAAGACACATTATACATAGACATTGAGTCTTGTCATGAAGGGTAAAGTAGAAGGCAAGGAAATTATGTGAAAAAAACGGGTAGTAGGAAAACACTAATTTGTGCTTTTATTTGACCAGTGTTTATAGCTGGCTTACTCTACTTTAGCACACAATGCTGGCTGCCGAAGGAGATATAAGAAAAACATACACCAGCATTTGACTGTGTTAAAGAACAAAATTCAGCTGAGTAAATTTGAAGATCTAATTGGCTTTATTTAATGATTTATGAATCGGGGCAGCATCCTGTCTGAGCAGGTAGAAAGGAGCTCTAAAGATCTCTACAAAATGAAAGGCTTTTCTGGGCAGAAGGCGGCTGGAAAAGGAAGTTTCTAGCAAAGAGTGGATGGTTTCAGGCAAGGTCACCTTCCTCTGGGGGAAGGCGGGGTCTATCAGGCAGGTGACCTCACTAGTGCTGACCAGGTAATTCAAGACTGACTGGTTAAAGGTCACATTCCTGGGAGAGGCTGACTCTGCAGTTAGGTGAGGTATGAAGTCTGGGTTTGCTGATGAGGGGCTTAGCACAAGCGACTCCATATAGGGCCTCCTGTTTCTTTTTTAACACTCTTCATGGGCTTACACTGAATTAAAACACATGGAGGGAAAAACCAGTGGAGGCTTGAGTGGTCAGGAAGGGCTTCAGAGATGAAAATAAATTTGAGGTGGACCTTGAAGGGTTGAAATTTGGATTGGCATGAAGAGAACAGGGAGAGAAATGGGATTCCCAGCAAAGGCACCATTGGAGTCAGAATAAGCCTGGCTTAGGTCAGCCTTGATGAGGAGTAGTATTTGCCTTGGGAAAGGAATGGAGATAAAACGGAACAGGTAGGGCTAGAGCATTGAATGCCATGAGAAACAGGGGCTTATGAGCCAAGTGGGGGAAAAGACTAAGTAATGCTTGATTTAAAACTTCCAGCAGGCTGAGATCAAAAGGAAAAAGAAGGAGCCTTTTTAGCCCCGCCTACCCAAGATCAACAAAAGATTCTGGCGCAAAATGATGAACATGACCTTGCCTCAGAGTCTTTCCATAGAGAAGACCTAGGCGCCTGGGGTGGGTAAAGGACCCTCGGGCTCTCGGCGCCCGTGGACATCACAGAGGGAGGGCGCCATAACGCAGTTGCCATTTTCCTGCATGTGTTTGAAATCTGGACTGACAAGACGAGCTGGATAATTTTGCTCAGTTACGTATTGAATTCTCTTCTCTGTGGTACAGGATCCCCTTGAAGCGTGACAGCTGCAATGACTTCCAGATGTTCGCCTCCTCTCTTCTAGCAGACTAGGGTGGATGTGGTAAACTCCGCGATGGAAACCAAAAACCCAGCCAGATGTACCATGTCAATGTCAGCAACACACACATCTGGCTTCAATACTGGCAGCGATAACCAGAACAAATGGCTGTTATTCCCGCTGTATTCAACTTGTCAGCATTCCCCGTTAAAGGGCGGTGGGGGCGGGACGGACGGGGCCTCGGGAGCGACGTGGACAGGCCGGGCAGGCAGGGGGAAGGTGGGCCTTGCCGGCGTGGGCAGGGAGCCTCGGCGTCCCGGAGGGCGCGGCCGTGGCGGCGTGGCTCTCCCCGCCCTCGAGGGGGCCCCCGGCGGGCAGGCTCCGGGAGGGCGGGCCGCGCCCCTGCCGCGCTGCCCGCGCGGGGTCGCCCTCTCGACGGCCGCCACCCGGCCTCCGGGTCCCGCTCCCGGCGGCTCCTTGCTCGCGCAGCTGCTGGGCCGGGAGGCCGGGCGCAGCCCGGAGGGACAGTGGGAGAAGGTCGCGCGAGCGTGCCACGTCCGAAGGGAGCCGGCCGGGCCGGGAGCGGCGGCCGCGCAGGAAGCCCGAGCCTGGGGTCTCGGCCGGCGGGAGGGCGGGGCGGCGCCGAGGCCGCGAGCCCGAGCTCCAGGGACCGGGAGGAGGCGGGCGGCTCCGGGAGGACAGCCCGACCCGAGCAGCGCGGGAGGTGCAGGGGCGGCGCCCGCGGGCCCTCCCGCCCCCTGCTTCCCCCAGTGCGGGCTCCTGCGGGCCTCTCTCCCGCTCCCCTCCTGAATCTGTGAACTGGACTCCGCACAGTAAGGGCGCATGAGTAAATCTTAGCTGGTATTAGTTCTATGATCATATTTTCTAAATTAAAAAAACCCAGCAAATGGATGTTCTGAAAACGGGACAGAGTTTGAAACCCGGACGTCTGGGAAGGATGGTACCCGTGTCCACACGCAGTCAGGGGAGGAGCTGGCACTAGGATGCTTGCGAGCTGCTTCTCTCTACAGTGTGGTCTTATTTACTCACAACAGATTATGTATATTAGAAAAGGCCCTTAATTTAGCACCAAAAGAGTTGAGTTGGGATTCTGATTCAGATGCCAACCAGCCAGATGATGTGAGATATATCTTGGTTTCCTCCTCTATAAATTGGAATCATATATATATATATTTTGCTTCATTGAGTTTCTCTGAGTCTTAATTGAGACAATATTTACGAACAAAAGTGAACTATGTTTGGGACTAGAATTTGAGTTCCAGTGTTAACTAGCTGTGTAATTTTATGCTACTCACTTCATTTCCCTGAGCCTCAGTTTTATCTCCTGAAAAAGGGGCTCAGGGAAATGGAAAATGAAAAGTGGCTTTGAAAAGCATCATGTACTCTACATATGCAGGATTTGTTATGTATCGATTTTTTGCAACAGATAAAACTGAGGCTTGGAGAAATTAAGTGACTTGCCCCAACACGTAGTAGATAAACAAGTAAAGTTTCATTACTTACTTTGGTTTGGCTTAAGTTGACACAGAATTGGGTTTTAATTGGTCGCCTCAGGATGGCTGTGCAGTTTGTCTTTCCTTCTACCCTCAGTTTTAAGGCCAGAGCTGTTTAGTTCAGCTGAGAAAGGAGTCTCACGTTAGAGGCCCAGATCAAAACCGTTCTGCATAAAGCCACTGGAGAGCTAGCTCAGTAGCTCCCCTGGATTCAGCCCACAGAATTTCCATGATGCTTGTTGCTTCCTTTCTGGATCTTCAGCCGGGGACAAATGTTCAGGAGTGATGTCTCCACTCTGTCTTATTCAATCTCTTCCCTTCTCATTCTCTCTGAACCTCTTTCTTTCTGCTTGTCATTTCTCCGAGAATACCATCCTCTTGTTTCCAATTCTTTTGGAAACTTCTCTCTCTCTTTTTCTCTAACTTTCCCAGCGGCCTCACTTGTGTAATTTACCCATTAGGCTCTTTTTGACCTTCTCTTCTGGGTCACTGTCTCTCCATTCTCTAAGTTAACTTAGCCAGGCACATTCTTTCTATCATCTCTGTTTTTTAAAACTTTACTTTGATCGAAGTGATATTTAAAATATTAAAAAATTCAGTCATTACTATTGGGTCTGTAACAACAATCACAAGAAAAACAGCAATTCCTTGACCACTCCCACTTACCCCCTGACCGGAAGCAATCACTTTAGACTCTTATCTGTTTCTTCTCGGTATTTGTGTCCTTATTTATAAATAACATGCTTATCCTGTATTTCTTGGTTTTTGATTTTAGGCATTGTCTTTTGACTTCCTACCAAGGAAAGTGAGACTGTGGAGCATAGTAACTGAGAGTACGGACTCTGGAGAGCAATCACCTAGGTATAAATCCCAAGTCCGACACTATCTAACTGTGTGACCTTATGCAAGTTGCTTGATTGCTGTGTGCCTCAGTTTCCTCATGTGTAAGATGGATGAAAATGGTATTTACCTTATAGAGTGATTATGAAGATTAAAAGTGGAGTACATTATGAGCTTAGAATAATTTCTGGCACACAGTATAAGAGACACAGCTATGTAAGTGTTGTTTATTATCATTAAACTGGCCTGCACACACTTTCCCACTGCTCATTCTCCTAATATAGTTACATCACCGTTTTTGGGTAAATCAATATTAAATGTTTACATTATGACTATGTAAATATTATTCCCAGCTAAGCCACATAGAATCCTATAATTATGTTTCCTTTCTTATTCAACCTTTTGTTTTTCCTGGAATTAATACTTTTCTATCTTTTTTAATATTCTGTTTAGTTTTCTATGTACCTATTACTAATTCACCCGCAAAATCTCCTGTCAATACATTCAAATACAGGTATTCTTTTGATTTCATTATTTTCCTTGGCAAACTCCCTGGAGCCTTTGCAGCACTCCTCTTCCCGCCCGGACTGGCTGCTCTGTGGCCCGAGTCACAGCTCCAGTCTGTGACTGGGACTTTCTGGGATGTCCCGTCAGCATCATCCTGGGATTTATCTTCGCTGCTTTCCTGTATCGGAGTCCATTTTGCCTGGATTATACACGTGATAGAAACTGCTGGTTATTCTCTCAAATCCATCGTTTCCTTCTCTCATAGTCATAGAATTGTAGCTAATGTTTGGCTGCCCAGCTGAAGACTACATTTCCCAACTCTCCTTTGAAGCTAGGGGTTACCACATGCCTAGGTTTTCCCCAGTGAATGCAAGTGGAAGCAATGCATGCCACTTCCTGGCCTTTCCATAAAAACCTCTACACTTTCTCCCTCTGGTGAGCTGGAACATGAAAGTGCCTGCAATCAAACTTTGATCATACAGAAAAGGACAATGCCCTGAAACATTTGTTCTCAGACTTTAACATATATCAGAATTACTTGGAAGGCTTGTTAAAACACAGATTTCTAGGCTCTACCCCCAGAGTTTCTGATTCATTAGATCTGGTGTTGGGACCTGAGAATTTGCATTTTTAACAAGTTCTCAAGCAACGCTGGTCTGGAGATCACATTTTGAAAACCACTGCTCTAAGGAGTGGCAGAGAAATGAGAAGGAAGGAATTTGGTTCCCTAATGACTAAATGGAGCAGAGCTGCCCTGCTGCCCTGGAATACTTACTTACCTTGGATTTTCACGTGAGAAACAGTAAGCTTGTGTCTTCATCAGCTATTAAGTTATTTTTGGGTCTGAGCTTTCCCATCACCATTTCTTCTTTTCCTTTTCTTACTCTCTTGTTTTAGCAAAGCACATCCACTAATAACTTCCTGAGAAAAGAAGATAAATTTCTTGAGACTTTGAATGTCTGAAACTGTATGTTTATATTAGTATACTTGGTTCATAGTTTGGCTGAGTATAGAATTCTGGGTTAAAATCATCTCCCTCAGAATTCCTCCATTGTCTTTAATTGTTATTTTGATTCTCAGTCTTTTTAAGGGATTTGTTTATTTCTTTTTAGAAACTTTTATGGTCTTTTTGCTCCTGGTGATATGAAATTTCAGAATGGTGTGTCCTGGGTATGCCTTTTCTCATCCACTGTACTGTGTCTCGCTTTCCTTCGCTTCAGACCCAGTATTAATTCTTGAATGATTTCCTCCCATTCATCTTCTTGGTTCCCTATTTCTAGAACCTCTGTCTCAAAATTTCATGTCCTTTACATTTTCTATAAGTTTTTCTTTTTGTTCTACTTTCTGGGAAATTTCCAGAACTTTACCTTTCAGAAGAAAAGTTTATATTTTTCTCATATATTTTACTACTCAGGGCACTTTCTTGCTTTCTAAATTTTTTTATAGCTTCCTTTTCTTGTTTCATGAATGCAGTATTTTCTCTTTTTTAGAGATTTTCTTCTGCTTCCTGCCCTGTTTTTTTCCTGTTAGTTAGTTTTGTTTTTGTTAGTTTTGTTTAATTTGTTTTGTTTTGGTGTGTTTCATGGTAGGGGCTTTTCTCAAATGTCTCGTTGATCCTTTTCTGCATGGAGAGGGAGAGAGGGTGCTTGTCAGGTGTTGAACATCACTATAGTTTATTTGGGGAACTGACATGTCCTTGAGGGAAACTCCCTAGTCTTTTCTCTTGGATTATAAATCTCATAGAAGAATTCTCCAATCTACTGTCTTGGGGGAGGAGGCAGAGGCTGTGAGCCTGGCTGCCAGCACACTGGGAACTGAGCTTGGGGAGGGGACTGGGAATCTTACCTCCCAGTAGGTCTGTCAGCTTTCACTTAAATACACTCCTTTCATTAAGATGGTTCATCTTACCCTTGGAGGTGCCTAAAGTTCCAGATCCAGAACCCATCTTGTTCAGCCTCTCTAGAGGGTAAATCTTCTGTCTTCTTCCAGGGTCAAGGAGGGGCCCTGGAGGGTCTAACTGCTTCTTTTAAAGCCAGTCATGGATTAAGTCATGGCGTGGATTTTAGTTTCCTCTGATCCACTAAGTCAGTTCTCACTCAACTGGTCTGCTTTTCAGCTCTCAAAATTTTGATCACATCTTTTGACTGTTGTCATCTCCTCCTCCATTTTCTTTTTCATTGTGGGTTTATGCTTTTTTCTTTTTTAGTTCTTTATTATCATTTTAGTGGGTTTCAGAAGGAAGCAGAAATAATAAGCACCTGCCCATTTTTTGCTTGAAGCTTCTCTTCTTCTAAGTAAAAATGAAAACATCAGAATATGTGAACACCCAAATTATATTAGTAGTTGTATTAGTGTGGTGGTATTGTATTTTTTCTTTCCTCTATTTTCTGTAATGTGTTTGTATTCTTTTTAGAATATTTTAATTGCATTTCTTTTCATTCAGTGGTTCTACTTCTGGGAATTCATTCTAAGGCAGCAAACAAAGCTGTGTGCAAGAAACCTCTACGAGGTGGTTCCTTACAGGCTGTTTGTAATATCAAATATTGGAAACATCCTAATTGTCCAACAATAGCAGGTTGGTTAGATATTTTAGGGTACATTCATGTAATGGCATACTCGGCAGCCATTAATAATGATGTTGTGGGAGACTAAGGATGTGTAAAAATGTTCATAATACTTGGTAAGTTTTAAAAAGATCACCAAAACAGTATATAAAGTATAGTCTTTTTTTAAAAAAAGAGTGTGTGACTCTTTGATATCAGTCTTACGAGTGTCTTTCTGAATACCATGTCTAGTCAGGCAAAGGAAACAAAAGAAAAAATAAACAAATGGGACTAAATCAGACTAAAAAGATTCTGCAAGGCGAAGGAAACCATGAACAAAACGAAAAGACGACACAGCAACTGGGAGAAAATATTTGCAAATCATATATCTGACAAGGAGTTAATTTTCAAAATATATAAAGAAGTCATACAATGCAACAACAAAAAAATGAACAATTTGATTGAAAAATGGGCAGAGGATATGAACAGACATTTTCCAAAGCAGATATACAGATGGCCAACAGGCACATAAAAAGATGTTCAAAATCACTAATTATTAGAGAAATACAAATCAAAACCACAATGAGATATCGCCTCACACCTGTCAGAATGGCTATAATTAACAAGACAGGAAACAACAGATGTTGGAGAGGATGTGGAGAGAACGGAACCCTCATACACTTCTGGTGGGAATGCAGACTGGTGCAGCCACTGTGGAAAACAGTATGAAGATTTCTCATAAAATTTAAAATAGAAATATCATATGATCCAGCTATCCCACTACTGAGTATTTATCCAAAGAACATGAAATCAGTGGTTCAAGAGACTTATGCACCCCTATGTTCATCACATGTGGAAGCAAACCAAGTGCCCATCAACTGAAGATTGGATAAGGAAGATGTGGTACATATATAGATATACAATGGAATACTACTCAGCCATTAAAAAAAGACAAAATTGTGCCATTTGCGACCACATGGATAGACATTGAGGGCATTATGCTGAGCGAAATAAGTCAGACAGAGAAAGACAAATACCACATGATTTCACTCTTAAGTGGAAGATAAACAAACACAGAGATAAGGAGAACAGATTAGTGTTCTAGACTAACTAGACTATTAGTGGTGAACACGATGCAGTCTTTACAGAAACTGGTATATAATAATGTACATCTGAAATTTACGGAATGTTGTGGGCAAATATGACCCCAATAAAATAATTTTTAAAAAAAGGTGTGTGAATGTGTATATACATAAATAATATGACAATGAGATATGTATATATATAGTAATGCTTATAATAATAGCATTATTGAACACTTACTACTTGCCTGGTAATGTTTTGAGCCCCTTACGAGGATTTTCTTAGTTCATTCTCACAACAATTATATGAGATTAGTCCTATTATTATTTCTATTTTACAGATGAAGAAACTGAGGCCTTGAGAGTTAGCGTAATTGACCAGGGGCACATAGAGCCGTGATTCACACCTAGGCCTGCTGATCCTAGAGTCCATCTGCTTGATCATAATCCTCATATTCCAAAGTATTAAGATGTTGGTGGCATTTCAAGTAACCTTTATTTCCTTTGTGTGTTTGGGGAATGAGGAAGAGATGAAGAAATAGGAATGGGTTTGAAAAGGTTGACCTTGGTTGCAATGTTTTCTCTGCAAGTAATCAGTGGAAAGCTGCCCCTCTCCCCATTCGTTAGGTTTTATAAGGAGGTCTGAGATTTAAACAGTTTGTCTCTAATATATGTTTAAGGACAGTACTTTTTTTGTTTGTCACCTATCATTAGATTATAAGTCATTTAAGGGCACAAGCCATCTACTTTAAGTCAGATTCCATTAGAAACCAAACCCTGAAATGCAAATCAAAACCCAAAGAAATATCACCTTACACCTTTTAGAATGGCTATCATCATCAAAGAGACAAAGAGATAAGTGTTGGTGAGGATGTGGAGAAAGAGGAAGCCTGAGTACTGTTGGTGGGAATGTAAACTGGTGCAGCCGCTATGGAAAACTGTATGGAGTTTCCTCAAAGAGTTAAAAACAGAACTTCCATATGATCCAGCAATCCCACTTCTAGGTATGTATCTGAAGGAAGTGAAATCACTGTCTTGAAGAGTTATCTGCATCCCCATGTTCATTGCAGCATTATTCACAATAGTCAGGACATGGAAACAACCTAAGGGTCCATCACCAGATGAATGGATAAAGAACATGTGAGATATGTATATATGAATATTATTCAATCATAAAAAAGAAGGAGATCCTGCCATCTGTGATAACATAAATGGACCTTAGGGCATTATGCTAAGTGAAATAAGTCAGGCAGAGAAAGACACATTCTGTATGATCTTACTTATATGTAGAAACTAAAAAAGCCAAACTCATAAAACCAGAGAGTAGACTGGTGATTGCTAGGGGCTGAGGGGTGAAGGAATGAGGAGATGTTGGTCCGAAGGCACAAACTTCCAGTTATAAGATGAATAAGTTTCAGGGATTCAGGGGAGAGCATGATGACTATTGTTAACAATACCATACTGCATACTTGAAAGTTGCTATGAGAATAGAGCTTTAATGCTCTTACTGTAACAAAACAAAATGGTAATTATGTGACGTGAAGGATGCTTTACTAGCCTTATTGTGGTAAACATTTCACAATATGTATGTCTTTCAACTCATCCCATTGTACATGTTAAACTTGCGCAATGTTATACATCAATTACATCTCAATGAAGCTGGAAAAAGAAAAAAAGAAACCAAACCCTGTAACAAGAAATCTGAGCAACAAAAGGACAAACAAGCGCCACTTATTTTGAGCAATACTCTGTTGACTAAAGTTCCGGAATGTAGAGTTTGTTATAGTAGAGTTTGGCCTTCTTGTGCTCGTGTTTTTCCATCACACCAGTGCAGAGTGGTTTATGGGCTCTCGATAAGGCGGCCGGCCTGCTGACTAGTTGTCCTAAGCAATAATGCTGCTGTTCCTGCTTCCGCTCCCCAAGGTTTGCTTTGAGCCTGGGACTCAGGGAGCTGGGTCCATTGCCTCTGTTGTGCTGTAGTCAAGGACAGCCGCTCTCAGGAATGTTTGTGAGATGCTGGTACCTGTCATCCTCTCAGCGAATGCGGTGGGTCCCAGCTGAATCTGATTAAAGGTTCTTCCTGATTTATAGAACCTCCACCCCCCAGTCTCACCCTGTGCTGCTTGAACTAGATCATTAAGATGCAGCAGGTGTTCAATATTGTTTTGCTATAAAACCAAATGGGTTTAAAGTGCTCAGAGATATAGCATTCCTAGATCAGAGTATTTATGAAAGAGGAAAGATAGTCTGGTTTGGCCCAGTCCCATTGTATTCTCCTCTCCAGGCTCCACACATTAAAAACTGTGTTTTTTATTTCTTTCCGTTTTTTTTTTTTTAAATGTCCCTTCTGCAATGGTTGCCTCTGATTAATATCCCTGTGCTCTGAGACCCTGAAAGTGGTTTAGTTTTGCTAGGACACTTTAACAACAACATGATTTAGGGAGCAATTCATCGGAGCCAGGGGGCAATGTAATATAACAAAACATTTTTCACAGGCTTTCTCCCGTAGTTACCACAAATGCAAAACCACTATAGGAAAAGCTGAGGTGCAGACAACACAGGAACCAAGGTAAATTCACCAGAAGAACAAAAGGCACAGGTTTCCAAAGGCCATTTGAATGATTAAACATTTAGTAGGGACCCATCAACCCCAAGGTAAACCCAAGCCAAGTGGAAAGCAGGGGCGGGTTCTCCTCGATGGGATTCCAGTCTGAGATTTGGTGTTGCCTCTTAGATATGTCAGCTGCAACGTGCAGTTGGTTGGCACCACTACCGGTATTTCACCAGCACTGGGCTGATTACAGCTTCCTTTGCAAGTCACCCACTGTTGTATGATTTAGTGCTAAGGAGCAGACTAGAATCAGATCCATGTGACTCACTGGTGTGTGCTGATGACATTGTGCAAGGCGAGTGGCCCTTCTCCTGCTCTACAGAGCGGACGTGCTTCACATTTCAGAGCCACGTAACAAATCATGGAGAGATTTAAAGGGAAGTTCTGCTTGTTAGTAACCACTTCCCCCTGAAGTATTAGTGCTTGCCTGGAAGACTGTGCCCAACCAGCCCAGGCTGTACAGAAATGAGGCTTCCAATAGCCTCGTGAGTTATTGGGCAGCTCAGTGCAAGAGAGGCTGGATCATCAGACCCAGCTAAACGCAGCATGCGGCCTCTGAGCCTCAGACTAAGAGCCGGTCTTCTTGCTCCAGCTGGGATAAGCAGCTGCCTGTGGAGTTTTGCTCTGGACCTGACTGATGACTCATCTGACCAAGTTTTTTCCTTGCTGACTCCTCAACTTCCCAGACTATGAAAAGGAGGATTCGAGGAGGATCTCTAAATCAGTCAATGAATAACTTGTGATTAAACAACTACTATGTGTGTAGCATTGGGCTTGCTGCTGTGGCCCCTTATAAATAAAAAGAAGACATACAGTCCCTTCTCATGAGGAGCGTATAGTCTAGTTGGGGAAGCCATGTAAGTACATGTAAAACAATGAGAAAGTGCTGAACTGTAGAGTGTTGCATCGAAATGCAGTTGAAGTTTAGAAGGCTGGAGTTGTACATTAAGGGTTCGTGAGTGGGAATGGGATGGAAACGCTGGAAGTCAAAATGCAGGCAACATGAAGTTCACAAAGTTTCCTACACAGTAGTAAGGGTAGGAAAAAACAAATGAAGAGAAAGTATCATGGGTCAAATTGTCTTTCCTTCTGGCTGTTTAACAGGTGCACTATAGGATAGAGTGCTCACCAGAACTTTCAGTGTGGTATCCATCCTCCAAGATGGCCCCAGTGAGCTCTGCCTCCCGGTTTCACACTCTTGTGTGATTCTCTCTCACATTGTACCAGCGTTGGTCTGTGTGACCAGTAGAATACGGCAGAAATATTGATATGCCTCTTCTGAGATTAGATTTTAAAAGATATTGTGGCTTCCACTTTGCTCTCTCTCTCCCTCTTAATGCACTGGGTAAAGCCAGCATCCATGTCATGAACAGCCCTATGGAGAGGTCCACGTGGCAAGGAATTGAGACTTTCTACAAACAGCCATGTGAGTGAACTTGGAAGTGGATCCTCCAGCCCCATCAAGTTTTCAGATGGCTATAGCCCTGGCTGACAGCTTGACTTCAACCACATGAGAGACATGGAGCCAGAACCAGCCAGCTAAGCTGCTCCTGGATCCTTGACCCACAGAAACTACGTGAAAATATACATATTTATTGTTTTAAGCCACATCGTTGAGTGCTATCTCCTTCTGGGCCAACCCCAACTCTGTACTCCACTCGTCAGCTCAGGCTGTGTTTTGTCCAGGCTCAGTAGAACCAGGGCATTGGATTGAAATGTTTTTCTTCCTGGGACCAAATTTGTACCAGTTCTTTCAAATTTAAGACTGTAAAAATTCCTCTTGGTAATTGAATTGGCCTCTGCCACTACTCTGGGTTTTCGGGAGTAGCCAGAGAGTCCCCTGGCTATGGGTACACCAGACAGTGTCACCGCGTACTGTACAAGCTTGGGTCTTCAGCCTGCTGATGAGACGTGACTTTCAGTCTTCCACGTGGTTTGTGAAAGCCACCAGCTGGAAAAAAGTCTGCAAAAGAATAGCATCCCCCACCTTCCCACAGTAGTAGACATGAGAGCATAGATGCTCATCCAGAGACCTTTCAGTGGCTTTTGCAGTTGAGAAAATGGTCTGAATCAAGAATCATGAGGCTGCCCACAGACTTTATGGTGTAATCCTGCCGTCGGCAAAGCACTTACTGAACCCACTGCTTTCTCTTGGTCAAAGCTGAGAGCCGATGATGTTCCCAAAGTGTCTGGATTGTTTCAGGGCTTGTTATACATTAGGAGGATAGCAAAGAACCAGGTTGAGAAACCCCAGTGCACCACTGGGGAGAGAGAAGAGCAATGGTTCAGTATTGTGGACACCTTGCCTTCAGGGAAGTCACAGTTGTCTTCTTATTCCAGCATTCTCTGCCTTGGTGAGTGGCAGGACCATCCACTCAGTTTTCTAAAGCCGTGGAAAGAGCTGTTTTGGAGCATGCACACATCTCCATCCCCTTATCCAGTCATTGTGTCTTACAGAGGACTTCTATCGTTCCTGCCCTTCTCCCACCCTCCATTCCCACTGCAATGGCCTTAATTTGGGCCTTTGTCATTTCTTGCCTGGATTGTTACAGTTGCCTTATATCTGGTGATCTGAGATATCTGTCCAAGACAAGTGTCTGATAATGTAATACCTTTGTTCAAAAACATTCAGTCTCTGTTGCCTACAGGAGACAATCCAAACTGGATAAAGGGATGGAGATGTGTGCATGCTTCTTCTGTGCCTTCACCTCTATCTTTTCATCCATATTCAGGCACAGCAGTCATTCTTCTATCCTGTCCTTGAGTGATTTGTTTTCTCTCTATATAGCAGTATTTTCTTCTTGTTCCTAGTGAAATTTTTTTGTTTGCTGTGTTTTATTTTTTTCTTATATGTTTACCAAAATCCTTTTGAAAAGTAAGCCTATCCTCCTGGGTGTAGTCAGACCTCCCAACCCTTCTCTTCTCCCAACACCCTTAGTAAGCATGCTCTTCATGTTCTTACGATTTGATGGAAATATTCTGGGTCCCTCCCTACAGATCGCTTTTCAGATATTTCTCCACTGTATTAAGGCCCTCAGCAAGGAAGTTTTCCACATCCTTTCTCACTCATTAGGCAAGCAAAAGCCATTTGCAAAGCCTCAGATGAATAGAACTTCTCTGATACTAGAAACCCCAACACAAAGAGCAGAGAAAGCTCTTTATTTGTGAGGACACAACCCCACCTAAGATAATTAAATTTTATGTCTTCAAAATAAGAGAAAGCATGAAGAAAATAAATTAAGCTAAGATATGTGAGATCCTGACACATAGTAAGTATTAAGGTATTCCACATTGAGTCCTTTCATATTTGTGTCAGACAATATTTCCTGTTTGGAAACAATAAAACCATCTGTAGCTAGTTGGAAAAGAGAAGGAATTAGAGAGATTTTGCCCAGGTACTGTGCTGCCATGAATGCTCCCTAACCTTTTTTTTTCCTGTTTCAGTCCATTCTATCTTCAAAGTTCCAGGAGGAATAATTTTGGCATTCCTAGCATGGTCTGGCTGATGATAAGTGCCCAACCTGCAGAGTATTATTAAGAGTGGTGAATGGATGCTAGGTGGCCAGGACTCAACAAATGTGCACTACAATGACTCATAGGAGCCTTCCCAGCTGCCTCAAGCTGCCCCTCCTTCCCACAGGTGCTCCGGTCTCACAACACACTCTTTCATACCCCTGGGGCTTTTGTTCCTTTCTTCTTCCTGTTTGGTATCTCCTTCCCCATCCCTCCCCTTAGAGGTCCTCGTTATTCTTCAAAACTCAAATGTCTTGTATACATTCCCAAAGAAGATATACAAATGACCAATAAGTACATGAAAAGATGCTCAACATCACTTATCATTAGAGAAATGCAAATCAAAACCACAATGAGATACCACTGCACACCCAGTCGGATGGCTACTATCAAAAAAACTACAGAAAATAAGTGTTGGCAAGGATGTGGTGAAATTGGAACCCTATGCACTGTGGTTGGAATGTAAAATGGTGCAGCCACTATAGAAAACAGTATGGCAGTTCCTAAAAATATTAAACATGGATTTATCATATGATCAGCAATTCCACTTTGGATACAGATCCAAAAGAATTGAAAGAAGAGTCTTGAGGAGACATTGTGCACCCATGTTTCTGGCAGCATTATTCACAATAGTCAAAAGGTAGAAGCAATCCAAGTGTCCATTGATGTATGAATGGATAAACGAAATATGTTGTATGCACACAGTGGAATATTATTCAGCCTTAAAAAGGGAGGAAATTTTAACACATGCTACAACCTGAATGAACCTTGAAGACATTATGCTAAACGAAATAAGCCAGTCCCCAAAGGATAAGTACTGTATGATTTCACTTATATGAGGCAAATGCATAGAGACAGAAAGTGGAATAGTGGTTGTCAGGGGGTAGAAGGAGGGGAAATGAGGAGCTATATTGTCTAATGGGTAAAGAGTCTCAATTTTGCAAGATGAAAAGAGTTCTGTGAATGGATGGTGGTGACGGTTGCACAATGTGAATGTTCTTAATGCCACTGAACTATAGTACACTCAAAATGGTAAAGGTGGTAAATTTTACATTATGTGTATTTTACCACAATTTTTTAAATAATAAAAAAACTAAGATTATAAAAAAGGGCCACCAGAGTTTTATAAGCAACTGCCTCATGAAACTGGATCCACCCCTGTATATATGGTATATAATAATAAAGTATTGATGATTTCACATAAGGAAAAACAAAATTTAAATAAACCTTTAAGCCTTTAAAAAAACCCTCAAATGTCATCATGTCAGTGCACCCTTCCTAACTACCCCTAAGACACTAGCTCTCAAACTAGACAGTGGTCCTCAAAATTTAGTGTGAATAAGAACCTCATTAAAACACGTCTTCCTAGGCCCCCTTCCCTGAGATTATGATTTAGAAGTTCTGGGATGAGGCCTGGGAATCTGCATTTTAACAAGTCTGTATCTGACTCAGATGGTCTGTGCATAGCCAGGATGGTCTTTCCATGTTACACCTGTCGCTCTTTGGATGGACCTATTGGTGCCCTCAGCATGTCCCGCTGCTTCTGTTCCTGCCTCTGGCTCCCTACCTGGAGAGGGGTCCCACCACCCGGAATCCAGCACAGTGCCTGGCACATAACAGACACGTGATGTGTATGCTTGTTGAATGAATCACTGTCTCTCGAGCTGTGCTTGTGAAGACCAATAATCAAAAGAGACTCATCGAGTATAGAAAAGGTTACACTAGAAATGAGAGACACTGACCTTGTCTGTAGGAAAAGCCACAGACAGCAGAGCCCCCCTCCTCACCCAGACAGGCTTCCCCGGGGGCTGGAGACAATTTCAGACCCTGCAGGGGGCGAGGGTAGGCAGTGATTGTGGGAGTTCTAGAGAGAGAAGGAGATAAAGTTTATCAATAGAAATAACCAAAGTCCTGAAATGCCAACGAGAGAAAAAGGGAGGCAGAGGATGACCATTTAAGCCCAGGAGATCCCCAGAAAGGTCCCCGGCTTTTCTGAATGCTTCAAACTAGCTACACAAGAAAAAAATCCCTGCCAGAGAGGGAGGAAGACAAGCTCGGGCAGTGCCGCCAGGCTGGGGACCTGCCAGCACCGGGGACCCTACCTCGCCAACAAGCACAGGGGCTTTTTTGTGAGGAAACAAGAACAGCGAATACTCTAGGCTGGCAGGGCCCTCCCTGAGGAAGTCAAGAGGCTGGCCCTTTAGTCACCCTCACTTCCCATACGCTGGTGTGTTTGTTGGCATCGGGCTCCTGTTAATTAAAGGAAGTGTGTTCGCCTTCGGCACTGGTACCCTGGCCCCAGACAGCATTCTTTCCAGGGGTCTCCACCACAGTGCCGCCACCGGCAGAATCAATTAGGCTCCCTCCCAAGAGTCAGGCTGTGTTTCCAAGGCTGGAGGTAAGACAGCCCCCCTGCTGCTGCAGCTTGGGGCTCACACGTCAGCCCCACGTTTCTCGCCGGTACCCTGCCCTCGGAGCTCCAGGCGCCTGCTTTGGGGGAAAATCAGCCCAAATTAATAGAAAAATAACTCTCGTGGGCAATCCGCCAGCCTGTAGACTGAGGCTACAGGAAATCTGCCTGTGTAATGGGCTAGAGTCTTCCACAGCCCATCCCCACCGCCCTGCTATACTGTTTTAACTTCATTTGAACCTGGCCTTATAAACAATGTTTTATGAAGCCAGAGTAAAGGTGCCCCAAGCAGAAGTGAGTAGCCTTCCCATGAGTCAGTAAAAGTTACACCTGAGGGATAAGTCTTCATTAAAACGCCACCAGGGCGCTTCCAACTGTCCAGCCGGCTCTCCAAACCCTCCAGCTACGGGCCGAGGTGGAGAGCAGATCCACACTCGCTGGTGGAGGGGACCCGGGGCTCGCAGGCTGCATCAGACTGGCTCTGGGTGTTGGAGTGGAACACTGAGAAACACTCCGCCTCTGAATCTCGAGCCCCATCAGGGGGAAGGCTGGTCCAGCAGTAAGCTGCCCGGTGTGCCCAGGCTGGTCCTTGGGGAGGTCTTTGGGACTCTGCGCTGCATCAGCCTGTGCCGAATCCCGGAGCTCTGTGCTCCTCCCTCCTTCCTCTCCACGGTCCCTGCCCCATGAGGTGCTTACAGAATCTGTTCATGGATACACACACACACGCATTTATGTCTTGATCACAGCCTTATAATAAGACAGGGATGGTTATTGCCAATTTACAGATGAGGGAATTAAGGCATAGAAAGACAGTAGAGCCAGAATTCAAACTCCATTTTTTGGACTCCAAGCTAAACCACATTGTCTCACTGGGCTTCCTGCTCTAATTAAGTCGTTTACATCAAGCTGTTCTGGACTTGGTGTGCTTTCACTTCCAGGCGTGTATGCAGCTTACAGGCGTGTTCCAAATCCCCGTCTTTCCCCCTACAATCTGAGCACCAATAACAGTTAGTAATGGAACAGCAGATGTCACTGGGGGTATCATTGAGGAAAGGTCACCCCTAAAATTATGCCACAATAAGCAGTTACCATGAGTAATTCCAACCCTAAAGGGGAAAAAAACAACATAGAAAACCAGCCCTGGGGTAGTTTTCAGCTCCCATGATGCTTTCTAAGTGGCAAGATTTGACTCTTCTATTTGATTGGTCTTTGCATCTCCAGCTCAAACTCAGCTAAAAAAATTAAATGAATGAGAATGTGAAGGTATGAGAGAAGATGTGCTTTAAAGGGATGTCGCCAGTCATAGAGGAAAGGCCCAAGGGCCCAAAGTCACAGATTGGAAATTCTTTCCAGCGGTGTGATTCTACATCTTGGAACTAGTCTGTGGGTAGATACGTGACGAGGCCCTCCGCCCCGGGCTGGGTAAGATTCCTGGAAGTGAGGCACACCGCAGGACTGCTGAAGCAATGGGGTCAGCTGGGACCATGCACTCAAGCCAGCATGAGAACTTGAGCACAGTTGGAGGAAAATACTGTGCAGCCCAGCCTGGCTGAACACCTTCCTCTCCTGGAGCCTTGTGGGCCCGGGCTCTGGTTAGCAGAAGAGGATGAACCACCAACACGCGGCTGTGAGGTTTGCCACTGTCTAATAAGGTTGGGTGGAGTGCTTATTGAAACCTAAGGAAACATGGCTTGGAAACTGGAGTCCTGTTTGCCAGCCCTGCCTCAAATGCAGCCATTGTGCTGGAGAACCAAACTCAGGCCCTGTTCGTGCTAGCATCAAGGACTGCACTGTTTCTTTGACAGAACCAAGCCCTACACCCCCATGGCTTGGGTGAGTTCCCTTTGACCGCCAAGGAAGAAGAGGAAGAAAAGTGCAGAGACTTTATCCAGCAGGTTCCTAGCATCTGACCCAAATCTTGGACCTTGGGTAGAGAGGTAGAGAGAGACTGGAAACAGAATCAGTGAAAAAAGGGCATTTTGTAACAAGTTGTTCCAAGTTCACAAAGACCTCCCAGCATCAAGTGTCTCTTAGAGGAGTTTTTTGTACATGATTCAGAGCCACATGGATTAAATTTCCCTTAAAATATACATCAATTTGAAAATTAAAGGGGAAAGTGCGTGAGACAAGACATGTTTGGATTTCTGTCAAACACAGAGCCTTTGGAAAGCAGTTCGGAAGCCAGGATGTAGCTTTTTAGGACTTCCCCTGTCCTCTACCTCTTCCATTTATGTCTGCGCCATGCTCAGGCCCATTCTCTGCTCTGGTCATCTCAACACGACATCCCTTCCTTCTTGTAGGGACTTTAGATGTCCAGTATCAATTGTCTTGTTTTCAGAAACTGATGGAGCTCATCTTTCAAAGTTTCAGAAGTCTCCATACCCTTCGTCCAGCTATTCTCAAAAGTCCCGTTCCCGTATCTCACTTTAGCCAACACTGTAGAATGCCAGAGCTAGGAGGCACGTCAGAGATCATCAAATCCAACCCGACACTCCAGACAAGAAAACTGAGGCCCAGAAAGCAGCTCAGTTCCTTCACAACCCCTGGGAGGGGGACCGAATATCCCCTCACCAAAATTCTAATTAGCTCTCCAAAGCTTGTTAGCTCCATTCACATCTCTCCTCCATAATTCTGGAAACCTTATCTCAGTCTCCTCTGTGACTCACGGTGATCGCCCACAACGTCAATGCCTCTGGCCCCTCTCCTCTCCTGCAGATCCGTGTCCCTGACTCCTCTCATCTCTCACCCCAACCCCCATCAGATCCTCCTCTTTTCTCATTACTGCTTCTTGCGTGCCATGTCTTCCTTCTGGAATCAATTTCCTTCTTAAAGTACCTCCTTTAGTAGTTCTTTGGGTAAGAGTTTGTGAGTGGTTAAAAAAAAAATCCCAGTTTTACTCTGAAAAATACCTTTATTTCACCTGCAGTGGTAAATGGCAGTTTATCTGATTTTGAATTTTAGGTTGACAGTTATTTTCCCTCAGCATCTTGAAGACATGTTCCTTTCTTTTCTGGCCTCTTTTGTTGCTATTAAGAAGGACCCTTGTTGTAAGTCTAATTATTGTCCCTTTACAGGTAATCTCTCTTTCCTGTCTGGGTGCTTTAAGATTTTTCTCCCTGTCTTTGATGTTCTGCAGTTTAGTATAGTATATCTAGGTATGGATTTATTTTTATTTATCTTCCATGTCATTCTTTACACTGTGGTTTGAATCTGTTACCAATATGAAATAATTCTCATTGATAACAATAATAGCCACATGCACTATGTTTCTTGTGTGCTGTGCTTTACATATGTTATTTGATTCTCACAACAGAGTCCTATAACCATTTTACAATTAAGGAGACTGGTCACAGAGAGGTTAAACTATTTGCCCAAGGTAAGACAGTAATGGGCAAGGCCATTTTTTGGACCCACATATTAAATTTTGAATATTGCTTCTTTCTATTGCCTTCTTCCGGTACTCCTATCAGACACATGTTGGCTTTTTTCATCCATCATTGTCTTTTAACCTGTCTTTTTATGTGTTTAATCTCTTTGTCTCTCTGTGGAGCATTCTGGAATATTTCCTCATATCTCTCCTCCATTTCACTAATTCTCTCTTCTGTATGTCTAATATGCTATTTAATGCATTCCTTGCGCTTTTAGTTTTGGTAACCATATCTTTCATTTCCAGAAGTTCCCTCTGGCTCACTTTAGATCCTTCTATTCTCTTTAAAATAGTGTCTGGTACTATTCTTAGGAATATCCTTCTTTGATTTTTAAATCATTTAGAAATACTAACGTTATGGTCTCTAATAGTTTATCTTCTATCTAAAGTTTTGAGGAGTTGAATCCTGCTGTTTATTTTGACTGCTGACTCTTGTACATGGTAGATTACTTCTCTCTGTTTTTATAATTTTTATTGTAAGCAGGGCTTTATTTTTCCTGTGGGAATTCTCTGTGGCCTGGAGTGTTGAAGTGTAATTTCAGAGTGGTTTTGTCTTTGCTTCTGCCAGGTATCCTAGGGTATCACTGGCTAAAGACCAATTTTATGTTAATTTCTTGGCTTGGGGTTTCTTTCTGAGGCAGGTAGTAGATATTTGGACTTGAAACTTGTGGAGGCATATCGCTGTGACTTTGAGGTTTCACACAGGACTGTTTTTCACCATCTAGAGTCAGGGCAGCAATGAGCCTCTTTGATGTCTTTCTGGGTTGTTGTTTGGCTTTTCTGAGAGCATCTGTCTTTATGTAGGGGACTCAGTTCCAACCCTTCATTTCACCCAGGCTTGAGACCTCACCTTCTGTCCTGAGTGGTTATTAACATCCAAGCCCGCAGCCATTACTGGATCAGGTCATCTCCCCAGGACCACTGCAGCATAAGTTCCAGAGTCTGCTGTTCGAGCTGGGTTTCCTCTTCACTTCAGCACCCAGAGATTTCCTTTTCTAACTTTCAAGCTTATCCATGCATTATTTATTTATCTTTACTTTATTTTTTAAGATTGTGGTAAAATATACACAACATAAAATTTACCATCTTAACCATGTTTAGTGTGTACTTCACATTCTTGTGTAACTGTCGTCACCATCTATCTATAGAACACTTTCCATCTTGCAAAACTTAACTCTATATTCATTAGACAATACAGCTCCTCATCATCCCTCATTACCCCCACCAACCCCTGGCAACCACCGTTCTACTTTCTCTCTCTATGAATTTGCCTCCCAAAGGTGAAATCATGCAGTTTTTGTCCTTTTGTGACGGACTTATTTCACTTAGCATAATGTCTTCAAGGTTCATCCATATTGTAGCATGTGTTAGGATTTCCTTCCTTTTTAAGGCTGAATAACATTCCATTGTATGTGTACAGCACATTTTGTGTATCCATTCATCTGTTGATGGACACTGGGTTGCCTCCACCTTACTATTGGTGGACTATTGTGAATAATGCTGCTAAGAACTTGGGTGTGCAAATATCTCTTCAAGACCTTGCTTTTGATTCTTTTGGATGTGTTAGTGGAATTACTGATCATATGGTAATTCTATTTTTAATTTTTTGAAGAACTGCCATACTGTATTCCACAGCAGCTGCGCCATTTTACATTCCCATCAACAGTGTCCAAGGGTTTCAATTTCTCCACATCCCCGCTAACACTTGTTATTGTCTATTTTGTTTTGGTTTTGGTTTTATTGCAGCTGTTCTAATAGATGTGAGAGGGTATCTCACTGTGGTTTTGGTTTGCGTTTCCCTAGTGAGTAGTTGAGCATCTTTTCATGTGCTTGTTGGCCACTTGTATATCTTCTTTGGAGAAATGTCTACTGAAGTTCTCTACCCATTTTTAAATTGGATTGTTTTGTTGTTGTTGTTCATGCATTTTAAAAGTGTTTTATTTTACAAGACATTTCTGAGTGTTTATATGGGAGGGCTTCTGTGCTATCCTATCCCCATCTTGCTGGACCAGGAAGTCTCTAGGCTTCCCTTCTGATGTCTTTCACTGTGCTCTCTTCAATTTCCAGTTTCACAGCCAAGAAACTTCCTGTTATCCTCAGCTTTTTAGAATGTGCCCTCTCTGCTTCCTTGTCCTAACAGGCTTGGTTTTGCCTTGATGATACACTGTCCCTGAAACCCTCTCAAGTGAAGGACCCAACACTCTCTTCCCAGTCTTTCAAAGCACACAGGCATCTCAGATTCAGGGGAAGAGTTGAGCATTTATTAAACACATTTAGTGTCCCTCTCCACTCTAACTTCTGTCATCTTCTTCAGCATCCATACTGCGAACCCAGTAATCATCTGAGCCTCAGCTTCCCTGGGTGGTGTGAATAGAACCCTGACTTTGGTGATGGATATATGGGACTTCAAAGTCCCATTTCCATGATCACCATGGTTCCTAATCACTCTGCACTTTCATCTCACCAATAAGAAAAGATGGAATGAGAAACCTACCTTAAGCGGTGGTTGTAAGAATTAAATGATATAGTGTACTTCAGATGCCTGGCCAGCTCCTAGCACATGCTAAGGGCTTATGAGGTTTATTTCAAATTCATTTCACTTCCACTCTTCTTTCAGTCATCACATGGCTATAAATTGGATTTTATTCTCACCCCAAAGAACCCTCCTCTTGTGATGTGAAACTCTGTGATTCTGTCTTCATAACCTGCTATGTAGTTTCCTGTGGCTGCTGTTAAGAAGTTACCATAAACTTGGTGGCTTAAAACAACAGAACTTTATTCTTTCACAGTTCCTAGATGCCATAGGTCCAATGTCAGCATTGGCTGAAACCAGGGTGTCAGGAGGGCTGCACCTCCTCCCTCAGGAGGCTCTAGGGGAGAATTCTTGCCTCTTTCTGCTTCTGGTGGCTGCCAGCATTCCTCAGCTTGTGGCCACATCACTGCAATCTCTGCCTCTGTGCTTACATTGCCTTCTCCTCTTCTGTGTGTCAAATCTCTTTCTATAAGGACACTTGTAATTGCATTTAAGTCCGTCTGGATAACCCAGGATAATCTCCCCATCTCAACATACTTAATTTAAGCACATCTGCAAAGTTCTTTTTTAACCATATAGGGAACAGTCACCAGCTTTAGGGATTAGGTCGTGGCTGTGATTCAGGGGGCCACTGTTCAGCCTACCACACCTGCTCTCCCACACACTTTCCCACCTCCACTGAACCTGCTTTTCAATTGCATCATGTTATCTAGTCCTTATTCACTTCCTGTACTTATAATTTATCATTGGTCCCCTAAATTCACTCCACTCTTCCTCACAATCCCTCCCCCGCAACTGTACCCCATCATTGGTCATTCCCCCACGCTCTCCCCAGTGCCCTCACTGCTTTGGCCTTCCACCATGTTAGTCCTTCTATTCCACCCAAAGAAACAGAAACCTTCGGGTGGGAGCTCTCTTCTCTTCTTTCCTTTTCCTCCAAAGTGAAGAACATATTTCCTCTCTCTACCTCCTTTTTTACTGCCCTCCCTCTCTTCATTCTTATGTTTCTCCACTTTGGGGCATGGGCTGTGTTTGAAGGAGTGGATTGAGTGGGAGAGGAATCGGGGGGTCCCAACTGCACACCTGATTGGCAGTGGGCTCTGGGGCATCTAGGAATGCGTTGGTTTGCCTTGGTTTAGCCAATACAGCTATCACCCCAGCCTGAGTCAGAGATAACCTGGCAGGATATGATGGTCAGGTTCTTGCCACTGGCAGTGAGAGTAGGGTGCTGTCACCCACTAAAACTGGGGTGGCAGGTTACAAAAAGCAGATAGTGCTCTCGGGCAGTCTGTTTCCTATAGGTGCTTAGGTTTTTCTGGATATCTTCCAACCTGATTAAATATTTCAGAGGGTGGTTGTGGAGGAATCCTCCACTTCTGATCCACTTGGGGCAATTTAAATAGCCAAATCCTTAATAATACTCTTCAGGTCATATAGGGCTCCCATTGAAGTCCTTTGGCCTAATGAATAGAACCTCCTTACACCCTCTGAAGTGGAGATGAGAGAGTGCTCACATTTTATTCTTCCTAGACCTGGACCTGTATGAGCCTGTGGCTGGACTCTCTTGAAGCACCCACTATTAGTATAGTCCAGTTGAGAAGGGTGACACTTTGTCTGGAGCGAGATTCTGCAGCAAAAGGGCTTAAGGCACTTTTGATGTCTACCTCTGTCCTGGCCCACCCTAACCAAGTTTACATAACTATGACCATTTCTCTAGCAAAAAGAAGACTCAGATGAAGATTTAGGCCCAGGCATGTACTTATGGAGTCTATCCACTTGGTTTGGAAGTGAGAAATGGTTGCTTTTGAACCCTGGGGACACCGTCTGGAAGAAGGCTCAGCATCCTGTGATAATGAGGTGCAACCCTCATACAAACCCGAATTTCATTTTTTAGGTCTTTCCATTGACCCAGAAATCAAATCCCTTCACCTTCTGTCTCTAGCGTTCCTATTCCTTTCATCTTGCGAGCTGGAACTGAAGCCAGCTCTAGCACTCCATGCAGAGGGAGGGGAAAACACCAGAAAGAGGGTGACTCAAAGGACCCTCCTGTCTCCCAGACTCTTGGGGTTTCTGCTGGGCAAACCTGAGCACTCTGTGGCCCTGCCACACCTGGACCCAGGGAGGGTACTTTAAGCCAATAGGTGGGCTCCCAGCTCCTCAGTGAGAACCAAGAATTAAAAAAGACCTGTCATGTTTGTCTCTCTTGAAGCCCACATCCTGCACTCTGCCTCCCATGCTATTTCTCATCGCCTAACTTCCTGACTCCTGGACTTATCTCCTTTCATGTTTTCACGTTCACTGCTTGGATCAGATGCTTAATACTATTCCTCTAGTACTAAGACTGCTCACTCACCTCCACTATTTTCTGCTGTGCCAGGTAAACATTTCCCCTGGTCCAGGTGACCCTCCCTTGGCCAGTACCCTTTCTGGGAGTCCTCTAGGGTTCATGAATGGGATCTGGACATTCCCAACCCCATATAACCAATGCTTCCTGGATAGCTTCTCCAGGATGTCTTCCACACTTTATTCTCTCCCCCATACCTGCTCCTTACTCGATGTTCTTTCTCTTCGTTAGTGATATCATTAGTCATTCAGTTATTAAAGCCAGAAATCAAAGAACCACCCTTGACTCCTCTTTTCATTTATCTTTACTTCCAGTTGACTTGTTTCTTGTTAATATTACCTCCCTAAGTCTATCAAATCGATCCCTCCCTCGCGATCTTCACTCTCCTGCCTTAGTTCAGACTCCTCATTTCCACCAGACTTCCTTACTGGCCTCTCTGACTTCAGTCTTGCCTCATCCCATTCTTAATGCACCTTCCACGGTGGCACTGGATGGTATATAAGATGCAGACTTGACTCAATCTGCTTCCCAACGTAAAATACTTCAATGGCTCCCCAGTTGCTGTAGAATTCAGTCCGAAATCGCTAGCGTGGTTGAGAAGATCCTTCATGGTCTGCTAGCTGCTTTGTTCTCCTGCCTTACTTCTCACCATTCCCCCCGCAATTTCCCATGGCTTGTTCCCAAACCTCCATACCCTTTTACCTTCCCACTGTTTGCATGTTTCCTTTGCCTTGAATTCTCTTTCTAACCTCTGCCACCTTTCATGTCAGGCAAACCTCCACTAGTCCTTTAAAAGATAGATCAAATGTCATCTCCTAATAAACATCAAACCAGTATCACTCATCTCTTGTTGGAAAGGGAGATATGGTGATTTTTCACTTTCTATGTATCATATTTTGTTTAATTTTTTTAAATGCTGTATTACTGTTATAATAAAAAAAAAACAAAGATGATTTTTTTCACCTTCTCTTTGGAAATTTCACTGCCGTTCTTCTCCAGATGGAATTAATTATGCCCTCTGATAGTCTGTCAAAGCATGTGTTCATATATTACTTTCATAAATGATTATAGAAAACTGCATTTTTCTGGTTTATATCTGCCTTCTCAGGCAAATTGTAAGCAATTTAAAGACAGGAATTCTTTCTTATCCAACTTGGTACCTCCAGCACCTAGTACCCTCCCTGGTTCCTAGGAAGAGCCCAAAAAATGTTCGTAGAACAGAATTAAATTGCCCAAGTTCACTTAGCTAATTAATTAGTGGCAGAGTCTAGATTAAAATCCAGCTCTCCTGATTCCCACTCCAATGTTTTTCCCATTTCACTCTATCGTTGTTCATGGCAAATTGCGATTACACAGCTGCCGGGTGTCCTAGCAAGGCAGCCTGTGGGGAGGAAAAAGCACTTCCTCATTTGCTAAGTGAGAGAGTTATCCTCTTTGTCTGCCCAGTATTTATCAGGGCCAAATGGGACAATGTTTGTGAAAACTCTGGGTAAAATGGGAAGGTCCATATAGAGGAAACGGATTATTACTGACATATAGTTCACTACATAGTTTTCATCTTTAACAAATGTTTCTGCACTATTTTCAAGCCACCAGAAAGAACTTATTCTTTATTCTCTGACCCTCGAGGCCAGTTAGTAATGGATTTGAAGCTTCCTGCATAGTTAGGAGACAGTGCCTTTCTAGGTTTGTTTGCAATTTTTCTTCCTATATTATGCGGGTAAAATCCCTCCTCTGTCTCTTGGAGATGGTCCTCTATTCACTTTACCCTGGCGTGTCACAGTGTGAGTCCCAGGGATAGGTTTACAGGTAGACAGCAGAGCGACACATTGCCCTCCTCACTGTGTGATTTCCAAAGTCCTTGATGAGGTAAGATATTGCACTCTTTAAAAAAATTTTTTTTATGCTTTTTGGTAAGGAAGATTGGCCCTGAGCTAACATCTGTCCCAATCTTCCTCTTTTTTTTTCTCCCCAAAGCCCCAGTACATAGTTGTATATCCTAGTTGCAAGTCATTCTAATTCTTCTATACGGGACGCCGCCACAGCATGGCTTGATGAGTGGTGTGTAGGTCCTCATCCAGGATCCAAACTGGCAAACCCCAGGCTGCCCCAGAGCCTGCAAACTTAACCACTTGGCCATGGGGCTGGCCCTGATATTGCCTTCTTGAAACAACAACAGAATGCTCTGCACAAGGGACATTCTAAAAACAGAAGGAGATCTTAGAAATTAAAAATAAGGTAGGAGAGATGAAAGATTTAATAGAAGAGTTGGAAAATAGAGATGAAGAAATAACCAGGAAGTAGAACAAAAAGACAAAGAATTTGAAAATAAGAGAGAAAAAAACCAAAAAAATTAGAGGACAAATCCTTGGGATTCGATATCTGAACAAGAGGAGATCCAGAAAGAGAGAACAGGAAGTGCAAATCCAAATCACAAGGAGATGTCGCCTCACACCTGTTAGTATGGCTGTCATCAAAAAGACGGGAAATAACAAGTGTTGGTGAGGACGTGGAGAAATCCTGATGGACTATAGGTAGGAGTGTAAATTAGTGCAGCCACTAGGGAAAACAATATGGAAATTCCTTTAAAAATTAAAAACAGAATTACCATATGATGCAGCTATTCCACTTTTGGGTGTTTATCCAAAGGAAGTGAAATCACTGTCTGGAAAAGACATCTGCACTCCCGTGTTCATGGCAGCATTATTTATAATAGTCAAGACATAGAAACAGCCTAAGTGTCCATCAACAGGTGAATGCATAAAGAAGATGTGGTGTATACGTATATAATACAATGGAATATTATTCAGCCATGAGAAAGAAGAAAGTCCTGCCATTTGTGACAACATGGATGGACCTTGAGGGCATTATGCCAAGCAAAATAAGTCAGATGGAGAAAGTCAAATACAGTATGATTTCACTCATAAGTAGAAGGTAGAAACAACAACAACAACAACAAACAAACACATAGAGACAGAGATTAGATTGGTGGTTACCGGAGGAGAAGGGTGGAGGGAGGAGGGTGAAAGGGGTGATTAGGCACGTGTGTGGTGCTGGATGGTAATTAGTCTTTGGGTGGTGAATATGATGTAATCTACACAGAAATTGAAACGTAATGATGTACACCTGAAATTTATATATGTTATAAACCAAAGTTACCTCAATAAAAAAAAAAAAAGTCAGGTAGAGAAAGACAAATACTGTACGATCTCACTTATATGTGGAATCTAAAAAAATCTGAACTCATAGATACAGAGAACGGATTGGTGGTTACCAGAGGAGGGGGTGGGGAAGGGGTGAAATGGATAAAGATTGTCAAAAGGTACAACCTTCCAGTTATAAGATAAATAAGTCCTGGGGATATAATGTACGGCATGGTGACTATAGCAAAAATATTTTTAAAAAAGAGAGAGAGAACAGAGTAAGCGGAAGGAAGAAATTATTAATGAAATAATTCAATTTCTGACTCTAAGGCTTGTGCTTCTTGACTGAAAGAGCTCACTGAGTACCTGGCACAGTGGATGAAAATCATCATGAAATTTCAGAACATTGGGATCAAGTAGAATATCCAACGAGCTTTCAGAGGGAGAGAGGAAAAACGTTTCATGCAAATTATCAAGTATCAAAAATGGCATCGAATTTCTCAACAGCAACCAGAAAGTTAGAAGGCAATGGAGCAATACTTCCAAATTCTGAGAGAAAATCATTTACAGCCTAAAATTCTATCTCCAGTCAAACTCCAGGAGAGAATAATGAATTTTCAGACAGTCAAGTTCTCAAAAACTTTGCTCCTCTACTCTTTCCCCAGAAGCTCCTGGTGGATAGATGCCACAAAAACAAGGAAGAAAACCAAAAAAGAATAAGACCAGAGATCCAACACAAGAAAAAGTGGGAATCCCAGGCTGATGGTGAGGGGGTCACCCTGCAGCAGCCCGATGAGGTGCCAGTCCAGATTAGAGGTCTCAAGGCAGTGAGAGTGATTCCCTCAAAAGATTTCAACCGGTTGTGAGGAGACCAATCTGGGGAGAGTTTGGGGTTGAATTAGTGATAAGCACATAGAAAGATAAGCAAAAAGAGAAGACAGTCATAATATGAACATCTATGTCACCAAGTTCTAATAGTGTTGGGGTGATGTGGCGGCTGGGAAGCGCGAGTTTTTGAAGTGTGGTTGTGGGTGGCATGAGAGAGCTAAATCTTATTTTCCATGGTGGGAAGTCAATAGATGGTTAAAGCTGAAAAATTAAGTGGCAATATAATCACATAATTTAGAAATACGAAGGTAGATACCATATGAATCAGCGCAGATTGTTGAATATATTGTCTCTGGGAAGTGGGAAATAAGGGAGGTAAGGTTTGGGGGCTTGCTGTTAGGCTTGGTCTGGTTCTGAACATGCCTTGTAGAAGGGTCTGCTGCAAATCTGTGTCAATGGCTCGCGTCTGCGCTGCGTCACCTGGGCCATACCCCCAGCAGGTTTTCACTTACCTGGTCTGGAGTGAAGTCTAGGCTTCAGGATTTTAAAATATTCCTCCAGATGAGTCTAAATTTCAGCCACTTTTGAGAACCACTGAAGAAGGTGCATGCATAACTTTGACAGACATTAAAACTGACTTTTAAAGAGACTAATACATAAATAAAGCACATAGGATGGTTCTGGGAACTCCACCCTTAAATATTATATACCAGATGGGAGTCGGGAAAAGTTCCAGAAAATGGTGGCCTGAGATGCTCAAGGCGGGCCTCCCCCAAAACCTCCAGCATCTGATTCTTACCACCCAAAAAAACACAGTGCATCAGCAACCTGAAATTCCTTTAACAGAGGAGAGCCTTTGGGGTTATGACTAAAACAGCATCCCTGGGAAATGCCAGAGGATTAACTTTACATGGAGGTGTGAATGGCATGCATCTGATCCTTCCTTGGAAGGGTCAAAGGGCAGAGGTCACGAGAGTAATGAGAGCCTGAGATGGAGATGAAGCGGAGGAGAAGACTTGAAGTGGAGGAGGGGAAGGAAGAAAGGGCCTCTGAGACAAACAAGTCAAACTTCAACTACTTTTTATCTAACTCCAGACAAATAGCCTTTCCGTCTGCTCTCTTAAGAAACACTTTAAGAAGCCAATTTGAGTCTGTGTTAATCAATGGCCCTGGCTGGTGGTGGCTTTCAGAAGGCAGAGTCTGTGTCTCCTATTCTCTTTTTTGGTCCTTGGGTCAAGGAGAGCTGTGTTCCAGCCCCTGAAGGGCGCTGACTGCCTGCGCTTTGGGTCACCTTAGAAGAATGGCGTTACTGTGGCGCAGTCATCAGTATCTTCCCTGACACATCTACAGGTGCGCCCTCTCTTACTGTGCCTCTCGAAGGTTTCTTTTTCCCTCTGCTGTTGGCCTCCTATGGATACAGGAGCCTGCCTGTTAATCACCCTGTGGTGTATTGTTACCCTCTTTGATTTGCTGCTGTTTGAACCAGATGCTGTCTGTCTTGAGGCATTTTATCCCTTGAAAGGTTGAAGGATGCAATTTACGTGAATGATGGCTCTTTATAAGAAGGCAAAGTCATACTGTACTTCATGCTTATCTTGAGCAGATTTCCCTGTCTCTACTCCCACCCTAACTAAGAGATTAATGAATCGAGAAGTACGTTTTGGTGGCTTTAAATTGACAGTCTCCTGAGAGATGCCAGCACATTCCAGTGATCGCTAGGAGGCTAGAGGCTTCAGTTGCTGGTATCTCCTTTCTGCGGTGGGACATCTCAACTCTATCCTGCGTAATAAATCGAGAGAAATGGCACTCTTCCTTGCAGCATTGTAAATGTCTGGAATGGAAGAGACACAGTCCAGAGAGGTTGCTTTTAAAATAAATTTCTGTATATTGAGTCACTTGTATATTTTGAATCATTTTTCCCCCATTGACTTTTATTCAAATTTTTAGATATAGTGGGGATGAGATTGACATTATAAATAAAATCACCCTTCAAATTATTCATTTAGCATTTTTAAAGCCTACATGAAAAAAATCCCACTCTGATGGCTGAATGAGTGATGTCCGGGTTGCGGCTTGCCCACCATAGAAGAGAAGCCCTCAGATCAACGGGAGCCAATTAACTTTATTGACACTTCAAGATGCCCCATTAACTTACACTGCGTCCTCTGAAACCTAAGACATTGCACTATACAGACGTGCGGTCACTCTCAGTAACCGACGCTAGAGAAAACATATCTTATGCAAATAAGCCTAATAGGAGGAAAAGCACTTAAAACAGTGACTGGCACGGAGGAAACACTCGATGAACATTTTAACCGGCATATTATTTTAGCACACGGCCACCATATAAAAATGGCCACAGTCCTTGGTCGAAGAAAATGTTGGATTATGGCTCTGCCCTCAGTCCCCACTATGTGGCCTCGACCCCATGCAGGTTCTGAGGATACCTGGCCTCTGGTTTGGTTAGGGTGAGAAGACATAGCCTAAGAAGAAGGAACAATCCAGTTTTGGGGGTGCTGGGAGAGGCTGAGATGTTTCCTGAAGGAAGAAGCCTTGCTTTAAACTCAGTCCTGAAAGATGAGTAGGTGTTCGCCAGATGGGCGCGAGGGAGAACTCTGCAGGCGAAGCGAGCAGAGCTTGCCTGTGCACGAAGGTGTGAAAATGGCCGGAAAACGGCGGTGGGAGGAAAGGATGTGTTTCAGGGAAGGAGGACAAATGAGGAAGCTGGGAGGTCAGCAGCAGACACCAGAGACTCTTAAGCGCTCCTTCAAGGAGTTTGGACTTTACTCAGTGGAGTTGACTTGGAAAGGTTGTCAACAGAGTGTGTGTTTGCATGTGTGTTTGGTGTCTGGGGACTGTGTTAAATGACCATAAACACTGACGCTATCTAGAGATTAACAGACAATTCAGGAAAAGACTAGAGATTAGAGGAACAGGATGAATCATAGAATCATGATCAAAAGAAACTCAATAATCCAGGGACTAGGCAGACAGCAAAGATCAAGAAGGGAGAAGTTAAGGAAGGGGGAGTCTCTCAGGAAGGGCGGGATTAGGAGTGGAACCGTGGAAACTGCTGAATGTGACTCCCTCGGTGGAGGAGATAGAGAGACCTCCTCTTACACGGCGCTTATCAAAGTGCAGGTCATCCACGGATCCTCCGGAGTGGGTGGGGGAGGGGGAGCTAGCCTGGCAAGAACGCTGACTCCCGGGCCCTGTCCCAGGCCTGAGAATGGGAGTGTAAGCTCGCTCTGCAGACAGTTCGTAGGCACACTAAGGTACGAGGACGAGTGCGCTGCTCATTTCCGTTCGTGGTACAAGGGGGAGGGAGGGGGCGTGAGGGGAGAACACACATGACAAGCTTGCCAGGCAGGGCTGACCCCCAGGTGAGAAGCAGCCTGGAATCCAGAGCCTGGACACAGGTGGGCCCTAGGCGTCTGCTCCTGAGGTGTGTGTATTATCTGCATCCTGATCAGTTCTCACCACAATAGGGCATAACTCTGTGCTCTTCTGAAAGCCCAGGCAGAGGAAAGAGAACCGAGAACATACCTGTAGGAGCTGGGTTCCAGCCATCACATCATTCTTTACTGGCTGTTTGGCCAGCATCAAATTGCTTGAACTCTCTGAGTTTCAAGTTGCTATCTTTTAAAAAGAAGGTGATGGATGGACCAGCCTGGTGATGCAGTGGTTAAATTCACATGTTTCGCGTAGGTGGCCAGGGGTTCGCTGGTTTGGATCCCGGGTGTGGACCTACACACAGCTTGTCGAGCCATGCTGTGGCAGGTGTCCCACATATAAAGTGGAGGAAGATGGGCACGGATGTTAGCTCAGGGCCAGTCTTCCTCAGCAAAAAAGAGGAGGATTGGTAGCAGACGTTAGCTCAGGGCTAATCTTCCTCCAAAAAAAAAAAAAAATGATCGCATCTGCACCAGCTCCCTCCACGGGCTTTGGCAAGGGGACTGAGGAGAGGAAGATTGTAGCCTGAGCTGTGGAGAGCCAGAAGGAAGAAGCTCCAAGTGAGGAGGGAGCTCAACGACATTGTAAGACATTCATATGACGACTTCCATTGTTCGATAACAGGATGGGCGTGAGGAGGTTTCCTGCGGGTTGGAAAAGGTCTATATTCTTGATCTGGGTGCTGATTAAATGAGGGGTATTTTGATAAATTGTCAAAATTCATTGAGTGGTACGCTTAGGATTTGCACATTTTACTGTATGTAAATTATACCTCAGTTTTAAAAAAAAACCAAGGAGAAGATGAAGACGTCTGAGCGGAGAGTGGCTGGCTCTGTTTTCCTCTGTGGCGCAGCAGCAGGCAAGGCAACAGGGCAAGCCAGCGGCAGAGCCAGGCGGGGGCCCTGGGAGGGCTGGGCAGAGCCCTGGTCACAGTCCTCACGAGAGCAGCGCCGCTCCTCCTGGTTACTCCGAACCTGGCCGTCTCAATGCATTTGGGAAGGTTTTCGGCTTTCAGAAACAAACAGGATGACCTGAGCTGAAGGGAGGGGGAGAGTCAGAACCACGGCTGAAGTAATAATGAAAAACGCAGCCCTACATGGACTAGCGGAAGAACAGATGCCCTGGAACACTCTGGTGGAGAGGCCTGAGAATTCTGGAAAGTCTTCCTTCCTGAAACGTGTATCAGTTCACTGATTTGTGCCTTCCGACAGGAGGCGTCTCTGTACTACAGCTTCTGGAGACGGATGTGTAAGTGTCACAAGCCCAGTGCCCAGGGCTGTTTGTTGCACACTGATTTGCACTTGACAACGGAAGTCCTTTCCCCTTGGCTCCCTGAACAGTGCTCTCTCTCCAGAGAGGGGGTTCTGTCAGCATGGCTGCTGGCTGTGTCTCAGTGTCCTTAGCTACCCACAGAAAAACACATCTTTTCTCTCTAAGCCACATGACCTCCTCTGGTGGAACAGAACGCAGTTACCTAAGAGTTTACAGGACAAACATTACAAACCACCTCCCTGAGGGAGTGTTAGAGTCGTCGCTGGTCCAGGCAGGAAGCTTGGAATCTGAGTAGCCACCCTTCCTGCAAAGAACCCTGGGGGCAGAGACTCCAGGCCCACGTTCATCTCCAGAGGCCAGAACCCTGTAGGGGGTGGAGGGTGGGGGTTGGAGGTAGGGCTGGAATCCAGCTCTCCCCAGAAGACAGGAACAAGGGAAAATGATCCACTGCCGTTTCTCCCAGGAGCCACTGTAGGGGTAATTTCAAATTCTCCTTTATGGTTGCTATAATTAAGACAATAACTCAAAAGTTTTAGAAAGGCAGCCAACATGAAAAGTCAAGGACCTTAGCCATCCAAATGTTCACAGTCTCTTCCCACACAGTCTGAAAAAGGGAACTTTTCAAATAAAGCAACAGGAGAGATACTGGATATGAATGAAGAGACGGTGCTGGAGCCTGAATTAGATAGTGGCAGAAAGCCAGCTTAGTGGCCCCGTTAGGAGCCTGCATTCAGCATTCCAATCTTTGTCCTCCCTCTGAGCCTTCATTCAAACACAGCAATAGTCTCCTTTAAATTAGCTCAGAAACTTTGACGCCCCCTCTGTCCTGCCAGGACCTCTCAGAGACTAGGGGCTCCTTCTGGGTCACAGGGGGCTCCCACCTCTCTCTGACCGGTGAGAGGGCTTAGCTCTTCTTTTATTACCGGAATGTGAATCCCATAATCACTTTGCTCCTGCTGTTGAGTTGGCTGACCTCTGTGAAATGATGGTTTTCATCAGAGAAATACCGTGTGCTGCAACAGTATTCAAAAGGATGTGATGCCAAACCAAGGGGAAAAAATTGTTCAGAGACAGCTCACCGATATAAAACTGGGCCTTGTGGGAAAGATGGACAGGTTCCGGGTTCCCCACCCAGAGAACGGCCGGTAGTACAGGCTCCAGACTGGTCCCAGTGTGGTTTGCGTGACTTGCCCTGCTTCCTCCCTTTGCAGCCTCAACTGGTTCCAGTTCTGGACCCCAACCAGCACTTCCAGGGGCTTCACACACGTGCATGCACAGACGCTGTGTGCACGCACACTCTCAGGTCTTCTACCCCTGGCAGCAGTCAGGGTTGCACTAGATATCATTAAGTGTCAGCAAAGATTTTACAAAGATTAACCCAAACTGACAGTGTGATGCTTGGAATTTTTGCCTACTGTGTGTTCCTGCAAAAATTTCAGTTCACCTGACTGCCGTAATGATGGATGGATGGGCCCTGCTGCAGTCTCCTGCGTTCTTTTCCAACTTGGTAACATGGCCTGAGGGCTGACTTTAAAGCCTCTGGGATAGGACTGATGCCAAAGCGCCCCGTTTTTCCATTCATCCACAGAGCTGTCTGCCTGCAAAACATGTCTAAAATTAGCCCTAATTCCAAGTCCTCGCTACACAATCAGCCTCTCCAGTGTAGTAATTCCAAAACCTTTCTTGATTCCTGCTTTTAATAAAGTACATTTACAGAGGATATGAATTCCAGATTTGATTTCAGACTCTGGGGATGTATATTCCTCTTCTGGAACTTGTATATCCGGTCTTGGGATGAAAAAAAGAAGAAAAGGAAAGAAAGAAAGAGAAAGAGGGGGAGAGAGTCCACAACATAACAAGCATTCCTTGCACTTCTGTCTTTTACCCGCTGAGCACGGAGGAGAGAGACAGGCCGGTGCACAGCATCTGGTTAAAGTCAGGTAAGTGACACTCTAGGGGAAAGGCCTGAAGTCAGTTGCCAACCTCTTTCTCTATCTAATGTGTGTTTGCAGATGGATAAAAACTGCAGCCAATAAAGGTTTCAATTTTAGATGATACTTGGGAGAAAAGAAGGAAAAAGAAACACTTTACTCAATCACTGTCTTATCAGCTTCGTGCCGTTTCGAACATTTGGCGGAATGAAAGGCACCTCCAGGTGTAATATGCCAGAGGAGCATCTTCAGCCATAGGATTCTCCTGAATGAAGACTAGAAGATGTGGCTGGGGCCTGAACACAGGAAACTGAAGGCAAGCTTCTGGGCGTAAACACCTGTCATCATTATTCCATGGGCCCATTTACTTGGCATCTCCTGCGGGGTCACTGGGGAGGCTCATAGCCCTGCAGGGGAAGCAGGGAACTGGGGTCAGGAGGTCCAGCTCCCCCTGTGGTTTTGCTCCCCAGTTGTCTTTTGATCACAGATGAGACATTTCATCGCTGGACCTTGGTTTCTGCATATGTACATGGAGATAATAATATCTGTTTCACCTGGTCCCATGGTCCACATGAGCCTTTTCCTGCACAGAAAGGAGAAGGTCAGACTCAGGAGCAGGGTCACCAAAGCACTCACCCTGCTCTCAGAGTACAGAAGACTTGTAGAAATGCTCTGATTTTTCTCAATGAGCCCCCATCCACCTGTGATGTGGCAAACCAAATTTACTCCAATCCTCTAATCTCAGTCCAATCCTGTGCTCTGGAACAGTGTTCTTTAGATAAATTGGTCTATTTTTTTTGGAGAGATGCCAGAGTTTCAAATGTATCTCTCCTTCCCTTCTCTCACCAAGATGGCGCCTGGGTGTATGAGGGGCGCTTACTGTATTCTCATGGGTAAAGGGGAACAGGCTTGAATCCATGTGGTATTTTCTGGATCCTCACTGCATCTGCTATAGGGTGGTTGGTCTGGGCTCCTCCCTGAATTGGTGCCCACTGATGTATAGCTTGTCCTGCTGGCATTCAGCCAGCGTTTGCTGCTGAGGACCATGGGTCAAGTAGCTTGTGGTTCATTTTCTCTCTTGGCTGTCTCAGAGCCCAGCTTCTTCTTTTCCTAATTTTCCCCCCTCCCCTCCCTTTGGCTCTTCCTTGGTGCTATGGGTCCCTGGGTCTGGTTGTGACATCAGGGCTTAGGCAACTCATTTTGCAGCCCTTGGCCACGGTTCCCTCTTGCCCCCACCATGGCCATCCCTTCCTGGTATGTTCTCTAGCCAGATTCCAACCAGCATCTGTGCCCCACCCCCTCCAGGGGCACACAGGAGATTCTGAGTTCCTTCCACACCACACAGGAACTGAGGGTAGCTTGGGAAGGCTAAATTCTAGCCCTTCCACTCCCTAACCACACTGTACTGCTGAGTTTACTCTGATGTGGCCACTCCCAGATTGGTGTGGGGAGCCTGTGTTTCCATGCAGTCTTAAATGGGAGAAAGGCCTCGTGTTGACTTTAACTTATGTAACACACCACCCACTCTGGGCACCCCAGGGCGGAGAATCACGATCAACATGTCTCTCTAACACCTGTCTCCCTTCTCCTTCTCATGGTCCTTTGGAACAAGAAATGGGCAGGCGTCCTGCCTCTACAATTCATCATTATCCTGTTACCCGAAAGCGCCTAGCCTTATGGCCTAGTCATCACAGAGAGAACCAGTACTTGGATGCATGGAAATAGTTTTATGGTCTAAGTGATACCTACAAGCTTGGTTCTTGTTATGCTAAATGGAAGCTAAAGAAATTTAGAAAATCCTATTTTACTCTCAACAAAGCCTAGTTTTTGCAACTATTCTTCCTACAAAATCCCATTTTTGGTTGTGAGAACCTAAATATTAACATTTTTTTCATTTATACTATAGAAATCTAAAGGTAGACATATGTCTCTGATAAAATGGGAAGAGGAAGGGATAGATCAATCGATGAACTACAGAAGAGAAAAGGATAGTAATATTCAAAAAATGTTATCCCCATTTCAACTGGATAACCTTCAGAACTTCCAACTCAAAGGGATTTAATGCCTAAGATGGTGCTTGAGAGTGCAGTTTGGAAAGTATGACACACTTTTCAAATGTGTGCATATATACTAACTTTATTATTATCCTTATTATATTTCCAAAGTGCTCGGAAATCTGCCTGGGGCAGCTGTAACTTTGACGAATGACCATTTAACATGCTGTTTCTGAACAACACTTATTAGCATCCAGCAACTTCTCTTGTGGTAAAAACTGTTTCACGAATTATTCTAACACATCTGCCTTGAGCTACCTGCCACTCTCTAATGCATCACTTTGGAGATTATAAGTCAGAGTCTACTTGCTGTGTTCTTTTACTTGGATAACTCGCTTTACCCACTCCCCTACCCCTTCATGATCAGGACTCCTTCGAGAACAGCAGCTGTGACCTGGGAGAGGAATCAGAGAAAGTGAGTGCCTCCGCTGCTCCAGAAGGGAAGCAGACAGGCAACTCGACTACAGAAGGTGAGTTGGCCTTTTTGTCCTTCCCTGACTTTCAGATGAATTCGATGTTGGCATCAGGCATTGGAGAAGCAGATCTCCTAGAGTGAGACCGCTGGGTTATTCATCAGAGCTCCTACATCACACTGTGCTAGGGTGCCTTCTGGTCTGATGCCAATTACCTCCACCAAGTAAATTGGTCACCACACAAGTTCCATCTCTGAGTCCGGCACTCTGTTCTGCCCAGTGTGGATAATGAGAAACCTATGAGAAGGTCCTTGACTTGGGAAACTTACAGTCCAGTGGAGGAGATAAAATTAATAGTGAGACAATTAGAAAACAAAATTAAACACTAAACTCTGTGGCACCTGCTATAGGAAGAATAGAAATCCAGCAAGGAAGAATAGTCTGGGAAGATTTTATACAAGACTGGAGAGATGTCTAGATTGGGGTAAGCATGAGAGAAGAGAAATACCATAACAGGGAGAATAACAATGACGGCACAGAGACGAGGAGATGGACATGTGTTGGGGACTGTGAAGAGACCTACTTGACAGGAGAACAAGGGACAGAGAATGGGTTAGTAGAAAAAGTAGGCCATGCAATGGAAGATCTAAAAAACAGGGCTTATGATGGACAACAGGATGTTGTTTGTAGGTTCATAACATGTAATGTGATGAGGACAGCTGGGCTTTTAGGATGACTGGGGACAAGATTGACTGTACTGTGGGAAGTGTCTGAAGCTGGAGAGGCTGATGTCTAGTTATTCAATTGGACTGCAGTAGTGGCAGTGGGAGAGAAGAGGGAAAAGCAGGTTCTAGAGACATACACGACAAAGAAATAGGAATTCCTGGTAATTGACTGCAAATGGGAAATGAGGGAGAAGGAATTTCATGGCTTTTAGCATCAAAAGTAGGAGAAATAGCAGTGCGACTGTGAGGAAAAAACTAGCTGATTGGAAAGGAGGGCTATCATGGATGGGAGAGTAGGGGAACAACCCCATCTAAAAGCAGAGTGTGGTTTCTGGTGGCTATTTGATTTATTTCTATTGGCTACTGGTTATTTCTATTGGTGCCAGCTTGGCCTCCCAGCTGGAGCAATCAACATGGACCAAAATGATGCCAAACACCTTGGCAATGTGGATGGTTCTGTCTCTTAGCAACTGGACCTGTGGTTCTTCAATCATCAGTTAAAGAAGCCATACAAATCTGCCTGCCTCACCAGATGGGTGTAAGGATGGGGGGCTGCATAGTACTGGAGTTAAGGCTCTGGAGTCACGCTCCACTACCTACTAGCTGTGTGGTTTGGGCAAATTACAAAAACCTCTCTGTGCTCAGCTTCCTCATTTATAGCAATGGGATAATAATACCTACCTCAAAAATGAGAAAGTTTGCGTTGAGCACTTGACACTCAATTCAGTGACTCAACTTAGTAATGACTCAACAAATGTTAGCTGTTTTTCATTTCCGTCAAATAAAATAATAAGTACTAAAACAATTTATAAATGCCAAAGCTTTCAAGAAAGGGAAAGATTTTTTTTTTGTCAAGACAGTGGGGCAGATTGGAAAAAGTATTGCGCTTGGAGTCTCTGTTCTAATCCTACATCCGATACCAATTGGGTGTTACTCAAGGCAAGCCTCTTAACCTCCAGCAAGTCTCAGTTTCCTCAGTCATTTAACGTAAATAAAAATGCACGTCCTACCTACCATGAGGGTCTGAAAATGAGGGATGATTCACGTGAGGCTATTTTGTAAACAATAAGTGCTTTACAAAGGAAAGGTATTAATTAGTTATTATCATTAGTCTATTAAAGAACCATACTTCATTTATGTGTGATGGTCAGAAGGAATACTTAATTCACTAGAAATGCTTTCACCGTGTCTCAAAATAGCATTCCATCCAAATCTTATTTGCACATGTTTCAAGCCTTCATCGCTTCCGAGGATGTTCAGGAGCCCCCCGGAGAGAAGTCGAGTGTCGAGTTCCTTTACATTGGCCTGGGCTCTGGAAATGGGTGGCAGTAACTGAATAGATTCACTGTTAGGGTTTACACATTTATTGTTTATTTTGGTCAGGGCAACCAGCGGGGGCGGGGGGAGGATTTGGCGCAGGTAGAGCAGCCTGAGCAATGGTTAAACTGTGACTTTCCAGCTCCAATCAACTCTTTTAGGAAAAGCCCCACCCTCCTCGTTTCTAATGGATGTCCGTCCCAAATTCCATGTCCTCGAGAGTGCTCACCCCAAGCCCTCCCCGGCCCAGCAACGCTGAGTCCTTAGTATGGACGGTTCATATACAAACAAAGCTTTGAAAGGCAGGACAGAAACAAATTCCGAGTCGACCTCAAACTGCTCCTGAAGCCCCGGGTTCATGTTCCCACTCTGTACGTCAATCTCAGCTCCTCAGCTGGCAAGACGGGAGCGGAGTTCAGGGCGCCCTTCAATCAGGGGCGAGCTTCAGGCAGCAAGGACGAGCCATTCATTATGCGAGCTACGAGCTCCTGCCAGTCTGTTTCTTTAGTGCCTTTGTGTTCCTTCACAGAACTTAGTTCTATAACGGCCTTGGACCGGAAGGAAGCAAGGATTCTAAGTCAACATCACCTTCATCTGACATGTTAGAAACACACCTCTTGCATCCCAACTCCCTCTCTCCTTTCCTTCCATTGTTTATTTGTGCAGTCTTAATCTTTGGGAGGTTATATTTATTTACTTATAAGCTGAACTTATTGAAAATTCCAATTGTTGCTTGCAAAAAGGGCACAACCTTCCCAACTTTTGCTACGAATATCCATTTGGTATAACCATTCTGTTATACCTCAGTCATGGGACCAATCTGAAGTCCAGGGTATGTTTTCCACACACAAGGTGCAACTTAAAGCTCCATAAACCGAGGCTGGTCTGTGGTCTGGTTCCTCCCAGGCTGTAGCAATAGCAGTCGAGGGAGCTGGCTTCATTCTGGCTTGGGCCCTGGGGCCCTGAGCAAGGGGCTCTGCCTGCGCTCCTGCCTCCCAGGAACCCGTCCATCAGCAACCTTTGGCAAGAAAGCACTCTCAGAGCACCCAAAGAATAAGATGTAACTATGGGACGTTTCAGAAGGCGGGGCTTTTTCTTTCACTTCCCAGAGTATCGAGGTGCCACTTGGAGCTCATAATTAAAGTACACTTTTAGTGCTGTTGAAACGGATGTAAAAGATGAAAAACCACTAGATAGGTTCTTGCTACTATTTTTCAACTGACATTATTCACTCTCTCCAAATCCTTTATTTAACCAGGGTCAAGGGTCAGAAATATGCCTTCTATTCTAAAAGCACAGGCATTTTCTTTTTAAGTGCATTATATTCAAAGTAAAGTATATTTGCATTGGGAATTTACCTCTGTTTAAGTGGATTCACCATCTTAACATCTGATGTAATTATTTTAAGGCAGTGTACCCGGCAATGAAGCTGTGGTTTTCAGTCTCCCAGCGAGCCTGACCGGCAGAGGCTAGTCTCCCAGCGAGCCTGCCCGGCAGAGGCGGTTAGGTAGAGGAAGCCGAGTGACTTAATTTGTAACAAGATTCCATTTCTCTTGCATCATTGGGAGATTTTCAGTAAGGGAAATTGTACCTTTTTGACTTTGAAAGTAATTACCTTGCAAAAATTAAAAACCCTGAGAAATTTTAGCATAAAATTTCTATTGAGTAGCAAAGTAGCAAAAGACAGTTTGGTTCCAGTGAACTTTCATCTCAATGTTGCCAGACTCCTGGCTCTGCATTCCCAACAAATTCACAGGAGAAGATTTCTGCAAAGACAATTTTACGCAGAAGTGTAAACTCTTCAGCACTTCCAGCCCAGAGGATCATGAGCAGGTTAACCTAGCATCCTTTCTTCTTCCTTCCAGTTTTGATAAGAAGTCAGTTTGGCAGCATGAGGAATTTGGTTATGTGCCTCATTCTGCTGCTATCAACTGAAGACCGCCTCCTTTCCAGCTGGTCAAGTAGAAGATAGATGGTACTGTTGATTGTCCATCACTACAAACCATGTCACCAGTAACGACAAGAGGAAAAGGTTCTCCTCCTTCCCTTCCCAGGTTCCCCTCAGTCCAGTTAACTGAAATCTTCATGAAGGCTTTGATAGGGCAGCCGGGTAATTTCAGGTTTAGAAATGGAAACAGCAGCACTGCCTTCCCTTGTACTGTGGTGGTTAGTTTATTGCTTGTAGTGCATTTTGAAGAGCCTTAGTTGGGGGCTGTGTGATTATATCTCAACTCCCATTTGGAAAACTGGCACTCAGAGTCTATGCAAAGAAAACCAATACAGACCAGCTAATTTTCATCACGGTCTAACGTCCTTTGCATCTGAAGTGACCTATGAAGTGTCTTTCACTTTCTGGGGCCCTAAAGACACGCTACCAACAGACACAGGCTCTGAACTAATCAGGCCAGGGTGAACAGTGAACTCAGAATGCTTTCCCTCTTTGGGAGTTGGGCTGCTCTGTTCAGTTGACCTGAGTCTGGAGTCTGGTGTGCCTGGGATGAGCAACTCCGGAGACTGAGTGTCACCTGGAAGTTCTGCCCTGCCTCCAGCCATCCCAGAGTAGACTGCAGTATTCCAGGCCCTTGAACTTGGCAATTTGGACTGCTGCTGCTCCCTGAAAGCCTTCCTTTTGTCCTCTATATTTTACCATACACGGCCCTTGGACTATTCCCAATGATAGGTCCTACAGTTGACCTATAGACCAGGCTCTATATTGTTAATGTGTATGAGATAGTTCAATTAGTTACAATAGGCTAGGTTGTGCTGTGATAACAAATTAACCCTCAGATCTCAAAGTTGAAAGCAAAAAAGATTTATTTTTCACATAGGCTACATGTCCATTGCAAGTCAAGGATAGGGGTGTGTGTGTGTTGGGGAAATTCTGCTCCATCAGTAGCTCAAGGATCCAGGCTGATGGAGGCTCCACCATCTGTAGCTGCAACACCTAGAACGCATGACTCTTTTGGTCTCCTTGGCAGGGAAGAGAGAGACTGGACCTCTGACCTGCTCTTCAGTGCTTCAGCTGAGGAGTGATAGCTCTCTCCTCAGCTCAAACCCCATTGGCATAAACCAGCCACCTGACTCCATTTAACCACGGAGAGCTGGGCAGTCTAGTCTTTTGTGTGCCTGGAAAGACAGGAGAACCAGATGTTGGTAAGCACTGGTAATATCTGCCACAATGCCTATGCTTTTGTTTCAGGCCTGAATTATTTATTTACTTAATTTAATGAATAAACACCAGGCTCCTCAGGGAAGATCTTGCCCAGAGAAGTGAGCTGTTTCCTGAATCCCGGTAAGTTTGCCCTGTAGCTTCAAGCAGCAATGTGCAGGTTTTGAAGGTTTTTTTCCTCCCACTGAAGAGGTCAAAGACCAAAAATGTTTTGAGGTGCACTGTCTTAGAGAGCCAAGCTACACAGCAGCAGCTGGGAAGCCCTGAGCAGTGCAGCCTTGCCGCACTGAAGCAGCCTCCAGCTAATTAACCCCATGGCAGTTTGTGGTGCCATCCACCCTCAGGCATGCAGATTCAGCCTTAGTCTGCGTTCAGAATTCATCTTCAGTATGGCAGGCTGCGTCAGTTCTGAGATGCCAGAGTTTAACTGACTGGAACAGAAACCACATTAAAAGCTAGTCACATGACAGTGCCAAGAACTCAAACCCCACATCACAACACGTTGGCTAGTGCAGAAGTCCTGAAATGTAATGTGTATTCTTCACTGGGAATTAAGAACATGTGGGCCCAGTCCTAAGTATAGCCTACCCTTAAAGTGTTTTTAATTAGGAATCGGGGCACTTGGGCTTTAGTGGCCAGAATTGACCTGGCTCCGAGATGGAGGCCACATTGACTGCGTCTAACTTCTAAAGAACTTAAGTGACCTGCACACCATGGGAACTCAAAAAGTTTTTTCTTTATAATGATGATACGTTGTACGACTTGTGATGGTAGTGATAAAACTCAGTTGATTTTGCTCTGTTGGTTCTTTAGAGGATTTAGACACATAACCAGATGCTGCCTTAACTTCTTGGCAGTGAGTAGAAAAAGCTGGCCATTTTCAGGATCTGAGAACCACGAGCAAGCTTTTCTTATCAACAACAACAATAATAATTTTTACCATTTATTGTGTGTCTACCCAGTTCTACGGCACTGTTCAAAGACCTTTACACAGATTATTTCATTTAATCCTCACAACTACCCATGAGTAAGGTACAATTATTATCCTTTTTATACAAATGAGGAAACTGAGGCTTTAAAAGTTTGAGGAACTTGCCCTAAGTCACAAAGATAAGAAGTAGTGAAGCAAGGTTCTAACATAGATCTGATTGCAAAGTCCATGTATGTTTCAGAATAATTTCCTTTCAATAACACAACTAGTAGAGAAATCAAAAAACACAAAAATGAAGAGGGAATGAAATAAACATCCTTTGTAACCCACTATCTGGGGATGCGCACTGTCACCATGTGGTGTACATATATCTTGGGCTTTTCCTATTCAGATGTTACTCATAAGTGACTTGAACTTCCTTACGCTACCCTTGTTCTTAGCCTGGCTCGTCAACATCTCCCAAAATCATCCCTAAAAGGATACAATCCAACAACTAAAAGAATTGCCAAAAAATGCAGCTTTTACCAAGGGTTTCTTACAGCAGAATTATCTCCACCCACCCCTTAAAACAGCTCATCCTCTCTGCTTTTGCTTCAGACATCTCTTCCTTTTCTCATGAAAAACAATTTTTCATGATCTCACTTTTTCTAATTTGCACCCTCACCCATCACCATGCTCAGGAAAACAACAGGGTCTTCTCAGGATCCTCTCTTCTTAATGGCAGAATTTAGGATCATAAATAATGAAAACTTTTACTCTTGTCTCTCTCACACACATTTTCTTACAAAAGTGGGTTTATACTATTTAGGAACCCATTTTATTTTCCTCAAGAGTTTATTATGTTATACAGGAGAAATCTTTTTGTAAGTTCTGTTTGTAGTTATTTTACTTGATCGATTAGAAAGGAAAGCAGGTGTCAGCCTGTGCACTGGGAAATTTCTGGTAGAACACTGTTACAATCATATCCTTTTGAGTCATGAAAATCATTCTCACTATATTTAGGTTAATATTCAATATAGTTTGGTTTAAAGTATACCATAGGAAAAGAGAAATTTTTTTACAGGTCATCAAGACCTGACCAGATAAATGTTTTATTTCTACTATTAGCCAAACCCTGTTTTATTAAGCAAGATAAAGCGGTGGTGCCAATAAGAATTAGACTCTACGGGCTGGCCCCATGGCTGAGTGGTTGAGTTTGCACACTTCGGCAGCCCAGGGTTTCACTAGTTCAGATCCTGGGCGTGGACATGGTACCACTCATCAAGCCATGCTGAGGCGGTGTCCCACATGCCACAACTAGAAGGACCCACAACTAGAGTATACAACTATGTACGGGGCTTTGAGGAAAAGAAGAAGAAGGGGGAAAAAAAAGAAGATTGGCAACAGATGTTAGTTGAGGTGCCAATCTTAAAAAAAAAAAAGAACAATTAGATTCTATTTCCCCCCACATTATCCTATGTATATTCTTCTGTCTATGTCTTTGAAGTAAATAAGCCGTTAAGAGAAAAAGTTGAGCCTCATTTCTGATGAAACAGCTTTGGGGAGGTACACCATGGGAACAGACCAGCTTCTGATGGGCAGGAATTCCTTATATAAGAGAGCAGAGCCCCAGTCTGGGGATGGGGCTACTGGCACATAATTAGTTTATGTAAATTAGTGGTCTTCAGACATTTATGATAACATGCCATGTGGTGGGTTAAAGATGGCCACAAATTCTTGGACAGACTACTCATTGAGAGGTGGGGTCTATGCCTCCACCCCTTGAATCTTAGATGGATTCTCGGACTGCCTTGACCAATAGAATATGATGGAAGTGACCCTATGATATTTTCTTGCTCCAGGCCTTAAGAGACGGGCAGCTTCTACTTCCTGTCTCTTGGAACATTCCCTCTTGGAACCCAGCCACCATTCCATGAGGAAGCCCAAGCAGCCCAATGGAGAAGCCGTAAGGAAAAGAACTGAGACTTCCTTCTCCTCCAACAGCTAACAGCCCTGGCTGAACTACCAACTGATAGCCAGCACCAACTTGCCAATCATGCAAGTAAGCCATCTTGGAAGTGGATCTTCTAGATCTAGTTGAGCTTCTCCAACTGATGCTGCTTGGGGCAAATATAAACTGCCCAGGTGAGTCCTTCACAAATTTCTGATTCACAGATCATGAACAAAATAAAACGGTATTTTAAGGCACTAAGTTTTTGGTTTGTTTGTTACACAGCAGTAGATAACCAGAATGCACTTTTATCATCAAAAACATTTTTGCAATCTTTGTATACTTATTTGTTATAGACTATCCAGCTGTATTATATACATTATAAAACATATCAGAAATAACAAGTGAAAGAGGTTTATCCATAAATAGAAGTTCTAAAATTTTATTCTTATAGCCCAGTGGTTTGTTTTGAGCATATACATATTTTGGTGACCATTGGTCTAGAATAGACAATGCTTAAGACCCAACTCACTACCAATAAATAATCTTCCAATACTAATCACGTGTTTGAAAAATGGAGAGTGTATAGATACCGCATGGTCCAAGAGGGGCTAATTAACCACACAGCTACGGGGAGCTGAATTTGACCCAAACAAGAATATCTAAACTGTTAGACTAGAAGCGCAATTTTTAATTATGACAACTACCTAATAAATAGGCTTTTTTGTTTTGTTTTTTGGAAAAACATGGAGTCAAGAGTGAGCAATTTATTTGAATTTAGCTATGGCCTAGAGAATTTAGATGTGCAGTCCAAAGCTGTTCCACAATATGGAGTATTATTCCAGGTCATTAAATAACAGTTCACATTATTATTTTAATAAATACATGATATTCCAATGGGTGGACATATCCTTTTTTGACCCATAACTTATCATTGGATAGTCAGGCTGTTTTCTGATTTTTAGTGATTATAACAGTCATTCTTATAGCTAAATTTTTGCATACATCCTTTTTTATTTAATTATTTACTTTGGATGCATTCCTAAAAGTAGAATTGTTGGTTATGGACAAGCACTGGACATAAATAACATTGTCAAATTTCTTCCCAGAAAGTTTGCACCAATTTATAATTTCTCCAACAGTGTGCATTTCCCAGCACCCTCAACAATACTTGGTATTACATTTAAAAAATAATTTTGTCATGGCTGGCCCCATGGCCGAGCAGTTAAGTTTGCATGCTCCACTTTGGCGGCCCAGGGTTCACCAGTTTGGATCCTGGGCGCGGACCTGGCACCACTCATCAGGCCATGCTGAGTCAGTGTCCCACGTAGCACAACCAGAAGGACCTACAATAGAATATACAACTATGTACTGGGGGGCTTTGGGGAGAAGAAGAAATCAAAAAAAGAGGAAGACTGACAACAGATATTAGTTCAGGTGCTAATCTTTAAATAATAATAATAATTTTGTCAGTTTAACATAAAGACTGTACTATACGTATACACATGATATATATTTTATGTATGAAACCTACCCTTTGATTTTCAGCTTTTTGCCTATTTTTCCTATTTATGTTTATAAACTCAAAATTTTTTTTTTGTGGAAAGGAATAAAGCATACTACAAATAAACAGTTTTAAGGAGTTAATTTCCTAATTCTCGGAAAGACAGAGCTGGCACTTTTATTAGTCAATAACTCCCTTCATTGGCAAGTGTCATAAACACAACTCCAATTGGCTTAAGCAAAAAAGGGATTTATTGACTCACTGAAGAGTTTCAGGCACAGCTGAACTCAATAGCTTAAACAAGAACATCAGGACTCTCTCCATCTCTCAGCTCTGGTTGTCCCTGCCTGCCTTCATTCACAGTCAAACACTTGCTTCATGTCAGCAAGGACCCAGAGAAAGAGGGTGCATGTTTCCTAAGAGCTTCAACAAAAAGCCCAGAGAAGGCTGTGATTGGCCAGCTTAGGTCATGTGCTCATAGCTGAGCCAATCATTATGGCCAGGATAACAGAATACTCTGATTGGCCAGGCTTTAGCTCCATATCTTCAGTTAGGGACATGGTGGGTTCTCCCACAGACAAACCAAATGACTATTACAGCACTGGGGACTGAGTGATTCCCCAAGAAAAGGATGCTGGACAGAAAAAAAGCACATGTCCGTTTGAGAAGATTTGATGGGGTTTGACCAACCCATGGCTCTCTCTGAGTCTTAATAAAAGGTGATTTGACTCAACAGAAACAGGGTCTAGCAGCTAGGAGACATGGAATTAGTGCTACCTGTTCACTACTACTGTGGGAGCTCTCTGAGCTTCAGATACCTCATTCATCAAAGGGCAAAATTAATCCCCACCTTACCTACCTCAAATGATTCTGATGAGGCTCAAATGAGATTATGAATGTGAATGTTCTTGCTAAAAATAAAGCATATGCAAAATTTATGCTGCAACAAATAAAAATAAAACTAGGAAATTCTGTGCATTCCCAATTGCAGTTTTGCATGAGCACCCCCTTGAGAAGTCACATGAAAAAAATCAGTGCATTGTGGCTCTGAGTCCTACAGCCCCCTCAACCTTGGTTCTGTCTAAAGCAGCTCATTTTAATTGTGCTGGAAGTCATATTGAAGTGTCGTCCTCAGGAAGCAGGAAAGGGTAGTCACTGCTAAAAGTTGGAAATAGTGTTGACATCACACCATGCTAGCGTCTTTCTAGGAAAATTTGTATCCTGTCTGTCTTTGCTTCCCATCTAGTTAACAAGCCTGTGACCTTCTCCAGCACAGGAATGACCCACAGTCCAGTGTGGAGCAGCAGGAAGCACCGAAGTGTACCTGGGCAGCCATGCAGTTGCCATCCTGCTGAATCCCAATCCACGGCAGGGCCAAAGAACGAAGCCAGGCCTGAGATTCAGTGAGAAGCTGAGGTCTTGTGCTGGGGAAAGGCGTTTGGAAGTAGCCACACGCAGGCCGGGAATTACGCATGGGGCCTGGTTTTTGCCCGGTTACGGAGGGAAACCTGCAAGAACTGTTCTCGGCCCATAACGATGAATAGTTCATGCTCTGCGCAGAAGGGGAAAGCAAGCCTTTTACAGACACCCCTGCTCACCCTGCCAGGATATGGAACGAGATGGGAGGCCGGCCAAAGGAAGTCACAGCCGGCCTCAGCCAGGAATGCGCATGTGCGGGCAGCGAGCTCTGCAGAAGGTGATTTGAGAGATGTACCTACCCCCCAAACGCAATTCCCCTGTCCCCAGCCGCCTCAGCCACTAGGTGGGTGCTAAAAATTCTCACAATCAGACAGTTCTTTTAGAGGCATTATCTACAAAAAGCCCTGTTAAAATGCAAATATGGAGAGAGGGTAGCGTAGTTGAGGAAAAAGACTAACAAATCCATTAAATCATTATCCTCCAAGAACTGTAATTGGTGGGGGGCAGAGCGAGCAATTAAACCGGGGCGGAATGAGGACACTCCTTACTCGAGAGGAATGAAGAGTCTTGAAGAAATGTTGCGAGTCTCTAAGGATGGTCTCTGTCCGTTAGAAATTACTTAAAATGCGTCACGTCTCCATGCACTTGGTCACGTCTGACCTCAACTCTTGATTTAAATAAGAAGGACACGACAACGGCCTTCGACCTCATCTCGACTGCGGATTTCGCTAATGACTGTTTATATCTTAGGGCCCTGCTGGAGACTTCTGAGAATTGAGGTTCCCTGGCAGGAACAGGTTTTCAGTACAAATCTGTAAAAATGAAATCCGAGTTTTGTTGATTTCCAGATGATATCTGTTAACGTTAACACTGCTGCTTCAGGAACACTTTCCAGTATTTTCTCCTCCTCAACTTGATATGAAGTTCTGGGCCCCAGGGCAGCCTCCCTCCATTTTGTGCTGCTTACATTCTCAGTCGCCTGTTCTCTCGCTCTTTCCTCCCAATTCTTTTGCCTCTGATTAGTGACTAGAACTGTATTTGCTGACTGTCGAGTCCTTGCTTTCATTGGCTGTGGCGCCCCCATTCAGAGAATCTGGATTACCTCATGACATATGGCACAGTGCACACTTTGAAAGCTAAGAACTGGAAAGTTTCTCTTTTGGCAACGTTTCTCAGTCTCCAAGGCAATTTCCACATGCAACACTTTCCATACTCATTGAGCACAGAGTTTAGAGGGTTTCAAATAAAAGACCTCTCAAGTTTTCAGGCCTGGCCAAAAAAAGCCATGTCCCCCGGATGCCAAGACAACTGGTCGGTTCAAACAGTTTGGTCTGAAGCCTCAGTCAATGCAGAGAAATTCAAGGGCTCATGTCTCATTATATGGGGAGCATTAATGGTAGATATTTTTTTCCCAGGCTGACATTTAGCCCAGTTATAAAGTCAGGCAATGAGACAGTCAGCTTTTGTAACAGCAGGGCTTACTGCTACTGAGAAGAAAGGCAACCAGCGATGTTGCTGGGAGGACAAGAATGATCACCGGGAAGGTGTCTCTAGCCAGGGCTGTGGAGTGGAATGCCAGCTCTGGGACCTGATGGCAGTCACAGACAGTCCTCTGAGGGGCTCACGGCAGCAGGAGAGCCAAGTTAACTTACTTAGGAGTGCGTGGAGTTCTAGTCAAGCCAAGAGAGGCCACATGGCGTATTAAGCAGCCTCCGTTTCACCTGAGAAGGCCATCAGGACAAGCAGCGAGTGGGAAGACACAGGAAAGCTCGCTGGACCTCCGAGGATGCTGAGGGTGCCCCTGATGCCCTCCCTCTGGAAGCCCCACACAGCTCTTCCTCTGTGTGCCAGCCGCCACATTAGGGTGAGAAGTAGGGGGAGGAGCATTTTTATCCAGCACACCCTGAACCCTACCCAAAGGGACTGTTTGAATTAGTGAAGCTTTAAACCGGATTGGACAATTAGTTACCTTTTTGCTTTCTAACCAGTGGGTAAGGAGGGCTCAGGGGGAAGACCAACAAAGTTTTAGACAAAATAAATTAATTACACCTTCTCTGCACAGCCTGGCCACAGTGTGGATTAATTCGGTCATCTTGCTACAGAAAAGTAGGACCTGCCTGGTCTACTCCTTGGCCCACACTGTTCCTACACCTTGACCTGCAAATAGAACCGTCTGGGCTTTGGCTCCTGCCCAGAGCCTCACTGTGAGGACCGGCTGGGTTTCCCTGCCAGGCGCTCCGGGAGTCCTGGGCTCTTAGGCTCCTCTACCCCGCGCTTGTGTTTGCAGCAAGTTGCTCACATGTTTGTGTTTTGCTTGTTTCCCCTCTGCACGTTGTCTTCCCAGATCTTATCCCCCGGGAGTTCTCCTTTGTTCTCTTCCACAGTTCCAAGGGGCAGGGCCAGACCAAAACCTCAGACTGACCCCAGAGCAAAGAATGAGAATACAGAAAGAAATCCTTGAGAAGAGTCTCAAAGCCACATGCCAAGTAACAAAATGCAGGCTCCTTTAGGGCATCTGATATAGAAGCAGTATATCTAGAATTCAGTCAACAAAAGGTCTAGAATCAAGACCAAGAAAAGAAGAAACGACCTATATGTTTCTAGTGAATGCCTCCTGAGGACAGCACCCCGACCCGACCCTCATCACCACTCCTGCTGGACCCCTCCCTGGAATATGTTTCTTCCTTCAGTTTGCGTATTTTGTTCCTAAAGACTCTTAATTAATAAAAATAGTAACAATAGCTAACACTCGTTGAGCGCTTACTGTGTGCCTGGCTCTGTGTTAAGTGCTTGTCACATGAAGCCACATAATATCCTCTGAGGTTGAAAAAATACTTAGGATTGAAAAATAAGCAGAGGAAACTGTGGTAGGGGATGTGGAAAGGCGGAGGGAAGCTGCTGGGTTGGAATCTGAACAAGACACATACACAAAATAATACTGGACTCTCCTTCTTTCTAGCTAATTTCCAGACTTCCCTCTTCCTTTTGCTGCCCAAATCCTCCACATTGTGGCCGAAACTCAGTGCCTCCATCTCCTATTCTCTTAACCGCTGACCATCCACCCCCACAATTCTATTGAAACTTCTCTCATCAAGGCCACCATGACTTTCTTCTGGCCAAACACAATAGTTTTTTTCCTTAGTCCTCATTCTTTCTGACCTCAGGGCTGTATTTGACATTGTTAATTACCTGCCTGCCGGACACGCTTTCCTACCTTTTTGTCTCCTGCTTGCTTATTTGCTGGGTCCGCCAAGCATGCCCCTGAGAGGGGGGATTCTGCCAGGGCTCCTCGCACGGAGGCATTCCCCTTTGTCCTGATTTTAACCCTCAGATCTCTGTGTGACTCCCCATTTGCCTCTCCAGCCCAGACTCTGCCCCTATGGTTCTGGACGTTCAGTGGTTATCCCACACACTTCATGTCCGAAAATAAATGTGTCTTCTTCCCTCAGATTAGTCTCTCTTCCAAATATGCCCATTTCCAAAGTGTGTCTTAAGCACATGCAAGCCCAATGCCTTGGAGTCATCTACTCCTCCCCCCTCCACTCTACAATCCACACTCCCAAATTGCTGCTGCTTCTCAACCCTCTCTTCCGACCCTCCACTCCACCCCGCTGCTCTGGCCCCAGTTCAGCCTCTTCCCTGTCCCACTTCACACCTCCTCCTTACATTGGCCTTCTAGCTAATCTCGGAGCGTCTACCTCTCCACGCCTCAGTATTTTCCTAAAACATTACATTTGAAAGCAGTCTCTGTTAATCAACACCTGTAAAATAATCTTTGATCTAGAGATTCTACTTGTAGAAATCTGTCCTCAGGAAAGAATCAGAGATATGTGAGGACAGAGATTCATATATAAGAATATTAAGTGAGAACAAGTTAAATGGACAAGGAGGGGTTAATAAATACATTATGGTGAGTCCACTACAGGGGAACATGGTGGAGCCACTAAAAATCATGCTTCAAAAGGATATTCAATGATATGGGGAAATGTTCATTTTATCTTATTAAATGAAAAACACAGGCTACACACTGGAATTTACACCATGACCCCTTTCTCAACCCACTCTCGTCCCTGCTCATTACATCCCAGCAACATTCCTCTTCTTGCAGTTCTACTATGCTCATTCCTTCCCCAGGGCATTTGCACATGTCAGGAAAAACTGGGAAGGACTTTGAAATGGGGGGGAAATTTGTGGGTGTCCTGACTAGGTTACCCATCCTGATTATCTCCATCTTTCATTTTCTCTGAGCTAGTTTACAACTGCATAAGTTGTAGGTAACTGAGAAGAATGCAAATTACTATTTTCTGTATGCCAGTGAATTCTGTCCAGGGGAGGGCCGGCTGATTTTTCTCCAGCCAGTTTGGCATCTATTTACATCTTCATTTCAGCATTCCTGATTGAGGAGTATGGTACTTGGAATTCTCCTTGGAACCAGTTGTATCATTTTACTGGTTCCCTCATTAACTAATGAGTTAAATAAAATCTTTGACACGTGCTCATTTTATATTTATATGAGAGCCATGATTTACCTTTTTAAAAACTATGTATGCCCTTTCTCCTCTTCACCTGTCTCGTCCCTGCCTATCCTTCAGGTCTCAGCTGGATGTCACACCCTCGGAGAGGCCTCCTCTATTCTAGATCAGGTCCTCCTGATTCTAGGTTATTGATTCTCTTTTATCTGTTTCTTCACAGCACTTGTTACAGTTTCTAATTACATATTCTGTGTTTATGAATGTCTGGGAGTCAAATTACCTGATTTGAATTTTCTTCTTTATATTTTTCTTTAGTTTACAAATGTTCTATAATGAATACGTATACTTTCATAATTTTTTACACGTTATCTTTAATCACTACTTTCAAAAGGAAAAAAAAGAACCACAGTATGTTACTGTCGGTTGCCTCTCTCATCTCCATTGACGTCTCCCTCCTCCAACCACTCCAGCCCACCGAGATTGCTCCCTTACACAAACTCCCATTGCAATTCTATTCTATTCCACACAATTGTACTTTGGTGATGGCATAATGAGCAACTAACTATGTGTATAGCACTGCGCTAGAAGTCATGTGTATGCGTGTGTGTGCATGCCTGTGTGTGTGCGCTGAGATCCTAAGAAGGGTAGGTGGTGCTTCCCACTCTGGAGGAGTTTATAACCTAAAGGGTGATACAAGACAGATTGAATAACCGTGCAAGGTGTTATTTAACAAAGTGCCGTGGCTCTGCAGAAATGTTCAGGTTTGACCTCACTGAGGACCAGAATGGTCGTGCAGCCTTGTATGACAAACTTGGGCTTTTGCGTTTGTTTGTCTTGTGAGTTGCACTAGAATTCAACCTCCCCCAAGAAACCGTGAGGAAACAACCTGCTGAAGACTCCGGTTCGGAAGCATTGAGGTTACAGCTCCACCATCACCCTGTTCTACGTCACGCATAACATCTGTCTTCTCAGGGGCCTCCCTGAAAGTGTCCCCACCAGCCACCATGAAACCTCTGGTAAGGAGACATAACCCTGGCCCCTTCCGTGTCTGGATTTGCGGAATAATCTGCGATGAAATAAGTGGGTCAGAAGAACGGGGCCTGGAGCGGGAGCTACTCCTTAACCAGAGCACACTCTGCCTCCCCCAGGTAGTCTTCAAAACTGGCCTAAACATATGTTTCTTAACTTTCTGATTTCAAGCTAGTTTGCTACCTCCTACATCTTTTTTTCCAAAAAACTCCCTGTCTACACAATCTGAACTTCCCTGTGAAACGAGACACGGGAAGGCTGGTATCTTTCTTCTCTCTTTTCCTCTCTCAGTCTTGGGAGGCATCCCTTCCCTTTAAGACTGACATCAAAGAAGTCACTATGATCCGCAAGATCCTGTGTGAGGCTGTTTTCAGGAAAGACTCTTGGGGAGGGTGCACCTGGGTCTGAACCAGTATAGCAGTGATTCCTGCTCTGGAGGGGCACCACTGTGTCAGGATACCACGCACGGAAGCCACAGGCGCCAGGTTGGGGCTGAGAAGGCAGCCAGAGTCCCAAGAAGTGAATTCCAAGGCACAGTTGGAATCTCGGTGCCGGGGGTATCTCAAGAACATTGTGGGTTGTCTCTTTCTGACTGTGAAAGCCTACAGTACAACAAGAGCAGCCAGACGTGGGCCTGGAACGCGAGGGCAATTGTTCTCTCCTCTCACAGTGCAGCCTTTCATCTGAGTCCAGGGAAGGATAAAAAATTGTCATGTAAGTTCTGCAACTTGGCTGTGATGACTTCCATGCATGCATGTGGGCCACATTGTTCTGCCTCTCCTGGCAGATCTTTGGCTCTCAGAGTGGTTTGGCACTCACACCCCTGCCTGGCTCCGGGCAGGCCTCCCTACAGCTCCGTTCTGGGGCCTGTATGCCTAGGCCTGATTAATGCAGTCCAGCTTTCCCCACAGATGCCTAGGGGGGGATTTAAGTCGTTCTAACAGCCTAATTGACGGATCACTTTTATTTCTCCTTTGCTGTTGACTTCCTGTTTACTGCCCCTTCCAGCTTGTATGAAGCCATTTGCAGCCACATGATGTTTTAAGATTCTCTTCATTCAGGGAGAGCCAAGAGACAAAACTGCAGTCTGCCCGAGAAAACAAAAGCAGCAGTGGCTCCAGAGCGCTCAGGCTCTGTGAATGTCTGATTCCCCCATCGCGGGGGCGGCTGCCGACCACTTGCCGACCGCTTTGCCCTGCAATGTGATGATTGCCAGTTATTAAGCCTGTCTGGTGGAGGGGGAGGCCAAGGGAGGAACAAGAGCAATAAAAGGGAGATAGATGACTCGCAAGGATGAAGAACTGTGCAGACAAAAAAAAATCCCCTACGCTCCTTTCAGAGTTCATAGCCAGGAGGATAAACACCACTTAATTTGCAAATGATTGCCATTTGGAGATAATAAAATATTAAATGTCACTGGAAGAAAAGTTTATACGGAAATCACAAGATCCTGTGTTGAGAACATTTGTGAATTCCTCCTCTGCTGTCTTCTGAAGCACAATTCACTAGCAGACTCCGTGACATCTTTTCCATGGGCAGTTTGGGTTTTGATTTTTACAACAATGAGGCGGAGATTCTCAAACCAGGGCGATAGGGTGCTTTCACACCTCCTTTCCTGGGGACATTTGGTGACGTCTGTGGACATTTTTGGTTGTCACGACTGTGTATGTATGGGTTGGGGGGGGTGAGTATTACTCGCAGCTAGTGTGTAGAGGCCAGGGATGCTGTTAAACACCCCACAATGCACAGGACAGCCCCTCCACAACAAAAATATTTCCAGCCCAAAATGCCAGTAGTGCAGAGACTAGAGACATGGGTAATAAGTTTTCTGAAAGCAGAAAGGAACAGAGATGTGTTGGCTTTAAATTCTAACTTCCTACTTGTAAAAAGATGCAATATAGGCAGGGGATCCATCTAAGAAGTCCCAGCCTTTCTGGAAATACACATAGTGAATAAGGTTGAAGACTGTTACTTCAGTCTTGGTGTGATCAGAGTGTCTCCACCGTCTTCTAATATCTAGGTGAAGATGCGGGCACCCATCACTACCTTCTAATGGACCAAATCAGTCAGCTGTCCACGCGTGTGCAGCCACTGCCCTCTAGGGGAAGAAATGTGTGGCACTGCTCACCATGGGTGTATGTTCCAAGGCAGTGTGATAAACCCTCAAGGCCCTTCTTCGCTCCAGCAGGAGAGGAAAGGCTCCCTAATTTTATGAGTAAGAGACTGGCTTCAAGTCGCAGCTGTACCAGTGCTGCTTTTTGGACTTCACAGGTCGTGGACGTGTATGAGCAGGCACAGTGTGAGCATTAACACATCGCATAAATAAATGCAGGTTCCTGTAGTACCTCTAGAATTACAATGTCGGAGGTGCTCCATTATTAACAAATAGTTATTGAGGGCCTATCATGTGCTATGCCATCTTGTAAGGGCTGAGTATATAAGTAGACATGACAAAGTCCATGGTGGGGGGAGAAAGATAATTCATCAACAAATAAGATAGAATGTAATTTCAAGTAGTGTTAATTGCTATGAAAAAAAAAGCATCTAGGTTAATGGGATAGGGAATGACTGGGGTGGGGAGATGGGTACCACTTCAGTTAGGCAGGGTGGTCAGGGAAGGTCTGAGAGACATCGAAGGTAGTGACTCTATGGCTGGAACTACCCTTGGACCAAGGCAACAGGGGCCCCTGCCCCGGGCCGGGTGTGAGAGGACCCTGAGCATCGTCATTACTTAACACTGCTTGGACTCCAGGGAAATGCCTCTGCACCTCTGTGTCTGAGTGCAAAGAGCATGGAGAGGACTAGGATGCTGGAGTGCTCAGGAAAGCGAAAGGACAGATTAAACCCTTCTTCTCAGAGAGCATCAGTGCAATAGTTTATTGCATGAAAAATTGTTTCCCAGAGCTCCTAGCGTCTATTTTTTTTGTTTTGTTTTTCTTTGTGTTCTGGAGATGCTCATGGATTAGAGTGGTATTTGCAACATTTGCACGTGGTGTGTGAGGAACTCTTTGTGATGTTAAATAATTCATATTTCTTTTAAAGTTCTATGTATGCTGGTCTAGATGTAAGACGCTCGAAGTACACCAATTCTTTACCTTGACAACCACATGAACATTTAACACTAATATAGAGAATTGGTTTTTTAATAAGAATACTTAATGTAATTTAGATACATTTTCCTAAAAAGCTCTTCAGCTTTATTTAAATAATTCTAAGTTAAAATTTTCAGTGGCCGGCCCAGTGGCGCAGTGGTTAAGTGCACACATTCCACTTCAGCGGCCCGGGGTTCACCGGTTTAGATCCTAGGTGCGGACATGGCACCTCAGGGCAAGCCATGCTGTGGTAGGCATCCCACATATAAAAAGTAGAGGAAGATGGGCATGGATGTTAGCTTAGGGCCAGTCTTCCTCAGAAAAAGAGGAGGATTGGCAGCAGATGTTAGCTCAGGGCTAATTGTCCTCAGAAAAAAATTTTTTTCATATCTGCTAACTATAATATGCATTTAATTTTAAATAATTTTGAAGGTTTGAGAAAAATGACTTTTTTGAAAGCCTACATGAAAACCATTTTAATTTTTACTTTCAATTACTTTTTAATGATAATATGTACAAATTTTGTACATTTTGAGGACAATAATATTTTTTAAATCTTTTATATCACTTATCTCAGTAGAATACAAATTATTTGGAAATCATTACATTAGCGATTTCACTTAAATGACAGCAAAAAATTAATTTTTGTGAAACAAACATATAAGTTATGAATAATGTGTCTCTATTTATTACTCATTTAAACATCACCAACCATGGGCTGGCCCCGTGGCCCAGTGGTTAAGTTCGTGCACTCTGTTTCAGCGGCCTGGGGTTTCGCCGGTTTGTATCCTGGGCACGGACATGGCACCGCTCACCAAGCCATGCTGAGGCGGCATCCCGCATGCCACAACTAGAAGGACTCACAACTAAAATATACAGCTATGTACTGGGGGTCTTTGGGAGAAAAAGGAAAAATAAAATCTTTAAAAAAAAATCACCAACCAACTAACAGAGCACGAAATATGCACAATAATAATTAAATTCAATTGTCTTTTGTATTTTGCTAACTTACAGTGATAACAATCATATGTTTACATATATTTTTCAATTTTGTCATGATGAAGGCATTTGCCATGGTAAGGGGATAGAAGATATCTTGTGTGACAGTGTTTACTGGCATGTGGGCCTCCATTTATACCCTTATCCCGGGCCCACTAATGTTAGGGGTGGGCCTGTGGCTCAAGATTTGGAGAAGAGGCAGTAACACTTTCAAAGGCCCTGAAACAGCAAAACGTGTGGCACGTCGGAGGGGCAGGAAGGCCAGTGTGGCTGCAGTCTGGCAGGTGAGGTTGGAGAGGTGGGCGGGGGCCTGGTGACAGGGTTAGGAGTTTGGATCTTCCTGTATCAGCAACAGGAAGCCACTGGAGGGTTTTAAGCTGGAGTAGATGGTTCTGGCTGCTGTATAGAGATGACACCTAGGGGAACAAGGGGAGAGGCAGGGGCCCCACCGGGAGGCTGTGGCATGAGTTCTAGCAAGACGACAGTGACGCAGACTTGGGTTTTAGCAGTGGGTGGTGAGAAGTGGTCAGATGGGGGATATGTTTGAGAGAAGAGATGACAGGGTTTCCTGATGGATTGAGCGCTGGAGGTGGGGAAAGGAGAGAAAGATTCCAGATCTTTGGTTGGAGCAAGTGGTGTGTGGTGGAGGGAAGCCTAGAGAGTGGAATGGGGGAGTGGAGGATGCCTTGCATTTGGAACAGAAGTCCCACTTTTGTAGAAGTGCCTGCGTTACTGAAAATGGCTAGGGGAGAAACTAACAAGGTAGGAGAAGTTTTCCTGTGGTCTTTCCTTATGTTCCTATCGACAGCTCGCAGGGCTCCCTGGGGCTTACTACCCAGGGGCCTGTCAGAGCCTGTCCCATCCCACTTGTCCCCAACTATCCCTGCAAGGTGTTGACAGGCTAACTGAGCTATTACCCACTAACCCCCTTTCTACCTCGAAACTCTGTGATTTTAAGGTAACAAAGTGGCACCCAGAATTATTTGAATTTTAGAAAAAGACTTCCTGAAGATGGAAGAGGAGTCAGTCTGTAAAGGTGGAAGTGTTTGTGTGGCAACTTTCCAACTGCCCACCACCCACATTGCTTGGGTGCACTTGGGTGCACATTCACACATGTCCTGTTTTTAGGACTTGCAAATTTGGTTAGATGTCACCATGCATTCTGTGAACCCACAGTACTATGGATCCAAAATAAAGTCATAGACTATGAGAACAAGAAGGAACTGTAGGGAGCGGCTGCTCTGACTTTTTGTTGCCCTGATAAGGAAACTGGAAGCTAAGCTGGCTTGTGATGTCCATGATATGATCACATAGCTGGCTGGTGAGAGACAAGGGTCCCAAGCCCAGGCTTCGGGACTTCCAGCCCAGCGTGCTTCCCACAAGTAGAGTTTCTGTCCCAGGGATGAAGCAATGGATCGTGCAGGGCGAGGACTTGACATCAAAATAGGTCTCAGATTTCTTCTTGCAGTGACTGCAGATTTATGTCACATTCTGCTCTGTAGAGTCTTCTCCTACCCCCAAAGAGCTCAAAGTTCCTTCATAAATACAGTAACATCCATCTCCACCACCATTCATTCAACCAACATCTATATGAGTGGCGAGCCCTGTGGTACAAAAGATCCAAGGAAGAATAGGGTGTGCCCTCAAGGTGCTGCTAGTGTGTGTGTGTGTGTGTGTGTGTGTGCATGTGTGTGTGGTGGGTGAGATGGGGGGGGAGACACTGACATTGACAACTCTAGTGCAGTATGTTCAGTGCTGTGATGGCAGTGTGCACAGGGTCACATGGGATGGCCAGCACTGACAGGAAAGGAAGAGTAGACAAGTCATGTGGAGTAACTTAGCCCCGGACTGTGGTGAGGGACTAACAGGAATTAAACGGGAGAGCAGGGAGGGGCTGCTGAAGGCAGATTCCGGAAAAGGGAGCAGCCTGTGCAAAGGCAAGGAAGGAAGGCAGAATTTGGAGAATTCTGTGAAGGCACATTTGAAGAATTGCCAGTGCTTGATGTCGCTGAGGGAGGGAGAAGTGAGAGACAGGATGGTGAAGTGGGCAGGAAAGGTTATCTCCATTACACTGGTGCGGAATCTAAACCGGCAGCAGAGAGATTCCCCAGCCTTCGCGCTAGTCACGAAATGCCCAGGCGGGAGATGCATCCCAGTCACACCTTCTGTCTGCCTCCATCAGCCACCCCTCCTCCAGGGAAGAAGCCTAACCAGGTGAAATCTTCAGAGCGAAAATCAAAGATGGTCTGAAAAGTTTAGGGACGGGCAGAAAGGCAGCCACAGGTGGGCCAAGTGTAGGGACAGGCTCTTCCTCTTTTCTTTTAGCAGCATCTGTGCAGCCACTGCCTTCTGCGTCTGCCTTATCCAGCGACTGTCCGGGCTCCCACCAGCCTGAGTAATTCGTGGAGCCCAAGACAATCTCTGAGTTTACCCCTAAGGATGGCACAGGCTTAGCAGAAGACAATAAACCTATTACTCACAAAGTATCTGGCACGTAGTACATGCTTAATAAAGCCTTGTCATATGAATGCACGACATGAACCCATGCACAGGGAGTCTTTGCCTTTTCCCCTTGGGTTTCTCTTAGTTGCCAGACCCGACTCTGACGGGCTCGGGTGAGAGAGAAGCCCCAGAGGACTCTTCCAGCCCTTGTGCCAGCTCCTTTGGACAAGTCACCTCCTTTTCCCCTCAAAGCGTCTGTACTCAGTACTGCAGGTCCACGATCTCCTACCCAAAAGCCAGATGTGCTTCAGGATTCCATTTTTTTCAGATTTTAGAAAGGTGATACTGCGCATGTGCCTTTTGTTATATCAAACCCCAGTTGGCCAGGAGAGCACCTTGTAATCAAACACATAAACCCTTTTTACAGTGAAATGTAAGGATAGTCCCACTAAGTAGAAAAGACGTAACTTCAGGTCAGTTTAGGCCAGGTCTTGCTGGCCAAGTGAGTTACGAAATGCTTCCTGTTTTCAGAGTGTGGGAGTTTGGAGATGTGGGTAAGAGATTGTGGACTTGTGAAATCCTCACTTTTTGGATGAGGCCACTGAGGTTCAGAGAGGTGAAGTGATGTGCTCAAGGTCACACTGCTAAGGCAAGGAGTCTGGATTAGGACACGGCTTGGTCCAGTTCCAAACCCCATGCTTTTTCTCCACTGTGACAATTCTGGGCCACTCGTCTTGTCTTCTGCCCAATGGAAAGGAGTAAGCAGCAGCCACTTCTGGGGCTCAGCGGGCTTGAGCAACACGGAAGACCGACTGGAGAGTTTTCCTTCTGGAACAGCAATGCCTCCATCTACTGGACATACACGAGAATGACATCTGACTCACATTGAGGAAAGATTGTTCTGGTAATGGCCTCTAAAGGAGGGCCACTGAATCGTCTTTCCCTCCTGTAACTGTGCAAATCGGATTTCAGGGACCAGAGAGCTGCTGCTAAATTACCCCCACATAATCCGTCCTTCAAAATTTACAACAACAACAATAATAATAATGAAACCTCTTTCACCCAATTGCCAGACATTCTAGAGTGAAGCTGCCAGTTTCAGCATTCCCAGTAGCTCTCCGAACAGCTCTTCTAAAACGTGACACTCCCTCGCTTCAGACTTTTCAGTGGTTTCCCATCAATTACGGAAGCCGCTCCAGAGAGCTCCTGTGACCGCACCTGCCCCTCCAGCCCTTCCCCACACCTACGCTCCTCGCCCTCGCTGGGCCCTTATCACACCTGTGTTTTCTATTATGGCACCTGGAACAACCTGCCACCTTTGTCCGTTTGCTGCTTCCTCTGACAGACTCTTAGCTCCCGCACCTTGCAGGGTTTCTGGGATATCGAAGGAGTTTGATCATTTTTGAGAGATGAAAAATTAGAGTCAATTTATTTCATTAACTTGAGACGACCAAAAATTTGCTCACCAATTAAATGCACATACAGTAGTCGCTGTCAGGCTCCTAAATCTCAGTGTAATCAGACTTTTGAAATCCTTCCTTGAATATGAATTTTGGTGGAGGGCAGGATGGAGAGAGCTTGGGGATATTTGTTTCTCAAAAGAAGGAAGATTGTCAAGAATCATGATATGCAGAATAATTTGTTCCTAGAAGAAATGATTCTTTCCTTGAGTCTTCCACATCGTCTTTTCTCTTCTCAGATAACATCTTTAATTTCTCAAAATAAAACCTCAAAATGAATTAGCCAAGGAAACAAGAAACAGTTCATGGACTATGGCACTTTAGAAGTTGAGGTGGGTCACAAAAGAAGCAGATAGCGTTCTTTTTTCAGATATATGTATTCTTTTTGCAGTAGCAAAACTAGCATTACTGAGATGTAATTCACGGACTTAAAATTCACCCTTTTAAAGTGTACAGTTCAGTGGTTTTCCCTATAGTCACAAAGTTGTGCGACCATCGCCACAATCAATTTTAGAGCATTTTCATTATCCCCAAAAGAAACCTGTACCCTTTAGCTATCAAGCCCCAAGCCCCTGTTCCACCACCACTCCAGCCCCTGGCAACCACTAATCTATTTTCTGTCTCTGGGGATTTGCCCATTCTGGACATTTCATATACGTAATGAAATCGTATAAGATGTGGTGTTTGATGACTGGCTGCTTTCATTTAGCATCATGTATTCAAGGTTCATCCACATCGCGGCAGCGTCAGTACTTCATTTCCTTTTATGGCTGGGTAATATTCTAGTGTTCGGCCATATCACATTTTGCTTATCCACTCATCAGTTAATGGACATTTGGGTTGTTTCCATCAGCAGCTATTACACATAATGCTACTGTGAACATTCGCGTACAGGTTTTTGTGTGGACATATCTCTTCCGTACTCGTGGGTATAGATCTAGGAGTGGAATTGCTGCATCAAATGACACAGGTAGGTTTATCTCCTCCCCCTGCTAGATTAAAAACACCCCCAGGGCAGAGTTTGAGGCACTCATCTCTTGGCCTAGTACTACGGACATGGATGTTCATTGAATGTTTCTTGGCTGGAATGAATGAATGGATGATACTTGCTATTCTAACACGGAACATGGTAAGGGGTCAGGGGACTAGACAGACAGCGTGAAAAAATAAATCTTGAAAAAAATTCAAATCATGAACAATCTTAGCACTGATAGGTAATATTACAAAATATACTTCTCGGAACCCCAGCTCCCTTTCTGCAAAATGAGAGCAACAATACCTTACAGGGTTGTCGTGTTAAAGTTGTTTTCATCTGAGGAGGCCTCAAACAGACCTGACACACACAGTAGGTACTCAGTGCTGTACAGCTAGTTAAGCGCAGTATGGCCCCTCACCCACAACCAGTGCAAGCCTTGGCCTTCTGTGAAACACTGTCTAGCTGTGATCTTGAAAAGACTGGGTTTTTGTCTCACCTTCAGCTCTGTCTTTCGCTGCCCAGTGTGAGAGCATTATGCCTGTGTCTACACTCATGATATTGAAGCAGATAGTCTAACAACTGAAAAGAGGTGACATCTAGGGAATCTTGCTCTCAGCATGAGAACCAGAAGTGCCACCACCAAGTCTGCCTGACAGCATGCCTGCGTCCCTGTGGCGAGCTGTGCCCACTATGCCACACACTATTCAAGTCTGTGGAATTAGACTTTCGCCCTCAATTGGGGGCATGATCCATCTTTTAACAACGTGCATTGTCTATTGTTTAGATATCAAATAGACTCAGTCTCCCCGCCCTTTTCAGAGTGTGATTCTTGGGATCATGCGGGGACAAAAACCAAGTGAGGAAGTTCTCTGTTTATTTTACTATTACGTTTAAATATGTTAAAAAACAAAATAGGTATCTAAAGAAATACTTTTAATGAAGGGTCAAATTTTGTTGATTAGGATTATTTCCACAGCAAAATGGATTTGAAATGCCAGAATCTCTAAATTTCAGAATATAAATGCATTTCAATTACTTTCAAGTTCAGGTACAAAATGCAAATTAGAACAGAAAAATACCCCCAGGTCAGTTTTGCTTCCCTGACTAGATGAAAGGAATATGTAATCAGTACACCAATTTAACAATCTAAAAATTGCTAGCCTCAGCCCATTGTGCACGCAGTATAATTTTTATAAATGAGGAATACTTCTAAAACATTTGTAACATTCTAACCTGAGGAATTAGCAAAAAATATTTTTTCTTATGATTTTGCTTACACTGTTAATTTATTACCCACTTTTCAAAAATAAATCGAACAGAGGAGACGTTGTTCTCATTTCCTGTCTGTGAACGAATTCCCAATTAGCAATGTGAGAACTACTGAGTTTTATTGCAGGAGTCAACAGGTACCCTAAAGGTTCCCAATTTGTGGTGGCATTTGACAAGTCACAGACATACCGCCTTCCAGGTCATTATCAACAACTGAATCTTAGGATGGCCTCTCCCCGCCAGGCACTCACACCCCAGAGCCTCCAAGAATCACAACCAGGAGTCTTCCAGCCCCACCCCCGGGGGCTGAAGAGGCAGAGTTTGTAACTTGAAACTGGGTCCCAATCTGGAAAGGTTGCCAATTCCTGTGTTACCATCATAGAAAGACCTAGAACCAAGAGAGGGCCTTGAAGACGGTCATTACCCTTCCTTACCACATACCCCCCCTCACACACACAATCACACAGCACTGTGGGCAGAGATGTGAGCATGGAGAAGGCTGACCTGGACCGGACCCTATGAACCCACAGTTTAAGAACATTTTCACTGCAATCTTTTACCAGTTATTATTGCTGCTATTTTCCAATTAGAAAGGGGAAAAAAAAACAACCAAGAGGGATGTGGATGTGTATATTTCTTGGAATCCAGAGGTTCAGGGGGAAAATAATCCATCAAAAATGTCGCTAGTACAAAAGTTGGCAAAACAAATAGCTCGCTCTTCTAAAACTGAGCCGTGTAGCAGGAGAAATTCTCTCACAAGGAGAGTGTTCCTGCGCCAAGTTTAGGCAGAGGAAAATTTTTCCAGCATGTCAGGAACGAAGCTGACGTTCCATTAAGAACAACAACAAAAAAACTGCTGGAGGAAAGAGTAAGCTGGGAAAAGCAGGAGGATTCAGACGGAGCTTTAAATTCCAGACGGGCCGGGGCTGGGAGCGCGCGGGAAGGTCCCCTCTGAAGGGAGACTGCAGGGCGTTTTTCCCTTGAGCTCTCAGCCCCAGCGGACATTTCCTGTTCTGCCTCTGGAAATTCAAGCCAAGAATTACAAAACATCCTTTTCCCTCGAACCAAGTGCTGGGTTCGGAGACCATCCCCTCCCCACGTCGGTGATCTCAGCGCCTGCGCTCCCCTTCCTTCCGCGGGACCCTCCCTGACCGGCGGTGCTGGCTGTCCCCAGAGAGAGGATGGAACCGCCGTAGCAGGTGGTGCGAAAGGGAGAGAGGCGACCCTGGGGACCACAGCTGGAGAGGTAGGACCGGGGCCTGGACATTCTTGGGATCATTTGACATCCATTGAGCAAAAACGAGGCACTTGGGCTGAGGGCGTTTTGTTGCTGTTGAGTGTGTGTTGTGGGTGTGTGGACTCACCGGGCGATGGTCGGCATTTCTTTTCCCTCTGTCTTTGCAAATTTCAGTTTAGTTCTTGGGTCCCTGGAAGCACACGGTTCATCCGAGTACTGGTGTGGAAAGTGTGATGGCAGATCTCTGGGAATTCCTGATTTTCTTTGTTTCTTTTCTTTTCTTTTCTTTCTTTCCTTCCCCCCCCCCCCCCCCCCCCTTTGGAGTCCCTAGAATGTCAAGAAGCATTCATAAAGACCTTTAGGTCTGAATCGATTCATTGAGAAATGACTGAAGTGGAAGGGCTGGGAGAAGGCATTTGGACCATGATGAACTGGGCTGCAGCGGTGACCCAGGACCTGGACTGGCCGGTGATGCTCTCTCCTTTCCCCGTCCCGCCCACCATCGTGGAGTCTTACACCTTGAATTGTTCCTTGGGACATGGAGATGTGGTGCAGGGCCCCAAGGGTGCTGTGTGTTTACCGGCAGAGCCCAGAGGCTTAGCTGTCTGTGGCATAGCTAGCTGCTCCACCCAGAAGACTGCGTGTGGCCCTTGGCTTCATCAGGGACATGCTCCCAGCAGTCAGCCGCTGAAAGGCTAGCTTTGACATGTGCTGACATTGGACTGACTCAGAGAACTCAGCATGGCTTCTGCACAAGGAGTACCTGAAAATTTACAAGCATCACAAATAAGCATTTCAGATGCCTTTTCTCTGAATTCCTATGGCTTTACTTCTCTGTACCACACATTTTACTCCTTAGCTACATACCGCCATGCTCTGTTCTCTAACAGGCTAAACAAATGAGGGAATGAAGTGAACAAAACTAGTCATAACCTATTAGTTGCTGATCCCTAGACAGCAATTAACTCTTCTTGTGCACCTGCTGTATGTCAGGCCCCATTCCAAGGTGGCGAGTATCATCATCATCATCCCCACTTTACAGACGAGGAAGTTGAGGCTGGAGACACAACTAGTAAGTGGCCGAGCAGGGATCTGAGCTGAGGTAGCCTCAGGCTCGAGTCCAGGCTGCCATGCTCCGAAACCGGGAAGATTGGAGTTCGAATCTTGGTCCCAACACAGTCAAGCTGGGAGACCTTGGACAAGTTCAATGTCCTCAGGCTAGGCTTCCTCATTGGTAAAATGGGATAATGATAACCCCGCCTCACAGAGGTGTCGTGAAAGGTAAATTAATTTTCAAAGATTATTTTCCTGAAGCAGGTGAACAATGAAAGCATCACTTCCCAGTCCCTCCAAGGTGCAGTACAAACACGGAGGGCTCTCTGGTTCTGTAGGAGGTAGCCACAATGCCTTGCAAGGGTTTGTACCTTCCACAGGGACATGGGAGTTGGCTTGCCAGCCAGGGCAACACTGTAACTGCCAGCTCACATGACTCGAAGGTCCCTAAGGGCAGGGTTCATGTTGTATATATACTTGTTTCTCTTAGAAAATGTTTCTCGGACTGTGGTCTGAGGACATCATTTCTCTTCGGAGGGGACGCAGGGTCCTCTGGGAGGAGTTCAGCGGGAGCCTGTGGGTTCTCCAGGAGGCTCATCTTCCCGCTTCTAACAGAGCTGCTCCATCTTTACCTGACTTATACATTGGGGTGCCCAGTTGAAAGAAAGTTTTGAAGACAGTTTTCAGAACTGCTAACCTGGAACAAGTAATGTTGTGTCTAGGCCGAAAATGACTGCTTATGGAATGGAGTTGATTTATAGAGGGATTTCTGGCTTGCCCCTGTCTAGGCTGTCACTTGGCCTTCCCAATCACCTCCTACTTACTGGTCATCTCCTGCCCGGGGGAACCCACTGGGGGTGGGTGCTAGCCAGGTTCAGGAGGTGAGTTCTTTGGTCTCAGGTGGCCCATCCTCACGTGCAGGAACAGACAAGGGGCAGGATCCCAGAGAGCTTATAATACAACCTGGCCTCTCTCTAAGTCCTTTCTGAATGTGCCCTTCAATTCTGCTCACGGGTATGGACTATGTGATCAATAATCACAATAACTATTATTGATCTTCCTTAATGATAACAGCTGACTTATTGAGCCAGGCACTGTACTGAGCACATTACACAGATTAGCTCCTGTAATCCCCACAAATGCCCTATAAGGTAGTTTCGGCGTGTTCCCCACTCTACTGATGTGGAGTCTGAAGGTGGAGACATTAAGTGACTTGCCCAGGGGCACCCAGCCAGTTAGTGCTGAAGGTGGGACTGGGGCCCCGTCCCCCAAGTCTGAGCCACACTGCCTCGAACGTTTCTGCAGCCCTATTTTAGAGGTCAGAGGGATGTTGTTGTGAGAGTGTTTCTTTCACATTTTTGGCAAAGGACGCCCCGAGGATGGGCTGGGAGGAACAGAGTGACAGGGCTAGGACAGACTGTTCTATGGAAGAAAACGTGCTGCTGTGAAAAAGCAGAGTCAGGACTCCGTCCGAGCTGATCCCTGATAAACTTCGCCTCTCCTCTGAGAGGTGGTGTGCTTTAGGGAGAGAGAGCCAGCTCTGGAGTCAGACTTCCCGCATTCAAATCCCAGCTCTGCCACGTGTTAGCTACGTGATATTAGGCAAATTATCAAGATAATAATACCCCATGAAGAAGGATGATAGTAACAGTATCTGTTTCACAAAGATATTATTAGGATAAGATGACTTCATCACATGAAGCATTCGGAACTGTGCCTGGCACATAGCAAGCAAGTGCTCAATAAATATGTGGTGCATAAGATAGATTGTTGGATTAACCTTAGATGGCAGTCGGAAATAGAAGTAACTGGTGTTTGAGACTATAAAACGGACACCAACAACTTCAGCTGTGAGCTGGGTGGGGGAGGGTTGTGTCTGGACTCTTGCTGGGAAGGACCCAGGGTCCCGGAAAGGCAGCTTAGGATCCATGAGAAAGAGCTTAGATGTTCTCCCAGGGTTTAAAGGGGTAGAACTGAAACGACTAGTCTTTAGGGTTGGTCTTGCCAAATTCGATCCTGTGAAGAAATGAAGCATAATTTATTTATCTTTGTAGTTATGGAAATTAGTCCCACCTCTGACCTGTTGTTATTTAAAAAAAAAAAAAAGGTTTGGTTGTTTTCCTTCAATGAGTAAATGCCATTGGCTGAACCACTTGTATATTTGGAAGGATGGCTTTAGGACTTCAAGCTGAGATATAAAATTTAAGAGCTAAATATAACTGATAAAAAAAAACAGGAAGCAGATCATGACTTACAAAAGAATTTTGTGGCTTTCTCAAAGAAGAAATTTGTGAGCACCGCCTAAGTCTAGATTAAATTTGCAATGATTTTGAAAGTTGTATGCGTCAGTTTGCCAGCCTTACTGGAAGTAAAAGTAGGCAAGAAATGAATTAATGACTGACACTTATTGAGCGCTCACGAGAAGCCAGACATTGTGCTAAGCGCTTCATATCCCTTAGCTCATTTGTTTAATCCTCATGACTGTCAGGTGAGTACTATTGCTATTCCCAGTTGACAGATAAGGACAGCAGAATTTAGAAAAGGAAATAGTTTATGCAAAAACACACAGCCGGTAAGTGCTAGGGTTGGGATTCTAACTCAGGACTTTGATTTGGGTAGGAGCGCTTATGTCTTACATGGTGGTTCTCATAGGTCTAGTCCTCCCTGATTTAAGCATTTCTATCTGTTTGAAGGGTGCTGTATTTGGAAGTGGCTGGAAGGAGCAGCAGCTCTCACAACGTGAGGTCTGAGCAAAACACTCTCAGGCGTTTTGGAGAGCAGGCATCAGAAGACAGGAAGGGTGCCCGACGGGAGAGGCACAGGGCAATTGCATCCAAGCAAGCGCACGGTCAGGCAGGGCCAAGTGTCGTGTCCTCTTAGCCTTTCTCATGCCCTCCCATAGAAGCCCTGTCTCCAGGGACTCCTCCCTCCTTTTCTGCAGGGATCCCACTCACACTCTGACAAAACAGAGAGAGTCCCGGAGCTGGCCTCCCACTGAGCCCTGCTCTGCACCCAACATCCTTGGTAGCCCGTATCCAAGATTAGTCCTCCTATTTGTTATCCATCAAAACCCTCTTTGACCAGTGCTTGACTTTTAGCAAGCCACTGGAAAGTGACCAATAAATGAATGGAAATGCAGGTACAGCCCTAGTGGCAGACTTTGGGGTTTCACTGTGGCAGTGAATAGGAGAAGCATTTTGGAGTAGGGAGACTCCCCAGAGCCCCCCTAACCACACGCCACCGTTGTTATCTACTCCATAGCTGGAGAGGCCAGCTCCTTTCTGAGAGTCTGAGGTCCAGATTGCAAGCTTTTCGGTGATACTTGATAGAGAAGCTGCTTATCTGAGTTCTTGAAACATTTCCAGCACCGCCTCCACCGGGACAGCTCTGGGCAGCAGCATGCAGTGACTCATCCCTCAGCCACAGCGCGCTCTCTTTGTCCTTTTCTCTTTTCCAGCACCCCCTCTTCACCCACCTTCTCAGCCTCTCACATCCAGACTCCCATTCCTTCCTCATCTCTGGACAGGCCTTCAGGCCCTCAACTCACTGAGCAACCTTCAATCACACATCTCAATAGTGTGTGTTGACAACAAGAATCTAACTTTTTGGCTGGAAACAAGATGACAACGGAATTTAGGAATCAGCAGTTTGAGAACATTTTTAAGGATTTTGGAATATAGGTCCTTCTTAGACACCCCTCCTCCCCAAATCACACACCATAAACCAGTGCTCATGTGGGGCCCACCAGTAATTACAGAGGGTCCTAGTTAACGACTAGGCGTGGGGTTACAGGCAGGGAGGAAATCTGTTGTTTATCCCCGGCCACCCAAGGTCTGTGGGATCGGGGGAGGGTTGCCCCTGCACTCTCAGCCCTGGAGGGATAATGAAGACATTCTCTTCCTTAGCCTTACCCTCTATTTTCAAAAGGAGGTTCGAAAGAGACAGAAGCAGACAGGAGTAGGTGAAAAAGCAGACACAATACAGAGCAAAATGTCCCAAGGCAGCAGAGGAAGGCTTGGCGTATGTTCATTGCTCAACATGGGGCTCTCCTGGACCCTTGCAACTTTCCGTAGTTTAACTTTCTAGCTAATTATTACCATCTGCATGATTGCTGGCAGCCAACTCTTTGCTGGGCCTGCCAGTTAGTTACTGGGTCAGCTTGGGGGCTGCACCAGCTGCCGCCAGCTGCTGAGGCCCCCTTGAGTTTTCTTCGGGAACAAGCAGGCGTGTCCACTGACTGTTGCCCCGGCCGTTGGGTGAGTGGCTTGCTTTCTTTCTGCCTCCTCGCCTCTGACAGTTGGCTGTTCAGAGCCCAGCCTGGTTTCCCAGCCTCACGTTGCGTTTTCCAGCATGCCTGTGATGTGTCTGCATGCCGTGGGTGAGCACAGTCTGCTCCTTTCCTTGGAGTGGCTCGATAACCAGCACGCACTGCACATCCTTGCACAGATGCAGAGCTGCGTCATGGAAAAGAGAGGTCTGCATATGCTTTAGTAAACGAACAGCTGTGAGGACTCGAGGCACTTAGCCTTAGTCTTAGGCATGTCGGCCTTAGCCTGATAAGGCATATAGTCTGCTTCTAGAGTCATAAGCATCAGGACTGAAAGGGATCTTAGAAACTTTCTAGTCTAAACCCTTCATTTTACAGATGAGGTGAATGAGACCAAGGTCACAGAGCTAGGGTCCAGGGGGCTCTCTGTCTCACAAAACCAGTCTGTTCTGTGGATGGTCTTGAGAAGGGATGAAAATTACATGGGTGCTGGATATTTCCATCTGCCCTTATAAATCCGCTCTCCACCCTTCTCCACCTTCTCTGTGTCTAGGAGGCCGACGTGAATGCCTCCCTTGCATTTGACGGCCAGTTAGTTTCAGCCACTGGAGGCCACGGGCAGGAAATCAGAGGGAGAGAAGAGAGTAACATGAAGGTGCTCGTTCCCCTTGCTTCTTTCCTGCTGTGTTGCCATGGGCTGGTTGTGTCCCCGGACTGAAGGCCACGGCTTCTGTCAGATGGCCCTTTCCACACAGCTCCATCCCCATGACCCTCTAGGCTAGAGTAGTAGCAGGGGTTCCCCATTGTCCAGCACTGGGCCACTGGCCTATCTCTTGAGTTCTCCCAAACTTTATTAAGACCTTTGCAAACAGTCACTTTATTAAGCCCTCAGATGGGAGCGTGTTACCTGCCAGGGTCCTGATGGATACATGTGGTTTTGTTTATTAGAGAAAGAAAAATCTGTATGAATGGAAGGTGAAATTTAAGAGGAGGGTGTATTAGTTTCCTGTGGCTGCTGTAACAAGTGACCACAAACTTGGTAGCTTAAAACAGCAGAAGTTCATTCTCTCCCAGTTCTGGAGGCTAGCAGTCCAAAGTCAGTGTCACTGGGCAGAAAGCAAGGTGTCAACAGGGCCGCGCTCCCTTCAGAGGCTCTAGGAGAGAGTCTGCTCCTTGCTTCCTTCAGCTGCTGGTGGCTGCCACTATTCCTTAGCATGCGGCCACATCACCTCAATACCTGCTTCTTCAGCCACATTGCCTTCTCCTCCTGGGTGTGTGACATCTTCCTCAGCTTCCCTTTTATAAGGACTCTTGTGATTGCATTTAGGACCCTCCCAGATCATACAGAACAGTCTGCCCATTTCAAAATCCTTAACTTCATTACATTTGCAAATAAGGGATCATATTTGCAAATAAAACAACATTTTTCTAAATAAGGGAACATTTACAGGTCCCAGGGATTAGGACCTGATGTCTTCGGGGTCTTTATTCAGCCTACGACAGAGAGTGATAGAGGCACAGGAGAATTCCTTCAGAACAGTTTTTTTAAGACTTTATTATTTTAGAGCAGTCTTAGATTACAACAAAATTGAGAGGAAGGTACAAAGGTTTCCCATATGCTTCCTGCTCCCACACATGCTTAGCCTCCCCATTATCAACACTCACCAGAATGGTCCATTTTTTTTTTTACCAAGGATGACCCTACATTGGTGCACCATAATCACACAAAGTCCATAGTTTACTTAAGGCTCTCTCTTGGTGTTATACATTCTGTGGGTTGGGACAAATGTATAAAGATCTATAGCCATGATTATAATCTCTTACAGAGTGTTTTCACTGCCCTAAAAATCCTCTGTACTATGCCTATTCATCTCTCTCCACAACCCCCTCCAACCCTGGCAACCACTGAACTTTTTACTGTCTCCATAGTTTTGTCTTTTCCAGGATGTCATATAGTTGGAATCATGGAGCTTGTAGCCTTTTCAGATTGACTTCTTTCACTTAATAGTATGCATTTAAGGTTCCTCCATGTCTTTTCATGGCTTTATAGCTCATTTCTTTTTAGCCCTGAATAATATTCCATTGTTTACATGTACCACAGTTTATTCATTTACCTACTGAAGGACATCTTGGTTGCTTCCAAGTTTTGGCGGTTATGAAGAAAGATGCTATAACAGCTACATGCAGATTTCTGTGTGTACATACGCTTTCAACTCCTTTGAATAAGTACCAAGGAGTGTGATTGCTGGATTATACGGTAAGAGTATGTTTAGTTTTATAAGAAATTGTCAAACTGTCTTCCAAAGTGGCTGTACAATTTTACATTTCCACCAGCAAAGTATCAGGCTTTTTGTTGCTCCACATCCTCATCGATATTTGGTGTTGTCAGTGTTCCAGACTTTGGCTCTTTTAATTGGTGTGTAGTGGTATCTCATTGTTGTTTTAATTTGAGTTTCCCTGATGACATATGATGCGGAACATCTTTTCAAATGCTTATTTGCCATCTGTATGTCTTCTTTGGTGAGATGTCTTTTAAGGTCTTTGGCTTATTTTTTAATCAGCTTGTTTGTTTTCTTCTTGTTGAGTTTTAAGAGTTCTTTGTATATTTTGGATAACAATCTTTTATCAGATATGTCTTTTGCAAATATTTTCTCCCAGTCTGTGGCTTGTCTTCTCATTCTCTTGACAGTGTCTTTTGCACAGCAGAAAATTTTAACGAGTCCAGCTTATTAATTCTTTCTTTCTTGGATTGTGCCTTTGGTGTTGCATCTAAAACCTCCTTGCCACACCCTAGGTTATGTAGATTTTCTCTTATATTATTTTCTAAGAGTTCTACTGTTTTGCATTTTCCATTTCGGTCTGTGATCCATTTTGAGTCAGCTTTGTGAAGCATGTAAGATCTGTGTCTAGATTCATGTTTTTGCATGTGGATGTCCAGTTGTTCCAGCACCATTTGTTGAAATGTGCTTTGTTCCACTGTGTTGCCTTTGTTCCTTTGACTATATTTATGTGGGTCTATTTCTGGGCTCTCTGTTCTGTTCCATTGATCTATCTGTCTATTCTTTTGCCAATACCACACTGTCTTGATTACCGTAGCTTTATAGTAAGTCTTGAAGTTGAGTAGTGTCACTCCTACAACTTAGTTCTTCTCCCTGAATATTATATTGGCTGTTCTGGGTTTTTTTGCTCTCCATATAAACTTTAGAATCAGTTTGTCAATATCCATAAAATAACTTGCTTTTGGTTTTGATTTTGGTTGGGATTGCATCAAATCTATAGGTCAAGTTGGGAAGAACTGACAACTTGACAATATCGAGTCTTCCTCTTCATGAACATGAGATATCTCTCCATTTATTTAGTTCTTCTTTGGTTTTGTTCATCAGAGTTTTATAGTTCCCCTCATATAGATCTTATGCAAATTTTGTTAGATTTATACCTACGTATTTCATTTTGGAGGGTGACAATGTAAATGGTATTGTGTTTTTAATTTCAAGTTCCATTTGTTCATTTTTGGCACATTGGAAGCTCAGTGCTTTCTGTTTGGCGAGGTTATTAATTATTGACTCAATTTCTTTAATAGATATAGACCTATTTAGACCACCTGTTTTTTTCCCGTGTGAGTTGGCAAATTGTGTCATTCAAGGAATTGGTTCACTTCAGCTAGGTTATCAAATTTATGAGTAGAGAGTTGTTCATAGTATTCCTTTAGTATCTTTTTAATTTCCATGGGATCTGTAGTGATGTCCCTCTTTCATTTCTGATACTAGTAATTTGTGTCCTCTATCTTTTTTCTTAAAAAAGACTGGCTATAGGCTTTTTCTTCAAAAGCCTGGCTATAGTCTTTTGATTTTATTGATCTTTTCAAGGAACCAGCTTTTGGTTTCATTGATTTTGTCTATTGATTTCCTACTTTCAATTTCATTGATTTCCGCACTAATTTTTATTATTTCTTTTCTTCTGCTTTCTTTGGATTTAATTTGCTCTTCTTTTTCTAGTTTGCTAAGGTGGAAATGTAGAGTATTGATTTTTAGATCTTTCTTCTCTTGTAATCTATGCATTCAATGCTATAAATTTCCCTCTAAGCATTGCTTTTGCTGCATCCAACAAATTTTGATACTGTGCTTTAATTTTCATATAGTTCAAAATATTTTTAAATTTCTCTTGAGAGTTCTTCTCTGACTCATGTATTATTTAGAAGTGTGTCATTTAATCTTCACATATTTGGGGATTCTCCAGTTATCTTTCTCTTGTTGATTTCTAGTTTAATTCCACTGTGGAATGTCCACTGACACAGACATCATATGACTTCTACTCTTTTATTTAGGTGTGTTTTATGGCCCAGAATGTGGTATGTCTCGGTGAATGTTCCATGTGAACTTGAGAAAATATGAATTCTGCTGTTGTTGGATGAAGTTGTCTCTAGATGTCCGTTATATCGAGTTGATTGATGGTGTTGTTGAGTTTTTTTCTTGATAGCCAGACATGATGTACTGAGTAAAAGAAACTGTTGTAAATTGCCCTTTAGTAGCGTGGTGGTGAGGTGTGGGGATGGAGAAGCGTTCTGTAGTCCTAGGATTAGGTCTCAGTCTTTTAGTGAACCCATGACTGTGGACTGTGAACTTTATAGTGTTTCTTAGGATTTTTTCCCTGTTTATTTGGGCCAGGATGGTGAGGGTGGGTTGGAGTTGAGTGTTTTCCTTCCCTACGTCTGTTAGTCTCGATAATACCCTAGCAGGTCAGGCTCTGGTTAACTAGTTTCCCCTGAGGCCTTGTTGAGAAGAACAGAATGCTCTGACATTATCTGACATATGAAGAACCAGGAAAATAGAAGTTATTTTCAAGTGTGGAGGATCAGAATTGGCCATTCCAAATGTGTCTCTTTGGCTTGCTTTTGTTTTTTGTTTTTTGTGTTTTTTTTGGTGAGGAAAACTGACCCTGAGCTAACATAACAATCCCTTGACAATCTTCCTCTTTTTGCTTAGAGAAGGTTGTCACTTAGCTAACATCTGTGGCAACCCTCCTTTATTTTGAATGTGGGACGCTGCCACAGCATGACTTGATGAGCAGTGCGTGGGTCCATGCCTGGGGCCCTAACCTGCGAACCCTGGGCCCCTGAAGAGGAGTGCACAAACTTAACCACTACAGCACTGGGCTGGCCCCTGGCTTGATTGTTTTTAAGAACAAACACTCTGAAAGAAACTTTGATCTTCCCCCAAGTGCCTAAAAGAAAAAGGCCTGTTCCAGGAGTGTTTCAAAATGGTTTCTTTCCCCCTCCCCCTGCTGGAAGTCCAAGAGAATTTTTCTCTGATGTTTACTCTAGGAATCTGACCAAACTCCTGGAGATAAATCTCACAATGCTGTGGGGGCCCCTCTATGACTTGGTCCCCCTGGAGTTTTTAACTCTCAGAGTTTTTGGCGCTGAGCCTCCAGCAATTCATGGTTTCCATGGTGTTTCTGCTTATGAGTTTCTGCTCCAGTGAGCAGTGACTTCTTGAGTCACCTGACTGTCTCTCCAATCTTGGGGGCAGTGATTTGCCCTGTGTCCTCCCCTCTCTACAGATCCAAGAAGAGATCTTGATTTTTCAGTCTGTTCAGCTTTTTACTGGTTGTTAATACAAAGCGGCAACCTCCAAGCTCTTTATATGCAGAACCGGAAAACTGCAGAGCAGTTTTAATGGCACATGTTTATGACACCTTATGCTTGACGAAAGCATTACCCAATCTTTGGGGGCCACACGTTGTTGAAGATGACTTTCAGCTGCTAGACTCTCTAACTCTCTTATCTTTGGGCCTGGCAGCTAGATACCACTGTGACATTCCCGTTCTGAAGCCAGCTGATTAGTCACCAGGCAAAACACTGTGGGAGGCAAAATGGTGGCGATGTGATGGGGACATGATAGTTGTAGAAGGGCCTAGCCTAGGGATATTCACTATGTGGAAGTCATTTGACTCAAAGGGTTAGATCCTAGAGCACAAAAACTAGAAGGCCCTCAGAAATTACCTGGCTCACCACGTCCTTTTACAGATGAGGAAAATGAGAACTGGAGAGGGGAATTTCCTTACCCACAACTGGTTAATGACAAATCCAGGACTAAAATAGAAATCTTAGGACACAATCTAAGTACTTTCCCACTATGCCACCTTATCCCACCTTCTCACCAACTGCCCTCCTTCTGGGCAATCTTTGAGTATTCTTTCTAGGATTTTTACTGAATGGTTCCATTTACTAGAAATTGGCGGGTAGTGGGAATGCACTAGACAGCGAGTGTATGTTACAACACAGAAGAAGCAAAGAATGCTGAGAATTGTGTCTTAGATCAGTGCTACTCAGAGTGCCAGTCCACAGTGAGATGAGGCGCCTGGGCCAGAATATAGACCAGCACACAGCTTCCTACATCAAGAAAGTCTTCTGTGGAAGCAAGGCAGCTGAACTAAACAGTGCACTTGGTGAGGTAATTGGTTTCCATTCGGCCACAAGCTCCTTGTCTCATCACAGACCAGTGTGAGGGCCACTGGCCAGAAGACAACAGTGACCATTGCTTCACTGCTGCTTAAGCAAACCTACCCCCCAAATAGGTCATGTTGGTAGATGAATACATCAGGGAAGGTAATAGTTCTTCTGTCCAGATTGCATCTAGTCAGTAGAGTTCAGATCTGGGGCCATTATTTAAGTGGGATAATGACATTCCAGAAATCGTCCAACAGTACCTGACTCATAGAGCATAAATTTTGTGAAGATAAAAGACTGTTTTAAAAGTGCTTACTTAACACAGTGCACAGCACATGGTAAAGCCCTAAATAAATAAATTTTTTTATTACTGCTATATTGTTATCCAGTACAAGGAGATTATGTCAGATGAGAAGCATGTGAAGAATCTAGAGATTTACAGCTTGAAGAAAAGAAAACTTAGAGGGATGCAGGATCATATGTTTGAAGGACTATCATGTAGAGGGAAAGTAGACCAATTTTGTATCTGTTCATTCAACTAGTATTTTTTTAGTACCCGCTGTATTTCCAGGCTCCTTTCTAGGTACTCGAGAAGATCTCTGTGGGCGAAACTAGTGAGGGCCTGGGCTTCATAGATGAGGGTGGTTACAAGACAATACACAAAATCAAAATAATTTCAGAATAAGCAGGACAAGGTAAGATGATAGGGATGGGTACTAGGGATGCTCTTCAGACTAGGTAGTTAGGAAAGCCCTCTCTTAGGTGGTGATGTTTGAGCTGAGTCCCAAATGACAACAAATGGCAGCCACGTGAAGATCCAGGTTAGGAGGGATCCAGGCAGAGGATCCTCAAGTGTCACTCAAGATGGTAAAATTATTGACAGGCAGATGTTAACTAAATATAATAAAGCTAATTTTAACAATGTAAGGGAGTTTTTAAAAAATAAACTTCTTATTTTACAACAGTTTTAGGTTTACAGAAAAATTATGAAGATAGTATAGTGTTCCAATATAACTCACATCCGGAATCCCCTATTATTATCATTTAACGTTTGTGTGGTACATGTCACAATTAATGGACCAATATTGATGCATTCTTACTAATTAAAGTCTATACTTTATTTCAGTTTCCCTAGCTTTTGCCTAGTGTACACTTTTTGTTCCAAGATCCCTTGCGGGATGCCACAGAGCATTTAGTAGTCATGCCTCTTTAGGTTACTCTTGGTTTGACAGTTTCTCAGACTTTCCTTGTTTTTGATGACCTTAAAAGTTTTGATTGCCGATCCCACATTTTGTAGAATGTTTCTCATTTGGTATTTGTCTTATATTTCTCTCATTATTACACTGGGGTCACGGGTTCTTGGGTGGAAGACCGCAGACGTAAAGTGCCATTTCATCGTGTCATATCAAGGATACGTACTATCAACATTGGTGTTAACCTTGATTACCAGCTGAAGCAGTGTTTGTCAGACTTCTCCACTGTAAATTTACTCGCTTTTCCCCCTCTTTCCATATTGTATCTTTTGGAAGGAAGTCACTATGCACAGCCTATGCTTAAGGAGCGGAGAGTTAAGCGTTGCCTCATTGAGAGTAGAATATCTAAGTAAATTATTTGGAATTCTTCTCATGGAATATTTCTCTCTTCTCTTCATTTATTTATTTGTTAAACCACTTATTTATATTCGTAGAGACTCATGCGTTTTTATTTTATGCTTTAGGTTATAATTCAATACTAATTTATTAGTTTTGTTGCCCAATTTGTTCCAGCTTAGGTCCTTGGGAACTCTTTCAGTTGGCTTCGGTGTTCCTTTGTTATACACCTATCAATGTGGGTTTTGGTGTTGTTTTTTGAGCACTTCTCTACTTTCTGGCACTACAGCTTGCTCCAGGCTCATCTTGCGTATTTCCTGCCCCAGTTCTAGAATCAGCTGTTTCTCTAAGTAGCCCTGGTTCCTTTGATTGGAGAATGGTATTGAAAACTAAGTTCTGGGTGTTAGGTCTGCTTGCTGCTACTGAGGTGCTGTCGTTTCTAGGCCCTCTTAGATGACAGAGCAAGAAGATATATGTGTGCATACTAACCTGTGTATATATACACATTTATAAATATTTCTATATGTAACCATCTGAATCTATATCAAGCAAAACGTGAATTCATACTGATGTCTCCAACCCTAATCCATTCCCACATGGATTCATCTAGACCTCCCCTTGCTTATCCAGAACTTCTAATTCCAACAATAAGAAACCTGGCTCCCACTGTCTGCCGTCCATCCATTTACTCCACTGTTCAATTGCAATATACATGTATAGTGGCATTAGAATTATTAACACATACTCCCACGGGAAACAACTTTATCAGCTAGATTTATAGAAGTGCGTATGTATAGTTCCTTTTGTCTTTAGTCTTACAGACTCACTTGTTTCCAAAGTTACTTAGATCAGAACCTTTTCCCCAACAGCCCCTTCAGTGAAAGTGTTTCATACATTTGTAATACAGTTAGATTGTTTTGTCACAGACTGCATTTCATCCTGGGATCCCCTGCCTCTTAAATAACTTTTCTTTAATTTTCACATATCAAGATTCACTCTTTGTGGTATAACGTTCTATAGGTTTTGATAAATGCATAGTGTCATATTTCCACCATTACAGTGTCATATAGAATAGTTCCATGCCCTAAAAAAAAAAAATCCCCTATGTTTTAAATATTAAGGCTTATTGAGGAGTGACACCTGGGGAAGGAAAAGGAGAGAAAGCAAGATTGGCAGGAAAGCATTCAGACTTTGATGCAGATTGGACTAAGTCTGCCAGGCCGATGTGGAGCGCCAACACAGAGATTGCCCGTTCGAGGAGTCCCATGTTGGTCAGAAGTGGTCAGCACTTTAAACTGCTGCCTTGCTCAGCCATTGGCTGGAGACTGCCAGAGAAGACTGATCTCAGCTCAAACGTTGAGGCAGACCCTGAAAGCACTAACAGCTGGAGGTTATCAGCTAACCACATTCCTTGAGTTGGGTTGCTAAGTCCTCTCCTGGAGAGTGATCTGAGTGCAGGCATCCCTGTGTCTGCCAGAAGTATCTTTGAAAATTCCAAGCAGTGATTGGCCGAGGAATCTTGAGCAGAGGATTCCTGCATCAGGTGGGATTTGGAATCAGATGATCCCAATGGCCCCTTACAGTTCTTGGGCCCTACGACTGTCCTTTAGCCTGCTTTGATTCAGGCAGCCGAGGTATTCAGTTCCTCACATTCATTCCACCTTGCTCGAGCCCCTGCTTCCCTTCTTGCGCTGACCATCTTATGCCCTGCTCTGTTCTAGAGGTAGGATCAGAGCCCCTTCTTTTTTTTTTAAAAGAAGATTTTGTTTATTTTTTTTCCCTTTTTCTCCCCAAAGCCCCCCGGTACATGGTTGTATATTCTTAGTTATGGGTCCTTCTAGTTGTGGCATGTGGGATGCCACCTCAGCTTGGCTTGATGAGCAGTGCCATGTCCGTGCCCAGGATTCGAACCAGCGAAACCCTGAGCCAAGGCAGCAGAGCACATGAACTTAACCACTTGGCCACAGGGCTGGCCTCAAGAGCCCCTTCTTTTTTCTAGGGACTATTCCTGGAGCTGCCGAGGAGCCAAAAGATGGAGTCTATGGCTCCCACTTCTGCTGCCCACACCTTTTTAGATCTCAGATGCTCAAGAAAATGGTTACAGTGTCAACAGCAACATGGATCACTGAGTTGAACATAGATGAAAAGCTTGTGAGTAAGAAACTTGGCAAGAAAGTTGAAAAATTCAAAGCTGACTACCCAAACCAAATCCTGATCTGATGTGCTCCCTCCCTGGACATGGAAAAGGGAAGATAGCAGTACTCCCTACAGGTTTATGCCTATTCCACGCCTGGCAAGGGGTGATGGTTTTATTTTCTTCCATCCTAACTCCCATAGGTACCCCCGGATTTTCATCCGCAGGGGCAGAGTCATTCCCGTGCAATTCTGGTCTTTCTCTGCAGGTGGATAACTTTCAGGCTTCCTGAAGAAACAGTGGCTCTGACGTTTTGTTCTACCTGCGCTTAATCTTCCTTTTGTTTAACTTGCTTAAAGTTAAAAGCCTGTTTTATTCTTGTAACTTGGCAGCTCTGTCTGGCTCACAAATGTCCCAAGATAAATAATTAAGGTTTCCATGTGACCTCTTAGGACAGTCTTAACTTCCAAGCCAAAGGAACATTTTCTATCAACTTGGCCTCCCTTTAGAGATTTCCTTTGCATGTTTGCTTCTGCTTTGCAGCATTTTCAGGCTCCATGCATGCTGTTGGTTTGCCCACCCAGAAAACAGTAGCATTTCTTTTTATGTGCATGCTGCTATTTTTATACCATGAACCATGCATACTGATTTTCATGCCAAAGGCTCACAAATTAAAGTGCTTCCTTGAACCCAGGCCCTCAGGACTCCTGCCAGCCTTCTGGGTTTTCTGTCCACTTTGTCATTTCTCGGTGGAATGACTGAAGCCGGAGCCTGGTGGGTCAGAGAGGAAATAAAGTATTGGTGGATGAACTCTCCCTACCCTCCCACCCCCAGGACCAGACAGCAGGGTTGGAATCCATGTTTAAATATCCAAAGCTTGCTCCAGGTCACTACCCCGAAGTTAGATGAAACCCAAAAAAGTACAAAGAGTTAATATTCCAAGAAGACACTTGTGGTTACTGAGTCCAGGATGTTTGAATTATAGGCAGCCTCTGTCTCTGAAAACAATGCCAGGGCACAAAAAATAGCCTACTTTTAAAAAAAAAATCAATAAAAAGCACACAAAGGATGTACTGTCCCTGAAGCATTATGCAGGAATAGAAATGACAAGTAAATGAAATAAAAAACGAAAGAAGTTCTTTTTTTTCTAAGCGCTTTCAGTCCTTCTCCTGAGAATACCGATTGAGACTGTGAACTTGGCAGCTGTTTCCGTAGCAGGAGAGCAGGGTCACAGTTCTGAAGCACAAGCTTTCTTCTGGAAACTGGCCGCTTCTTATAGGTGACAGCTGGATCACCTTGAAATAGGGGAACAAAGACTTTTTTTTTTTTTTTTGCCAGAATTCAGCTTTGCTAGCATGAAGTGTTAGAGAACAGTCATACACAGAGTGGCTGGTGGAATTATAGAGGAATTTCTGAGAATCAGCCTTAGGCCAAAGGTAATTGGCTGGAAACTTGCACTGAAAACTTACCTTGTAAGCAAGCATGTGACTTTCACCTGGGTTGACTTTCTTCAGTCCCGGGGGTTCCAAGGTCAGAGAGAAGCTCCTGGTCTGGGTGGCTGGAGTGTTCACTCTTCAGAGTAAACTGAGAACAAATTCAAAGACAAACCACCAAAGGTAATTTCTCTCTTTGACACTGAGTATAATGGGGATGGTTTGTAAAATAAAGTTTTTAAAATTTTCTAGTCAAACTAACGGATATGTATTCTTGGTATTTGGATTAAGTGGAAATGAAGGAAAGAAGGATGGAGGAAAGAACAAAGGACTGGGTAGAGTGGGGAAATCTGAGTCCTGGTTCGGCCTGGGCGCTGACCCTGTAACCTTGGGCACGTCTCCAGCACGGCAGGGCCTTGGTTTGCGTATGTTAAATAAGAAGGTGGAACTAGACGGCCTTGAAGGGCCTTTCCAGCTCTGTTCCAGGAAGCAGTTCCTTAGTTTTGATTTTTTTGTTATGTTTAGGCAGTTCCAAAACAATGATGTGACGTGGAATTAGGGCATGGATTTGCCAGAAGGTCGTCGTGAGGCTGGTAGCTGGCCTCAGGCAGCTCACGACATGTTTGCAAAGATGAATTCAGATTAAGACAGTCCTCAGGGCAGGTGTCTGTATATATTTGTCGTGTGAATGAGTGAGTGAATGAATCACTCAGGACTGCTCTGAGGGAGAAGAGAATGGAAACACCCAGTTGGAGGAAGTTTCTTTGGGATCGTGCATAGATTTGCTGAACGATGCTGGCTGGGGGAGGGTTCACGGACAGTCAGCCGGAGCTGGACTTCAGACTCTGATAGCACTCTTTATCTGTGGAATAGGGTGGACTGATTGCTGGCGGACTGCTAAGTAATACAGTTCTTCCGGGTACAGCTGATTTGACTACAGTAATGGGACTCTTCTTCTCCCTAATTTAATGCCCAGAACGTTGATTAGGATTTGCTTTGGTTGAGTCTTATAGAAATCCAGAATAACAGTGGCTAAACAACATAGAAGTTTGTTTTTCTCCCATGTAAAAGAAATCTGTAGGTAGGCAATCCAGGGAAGGCTTAGAGGCTCCGTGGTGTCATGGATTCAGGCTCCTTCAACCTCGGGATTAAGTATGGCTGTGTGAATTCAGCTATCCCATCAGCGTGCCAGCCAGCAGGGGAAAGGAAGAGCCAAAAAAAGGGCTCACCTCCTGTTCTAGTCCTTTTGGGCTACTTTAACAAAATACCACAGACTGGGTACCTTATAAATAACAGAAATTTATTTCTCACAGTTGTAGAGGCTGGAAGTCCGAGATCTAGGCACCAGCATATTTGCATTCCGGTGAGGGCCTCTTCCTGGTTCATATCTGGTGTATCCTAGCTGTGTCCTCACACAGTGGAAAGGGCCAGTGATCTCTCTGGAACCTCTTCTATAAAAGCACTAATGCCATTTGAGGGCTTCACCTTCATGATTTATGCATCTCCCAAAGGCCCCTTCTCCCATCTGCTATCATCCTTAGGGGTTAGGATGTCAACATATGAATTTTGGAGGGACACAAACATTCAGACCATAGTACCTCCCCGCTCTCCATTAATGATGCTTTCTGAAAGTTGAACTTGACACTTCTGTTTTCATCCCATTGACCAAAACTCAGTAACATAGCCACACCTAAGTTCAGCGAGACTGAGAAATGTAGCTTTTATTCATAGCAGCTAAAACTCAGGGTTGCTTTTTGTTTGCTTGTTTGTTTTACTGAGAGAGGAGGGGAGAACAGATATTAGAGACTATTAGTCTCTGTCGCCTGGAGAGATTATAGACTTACTCCAATTATACAGTTGTGCTTCCATTGCTCAACTCCTTTGGTCCTTATCCCTTAAAATTGTCTTCAGGGCCCATAGCAAATTATTTTCCTTTTTTTTCTTTCCCTTTCTTTATTTTTGTGTGTTTGTGTGTGAGGAAGATTGGCCCTGAGCTAACTTCTGTTGCCAACCTCCCTCTATTTTATGTGGGATGCCACCACAGCATGACTTGACCAGTGGTGCTAGGTCTGCACCCGGGATGCCAACCTGTGAACCCCAGGCTGCCAAAGTGGAGCATGCAAACTTCACCACTGTACCACCGTGCCGGCCATAGCAAATTATTTTCATCATTCCTGTGAAGGTAGGTTTGATTTTTGAAAGCAAGCTGAGGTCACTCAGGACAATGGTAATGGATAAGGTGGGGGATAAAGCTGAGTATTACCACTTCATAAGAACAATGTATGGGCTTCTACTTCTGGATATTACAGACTATTCTGGGTATTATGACCATTCCTGCAGAAAATAACTCTAAAACCTGGACATAATACACAAAGTGACTACCTGAAGGTACTGAAGAGGAAACAGGAGTAGATCCATCTGGGGCTGCATGTTAATCTGGAGAAGAGGAGATGAGGAGCTGTATAAATAAATCCCCAACTCCTAGACTTTCAGCCTGGGGCTAAGTGTAGTCCACATTGTGGTTTGTGTAGCAGAGGGATGTATATGAAAAACTACAGTCTTTCTGTTCTGGACACCAAGAAAAGTGAAGCCAGGAAATCATGAATGCTGAAAAAGTAGGAGAACCCAAAAAGGAAAGAGCCTGCAAGTGGATCCCCAAACCAAATCTCTGATCAACCCTGAACCACATATGCACAGAACACACTCAAAGCAGCTCAAGTGAAGACAAAAGACCTGCACTCAGACTGGAGCTGCCACCCAAGAAACAGAGTTTGCAGTTCAAACCCAACAAGAAAATTGTCTGCTAAACAAAGGAACAACAACTCTCATCAGAGAAAAATAACAGAACCTGAAATCTTCACAGCTTAGCATTCACGATGTCCAAGATTCAACCCAAAATTACCTAACATATGAAGAACCATGAAGGTGAACACATTTTTAAGAGAAAACTTAATCAAATCCAATTTGGCGATGAATAAGATGTTGGAATTTAAAAGGCAAGGGTTTTAAAGTGTTTGATAGCTATCCTCAGTGAATTTAAAAAAAAAACAAGGGAAAAAAACTTGTCTTCAGTGAATCTAAATCTCAGCAGAGAAATGGGAAGTTTCTGCAGAAAAATTGAAACAATAGAGCCAGCCCTGATGGCCTAGCCATTAAGTTCGATGTGCCCCGCTTCAGCATCCTGGTTCAGTTCCTGGGTGCGGAAACACACCACTCGTCTGTCAGTAGCTGTGCTGTGGCAGTGGCTCATGTAGAAGAACCAGAAGAACTTACAACTATACACAACTATGTACTGGGGCTTTGGGGGGTGGGGGGGAGGAAGGAAAAAAGAGGAGGAAGACTGGCAATAGATGTTGGCTTAGGGCGAATCTTCCCCTGCAAAAAAAAAAAAGAAAAGAAAGAAAGAAAGAAAAAGAAAGAAAGAAACAACAGAAAAGAACCAAATGGAAATCTCTTTTTTTGTTGCTTTCTAGACTTATGACATTTTGACTGCGTGCTTGGAGTGGACTTCTGTATGTTTATTTTACTTGGTGTTTGTCTAGCATCTTGTATCTGCAAATTTCTGACTTTTATTACATTTGGGAAGTGTTTGATTATCATTTTTTCAAAATTTTTCCCACTTCAATCTCTTCTCCCCTTCTAGGATTTCAATTACCTGTACGTTTGACTGTCTGATATCATCTAAGTCTCGGAGATTTTGTTCATTTTATTTTTGATCTTTATCCTATTACTCATCTTGAGTAATTTTGATGGATCTGTCATAAAGTTTACTTATTCTTTCATTTAACATGTCCATTTGGCTCTTAAGTCCGTCTGGTGAATATTTTTTTCAGAAATTGTACTTTTTGGCCCTAGAATTTACATGAAGTACTGTATTAACTATAAACTGGCTATGAAAAGTTAAGGATGTACTTTGTAATTTATAGCTCAACCACTAAAAACAAAATGCAAACTCTATAGCTAAAAAGCTATAAATAAAACCGAAATGGAATGATTTAAAAAATATTAAAGTAATCCAAAAAAAGGCAGGAAATGAGAAATGGACAAACAAATGTCAGAAGAGAAAAATAGAAAACAAAAAAATAAAATCATAGATCCATACCCAACCATATCAATAAATACATTAAATGTTAATGGCCTAAACACTCCAACTAAAATATCGAAATTGATGATTTTTTAAATGGATAAAAAAAGCCAAATATAACACCTCATTGAAGAAAATATACAGATGGCAAATAAGTATATGAAAAGATGCTCCACATCATATATCATTAGGACACTGCAAATTAAAACAATGAGACACCACTACAAACCTATTAGAATGGCCCAAATCCAAAACAAAGATGACACCAAGTGCTGGTGAGGATGTGGAGCAACAGGAACTCTCATCCATTGCTGGTGGGAATGCAAAATGGTACAGCCATTTTGAAAGATAGTTTGGTGGTTTCTTACAAAACTAAACATATTCAACATATGATCCAGCAATTGCATTCCTTGGTATTTACTCAAATGAGTTGAAAACTTATGTACAAACAAAAATATGCACATGATATTTATAACAGCTTTATTCATAATTGCCAAAACTTGGAAGCAACCAAGATGTCTTTCAGTAGGTGAATGCATAAATAAACTGTGGTACATCCAGAAAAGGAATATTATTCAGCACTAAAGAGAAATGAGCTATCAAGCCACAAAAAGACATGGATTAACCTTAAAGACATATTACTAGGTGAAAGCAGCCTGTCTGAAAAGGCTACCTACTGTATAATTCTAATTACATGACATTCTGGAAAAAGCAAAATATGGAAACAGTAAAAAGATCACTGGTTGTCAGGAAGTGGAGTTGGGGGAGGAATGAGGAGGCAGAGCAGAGGGGATTTTTAAAGGAGTGAAACTATTCTGTATGATACTACAATGTTGGATACATGTCATGATATGTTTGCCAAAACTCATACAATGTACAATACCAAGAGTGAATCCTAATGTAAACATGGGCTTTGGCTGATAATGATGTGTCAATGTAGGTTCACTGGTTGTAACATATGTACCACTCTGGTGTGGGATGTTGATAGTAGGGAGGCTGTGGGTGTTTGAGGGCAGGGGATACGTGGGAACACTCTATACTTTCTGCTCAATTTAACTGTGGGCCTAAAACTGCTCTAAAAAATAAAGGTCATTTAAAAAGGCAAATAGATATACTTTAAACATAAAGACAGAGATAGATCAAAGGTAGATGGGTAGAAAAAGATATATTGTATAAAGAGTAAACACAAGAAGGCTGGGGTGGCTATATTAGGATCAAACAAAATAGATTTCTAAACAAAATGTATTACCAAAGATAGAGAAGGGCACTTCAAAATAATAAAAAGTGTTAGTTAATCAAGAAAACATAAAAGTTGCAAATTTGTGCTCAATAATAACTTCAAAATACATGAAGCAATAAGGAAGAAATAGGCAATCATAATTGGAGATTTTAGTGTCTCTCTGAAATTGATAGAATAAACAATCAAAAATCAACAAAGACAAAATCTTAACAACATTATCCACCACGGTGACCTAATTGATATTTATAGAACACTTTACCCAACATAGCAAAATAAACATTGTTTTCAAGTGTACACGATATGTTTACCAGGATAGCCATATTCTGGACCATAAATAATTCTCAATAAATTTTAAAAGTTTGTTTTCTGACCACAACAAAATTAAACTAGAAACTATGAACAATAAGATAACTAAGAAAATTCCAAATATTTGGAAACTAAACAACACACTTTAAATATTAATTGGGTTGAAGAAGAAATCACAAGAGAGATTAGAAAATATTTTGCACTGAATGATAAAAAAATACAATATATCAAAATTTGTAGGCTATGGCTACAGTAGCAATTAGAGAGAAATAATTTATAGCTTTGAATGCCTGTAAGAGAAAAAAGGAAGGTCTCAAATCACTGATCTAAGTTTCCATCTTTAAAAACTAGAAAAAAGAAGAGCAAATTAAACCCAAAACAGTCAGAAGGAAGGAAATAATAAAGACAGAAATCAATGAAATAGAGAACATAAAAAAGAGAAAATCAACAAAGCCAAAAGCTAGTCGTTTAAAAAAACTAATAAAATTGGTAAATCTCAAGCTTGATTGACCAAGAAAAAAAGGAAATTGCCAATATCAGGAATGGAAGAGAGACTGCCACTACAGATCCTTCAGACATTAAAAGAATAACAATCCATTATTAGTAGTATGAACAACTTTATGCCACTAAATGTGACCACTTAGGTGAAATGCACACATTCTGGGAAAGACATAAATTAAAAAGCTGACCCAGGAAGAAATAGAATGCTCGAACAGTCCTATATCAATTAAAGAAATGGAGTTTGGAATTAAAAAACTTTCTGACAAAGAAACTCCAGGCTCAGAAGGCTTCACTGGTGAATTCTATCAAACATTTAAAGAAGAAATAATACCCACCATTCAAAAACTCTTTCAGAAAATAAAGGAGGGAACATTTCCAACTTAGTTTATGATGCTGGTATTATGCTGATTCCAAAACCAGATGAAGACACGTTAAGAAAGCAAACTACAGACCAATATTCCTCATGACTCTAGATGCAAAACTCCTCAACAAAATATTAGCAAACCAAATCTAGCAGCATGTAAAAAGATTATATGCCACAATCAAGTGACAATGCAAGACTGGTTTAACATACAAAAATCAATATAATTCAACAAATTAAGAGAATAAATGAGAGAAACAGTATGATTATTTCAGTAAGTGCGGAAATAGCATTTGTCAAAATTCAACACCTTTTATCATTTAAAAACACCCTCAGCTAATTATGAATAAAAGAGAACTTCCTCTGGGCCGGCCCGGTGGTGCAGTGGTTAAGCCCACACATTCTGCTTCTGTGGCCCGGGGTTCGCTGGTTCAGATCCCAGGTGCAAGACATGGCACCGTTTAGCAAGTCATGCTGTGGTAGGCGTCCCACATATAAAGTAGAGGAAGATGGGCATGGATGTTAGCTCAGGGCCAGTCTTCCTCAGAAAAAAGAGGATTGGCAGATGTTAGCTCAGGGCTAATCTTCCTCGGGAAAAAAAAAGAGAGAGAGAGAACTTCCTCAACTTGATTAAGGAAATATGCAAAAATCCAACTGCTAATATACTGCAATGTGAAGAATTCAATGCTTTCTACCTAAGGTCAGGAACAAGGCAAGGATGTTAGCTCTTACTACTTTTATTTAACATTGTATGGGAGTGCCTAGCCACTGAAGCAAGGCAAGGGAAAAAAGGTAAAGAAGTAGTAAATAAAGAAGTAAAACTGTCTTTATTTGCAAGTGACATCATATAGAAAACTCTAGGAAATTCATGAAAAAGCTATGAGAAGTAATACGTGAATTTAGCAAGGTCGCAGGATACAATATACAAAAATCAATTTTATTTCTACATACTAGCATCCAGCATTTAGAAGTAACATTATAAAACAATTCCATTTACAATAGCATAAAAATACTTAGGAATAAATTTAGCAAAAGACGTGCAAGACCTGGAGGCTGAAAACTGCAAAACATTATGGGAAATTCAAGAAGATCTACATAAATAGAGAGTTATTCCATGTTCATGGATTGGGAGTCTCAATATTGTTAAATAGGCAATTTCCCTCGAATTACTCAATAGATTCAATGTACTCCCTGTGGAAATCCAAATGGGTTTTTAAAAAAGAAGTTTACAAGTTTATTTTTAATTTTATATGGAAGACAAAAGACCTAGAATAGCCAAAACTATTTTGGAAAAGGAAAACAATGTTGGGGTACTTATATTACCTGATTCCAAGAACAATATGTGGCTCTTAAGTAGTAAATCCAATTGTATCCTTTGGCTTGTAAATTGGCATTTAAATAATTTCCCAAAGAGGACAGAGGGTGCAGCTCTGAGAGAACCATGCAGCTTCCCAAGATGGCTACTTTCAAGGGTAGTAGTCATTTGGCATGATTGCTGGGGGGAAAAATCCATGTTGAATATAAGCTTTGTAACCAAGACAGAAATTATTTTAAATACTGGATACACCATTTACTTCTCTAACCCTCAATTTCTTTGTCTTAAAATGGTGTGCACAGTGTAAAAATTAAAGAAATAGAGCATAAAGGCTAAGCTCTATGTTACAGCTCTAGAACTAGCCTACCTGGGTTTGAGTCCTGGTTTTGCCAGTTCTTGGCTGTGTGGCCTTGGACATGTCTAATCTTTCTATGCTTCACTTTACTCATTTGTAAAGTGAGGATACTAAAAGTGCCTACCCAAAGTGGTGATAAACATTAAATGAGTCAATAAATCTAAAGCACTTAGAACAGAGTCTGACACATAAAAAGTGCTCAACAAGTATTACCTACTGTTATCATCATTTCCCAGTGTTATGAGGACTAAGTGTGGTTACTTTTGTAAGCAAAGTCCCTGGGATCCAATAGATGTTAGCTCCCATCTCTCTACAGAGGATAAGGAGCGTTCTAGGAGTAGGGTTTGGCACTGAAGGGTGTATTTTGCAATCTTGGGGCAGTCTTTTTTTCTTTTAAAGATTTTATTTTTCCTTTTTCTCCCAAAGCACCCCGGTACATAGTTGTGTATTTTCAGTTGTGGGTCCCTCTAGTTGTGGCATGTGGGACGCCACCTCAGCATGGCTTGATGAGCGGTGCCATGTCCAACGCCCAGGATTGGAACTGGTGAAACCCTGGGCCACCGAAGCAGAGCACGAGAACTTAACCACTCGGCCATGGGGCTGGCCCCTCAGGGCAGTCTTGAATTTCAATTTTTAAAATTTTCTTCCTTTACTATTTTTTCAAGGTTTAAAAAATGCCTTACTGACAGAAGTATAATGCACAAATGGAAACCTTGGATATCAAATACTACCCCTCCTAGACTCCATCACAGAGCATCTTTCTCCTTCTACTCCAGCCAGCCATCACGTTCAGCAGCCCGCTGCCCAGGGACTGCAAAATGCAGGCTGCCCCCTCCTCTCTTCTGCTCTTTTTTCTCCTTCTTTGGTCACGTCAGGCAGAAAGTACAGGACACCATAAAATAGTCAGGTTTTATTCTCCCTTTATTTCCTGTCAAACGTGATACCAAGTGGTCCCCAGCTATTAGCCTCTTGCCTTCCACTTGAAGAACGCTTCAGCTGTGTAAATGGTTCCGAGCCCCAGAACTGGCATTACTTGCTCAGTCAATGGGTCAGACGACAGAAGGTTGTCCACGACTTCCAGCTGGCCTCTGAGTGCACAACTTCAGAACTACACCAAGGCGGAGGAGGTGTTTCCATTCCTTTAATAGTTTTCCTCAGAGAACTTGTGATGGCATGACAACGATTCTGTATCTGCATTAGGGATGCTGAGGCTTTTTACTTTTGTTTTTAATTGCAATATAAAAATCAAGAAGAATTTTAAACCCAGGGATAGTAAGCAGAAAATTTGGAGATATCCCATAGGCCGTTCCGTTGCTGGCAATCTGCAGCCTGTCTCTGGGATGGAGAAACAGATCGTGGCTTTCCTTCCATGAGAAGGACAAATCATATGTTACGCGGAAGAGGGGTGTCTGGGGCTCTCAGGGCTATCCTGGGCACTTTCCCTGAAAAGCCTTCCTACGTTTACTTCCTGTAGACAAGACCTTCCCTTCACTGGAGCCCCGACTGCCCATGCCTCTGTACCAGCCAGGGCAGCAAAACCAGTAAACACACGCATCTCTGCAGAGATGCCCTTTGGGCTCCATGTAGACAACTTTTCACATTATTTTGCAGACTCCTTTTTCCCTTCATTGTCTCAGTTTCTCTGCACCACCGTAGGGTATGGACTTCACTTTTTTCCTTTTCTTTTAAACCATTTTAGTGGCACTGCCCTGTACCTTTCTGCACTAGTAGTAATAAAACTCTTCCCAACAGCCCATCTCGTCCATCAAGTAGAAAGAAAACGTTTCCAACCCCACCCTCCCCTCCTGTCACTTCCCCTCCCATTTTCCCTTGGAATGACCCACTGGGAATAAAGACCTTTCTCACTAGGAGAGGCTGAGTGTTCCTCTGGAGGGGACCACAGCTCTGACACGGTTATGTTTGCAATATCAATGGCACGTGCATCACATTGCTGAAGTATTCTAGACAGAATGTGTGAAGAATTTGAACTTTTTAAAAAACTGGTCTGCCAAGAGTCAACTTTTCTTCAACTATTTGAAATCCTTCCGATCAAATCTCAATTCCAGTCTTACTACACTTTTACTAATTAATGTTTATTTTCCCACCCTCAAATACTCTGCTTGTATATATCTACAATGTGGGAGCATCCTGAACTCCAGGAATCCACTGGCCGTAATAAAGATAATGCATAAACAGGCAGTCGAAATTGGACATAAAAGAGAGGGATCTGTTGTAAATATGTCTCTAATATGAGTTTTCTGATCCCTTCTGGAAACATGAAAATGTAGCCACATTTTTATTCTCCTATAGCTTCCAGGCAAGAATGAAGTTAATGTTGAACACCATTCTGTGTGCCTCACCACAGGATCATTCATTCACTCAGCAAATATGTATTGTATATAAGCCAGGATACAGGCCCTGTGCCAGGCACTTAGCTTGGATGCAGAGATAAGAGAGCGTTCCTGCCGCTAAAGGACTCATAGTCAGTGGGCAGACAGACAAGTGAAGAGATCACTACAAAATAAGCTTGTAAGCGCCGTGTTAGAGGAGTTAACTGCTATAGGAAGACTGGGGAGGAAGGTGGTAACACGTGTCTGGGGTAAATGCATTTCTCGGCAATTGTGAGTGTCTACTGTGGCCAAGCGGTGTCGGGGGAACAGTGAAAGCAAGTTCTCTGTCCTCAGGGAGTTGACATTCTAGTGGAGGAGGCAGGCAACAGCAAAAAGGATGTACTGTCGAGTTGCAGGATGGTGTTATCGAAGGGAGGTTTCAGTTGGGTCTGGAAGGATAAACAGGTGTTAGAAGAGGGCATTTCGATCTTCGTAAACAAAACGCGGGGCTGGAGGAGAGATTGCTGGTGAAGAGGTGGATAGGAGACGGGAATGGGTGAGAAAGAGCATGAAATATTCTGAAAAGGGAGTTATTAGGTGTAGTATTAGGTGGATCCCAGGAGCAATGGGAAGGTTAGGGTGCATTTTTTTCCTAAGAGAGTTTGGAAGAGAATTTATTCACTGGTTGTCAGAACCGGAAGGGTCATTAAGAGGTAAAAAATGAACATACTCCCTCATTTTAGAGATGGAGAAAACAAGACTCAGAAAGGGTGAAGTAACCTGTGCAAGTCACCCAGGTAGCCGGGGGCAGAACCAGGGCTAACCCAGCTTTCTGTAGCACTCAGCCCAGACCTGCCTCCCGCGCTGTGCCGGAGAAGCTGCCGGGGGCGAGGGCGCGCCTGGTCGCCCATCCGGCCCACACACCGCCCCCTACTGGTGCTTCTCTGCAGAGCCGCCCGCCCGGCGCCTGCCAGCCGCTCCCCTGCTGGCCCCGCGCAGGGGCTCCCCAGACCCCCGCCGGCTGCCCCAGCGCCGCCGCCCCCCGAGGGCTGGGCGGGCAGACAGAGTGACGTCTCCCGGGCCGGGCCCAGGCCTCCCGCCCACTCCACCTGTTGCCCTTGGCCGCCCAGGGGCTCCCCCGCTGGGGATGAGGCGCCCGCCCCCCGAGTCCCTCCGGCAGCCCCGCGGGGCCCCAGCGCGCAGCATCTCCTGGCGGTGTCCCCGGGCGGGTGTCCCGGGCCGCGGCGCAGGCGGAGCCCTGCAATTGGCGGAGAAGTTGGCCGCGTCGCCAGCACCGTCCTCTCGCCGGCCTTCGCGGCGGCTGGGACCCCGAGGCCGGGCTCCCCAGCGCCCCCGCCCACCCCTCGGCCCCACCCTTCCTCCTCCGCCCGCGCCCTCCCCGCGCAGGGTCCGGGGCGAGCCGGCGCGCCGCGGAGCACGGGCGGCCGCGGCCGGGGCGCCGAGCTCGGAGCATGGGAGGCTCCCACTCTCAGACCCCGAGGGCCCGGGAGCCGGCCGGGGAGAGGCCCCCGAAACCCCGAGAGACCGCGTGAGTCCCAGAGCCCTCCCCGGGGCCGCGTTTGGGGGGTTGCGAGCCAGCCGGGAGTGGTAGCGCATGGTGCCTATCCCCAGGGCTGGGAAGGTGGGGCTCGCGCCCGCCCCGCGGGGCACAGGGGCTCCGGGGCTGGCCTGGTGGGACGTCCCCCTCCGAGCCTCGCCCTGCTGGGCCCTGGTGGCTCCTGGCCACGACCCCATCGCGACAAGATCGCGCCCAGGCGGGGCTGCTGTCCGGCGCCTGTTCACGCGGCGCGAGTGGGAGAAGGGGACCTCGAGTTTTTCCGAACTTCTCCAGGCAGGAAAACACACGTGTCCTCAAGGACTCTGAAACATTCGCGAGACAAAGCTGTTGGCGGGGAGGAGTAGATGTTAGAAAGGGACTCCAGTCTCAGAGATAACTCAGCTCGAGTTGGCCTTCAGGGTCCGGGAATTTCGATGCTGTGCTTGCTGCTCACGAGAACTCCCTCTCTTGTTTGTTCTGAGGGCTTCAGGGTGATCTCAGAGAAAGGGCTGTATTGTCGCAGAAGCAATCAGGCTTTTGTTCTGGGACAGCCACAATTGGGGACACCAAGTACTGAAATGCAGGCTGCGAAGGGGCATTTTTAGAGAACGTGATTTAGAGCAAGTTGCACGGTTTGAAAGATAGCCGTCCTTGCCAGAGAGAGGATTCGTTGAGAATTGTTTATTTGAGAAACCAAACAATCTTTAAGCGTTTAGTTTAAAATCTTTTAGTGTGTGTGTGTCTTTGAGGTGAGGTAATGTCCAAGAATCAATACTCTGTTTTAACTCAGCCCATGCCGAAGGTATTTAGTTTGAAAAAGGTACTGTTAGCCATCGGATACGGGCAGCCTGGGCCATGGGAGGGCTTTTGATCATCTTTTCGAGAAAAAGTACCTTCGCGAATATCCAAACGATAGACGTGTTAGTCGTGCCTCTTGGTGTTTACATGTGATCACTAATCTAAACTTAGTTCAGGCAGCTTATTCATCATAATAGCTGAGAATTACTGAGTACCTAAAATGTGCAAAACACTGTTCTGAATACTTGGTGTGTTACTTAATCTCCAAGAACGCGGCGTTAGTTTCTCTTGCCCTCATTTTACTGGTGAGCAAACTGAAACAGAGAGATTAAGTGTCTTGCCCAAGGTCACACAGCTAGAAGGTGGTGGCCCCAGGTTGTCTGACTCCGGAGTTCCTGCTGCAGCTGCTCCCACAGGAGAGTTTGGACTGTGCCAGAAACAATCCAACTTCTATGTCAACTGGCGGAACACACCCCATTTCTTTCTTTAGTTCCTCCTGAACAAGGGAGAAGTCTGACTCAGCAAGGTTTAACACTTAAGAAGAGGAAATTGCCAAAGTTGATTTAACTTTCTAAAAAGAAAATGTGAGAGGCACTAAAACACTGAGAGGAAGAATTTGGGGGTCACATAGCCCTGGGTGTTATTCTAGGCTGTGTTGCGGGATGGCTGGGGATCTTTAATCTGTTCCATAACCACTCTGTGTCTGTCTCCTTGCTTGTGAAAAGGGAGTGAAAACCGTGTTCGCTTCATAGGCAGTTCTGGGTGACACAGGGTCATGTATATAGGAAGCAAGTGATAGTTTTCTCTCTGAGCAATACGTTGTTTAAGCCAAGGGTAAAGTTGACTATTTAATCTTTGTGAATGTGCGGCTGGTTTTCTTGTGTAACGTGGAAGACAATATTGGACTCGTTCACTGAAGGCATCTGACGAATTGGACTCGGTGCCTTCTCTGTAGGATCAGTTGTGAGGGTGAGGCGCTGGATTCCCAATTCGATTATCCAATGGCTTGGCAATAGATAGAGGATCTCTGTCCAATGAGGTTCTGCATGTACCTTATGTGTTTAGCAAAGCTTGCCTAAAAATGATGAAGATAAAAGCCCATGCTTGGTCTTCACCTGGGAATACAGCCCAGGGATGGCCTGTCCTAAAGTGAATACATTAAGAAACAGGTAAACCCATGTGGGCAGTATTGGGATTGTTGGCCTCTTCAGAGTGTGCTGGTTCTGCTTGATGAGTCAGCCCTACAAACCATGTGGCACGTGCCAGGTGACAGACTCTTTAGGAATATGCAATTCCATGCCTGTAGTATACACAAAAAGCAGAAAGTATGCTTTTTATCCAAGTCCTGCCTTGTTCAGATGTGCAAGTCACAAGTCTCTCCAGGGTATAAGAGAGTGGGGGATTCATTGTTAATGTCACCCGGCTGCACATTTCCTCCCGGACATATGGCTGTCGTGGATAACGGTGACCTCAAGGAAGTTCTCCTACTCAGGCTGCTGCGTTTTCAAAATCTATTGTTCCTTTGTTAAAAAATAAATAAATACATGAAAATCACACAAGTAATGCTTTTCTACTGACATTTGTCTCAAGGGAGAAATTATATTTCAGAATGTTCACAGTTATATTTCAGAATCGTTTAATCAAGTGCTAAAATTAACCAGATGAATTTCTCTTACCAGAGCTGTATTGTGAAATGGAAACAAGTCTGGATGTATATGAAAAGCAATGTCCAATTTTAAGATAAAACTCATTATTATTGAAAATTATAACTGTCTCCCTTCCCCACGCCCAGGGAAACAGATGAGCTGGCATTGGTAAGAGCGAGGGGAAATTTCCCTTCATTTGTTCAGGGAGGCTGCACAGTGTGGTGAGAAGGAACAGAAGCTGTGGAGTGAGGAGATCTGGGTTGGAATTCCAGCTAGATGGCTTGCTGGCTTAGTTCAGGAAGCTTTGGAAAATAATCATTTAACTCTTCCGTTGGGCAAGATTCAGCATCTTTAAAATGGCAATAGTAGTCATACCGGCTTTATGAAGTGGCAAATACAATTAGTGCAAGGCTTGGTTCTTAATGAGTGCTCACTACCTGAGTCATTGTTGATACACTTACGTGTGTATGTACCGATAACCCGGACGCCATGCTAGGTTCTTTGGGATGTATATTTACGAGCAAGGCAGGGTCTCTTCCGAAGGGGAGGTTGACTTGTGTGGTAATTCAACAAGGCCTCTTAGAGAAGAAGCCAGGCAATAGCTTTTTCAAGTTAATTTTTTCCTCAGTTCATTTCCATTTTCCAGAAAGATGGGCTCTCAAGAGGATGGACATGTGTTTGGGGATATGGTAGTTTGGTGAAATATTTGAAATCACTGATTCCATAGTTGATTATTTTCAGCCATGTGGCCAGGGTCGGTGTTCTAAGAGTAGTAAGTAATTTGTGGAGAGATTTGAGGCATGACATAGAGCAGAGCCTGGTATGCTTTAGGGAATATGGTGTGTCACTCATTCATGCAGGGCTTGTTGGGCTTGTCTGCCTGGAATGCAGGATATGCACCTGTTGTCAATTCTTACTAAATTTCTAGACCAATCTTTGTTTGCGTTTGGAATATATCATCGTGGAATAGGTTGGTGGCAAAGTCAGGAGGAGTTTCTGAGGTCCTGAGCATTTTTGCCGTGCAGTGAATTCAGTGCAGGTTCTCCGATAGTCTAGTGAGCTGCATAGTCAGTTCCACTCGGCCGAAGTGCCCCTGGATGGGCAAGTCACTGTGGGATAGATGTCCCCGACGTGAGGAGGGAGGTGCTGGCTTTGAAGTTTTAGACACAAGAAAGCATGGTTCAAAATAAATAAACGTAGGGAACAATATTTCTGAAACCCATTGCTTTCAAATTCAAAATACTGATCACTACCTCCTCACCACACAATTATTGTTGTCATTAAAAACATTTAAGTTGGGCCTGCCTGGTGGCGCAGCAGTTAAGTGGGAACATTTCATGGCCAGGGGTTTGCTGGTTCGGATCCCGGGTGCGGACATGGCACCATGTGGCAAGCCATGCTGCGGTAGGCGTCCCACATATAAAGCAGAGGAAGATGGGCACGGATGTTAGCTCAGGGCCAGTCTTCCTCAGCAAAAAGAGGAGTATTGGCAGATGTTAGCTCAGGGCTGATCTTCCTCGGAAAAAACAAAACAAAACATTTAAGTCGACATTTGCTATAGAAATTTGTTAAAGGTCCATGTAAAATGTTTTCATGTACAGTTAAGAGAAATTGAGAGAAAGTTGGTGGAAAGGAGCCAGAAAGGCCAGCTATATGAGGAAAAGTTAAAAGAATTATAGTATTTAACTTGGAGGAGGGACTTGACAGATGTGGAAGTATATGATTCTTAGGGGGTACTGGCTGGCCCCATCTCCAGGGAAGCCAGCCCCAAAGGAAATGGTTTGAATGGCATGAGAAGGGAATATCTGTGTGGATATGTTGAGTTTAGATATCACAACTTCTAGCTGTGGTTGAAATAGTGAAAAGAGTTAATACGGGAAGGAAAATCCCTCTCTGCGCATCATTCCGAGGTAAGATCAGCTCTATCAACGGTGGAAACTCGAAGAGGATTCAGGTGTCGTTTTGCTCCACAATTTCTTCCCTCTTTTAGCTTCAGTGTCCAGTGGCGCCTCACCCCCACCTCCACCCCACAGCTTCTCCCAGCTGGTACATGTTTCAGTGTTAAAAATCAAGACAAGAAAAGGGAAAAAATAAATAAAGGAAGGGCACAGTTGCTGGTGTCCTGAGCTAGTGAAGTGGATTATCTAACACCTGAGTTGGTTAGTAGCCAGAGTGGGCTGCAGGGCACGTGAATTTGTTGACCCAGGATCAGGAAATGGAGTGTGGCGTCCAAATGGCCGTGGAACACGGTGGGCTGTCTTCTGAGGACACTCTCTCTGGCTATCGTGGGGTGGGCTTTTTTTTCCTTTTTTAAATTATGTTAAAATATACATAACATAAAATTCACCATTTTCATCATTTTAAGTGTACAATTTAGTGGCATTAAGTACATTCAAATGTTGTGTAACCATCACAACTATCGATTTCCAGAACGTTTTCATCGTCCCACACAGAGGCTCTGCACCCATTAGACAATAACTCCCCATTCTCCTCTCTCCTAGCACCTGGTGACCTTCATTCTACTTGCCATCTCTATTTGCCTATTCTAGGGCCCTCATATAAGTGGAATCTTACAATATTTGTCCTTTTGTGTCTGGCTTACTTAGCACAATGCCTTCGAGATTCATCCATGTTGTAGCGTGTATCAGACGTTCATTCCTTTTAATAGCTGAGTAATATTCCATTGTGTGTATATACCACATTCTGTTTATCCACTCGTCTGCTGATGGACACTGGGTTGCCTCCATCTTTTGTCTATTGTGAGTAATTCCACCATGAATGTTGGTGTGCAAGTATCTGTTTGAGTCCCTGCTGTCAGTTCTTTTGTGTATATACCTAGGAGTGGAATTGGTGGATCATGTGGTAATTCTATGTTTAACTTTTTGAGGAACCAGCAAAATGTTTCCCATAGCACTTCACCATTTTATATTCCCACCAGCAATGCATGAGAGTTCCAGTTTCTCCATATGCTTATGAGCACTTGTTATTTTCTATGTGTTTTTAATTAATAGCTATCCAGGGGTGGGCATAGTGGTTAAGTTCGCGTGCTCCACTTTGGCAGCCCAGAATTCTTGGGTTAGGATCCTGGCTGTGGACCTAGCACTGCTCGTCAAGCCATACTGTGGCAGCATCTCACATACAAAATAGAGGAAGACTGGCGCAGATGTTACCTCAGCAACAATCTTCCTCAAGCAAAAAGAGGAAGATTGGCAACGGATGTTAGTTCAGGGCCAATCTTCCTGACCAAAAAAAAAAGCTATCCAAATGGGTATGAAGTGATATTTCATTTGGTTTTGACTTACATTTCCCTAATTATCAATGATGTTGATAGTCTTTTCATGTGCTTTTTGGCTGTTGGTATATCTTCTTTGGAGAAATGTCTCTTCAAGTCCTTTGCCCACTTTTGAATTAGGTTGTTTTGTTGTTGTTGAGTTACAGGCATTCTTTATATATTCTGGATATTAATCTCTTATCAGGGAGTAAATATTTGTAAATATATTTGTATATTTATATATAATACAGTATATTACAAATATATTGTAAATATTTACTCCTATTCTGTGGATTGCCTTTTTCCTGTGTTGATAGTGTCCTTTGATGCACAAAAGTTTTTAATTTTGATGAAATCAAATTTATCATTTTTTCTTTTGTTGCTTGTGCTTTTGGCGTTGTATCTAAGAAATCATTGCCAAATCCAGTGTTGTGTATATTTTCCCCTATGTCTTATTCTAAGAGTTTTATAGTTTTAGCTCTTAAGTTTAGGTCTTTGATCCATTTTGAGTTACGTTTTGCATATGGTGTAAGGTAAGGATTCCTTCGTTCTTTTGCATGTGGATCCACTTTTCCTGGCAGCATTTGTTGAAGGAATATCCTTTCCCCATTGAATGGTTTTAGCACCCTTGTGGAAAATCACTTGACCATATATGTGAGGTTTTATTTCTTGGCTCTCTGTTTTGTTCCATTGATCTATATGTCTGTCCTCATGCTAGTTCCACGTTGTTTTGATTACTGTAGCTTTGTAGTACGTTTTGAAATCAGGAAGTATGAGTCCTTCAACCTTGTTCTTTTTTAAGATTGTTTTGGCTGTTTGGGGTTTCTTGAGTTTGTGTGTGTGGATGCGTGTTTGGGTTTTTGTTTGTTTTTGATCTCTCTCTGGTTTTTTCTTCTTGGCTGATGACAGTCGAGAATAGAGAATTCTTGCATGGAGAATGCTAGACTGCCTTCAGGTGGCAGTAGGCTGCCCCAGGAATTCTCCTTCCCCGCCCTCCCCTCTACCTTCCTCCAGCCACACTTTTCACCCCAAGATATTTGCTGAGAACCTGCTGTGGGCACTGAGTATCCGGAGAGGACCAGATGTGGGCGGGATCCCAGAGGTCACTGTGAGGATCAGAGGTCCTGAGAGACGCTCGTCTGACCCTTGAAGGAGTCTTGAAGGATGAGTGAGTTCTCAGGCAAGGGGGGTCAAGGGAGGGCAGTCCAGGAGAAGGGAAAACTTACGCAGCGTGGCCTGGCGGTGTCAGGGGCCTGTCGTATCTGGGCGGTGGTGAGGCTTTGGGGCAGGGTGGATGTGGAGTGGACTGCGGGGTTGGGAAGCAGTGGGTCTGGAGAGCTGGATGAGGGCTGGGTGGAGAGGTCTCTGTGGCCATGTGGGAGTTTAGACCTAATTCCAGAAGCCATAGATCGAGGTTTTCAGCTGAGGAGTTGGCCAAGCCACTGTGGCAGCCCTGGACTGAGCTGGGGAGCAGTGTTCTCGCAGAGGGGCTCAGCTGAAGGGCGGGGGACGCCACAGCTTCCTGTGATCCTCCCCAGCCCCACACTGCCCACCCAGGCAGCATGTCCAGGGGCTGGATTCCCCCTCTTCAGCCCCCGAACTTGTCTTCATTTTTCTGTATTAGCGATTCAGTAGAATGTATAAATGTTTTCATTTTTCTCATTTTCCAGATTTTTCATAACAAACATATATGCCTTTTATAATCATAAAGCATGTTAAAAAATATATGAAAATTTAGAAAACCCAAAAACCTCTAAAGGAAATAAACCACTCATCATCTCATCACCCAAAAATGACTGTTAATGTGTCAGTACATTTTATTACAATCTTTTTTCCAGTAAATATATTTTTCAAAAATAGGGTTAGTATATATGTTTTGCAGTCTTTTTTTCGCTTAACATAAACATGGCTTTGTATCGTTATACTGAAATGGTACATTGTCTACATGCACCCTAATTTATTTAACTTTTTCCTAAATGGTTAACATTTAGGTTGGTTACGGTTTTTGCTCATATAAATAACACAGTTAATAAATATTCTTATAATTCTTTATGCATCTCTGATTAATAAGTTAGGATAGGGGCTGGCCCCGTGGCCGACTGGTTAAGTTCGCACACTCTGCTTCGCTGGCCCAGGGTTTCGCCCGTTCAGATCCTGGGCACAGACATGGCACCGCTCGGCAGACCACGTTGAGGGCGGCATCCCACATGCCACAACTAGAAGGACCCACAACTAAAAATACACAACTATGAACCGGGGGTCTTTGGGGAGAAAAAGGAAAAATAAAATCTTTAAAAAAAAAAAAGTTAGGATATATTCCTAGAAGTTTAATTAGGGTCCAAGAATGTGAACATTCTAAAGGTTGTATTTTGTAATATATTACTATATGTTGTCAAATTATTCCCCCAAAAGTAGTATCAAATTATACTCCCCCCAGCAGTATAGCATCCTCTCTATATGCTCAAAGCATCCTTCCCAGTGCTGGGGACTGCCATTTTAAATCTTTGCCAGTTTGGTAAGAACTGGCAAAAAATATATATATAATCTTGTTTTAATTTTGTTATCCATTATCAGTGAGTGAACTTTTTTCCATATTAGCCAATTGTAATTCCTTAATTTTTAATTTACTTCTCTTCACCAATTTCATACTTCAGTGTTAATTCTTCTGTATTTATTTGTGAGACTTCTTTATCTGATGAGGCCAGCTAACATCTATGGAGCACTTACCACGTGCTAGGAAGATGTTCGTGTCTTACGTGCATTACCTCAAATGATTCTCAGAATAACCCTATCAGGTAGGTACAGCTTTAAATTCCCATTTTACACATGAGGAAAGGGGCACAGAGAAATTAAGTAGCTTGCCCACCGTCTCACAGCAAATGAGTGACAAAATTGAAATTTAAACCTAGACAGCCTGAATCCAGAGACCTATATGCCTAGCCATTTGTGTTATACAAATCTATTAACCTTTGTCTACCTTTATTTTGTTGTTCTATTTTGAGGGAGAAGTATTTTTTAATTAAGCTTGTATTTTAGAACAGTGTTAGATTTACAGAAAATTTCAGCAGATATACCGAGAGTTCCCGTAGACTCTACAAGCAGTTTCCCCTATTATTACCATCTTAGATTAGTGTAGCACATTTGTTACAATGAAGGAAACCATCGTTCGTATATTATTATTAACTAAAGTCAATACTTTATTCATATTTCCTTAGTTCTTGTCTGATATCCTTTTTCTATTCCAGAATCCCATCCGGAATTCCACATTAGTACATTTAGTAATCATGTTACTTTTTAATATAAATAAACCTATCGTGTTTTCTTTTGGGGTTTCTTCCTCTGCCTTTATGCTTAGTAAGCTCTTCCCTATTGCAAGATGAGATAACTTTTCTCTTCTAGTTGTTTTATGACTTCCTTTTCTTTATAGTAAACTATTTACTCTATTTGAAATTTCTAGACTCCCTAGTGTAAGATAGGACTCTAACTTTTTTTTTCAAAATAGCTAACAAGTTAACTCCAGCACTAGTATTAAGTATTAAATAATCATTTCTTTTCTCACAGATTTGTAATACCGTTTTTAAAATTCAGCATTATAACCTCTCTTTCCTTCTAACACTTGATGGTTTATCTCTTTCCATTCTCATTCATTCAACAAACATTAATTGACTGCCTTCTTATGTTCAGGCACTGAATATTATTTATTACTTATGTAGGAATTTACATGACCAGAGAAAAGCATTTCTAAATGTTTAAGATCTGAGTGTTCATTTATAATACTGGGGGCAGGGCATTTGCCAGGGACTCAGACAAGTGGAGGTGACCTTGTGACTGGAGGGGAATGTGCAGAGCTGGGAAAAAAAGAATATTCATAATGGAGCTTTTCTCATAGATTTTGCAGCGACCAAGGTCAGTCTGCAGTCCATGTGAAGATTTCCTTTTCAACAGTGTAGCTTCCTGCATGGAGACAGTGGTGCCTTTGGACGCTCTCGGGTCGTCTGTGTGCTTTGTCACGCTTAAATGTTTCTTGGACAGTCTAGACTTTATTTTTCACAGGCATATGACATCAAGTCCTTGCAGATTTATATAAGGAGTGGCAAATGGTACACCACTGTTCTCTCCTCTTCCTTTCCCAGCTTTTCTACCCCTGGAGACTCGGTAACCTTGGGGAGAGAGACTTCTTCACTTTGACATTTCTTCATTCTCAGAATTCTTACTGTTAAGGATACTTTGGATGTAATTGGGTTTTCTTGCCTGTACATAGTACAGTTTCACCTTGACCAATCCTTTGGTATGTCTGCTGCAACTATTATTAATAACAGTTGTAGCAAATGAAATTATATTTGGCTTGCTTAAATTTAGGGGCATCACATGGAAACTTGAAAGTCATGGCTATTTTCTGAAAGCGGGATAGTTCTGGTTCTAATATAACCGTCATCTGTCTTGTGCTGTGTGTCCCCGTAAAAGCCTGACAGCGTGGCATGTCACTGGTAAGGCAGAGAGCTCCCAGGAGTCTTGCCGAAATGCTTTGCTTTAGAGCATTAGCTCTTAAAACTTCTTTGGGTCACAGATCCCTTTGATAATATAAAACTTTTATAGGCTTTCTCCAAATGAAAATACACATACAGACAATATACAAAAGTTAGGAGTGTCCGAGATCCTGAAGCCTACGCATTATCCAATTTAATCTTTTCATGGACCCTATGAAAGAGATATTATTATCTCCATTTTTCAGATGAATAAACTGAGACCTGGAAAAGTTGAGAAACTGAGGCCACAGAGCTAGTTAATGGTGGAGCTGGGATTCAGGTCTAGTGAACCTGGCTGAAGCAGAGGCAACAAGCTTGCCAGTCATTTCCAGAGGGGGTTTGCCACGTTGGCAACTCATTAACCAGCAGAGGCTTCTGTTTATCTGCTAGAAAATAAGTTTTTATGGCTCTTTCCCTACTGATAACATAGTTTCAGGAAAGTAAATGAGGAAACATTGTCCAGCCCATTCTGTAGATAAATACTTGTCTACTGTATTGCATTTACACAGAGCTGAGAGAATGCCTCTCCTGGGTTTCTTTGCTGTGCGTCTTGCTTTCCTAACAACTGCAAAATGTTATGTTTCTATGGCTACATCAAAATTGTTCTTAAATAGAGGTTTGAGAAAACAAAACTAGGAAGGCTTGGACAAGATATAATGGTGGGAAGATGCCTGGCATTTTACCTGCTAGGCATCACCTCCTAAGCATTTTTCCGAGTCTGATAGGGTCTTCTTGTCTCTGTCCCCTCCCTGGTTCCTTGCTTTGCCTTTCAAACCTATGTAATGTATTCACTGGTTTCACCATGTGTGAACCTGTGGTTCCTAATGAATGTCCAGTGGCCCATAGTGGTGACATTTGAGAACACCAGTCAAGTTCTGAATAGCATGGGCCACCTTTACAGTTGACATCTGAAGTGGAGGTTGGCAGATTTTCTTTTTTTTGTAGAAGAAATTTTTTTTTTAAGATTTTATTTTTTTTCCTTTTTCTCCCCAAAGCCCCCCGGTACATAGTTGTATATTCTTCGTTGTGGGTCTTCTAGTTGTGGCATGTGGGACGCCGCCTCAGCGTGGTTTGATGAGCAGTGCCATGTCCGCGCCCAGGATTTGAACCAATGAAACACCGGGCCGCCTGCAGCAGAGCGAGCGAACTTAACCAGTCGGCCATGGGGCCAGCCCCAGGCAGATTTTCTTGAGGACGAGATTAGAAGAAATGTGCCCAGACTTCAGGAGTGGCTGACAAGAGCGGGAGGAAGAGAGACAGAGGTCCTGTAGTCTAGAGTCGGCCTCCTCCCCTCTGCTACCTCCCTGCTGCTCCTTGCCAGGGGGAAGGTGCTATTCTCCAGTCCTCCCACCAGGGGGCGCCAGCTACCAGCCCCTTGGTTTTTGGCGGAGGTCGGCCTGACTGAGGGTGAGCAAGACTGTTTCTTCAGTCATCGCCTTTACTGGGGTAAAATGAGAAGGTCGTCTGATACTAACTTACAGTACATGTAGGAGAAAAGAAAATAGATTAGGGAATGAGGGAGGACGAAACTGAATTTTTGATCCTTCCATTTCCTTTTGCTGGCCAGGGTCCTCCTGTCATGGGTGTTATTTCTCTTCACTCCTCCTAATAGCATGCTTCAGATCGTAACTAGCGGCTTCCGACAGGTCGGAAGTCTTCCCCTGCCTTCCTGTTGTTCATTGGTGTTCGCTGGTTGAATTGCAGCATGAACACCCTGTGTTAGATGCAGAGGGTGCTCGTTGTGGCTTTTTATATTTATAGAAATAGAAATCTTGAAGAATTTTGAAGAAATTCTCTTCAAAACGAATTTGTTGATTCAGTGTGTGGCAGAACTTTCTGGTGCCCTCTGGTGGCTGCTGTAGCTCCCGGCTGGTAGCTGTACAGCAGACCAAGGCTTTCTTCATAGAGAGAGACAATGCCAATCCTTCATTAACAGGAGTGGGTTATCCCAGCTCCTGAGGAGAGTTCCCAGAGACCAAAACCCACACAATCCCAATACTTACTCGACTGGCTCTTCCAACATCTCTTTTTCTCGGTTTTTGTTGCCCTAGGCCTACACTTTTTAATTTCTCCTTGTCTTTCTCATTTGGCAGCCCTTTCTCAGTTGATGGTCTTGTTCTTTAAGGTAAAAGCTATTTTTATATCTCTGTAATTGTCCGTCTTGTTTGATTGATTCCATACCCCTGTATGAATGGTCAGTGGGGCTAGGAAGGGTCTGATGTTGGGACTAAAGTGCTTGTGACTGTGTGTGTGTGACTGTACGTGTGTGTGCGTGTGATGTGTGTGCGTGTGACTGTGTGTGGGAGGTGTATGTATGTATGTGTGGGGATGGTGTGTCTGTGTGACAGTGTGTGTGATGGGTGTGTGTGTTTGGGGGGGGGTCACTGTGTTTGTGACTCTGTGTGTGAGTGTGAACGAGTGTGCACCTGTGCTGCCCGCCCTGAGTTTCCCACAAATCCTTCCTCACGCGCCGTGACAGTTTCCCCACCGAGATGCCAGCAGACTGGTTTCCCCTGCTGAGCCGAAGAGCGCGTCCAGGGCTGCCTTGCACAGAGCGTGAATGCTCTGGCTGACAGCCGCAGCTCCCAGGTTTCTCACCTTCTTTCCAAAGCGGAGAGGATTTTCGATGCTGCATTGTTTCTCAGCATGAAAATATCTCCCCAGGAGCCGCCGCTTTCCTGCCTTCCGAATCATCTCGAGGAGGGCTGGAGGGGAGCGGTTCACGTTTCTGCTCTGCAGCCAGTAGCACGGCGCCCTCCGGTTCTCGCTCGCGTCCTCCCCCCGCCCTCCCCCGCCCCTTCTCCCTTCGCAGGTCTGAAAGCCCTCTATGGAAGCGGAATCTTGTCGCTGCCTTTTTTGGTCATACTTGCGCTTTCCTCCTCGTTCCTCACTGGGAGGCTCGGGCTGGGTGAAGCCGGTCAGTTCCTTGCGTTGTGCTCTCTCTAACGTGCCTCCCTGCACGTCGAGTGCAGAGACGATCAGTCGTTGTCTCGGAGAGCCTTGCCCCTGCTGGAGGCACTCGGCAGATGTTTTTGAATGAGTGAGTTTAATTAGTGTGTGGATGCTGAAGGTAAAGCGATTCTGAATATCTTATTTAAGAAAAAAACCCTCAACATCTAAAGGGAGAAAAGAGAGACTCCAGCACAAGGGCACCTTCACATCTCTGAGAGTTAGGGCATTTCTTTAAATTTGACCCTTGATGGTGTTGGCGAGGGAGGGAGGATTCTGGGAATATCTGAGGCCACTTTTTACCAAACAGATGTGCCAGGAGCCTTGGAATGAAGCTGAAGAATGCTGCCACACAATCTCGGTGTATCCATTTCTGGCACCCACCGGCCTGGGAAATGTGTCTGCCAGCCGTCATTACTTGAGGCTTACCGAGTGTCTTAAATAAAGGGATTATTGAACCAAGAGGCCAGTGACTAATGAGAATGCCCATCATGTTGGCTAATCCCAGCGCAGAGTCACATTTCTGCTTGTACTGTCCACTGATATCGCCCAAACACACTCAGCCTGTGCCCTGGTGACTGCTGTTACTATGTAGAGGTCATTTCTCCAATGGGTGGCTCCAGCAGGCAGCTTTTCGAGTGACTCCCTCCCTGAGGATGCTGAATTTTCCTCAGAATCCTGCTGAAGGGGTCCAGATTTGATACAGGAAATAGGAGGGTAGTGGTGAAAAAGTTTGGAGAGGTTGTCAGGAGGCATAAGTTGGATGGCCTTGGGTCATGTGCTCTTTGCTGAACCAAGTGTGGGGGTGGGGGATGGGGGGTTGTGGTGGGGTGTGCTGTCTAGTCAGGCCTGAGTCACCTTCCCACCCCTGCATCAGGAGCTATCCAAACCACAACCCTGCTGGGGGGAGGGCGCCTCAAAGAAAATAGAGATTATTCCTGGAAGAAGGGGGAATGAGGTTAGGCAGACAAGAATCAGGAGTCCCTCTTGCAGCTGTAATTCAGCTGTTGCAAGTTAGCTGCTGGTGATGCTGTGGACGCATGAGTTTTGCTGAGGTAATTCAGAATGTTATGGATGAAAGGAAATAGTAACTGATATTCAGCCCATAAATACAATTTTAAGGAGGAAATATTGAACTTGCTGTTGATCAAAAAGCTTTTTGTCTGTAGTGTGGAGCTTAGAGACACATTTCCTGTATAGAGAGTGAGGGTCCATGGTGTGACTGAAAACACACTGATTGAAGGGAGTTTAGCGAGCATCCTGTATCGGCTTCACCTGGAGGGCACGCAGGTGGCTGGGCCCACCCCAGCGTGTCTGATCCAGTAGGGTTGGGGTGGGGCTCTAGGATTTGCCTTTCTAATACCCAGATGCTGCTGATGCTGCTGGTCCAGGGACCACACAGATGGTATTCCTGATTTAAGGCAAAGGACTTAAACACTTCATTTCCAAAAAAGAAAGAAAGGAAGGAAGGCAGGGCGGGAAGGAAGGAAGTCAGTTAGCATTTCCGACAATACGTTACAGGATGTTCAGGCTGCATTAACAATCAGATGTGTTCGCGTAAAACCAACAATGGCATTTCATTTTCACCTATTTGCCAAAGTTTTAGGAGATTGACTGAACTCCATGTTGGTTAAAGTTGAGGGAAAGACTGTCGGATACACGTCGTTTAACAATGTAAACCAGTCCAACCACTCTGAGGCCATTTGGCTCTATGTCTCCTAATATAAAATGTGTGTGTTTTGACACTACAATCCCGCTTCTAGTTTTAACTCTTAAGAAATAACCATATATGTGTAAAAAGATGTATGCACAGGGTTGTTCATCACCATTTTGTTTACAATGAGGAACAATGAAGCCCCTAAATATCCCTCCATGGGAGCAAATTATGTAAATTACGTAGACACACAAAGGCTTGTTATGCAGCTCAGAGAAGAGAGCGGAAGCCTGGGCTCTGCAGGGCTCCAGAAGGGCCTTGGCTGCACGTCCTGGTTCCACTTCCTCCCCTAAGGAGCAGAGCTATGATGAAAACAGGAGTAGGGGACAATGTATATATTTAAATGCCATTTCTTTAAAGGTATCTGTCCGTCTGTCTATCCGTGCTCCTAAGGACGGGCTTATGTGTATGTAAGAGGTGGATTTGGAAGGTTTCGTCTATTCATTCAGTCACTAAATATTACTGAGCAGACAGAACAAGACAGACAAGGTGCTTTGTGTTCACGAAGCATACTTCTAGTGGGGAAAGACAGATAATAAGTAGAAAAATAGGAATAGTTGGATTTCACATGTAAAAAGTTCTTTCCCACTCCACCAGCCTCAGTGCTCACTCACTTCGCTGTGGCCACACTGGCCCCAAAGCAGAGGCTCCCATTCCCTGTGCTGGATGCTGTTACCCCCACGCTTCCCAGGTGCATCCCTCAGGCCTCTGTGTGTCACCTCCTCAGAGCGGCCTCCCTGATTTATGTCCACTAGTCCCCCCATGCCACCCCCTGGCATTTCTCATAGCCCCCTGCACTTTGCTTACTTATCATGCACGACAGTTTGTAAGTTACATATTTCTTTCTTTGCTTACTAAACTCAAGCTCCATGAGGGCAAGAACTGGGTCTGTTTTGTCATAAAATTTGTGGAATGATTAAATGAAAGAATGAAGAGATGTATTATTTTGCCTTCAACAATAAAGGTATTTTAAATACTTTTACAAACAAAGCACAGTGTTATTTGTATATGAAAGAATTCTTCGCTTTACAAAATAGTTCACGTTGCTTTTTTTTCCCCCTCCCCAAAGCCCCAGGACATAGTCCTATATCCTAGTTGTAGGTCCTTCTGATTCTTCTATGTGAGCCACTGCCACAGCATGGCTACTGACAGACGAGTGGTGTGGTTCTTCTCCTGGGAACCGAACCTAGGCCACAGAAGCGGAGCGTGCCAAACTTTAACCAGTGGGCCATCAGTCCTGGCTATCTCGTTGCCTTTTAAAATGAGGTGAATTTCGGGGGTAAGTTGTATCTCTTTTACACACACTAAGGGTGCATACCCTTTAGGTTTGGGGAGAAAGCCTAGAATTCACACTTCCACCAGAGGTCCTTGTCCTCATCCTGCAGACTTTGGTGGCTGAGTGCTCCCTGTGCAGTCCTTCCCGTTTTGGGGACTCATCTGCTTGTCTGAAAACAAGGATATTGAGCCCACTGATCTTTGGCAAAGGTCCTTTCCAGCTAAAAATTCCTATGGTTCTGTGAGATCTGGGACGGATGCTTAGGTTTGGAGTCAGTGACTTATCATTTGTTCAGAAAACAATTTAAAACAATACCTTCCACTCGGTAGCTCTCTATGCCTTGGCCAAAGGAAATAGAAAATACATATGATTATATATCCTACGTGATGAGGTACCAAGAAGAGCAGTAAGGATAACGTTGCTTCTGGTAATTCTGTCAGATAATACAACACAATAACTTGACCAGTTATCAGTCCATAAGAAAATGTTTCTAAAAAAATATTTTGTGGGTGAGTGCTAGAGATCGTCACTAACACCAATTAGTGTTACAGCCAAAGAACAACAATGATTAATTCGTTTATAGAAGGTGGGTCAGTTATTATTTTAGCCTTTGAATTGGGAAAATACTCATATCTATTATATAGTATTTCTAGACTGATTAAATTATGTTATTTTTCCAGGAAATCTCCCCAAAGAAGATAATATCCTTTGTATAATATCCAAATCTATTCTGCCTGGAAGACTTGGCCTTTGTAGGCACCCAGGTGTTGACTCCCTGCCCACTGCAGCTTTCTTGTCCACACCCATCATCTTTAAAGATGCAACTGCCTAATTGCCAGAAGTGCAGTATTACAACTCAAGTCGTTACAGGAGGGGGAGGGTGGGCTCAGTCCTGCTTTCAGGAGAGTCTCCTGGTTGGGGAATTTTCTGGCCTGAGGAAAAATGATGCCACTGAGATATAAGATGAATTTTTGAAGGAACCTAAGTATAATCCTGCTTCCAGTGATGTGCAATGAAATTTAAGGCAAGGTCTTCCCATATAGCCATCTAAGGGAGTTTAGATGCTGAAATGCCCGAAAAGAGGTTGTATTGTTAAGGGGAGGAGGTAAGAGCGCCATAACCAAGAGACCCAGCAGTACAGTGGCGCAAAGATGGACTTTTATTTCTCTCTCACTTAACAGTCCTCAGATGGCAATTCATATAGGGCAGCAGGATGCTCTGCTCCATAGGGTCAGCCTGGCCTGGCTCTGCCTCGTTGTTCCACCATCTCCCAAGTGCGGTCCTTGTCCACACAATAGAAGCTGGCTAACCCCCAGCCCACTGGACAGGGGAAAGAGGGTGCAGGGCAAGCAGTTTTCTTTTTAGAGACATTGCCCCAAAGTTGCATCTGCCACTCAGCTCACATCCCACAGGTCAGAACTGAGTCACAAGGTGACACTGAGCTGCAGAGCAAACAGGGAAGTGTGGCCTCTAGCTGGGTGGCTCTGTGCCCAGCAGAACCGAGGGGGTTCTTTCATCAGAAGAAATACGGAAATAATGGATGTGGGGGGAAGTTAGAACGTGCCGTGATGGTCTTGTAGAAATTCAAAGGGTCAGGGTACACTCGGCACACACTGCCGAAGCAGCATTACTGTTTTTCTTTTTTATCTTAATTAAAATTGTGTGTGTGTGTGTGTGTGTGTTTGTATTCACACCAGTACAGAAGGAATGGAGCCATAAGTTATGTTTTCCAATTTGTGTAGGAGATATCTTTTGACAGTTTTATCAAGTTTCCAATGGTTAAAATATTTCATTTCCTCTAGGAAGATAGAGGAGGTCAGTGTGACCCTCCCTCAGTATATCAGTGTGTTCACTTTCCACACTGAAGCCAGCTGCCCCAATCCTGAGCCACTCTTTTGCCCTCTGGGCATGGTTGAATTTACCATGAAGCTAGTGAAGCTTAAACTTCAGGACCTCTCATTGGCGGAGGCCCCCTCCCAGGTCTCCAAGGGGCCCAGCATTGTGTTCACAAGGTCTTTTTGTATTTTATTAAAGAGAGCTCCCCAAACTCTTAAGCTTCCTGCTCTGCAAAGTCAGACCATGGCAGCCTCTTCCAATCCCCCACGCCCCACTGAGTCCCCCCTCAGTTCCCACTTTTTCCCAGAGGGGAAGAGGCTCCTAGTAGTTCTAACTGCCTCATCAACATAGTTTCTTGGAAGAAACCACCCTAAAGAGAAATACACCAAAAGAGAGAGCACCCCAAAGAGAGACGCTGAAATTGGTTCTTTCGCATCTTCCGCTTAATAAAGTGCCCCTTTTATGTCCTGCCCCAATTTTGTGTGTCTTTCAGGACTCTCATGTGTATCAGGAGGAGTCCCTGGAGAAACTCCCTTTGGATGGCACCTTGGCCCTCCAGGCAAATGCCTCCTTGTAATCAGGGTCACTCTCTGGTCACCAGACTGTGGGTCTCTGACGTTAGACCCACAGGCTGCCCACTGGGCCTTCTTCCCCTTTCCACCACTGTACGTCCTCCAAGCTTGCTGCTGCTTGTAGTAATCTGTGGCAGGTCTGGGCCGCATGTGAGGGCCTCTTTGGTTAGAACTTCCTTGTAACTGTTGGAGGAAGAGAATCTTCTGTGGGTTCCACTTTCAGATTTGAAAATTAATCTTTATCAATTAGTGTAAAGCATCGTTCCTGGAGTGGAGCTTGACTGTAAATGGGGAAGAGGACGGGGAGAGACGGGCACAGATACGTACACATGCGTAAGTTTGCATATAGTTTCAAGGAGATCCCGGTCTTCTGAAACCCTTCCTTGCTAAGCCCAGATCAGGAGCCCTTCTAGAGGTTGAAAATGTAGCCAACTTAACCTGTTTAAGAAAAAAAAAAACGCAGTAATAATACCTTCCTCATGAGACTGTGGGGCAAGGGGGTGGGGATTACATGAGATAATTCACACGAAGCGCTTAGCACAGTGTCTGATGCACAGCAAGCAGTTATCATTGCTCCCTTCTCTGTCGGGGTTTGGACGATCTTACCGGTTTTCATGAGTTCCTGAGATAAAAACAATACTAGCTTTTGGCTGCTACTATTTTCCGCAGCCTGTCGATTTCCTTTTTCATTTGAAGGCAGACATGTAGAAGCTTTATGCTTCGTATGCAGCCAAATCTGCGATCTCTATTTTGTGTGTGATTTCATTAATTACTTCGAAGTTTGGACAGTCATCCTTCCGACAGAGCTTTGACAGATTCTGTTGCTTCTAGGTTGTTTTCTCTCCATGGTTTGATTTTTATTATTTAGCCATCTAATCCATCTGGAGTTTATCTTGGTCTGTGCTCTGAGGTAAGCGTTTAACTTGATCTTTTTTCCCCGTTGCCGACCAATTACTCTCCAACCATTCATTAAATAATCTTCTCTTCCCCACTGCATTGTAACATCCTCTTTATCACATCATAAATTCCTCTGTCTTGTAGGGTCTTCTTCTGGGCTTTCTGTTCTGTTTCACAGAACAACGATATGCCTATTTTTACATAAATGTGTCAATATCTTATAGACCTAATCCCCTCTTGAGTCTTTTTTTAAAGAATCTAAAATATGCTCACCAGTTTATTTTTCCAGATAAACGTTTGAAAAATAGTGACAAATCCTAAGAAAAACCCCCTAAGAATTTTCATTGAAATCACATTAGACCTAGAAATTAATTGGGTAGTATCGCCATCTTTACAATATTTACCTTTGCCAACTTGGAACATTATGTCTATCCGTTTATTCAGCCAGTCATTTAGCTTACATTTATTAGTGAAGAAAATGAGTGATGTGTTAATATTTGGAGTTTGAAAAAATTTTAACACACCCAAAAAGGACATGTTTCCCCTCTCCTTGCTTCGTACTATAACAAAGAAGTAAAAGGACATATTTTCCTTCAATTCTCACACACAGTATTCAAACCCAAATACAGCAGTTAAACTTTTTCTCTAAAAAGATAAAAGCTGGGCCAGCCTCAGTTGCCTAGTGGTTAAGTTCAGCGCGCTCTGCTTTGGTGGCCTGGGTTCGGTTCCTGGGCATGGACCTACTGCTGGGTTAACAGCCATTGTGGTGGTGGCCCACATACTAAAAAGTAGAGAAAGATTGGCACAGCTGTTAGCTCAGGGCAAATCTTCCTCAGCAAAAAAAAATAAATAAAAGCTGGAAGTAACAGGAGGCTGCAAAGCATGTCATGGAATTTCCATCTTAGTTTCCCATCTTTTTCTCTCTTAGAAACACAGGAAGATTATTGGTCACAACAGAGTTACTATAATGAAATCCTCCCATGTCCCCAGAGTGGGGACATAGAGGAGTAGGTGTCTCAGATATTTTGGAAAACTTTTTGTGGTTTTATTCTCTCTTCTGGGTGCACACTTCTCCCACATCCTCCTACCAGTGCATCTCGGCTGCCCTTTCCAGGTGTCCCTCCAATCTGTTACTTCTAGCTTCTTAGTGACACTGATTCATAAATTGAAAATGGGGACATGTATTCACGAGGATAGTGAGTAGGATACTCGTTATCGCGATAATCTCGGGAAATCTGGGCCATGTCCTCAATGTTCTAGTCTTCCAGATGCAGTATTTGGGAGATTTATTTTATTTCGGAGGTAGGGTAGAGGGAGTAAAATGTCTGCGAGAGAAGGAATATTTTTCTATTTCAATTTCCTAAATCCCTTCAGCCTCTTTAACTCAAGCCTTAGATTCCACCCTCCCCCAGCCCAGGGAAATGAAGTAAAGTAGATCTCTCAAATTTGGAGTGATGTTCACCATTGGAAATGTACATTCACAAACACCTTAGAAAGTTTCAGATGCTTTTCTTGTCTGAGGCTTTACATAGAAAGCTCTCTGATTCGGAGGGCCCACTTTTCTTTATGGCTGCGCTGCTAAAAAGGAACATAAGTTCAAAAGTTTTGTCTTCAGAAGAAAACAAAATCTGCTAAGTCAGTAATTTTGCAAGATGATATACCTGTTTAACAGGCTCTGTAATTGCAATAATGTTGTTTTGCAGGAAAAACCAAATATATCCACTGGAATAGAAGATATTTCTAAATTTAAAGATAGCTCACTTCTCTATGTGGATCTTTTGTGTTTAATTTTGGTTTGCTTGTTTTCGAGTTGGGATTTGTGGTAGGTGGTGGGAAGAATTAGGGATAGTGCTGGGGTTAATTTCCTCACTTAGAATGAACAGACTGGCCTAATTCTGTTTATGTCTTTTGTGCTCAACAGCTGTCTCTCTCATACTCTTACATCCCAGGGTAGAGAACTAAAGTGAACTTTCTTATAATAAAGTCAATAAACATAGTCATGATATCTGACGGGGATGAGAGAGAACCTCATAGAACTGGCTCTTAAGTGACACAAGGTTAATGTAAACACCATAAAACATATTTGCTTTTTTTTCCCGCTTGTCTGAAAGCTGACAGTGTATAACTCTGCTTTGTGGCAGTTCTGCTGTACAGCTGATTGTGACCTGGGTCGAATGGCATACTTTCTGGGGAAGTCAAACTTTACTTTTGTGATAGAGAACAAAATATATCAGAGGCTGGATCTGACAAGAGTTGCTCACCAGAGCAAAGCCGGGACAAGGGTCTGTGAGCAGGCCCTAGGTGGGGAGGTTGGCCAAGTCTTTAATGGATGCAATCTGGATCCCTTTTAATCTTCCTGGAGCTCTGAAAGAGTCTTAACTGTGGACATAAATCTAGCTTTTCTCTTTTTTAAAAAAAATTTTTTAAAAATTTATATTTATTATTTTTGAGGAAGATTAGCCCTGAGCTAACATCTGCTGCCAATCCTCCTCTTTTTGCTGAGGAAGACTGGCCCTGAGCTAACATCCGTGTCCATCTTCCTCTACTTTATATGTGGGATGCCTACCACAGCATGGCTTGCCAAGCGGTGCCATGTCCACACCTGGGATCCGAACCGGTGAACCCCAGGCTGCCGAAGCAGGACACTTAACCACTGCGCCACCGGGCTGGCCCTAGCTTTTCTCTTTTAAAAAATTACAAAGGAGCTTCTCTTTATGATCTAATTTTCAGTGTACATGCGTAGTACAAATTCCCTGATTTGGGTGTGTTTGGATAATGGAGGGAAGATTGAAATTCTGTGGGTGATTATGGCCTAGAGGTAAAGGATAACATCTGATCTTGCAAGGTTAAGACTGTAATGTTGACATTTGAATACTGTCGAGTGCCATTATTGAAAATGCTGTTCTGTACAGACATCAGCATGTTCTTGCCTGATTGAACTGAGGTGGGTCAGAAAAGCAGGCCTTGGCAGAGGCACTTCCTCACTGATGGAGATAGACATTCTGAGTTGTGACTTTACAGCCCGTGCCAGGTAGGCAGGAAGCCAGGACTGCAGCAGCAGCAACAAATTGAGAGGAGTGTCTAGCTAATGGAATCGCAAGGTACAGAGTGGCAGCAAGGGCATCCTGCTTTCTTCCAGTTTGAAACAGCGTGAAGGTACTGCGAGTCAGGAGACCAGGGCCCTAGGTTCAGCTCTGGCACTCATTAGCTGTGTGACTTCAGGCAGCTGGCTGCCCTTTCTGTCTCAGTTACCTCATCAGCAAATTGAGAATGAGAAAACCTGCCCCATTACCTGAGAGAATGCTTATAAGGACAGATGAAACTTTATTGATAGAAGGTACTGTTATCTTGACATCCTGGAGACCCTCTACATTGAAATATTCAAGAAACAAGTTAAGGATTGAGGGTGTGTTGGCTTGGTGAGTGAGGAGAGGACATTTGGTGATCCGGTAAATGGAGTAACCACACGCAGAGCATTCCCCACCACGTTGTGGAAACCTCAACAGTGAACAAAGTGGCTCTCAGAAAGCAGGGAGCAGCCGTGGGTGATGTTCTGGTGAGGTTCCATTGAGGTACCTCAACCTGGTTGCCATTAGCTGTTTGTTTCGTATGGGCCCGTGCTCTTCCTAAGCGCTTCGGAGCTGCCCAGCCACTTTGCTTACATCACCAATCTGGCATCTAATCTTGGTAACTTTTGCTCATCAAATTCCTAAAATGTTAGAAAATACATAAGAATAGATAAGTTGATGGGCTTGTCTGCCTGCCTGCCTTTCTGTTTTCTCAGCGGTCACTTTATCTCTGCGATTCCCTAGTGCCATCTGGGCCCCACGCTCCTCCCTGCCTCCTCCACTCCCTCAGCAGCATTTCGTACGTACACAGATGCCTCCTCACTCCACCGACTGTCAGAAACTCAGTTTCCTTAGCAGTAGTAGTCTTCTTCTCCTTGTACTGGAAAAGTGTTCTCCTTGTCCTCGGATTGCTCACAGCTCTGATGCTTATTGAAGACGTGGAGTGCAAGCTAAAGATACTAATTCCCCTTCTGCTTCTTTACTCTCTGGGGTGAGGCTGTCTCCCTTCTCTGGCAGTTTAGGGCAGGGAAAATAGCAGTTTCACAGGTCTCCCAGTCTTCACTCCTTCCATCCCAGCCCCCAGGTTGTTGCTAGAATGATCTTTCTAAGTGGAAACGTTACTTGCTCAAAGCCCGATGACTCCTCTCTGGCCATCCAGCCCCCACCAGCCCTGCAGGAGCACAAATGGCTGTTTGTCCTGCACCGTGTTGGCCTCCACAAGGTTTAAAACAATTTGAATTAGTAAGAACATTGAAGATTGGAAGATGTCTTATAAAATCCAAGACTTGTGTTTCTCTTGGAAGATTATTAAATGGCAACACTGGGCACCAGGAGCTGGGTGGGGCCACTGCTTAGCATGGCAGTGTTCTCCAGATAGCCCAGCTACCACCCAGGCCGTGTCAGTCCCTTACATTATCTGGGGACTTGTATTTGCTCCCCCCACTACAGAAGCATGTTCAACTTGGGTTAAGATCAACTCCTTAGCAGGTGTACAGGATCCTTCTCAATTTGGCCCCACCCTGCCTGTGTCCCTCACCTCCTGCCACATTCCTGCAGGCATTCCCACAGTAACTGTGCTACCAAATGGATAGTTGTTTGCCTGTTTGAGTTTGGTTTCTCATATGTTTTATTTCGTTTTATTTTTTACCAAAGAGACCCATTTTGCAGATCCCTGTGGAGCAGCCATTAGCAGCAAGGTGTGTGCCTGGCCTGGCCACAATTGTGGAGTGTTTATAAGGGGTTACATTTTAGATTTTCATGGTGTATTGATCCAAAGCTTCTGTGAAGGGCAAGAAGCAGAGGAAGGAAGAGAATAGATGGGGCCCTTTCTGTGCTTAAGATCATTTCCAAAACAAATACGTTTAATTTGGTTACTCGGTTATATATTAGCAGACATTCTGCTCTGCGAAGGTAAGGTGTAGCAGCAAAATGATGGTTTACCTTGGTTAGGATATCTGTTGTCAGACATTGCCCTTTCTTTCCCAGAATTATGGGAAAATTGATGTATCAGTTATCCCCATTACTTGTACTTCTAGACAATAAAATCAATTCAAGCTGGTGAGTAGTTACTTACTTTGTTGCTGTTCACATTAAGGCCAGGAGCTTGCAGAGGAGTGATTTTTCAGAAACTGAGCATTTGATTCTCTAGTTTCAGGAAATTGCTGTATAGGTTGGGCTTTATCTTACTGGGGCCATCGCTTGTCCCAGGTTCCATTCTGTGCTGGTTCAAAAACGTGACTTCCCCAGGAGTCAGGCTGTAGGAATTTGTCATCCTAGCCAAACTCATAAGGTCTATTTGTAAACTAGAATATTCCTTTTCTGCACATTTATGAAACACCTACTGAATGTGTGGCCCTGTCCTAATCTCTGGGGAAACAAAAATAAATCATAAATACGAATGTGGTCCCTGCTGTTGAGAAGCATATGGTCCAGAAGTGGGCTGAATATGTAAACAAATCGTTACGTACAGTGTGGTGAGTGTCGGGTGACCTTACATCATGGGGCGGCCTGGTTTATGTCTGTTGTCCTGGTGTAGCTATTAATAGGGTCCCCTATCAGAAGTATCTAAGGGCCACAGTAAAAATTCTCAGTGAATCTTTGGGGTATAGAGATGGTAGAAAGGAGGGAGAAATCAGCCTGCCTTCCCAGAGAAGACAAGAGCTGGGTGATGAAGGAAGTTTGGGTAGTCAAGGTCTGGGAGCTTGAGGTGGGGCGAGGGGGGAGGAAATGTGTAAAACTCTGCAGGCGAAAGGGAGATTGTTCCAGAAGCTTCGGTTAGTTGGTTCAACCTACTCATTGTTTCCCAGATTTATCCTGTGAAAAAAATTCCCCAGGACACTTGGTAAAAATACGGCTTTCCAGATCCTGCTGGCAATTTGGATTGTGTTTTTAAAGAAGCATCCCCGATGATTCTTGGACATTAAGGTTCAGAACTAATTCTCTACTGATTATGGCTAAGAATTCAAAGGGTGGGGAGTAGAGGAGAGCAGGAACAGCAAGACTAGAGCACAAGTCACAGATCAGCCAGGCAGGGGTGACCCTACATGAGAAAACCCTGAAAGGTAGAACCAGTTGGGGGACATTTACAGTAGATCTATGAAAAATGAGGAGTGCAACAACTATGTCAGTCACAACAGCAGAGGAATGAAAAGGTTTGAGAAGTAGTCGGGGTTGAATAAACAGAACCTAGTATATGCCAAATACTGATATACATAGGGTAATATTATTACAGGTAACACTTATGTCAAATCCAGGAACCTGGGGGACCTTATATTCTGAAGGTTTATGCAGTGAGCCATAAACCTAAAAATACTGACTGTTGGAGAGTCTTGTGGCACATTTCATGTGGACCTAAAAAAAAGACTCCTGCTTACTTTACACGTTTCTAGTCTCCAGAACAGTAGTGACAGTTTTGTTTATCTCTCGGGGGGGAGCTGGATGCATTCTAAAGCCTCCTGTCACCCCCACCCTTTTCTCGACACTCCAGGCAAACCCCTGCGCTTCTGTCATGGTAAAACTACCTGCCACGCCTTATCTGGCATTATTTTTGCTTTTGTTTTTGTTATGGAATGTGTAAGACACTCAGGATTCATGAACAATATATGAGCCAACCCCTTTCAGGGGGTCGGTCTGTCTCCTGGACTTTCAGCACGAGTTTGAGTTTGTTGCTAGATCCACCGCCACTCTGGGAAATTACAGTAGTACGAGAAACGCCTTCTCCAGCAAGGAGATCGTGAAGCCTGCTGTGCACTGGGCATTCTGAGAAGCAGTCCCTAAATGGAAAATGAAGAAACTCCGAGGAGAGCTCTGCTATTCCCCTCTGCCTTCAAACATAAAGAGGGTTTTTATTTGGAAGGCTGCCTTCACCAGGCCTGTTGGCATTCTGAAGCAGCTAACGAAGTCAGAAATCAAAGACTTGGGAGTTATGAAAAAAATCCTCAAAACGGAGAATGGAAAACCGATCAGGCTATAATTTCACGGGGCAATTTAGCACCCCTCACCCAAGACCTGGCCACGGAGCGTCCACGAGTGCGGACTGGGGAGGGACAACGCCTCTAAAATTCCAGTCCTTGGTACTCCTGTAGCGTTGCTGAGGGCTTTCCAAATCCTGGGAGGACAGGGTTGAAGGTGAACGGGCTGAAATCTTCCACGCTGTCAATGTCAGGGAGGAGAAAAGCACCAATCAACAGCGGCCTCAAAGTTTTCTTCTAAGGGGCTTAACTTCTGTGCGACCCGCTATCACCAAGGCCATTAAGTCACAGTAGCAGGATGAAAAAATAAAAATAAAAAATGGAGGAGGAAAGTCCAGCGGACACGGACCCAGAACGTGGGTCTCCGCTGCTGCGGCGGCTGACCGAGCTGTTGGGGGCGCCTGGGTCCTCGGCCCGCGGCCAGAGCCGCGCCGGGAAGCCCCTGCCCGCAGTCCAGGCGCGACCAGCGTGGCGCCGCGGGGGGGGATCCGGCCGGCGCGCCGCCGACTTCAAAGGCCCGGCGCCGCCGCCGCCCCCGCCCGGGCGCGCGAGTAGTACGGTCCGAGGGGGCGGCTCCTGGGGCGCGGCTCCCGCCGCAGCTGATGCGCGCCCGGCCGGCCGGAGGCGGGAGCCGGGAGCTGGAGACCCCGAGACCCCGAGACCCCGAGCCGGGCCCTGCGGAGGCCCCAGGAGAGGCGTCTTCCCGGCGGGAAGGGGCCCGGCGCGGGGGCGCCGCGGCCGCGCGGTTTGGGCAGGAGGACGAGGAGGAAGCGGCGCTGCCTGCCGGCGAAGAGGAAGCGCTCCACCCGGGCCCCCGACGGCGCTCGTTTAACCACATCCGCGCCTCCGCTGGAAACGCTCACAGGCGCCTGTCACCGGTTCCCTCCATTTTGAAAGGGAAAAAAGGCTCTTCCCCCTTCCCCTCCTCCTAGGAGCTGGAGCCGGAGGAGCCGCGCTCATGGCGTTCAGCCCGTGGCAGATCCTGTCCCCCGTGCAGTGGGCGAAATGGACGTGGTCCGCGGTGCGCGGCGGGGGCGCCGGAGAGGACGAGGCCGGAGGGCCCGAGGGCGACCCCGAGGAGGAGGACTCGCAAGCCGAGACCAAATCCTTGAGTTTCAGGCAAGTACACGCATCCCTGCCGAGATGCAAACGTGCTGCCATCCATCCATCTGCGGCTCATTCTGTGTGCGTGTGTGTGGTCGCCCACCCGCGTAACCATCTTCACGGCAATGCTACGTCCCTGCCCGTAACCAGGTCCTCGCTGTGCGTTCGGAAGTTCAGGATGTTCTGTCCTCCCGTGTATTTTCTTTCCCGCGTTTCAGTATGAGCTTTCTGAACCTAACGCAGAATCTGCAGTCTCTCCGCATCCCGGTCTGCCTCGGTCACTTTCTCTAAGCTTCAATCCCCCACCCCCCGCCCCTACACATAGACACACGCACATATAGACACTGTCGTTGATCACACCCGGTGGAACTTGGGGCCCCCACTGTGGGGAAGGAGTCGCTCCCAGGCCCTCCTGGGGCTCCACTGTGTCCCGAAAATGCAGCCATGGTAGAGAAGGTCGCGTGATGACAGGCCCCTGGCAGCTGGTGAGAAATGGTGGTCTCTGCTGAGCTGTCACCCATGTGATTGCGGAAGGCAGGTGACAGCATTTTCAGCCTCGGGCCGAATGAATTCCAAACAGGTAGAGGCCTGCCGAGGAAAAAGGCGACATGGAGAGAATTGCCTTAGTGTTTTAAGCGGGGGTGGGCGGCAATCTTAATTTTTAAGCCTCTGGGAAAGGGCTCTTGTGAGAAAAGGAGTCTGTTGGAAAGCGCTTTTTTTGGGTGTCAGAGGGAAAGATGACCTCAAAAATAAATGGTGCTGGAGAAAAGCTCCGGAGGATGGAGGAGATATCAGGGCGACAGGATGCCAGACAGAAGCCCGAGGAGGGCCCTGCTAGAAAACCCGCAGCAGCTCCCACAGGCGAGTCCGTGCTGAGGACCAGTGGGTTGTAAAGTTAGGCAGAAATCCTGGACTAGCCTTTGTGGATGTTTACATTCCTAAGGGTGTCGGAAATACCGTTGAAAGTGGTAATTCCTCATTTTTCCCCCTTGGCAGCTCGGATTCTGAAGGTAATTTTGAGACTCCCGAAGCAGAAACGCCTATCAGATCACCTCTCAAGGAATCCTGTGAGTCATCTCTGGGATTGGCAGGACCCGAGGCCAAAACCCAAGGTAAAGACAGACTTTCATTTTCTGGCTCTTTTGTTTTAAAATTTTGGAAATGTAAATGAGGGAAGGAAAAGTGTTAACTTTGGGCCACATAAAAAGGTTTGGATTGTCTCTCTGCTGAGAAAACGCTGCTTTGAAGCTGGCTTATTTGACGTGTTTTTTTGTTTGCGTTTTAGGAGTGTGGTGGTCAGAGGCTTTCTTTCCTAAGCAGTTTGTGCATTTGCAGTATGAGATTGTGGTTATCAGACATTCCTCCTGGGCCCATCCCCTCAGCCCCTACAAGACAAAAATGTGTGTAGTGATGCAGTGGTGGAGGGACGTAGAGTTCTGGCTTCACAAATTTCTCAGGCTAACTCACTTTCCACGGGGTGTGGCTGGAGACAGCAATTATAGATAAGAGTTGACTCTTTTAGATGAGGAATCTTGAGAGGCTTTTTCAGAATTGTTTACGTCTCCCTCTTTTACACAGCGATGGTGGTGAGCCCTCAAGTCTACCTAAGAAAACCTGGCGCTGAGATTCTCTCCTGGCCCCTCAGCCCAACCTTGAGCCTCCCCTTCATCTGCTGAAGCTTCTGCTGTTCTGCTTAATTAGTAGAAACCTTTTTTGTCATATGGGCAGTTTTGAGTAAAATTTCTCCCGTCCTGATAGAGTTCGTTTATCCGTTCACTGAATAGAATGTGCTGTAATTCAGCAGTGAAAGAGTCCTGCTCTCAAAGTTAACGTCATGGAAGGAGATGGACCTTTGAAAGGTTAAGCAAAATACATATGTCAGCTTTTGTCTTAAGTATCGTGGAGAAAAGTAAAGCAGGGGAAGGAGGGCAGGGGTATATGGGCTGGGGACAGGAGATGCTGAAGGTGAAGTAGGGGAGAGCCTTACTAATAAGGGGACTTGAGCAGAGCCCTGAAGGAAGGTTGAGGGGACAGCCTTGCAGATTCCTAGGGAGAGAACCCTTCTAGCAGAGGGAATGGCGTTAGCGAAGCACTGTGACAGGACCAGCCTGGGACAGGGTGAGGCCTTCTGGGGGAGGGTGGCACATGTTTGAGGACCAGTGAAGAGGCCAGTGTGGCTGGAGTGGAGTGACTGGCAGGGCGCTGTGGGAGCCAAAGCCAGCCAGGTAAAGGGCGGTCCAGAACATTTTGTAATGCTGTTTTGATTTTCTTTCTGAGTGAGATAAGCCGTGGAGGACGTGTTAGTTTCCTAGGAGTGCCTTGAGAAAGTACCACAAATTGAGTGTGTTAAAACAACAGAAATGTATTCTCTCACAGTTCTGGAGGCTAGAAGTGGGAAATCAAGGTGTGGAAGCACCATACTCCTCTAAAGGTTCTGGGGAAGAATCTTCCTCATCTATTTTAGCTTCTGGTGGTTGCCAGCAATTCTTGGTGTTCCTAGGCTTGTGGCAACGTAGCTGCAGTCTCTGCCTCCTTCATTCATGGCCACCTTCTCCCTGTGTGTCTCTGTGTCTTCACGTGGCATTCTTATGAGGATACCAGTCATTGAATTTGGGGACCACCCTACTCCAGTATGACCTCATCTCAACTCCATTACATCTGCAGAGATGCTATTTCCAAATAAGGTCACATTCGCAGGTATGGGGAGTTAGGACTTCAGCGTTATGTTTGAGGGAACACAGCTCACCCCACAACAGAGTGCTTTGAGCAGAGGGTTCGTGCTTTGACTTCTTTTTTAAAACTGCTAGCTGGCTGTTCTCTGGAGAAGGGATTCTAGGTGTCTGTCCTTTTTGCATGCTTTCTCTATTCCAGTGTCTGTCACTGTCGCCCAACAGTGGCACATAGAGCCAGCTTTCAGTTATCCACTTACCTAGTTTTTGAACTGATTGCGACTTTTTCCTCCCAACAGTTGCCGTATTTTATTGTTTAGTAACTTCTTCACAGGTCTCCCAGGGAAGTCAGGCTCTCTGGGATAGACTCCTGATGGAGCTGGAACTGTTGGTGAAATGAGAGCAGCTTTTTGTGATTTGGTTTTACTTCACAGTGTGGGCTGCATTCTGTGCTTCCCCTGCTGAGAATTCAGCACTGCCCTCACCTTGCCCCTGGCTGCTTTTCCCCTTTGTTTTAGGCAGAGACTGCGTGGGAACAGGCAAGTTTATGTCTTGGGGAACCTGCATGTGGACGCTGCTCTGTAGCACTCTCAGTGACGGAAGATGTCGCTTGCTCTTCAGGCCTTCCCTTTTCTTCTCTCTAGATTGGCACACCAGAAGGGAGATTTGCAAGTTTCAAAGGACTATTTTGTGGCCTTCCTATCAAATTTGAATAAAGCTCACAAGACAAGTTGAGTAGCTGTTTGAAAGCCTCTTTGAATTGCCCTCAGCTAGGGCCAGCCCCTTCCTCACCATTCTGGTAGCTGGTAGTCTGATTCATCCTGACAGATTCTTTGCTAATTGAATAGAGGCCTGTATGGCCAGACCCCCAGAGCCATAGAGACCCATTTGTTTGGTCCTTCCTGTGCCGCTGACTCATTATTACAAATTTTGGTAACTTCCAGCTCACACTCTGTTTTTCACTCTCTCTAAAAATTTTTCTTTTAGAGAGTCATGGACCAGGAAAGCTCTGGGACGCAGTTCATGATTCAGACCACGTCTATGGTGGAGGGGTGGGAGGGGGGTGTACAGTCTAGGAAACAGCCGCTACCTTTTGTGAAGTCTCTCAGTTTAGGGTCTTTAAATAATAGGGTGGTTGCTCCTCAGCCTGGTAGTGTCCTGCCTTCTAGGGCGCCTTCCACCCATCCTCTAGAGCTAGTCCTGAGTCCTGTTGCTGGCCGTGTCCACAGGAAATGTGAGAGTACAACCAAAGAGGAGGGCTGAGCAGGGCAGATATCAGTGGGCAAAAATCCCTGGGGAGTCATTTCATGTTGAAGTCTAATTCCTGGGTCTGGATGGTTCTCTTTCTCCCCAGATTGTTGATTGTTTGGCTCCTGATAAAGTTAGTCTGTCCTGTTTCAGTGGTTCCAGAACATGGTGGGACAGCAGGTGTAGATTATATGAGACTGTATCTTCTGGAGAGATGACTTATGAGTTGTTAGCTAGCCATGGGTCGGAGTTAACGCATGTAGAAGATCCTGGCTTCCCAGTGTATGGTGGCACTCCAGTGTGTGGCCTGTATCCTGTATACCATACCCATGGCCCCCACTGTAACGTCTTTCAACTCAGGGAAGCTTCGCCATCTATTCTGAAGTCAATTTTTGGAGGGGAAGTTTTTTAGGGACTTACAGTATCTGAACTCTGTAATAACTCTTCTTAAGACAGAGTTGTATGTCATTCTCGAATTAAAACAGTGGATGAGGTTGTGGGGGGTTTTTTAAGCCACAGATAGAAGCCAGTTCAGTCTAATGGTAAAATAAAACTATAGCCCAAGAGGTTTCTTGAAGATACCAGAGTGGTGGCTCCAGTGTGTCTGGGCTGGTGGTTCTGTGTTTGCTGTCTGTCTGCCTTCCCCCACAAAGGGTGTTTAAGCTGCTGCTGTTGCTGTGCTTTTTGCGGGGAGGTGTGCCAGTGAGGAGACGTCACCTAGGAGAGGACTTGAAAGAGGTACAATCTGAAATTCAGTGTTTTAGCCTGTAAAAGCTGCAGCGGATATCCTTTGCTACTGGAGCCTCCCCACTCCCCTGTATTTACCCATTGTTACCTTTCTTTGAGAAAGAATCTTAACTCATGCTGAAGCTCTCCTACGCCCTTGGAACAACAAGTTAAACCTATCCTGTTTGATGTGTTAATTAGATGCCTGGAAATTTCAAAGACGTTCTGTAGTCCTCCCAATAGAAGGAAAGAGATAAACAGGATCAGTCCGCAGGTATTTACTGCTGGAGGCCTGTGGGGAGTGCAGGGTTGTTTGTTGACGCAGTTTTGGTAGTCTGGATCAGGAATCAGCAAACTGTGGCCCGGAGACCTCATCAGACCTGCTGCCTGCTCTTGCCTATCATTGTTCTGCCCTGCAGCTAAGAATTGTTTTTACATTTTTAAGTAGTTGGAAAAAAAATATTTTGTGACGTGAAAATTATATGAAATTCACATTTTTAGGGTCCTTAGAGTTGTGTTGGAATGCAGCCACACTCGTTCATGTAGGTGTTGTCTGTGGCCGCTTGCACAGTACAGTAGCATGGTTGAGTGCTCAGAACAGAGACCAGATGGCCAGCAAAACCCTAGAATATTTACTCGTTGGCTCTTTACAGAAAAGTTTACCAACCTAGATCCACACTTAGGACAATTTCAGTAAAAAGTACAAAGTTTAAGTAATTTAAAAAGGGCAGCAAGGCTATACCTGATTAATTAACAAATGGGTACTGGGTCCCGTTGGTGTAGGCTATATGGTCTGGGAAGTCTTTAGGGAGAAACTGGTTTGGGTGGCTGTTTGTCTCCCTTGCAAAACAGAAATGATGTGGTTGGTCTGTCAATGTACCTGATTTTCAGTTGACTAAAAGATCTGAGGAGTTACGAAAAAAGGAAATTAGGGAAGAATGAAGAGAATTTTGGAATCATTTGCTACAAGTACAAACATATAGACTTAACTTTTGCCCATTAAGTATTTTCAGTGTAACTTTGGGTGTTTGAGAATTTGTAATTTGACTGTTTATATAGTAAACTGTTGGTATATGTTGTGTGGTTAATAAGGTATATTTATTGGAATGCTTTAGACTGTACATATATAAGACCTAGAATGAAGATCTTGTTCAGCTCTATGCCTTCGATTTTCAGTTTTCAGGATTTGGGTTACATGTATCAGCAAATATAGTGCAAACTTTTTTTTTTCGTGAGGAAAATTGTCCCTGAGCTAACATCTGTTGCCAGTCTTCCTCTTTTTGCTTGAGGAAGATTGTCTCTGAGCTCACATCTGAGCCACTCTTCCTCTATTTCGTGTGTGGGATGCCACCACAGCATGGCTTGATGAGCAGTGTATAGGTCTGCACCCAGGATCTGAACCCATGAACCCCAGGCCGCCAAAGCAGAGCAGGTAAACTTAACCACTATACACCGGGCTGGCCCCTGTACAAACATTTTTTGTTAGGTGTTCCAGTCAGTCTATGAGTCTGGTTCTTCTGGGGAGTTAGTGTGATGTCCATGTGGGAGTACCTCTTCTTCTTATGGTGCTCCTCCCAAAGAGAATGCCTTCTTAGGGAAACAAGCATAGTTTTTCCAGCAGAGACCTCAGAGAGTACGGAACCACCGTGTTTTAATAAAGAACTCAAGGGCAGAGGCAGGGGCAAGGTCTGCCTGGCGAAAGTAAAGATTTTTGGTGACTGTCAAAGCAGTATTTTTCTTGTAAGATGCATAGTAAATTCAAGCCCTTCCTAAGAAATATTATAATGGTCAAACTCATTTCAAACTTTCATTCTTCCATTTGGGGCTTACCTGAGCATCAAATAAAGCAATATAGCTTACCTTGATAGTTTCTGGTGGTGGAAGCATTCTCTACGTGTGTGTGTGCGTGAGTGTGTGTGTAAACCCTTCTAAAATTGTGTTTCTACCATTTAATTCTCCACCTAAACAATGGTTAAACATTGAAATTAAAGAGTAGTCATAGTGTCTTTTTCAAGTGACCAGTAATACTGTTCAAAGGAAGTCCTGGTGGTATGAACCATTTTGTCACAATCTCCTACACTCAGATTAGTAACAGGAAAATTATGGTTTGTCCACCCAAAACAGCCGTCTTAGTGGGGATTTGATAACTGAAGGTTACTAAATTGTCCGATAACTGTCAATGTTAGGCCTGGAAAGGGATTGCTGTTTGTAAGTTCAAGATCTCACCCTCACCTTTGCCTGTACATGAACCTAATTTTATGAGTTCATACAAACGTGATTGGATCCCCAGGGGTTAGATTGATGATGGCTAAACTCACAAGGGAATAGTAACCGAATGGAGTGTTTGATTAATTCACAAGTGAAAAATGTAATTTGACGGTTCTGTTGGGCAGATACAAGTGTTCTCCTATCCAGTCCAGGTACCATCTTTCCTATGTCATTGCTGGAAATATAACAACAAATTACTGTTCTCTAGCTTTTCCACTGCAAGACTCCCACCTAGCAGCCCACCAGCTTTCTGTTTCAGCCTTGTTTATTGGATGTATTAGAAGCAAGTAGATTTTTTTTTCCAGCATCTTATTTGATTTTTATAACAATGATGCTATGAGATAGGACACGTGTTAGTTCTGTTCCAAAGATTGGGAAATCCAGGCCAGAGCCTTTACTACTAGTAGTAGGGCAGAGTGTTAAATTCAGCTTAAAAAAAATTTTTTTTTTGAAGATTTTATTTTTCCTTTTTCTCCCCAAAGCCCCCCGGTACATAGTTGTGTATTTTCAGTTGTGGGTCCTTCTAGTTGTGGCATAGTGGGACGCCACCTCAGCGTGGCTTGATGAGTGGTGCCATGTCCGTGCCCAGGGTCCAAACCAGTGAAACCCTGGGCCACCGAAGCAGAGTGTGCAAACTTAACCACTTGGCCACGGGGCCAGCCCTGAAATTCAGTTTTTTAAGATCACACATCCAGAGCTCCTTGGAACGTAGTCTACAGCTTCCCTCCCCAGTGAATGTGTGATTCTCTTCACAGATTGAAGAGAAGACTTATCAGAGGAAATAAAGGTTCTTAAAATGTTAGCTGGGCAGAGTGTGTGGTGGGGGAAAGCATCCTCTTAAGGATCCTAAGTGATAGTAATTAAAAAAAAATTCAGCAAAAAATTCATCCTCCACGTGTGTTAACCTGGCACATATAATGTATGAAGTATAAAATGTATTTTAAGAATCTCAAACGTCAGAAGTTTGCAGCACAATTCCAGAAGCAAAAGAAAAAAAACAAACCCAGCTTCCCTGGGTAAGCGGTGCTGTTAGATTGAAAACATTTTGCTTCTCTAATGCTTAGCTTCAGCTCGTCCGTGAGAAATAAAGAGGGGATGGGACACATTCAGTAATAGCTTTTGCTTTCCTTTGCCACCTGTGAGTCTTGGATGGGTGAGGAGAGGCAGGTGCATGGAGGTGTGTGCAGCCTCCCGGGACTCTGCAGCTATTTTGGGGTAGGAAGAGGAGTTTCTAAGAGAACTGTATAGTTATTTATTGCTGCATAACAAATTTCTCCAAACTTATTAGCAGCTTAAAACAATAAACATTTCTTATCTCCCATAGTTTTTATAGGTCTGGAATTTGGGAGCAGCTGAGCTGGGCAGTCTGGCTTAGAGTTACTTGTGAGAATGCAGTCACTATGTTGGCTGGGACTGCAGTCATCTAAAGCTTAACTGGGGCCAGAGGATCCTCTCCCCACGTCGCTCACTCATGCCTGGCAAGTTAGTGCTGGCTGTTGGTGGGAGGCCTCAGTTCTTCACCTCATGGATGAACCTCTCCATGGGGTTGCTTGAGTGTCCTTCCAGCATGGCAGCTGACTGCTCACTGAGCGAGTGATCCAAGAGCAAGATGGCAGCTGCAAAGTCTTTTATGACTTAGCCTTAGAAATCATACTCCGTTATTTCCGCAGTATCCTTTTGGTTACACATGTTGGTCCAAGGGCAAGAACACCTGGAGGTGGGACTCAATGGAGGCCATCTTGGAGGCTGGCTCCCACCAGGCCCTTAAACTTATACCAAAGGGTGTAATTCCAAAGACTGCAAAATGTTTTCATTACTCTCTCCCTCTGGGGCCTCTTCACTGCCTCCCCCACCCCTTCCTTTTGCCCCCTTTCTTAGGGTGCAGGAGCAGAAGAGGCAGGAGAAATAACATGGGCTTCAGCCAGGGTCTGTGTCCCATTGTGGAGGCGTCTCGTGCACTGGTGTGCCGGCTGCTGTTGCTCTCTCTGGAGTCTCCTCTCTTGCCGAACATTCCTCCCTACTTTTCTTTATCCTGCATCAGCTTCCCAGCTCTGTGTGGGTGGTTGCTACTTTGTGAGAGAGGCAGTTGGTATTTTGAATTCTCCAGTAATTATTTCTGAAGAGATGCACATTATGGTTGTTTGGCAGCAACAGAGTGAAGTTGCACAATTTCACATTTCTGCAGAGGAGCCCCATCTGTTAGCACGTGCTCTTTCTCTCCTTGCTCCTGCTGCTGCAATCTTGGGGAGGCCTTCTCAGACTTCTGTCTGTGGTAGGGGTTTCGACTCTATTTGAAATGTAACCTCAAACAAATCCAGATGCTTCCAAAGCTCAGGGGCATCTCATGAGTTAGAGGAGAAGACAAATTCGTTGTTAGCTCGTCTTCTCTGGAGAGGGCTTCCTGGTGAGTGGGCCCTGCCTCTCACCTGATTGTAATCTTGGCCTTGGAGGACACGGTTTGGGTCTCTTTATAAATAAAATAGTATAAGGCATGGGTTTGGGAATTTTAAGTACTTTCTTCATCCTTGGTACAACCTTTTTCAGCTTATCAAGAGGCTCATACTTTAGAGTGAGCTTCTCTCAGGAGTTGGAAGCGGATCTCAGGAGAACGATGTGGCACCTGGTGCCCTGTCTCACAAAAGCAGTTAAAATTCCACCTGCCCCCCTCATGATGTTTTTGTTTTGGTGTTTTTTGGAGGGTGTGGAGGAGGAGATTTGCACAGTTAGTTCCTTGTCTGGGTTCAGTTTGGGGGGGGGGGGTGTTGGTGTTATTTTTCTGCTTTAAGTAATGACATTTTAAAATTACGGCATACCTAAGAGGATGTTCTGCCTTCTCCTGCCTCGACTCACCCACTGGGACCCCCTGCTTGCTCCCAGGCTTCTGGAAGACCTCGGGCCCCAGTGGTTGTCAGCGCAGTGTGAGCTCTGCAGCCACGCCCGTAGGTTCTCCCTAGCATTCCTGGAAAAGTCCCTCTTGTCTCGTTGTCCCCCCCGGACGGAATATCATGTCCACTTCTCCATTTTAAGGCTGTTGACCGAGTGGCTGAGAAAGTACAAACATAAAGTATGTTTCAACTTTGGGGGAATCAGAGGGACTGGGAACTCGGACGCATGAAACTGAAAAAAAAAAAACAGCGAATTTTGGACACTTGCCTGAATGCACCTTATTAACAGTCCCCTCAGGTCAGACCTCTTTAGCAGAAAGGGGTGGCCCATGTGCCAGAGTCGCACTTGTTTTCCTCCTGAAGCCCTTGCTCAAACATGGGAGGGTAGGGGGTGGGAGGGCAAGGCGCAGGCGTCATGTACAGAGGAGGGGTCTTCAAAGGGAGAGGGTTGAATGATGAACAAGTGTCATTCCTTTGCAGCTGTTGTGTAGAGCTGAGCGGCTTTATCTGTACTTTTTTCTGTATAAAAAAGCTAATCAGGTGAGAAGGAGTCCTTTATGGATCAGGCATTCACTCGGCAGTGCGCCCTGATGGAGCATCAACTCTTTGGGCACTCGGTTTCTGCTTTGGGGTTTCAGGGGACCAGGGCGTAAGGCCCCGCAGAGCTCAGAGTCTGGAGGGAGCTAGCTGCCTTGTATTTCTCGGACCTCTTGGCCTCCTTGGCTTCCCCAGATGTTATGGCAGCAAATAGGTAGTTTTAGCAAAGGAGTGTGTAAGGAGGTCTTGGAAGAAGTCAAATGTTAAAAATTAGAATTAAAGAAAAAAACAACTACCCCCCTCCCCACAAAAAAATAGAAGCCTTTTGTGCTTGACACTTGTCATATCTCTAGGATGGTTCGTAGATTTGGCTGTATCTGTTGTGGGAGTGAGGAGTGATGTCATCTTTTCGCCTCTTTCTGTAAATAGAATTTATCTAGCACGCTGTAGGCTTCCTCAAGAGAAAGTTAAAATCCCACATTGCTGTGATGGTGAGATCTGCCACCTCTCTCAAGTGTGCATCCCTGCAAGTGACACACATAAAAGACGAAAGCGTTTCTGAAGTGTGAGTCTGTGGTGTGGTGGAAGGTTTTCTTAGGAGTGCAGCACACTGCTCCTGCTCTGTTGCCCTCTGAGCCTCCTTGTGCTCTCTTTTTCTTTTTAACAGTTTTGAGAGATAATTCACATGCCATACAATCTGCCCATTTAAAGGGGGTACAATTTAATGGGTTTTAGTATATTAACAGAGTTGTGCAACTGTCACCTCAATCTAATTTTTAGAACGTTTTATCACCCCCAGAAGAAACCCTGTACCCAGTAGCAGTCACCCCCCCTCCCGTTTTTGTCCCATTCCAGCCCCCAGTCCTAGGCAACTGATAATCTACTCTGTGTCTCAATAGATTTGCTTATTCTTGACATTTCATATAAATGGAATAACACAGTATGTAGTCTTTTGTGACTGGCTTTGTTCACATACCATAATGTTTTCAAGGTTCATCCCTGTTGCAGCATGTGTCAGAACTTCATTCCTTTTTTATTGTCAATTAATACTCCACTGTATGGAAATACCATATTTTATTTCCCCATTCATCAGTTGATGGACGTGTGGGTTATTTCCACTTTTGGGCTGTTATAAATAATGCTGCTATGAGTAGTTATGTTCAAGTTTTTGTGTGGATGTATGTTTTCATTTCTCTTGGGTATGTGCCTAGTAGTATATTCATTTCTCTTGGGTATAAACCTTGGGTATATATCTTATGCTGGGTCATGAGGTAACTCTATTTCTAACATTTTGAGAAACTGTCAAACTATTTTCCAAAGTGGCTGTACCATTTTACATTCCTATTAGCCATGTATGAGGGTTTCAATTTCTCCACATCTTTGCCAACACTTCTTGTTATCTGCCTGTTTGATTGTAGCCATCTTAGTAGGTATGAAGTGGTATCTCATTGTGGTTTTGATTTGCATTTCCCTAATTCTAATGATGTTGAGCATCTTTCCATGTACTTGTTGGTTGTTTGTCTATCTGCTTTAGCGAGACATTTACTTAGATTCTTTGCCTTCTTTTTAGTTGGGTTTCTTATCTTAGAGAGTTGTAGGAGTACTTTATGTATTCGATATATAAGTCCCTTCTCAGATATGTGATTGTAAATATCTTCTCCCGTTCTATGGGTTATCTTTTCACTCTTTTGACGGTGTCATTTAAAGTTATAAAAGTTTTTAATTTCAGTGAAGTTCAGTTTATCTATTTTTCTGTTGTCCCTTGTGCTTTTGGTATCATATCTAAGAAGGCTTTGCCTAATTCATGGTCACAAAGATTTACTGCTACATTTTCTTCTAAGAGTTTTATAGTTTGAGCTCTTACATTTAGGTCTTTGGTCAGTTTGAGTGAATTTTTGTATATGTTGTGAGGAAGTGGTGCAGCTTAATTCTTTTGCACGTGGATATCCGCTTGCCCCAGCACTATTTGTTGAAAAGACTGTTACTATCCCTATTGAATTAATTTTGCACCCTTGTACAAAATCAATTGACCATAGATGTAAGGGTTGATTTCTGAACTTTCGATTCTGTTTCATTGATCTATATGTCTCTCCTTAGGCCAGTACACACTCTCTTGATTACAATAGCTTTGTAGTAAGTTTTGAAATCAGTCAGTGTGAGTCCTCCAACTTGTTTTTTTTTACCCCAAGATTGTTTTAGGTATTTTAGGTCCATTGCATTTCAATATGAATTTTATGTTCAGCTTGTTAATTTTGCAAAGACGGCAGCTGGGATTTTGATAGAGATTGTGTTTAACCTGTAGATAAATTTGGGAAGTATTGTTATCTTAACAATATGATGTTTCAGTCAAGGATGGAGTACATGTACAACAATGGTCCCATAAGGTTAGTACCCTAGAGCCTAGATATGTCATAGGCCATACTGTCTAGGTTTGTGTAAGTACTATAGGGGAGGAAGAAGTTCTCCTCTACCCTTCTAGGTTTTTCTGGCTGTTCTAAGATTAACAGGAGAAAAACAAACAAAATAACATGTACCCCTGGGAAAAACCCAGAAAAACTGAATAATGCACCAAAATGGCCAAAGCCCTCACCTTAAATACCATCCTCAGCTAAAGACAACACAAGATGTTGGCATTGGAGAGAGACAGTGACTTCAAAGGGAAGGAAGGCAGTTCACAGGTAGGTGAAAAGGAGCAAACATTTGAAAAATGTGTTTGGCCACACAGAAACAGAAGGACACAGAGGGGAGCCCAGCAAACAGGCTCTTCTAGGTTCCTCCCTGTCTCCAACCTAGTTCATGTTATGTAAAGGTGATGGCTCACTTCCTGAGATAGGTTTTTTAATCTAACTTTTTTTAGACAGTTAAGGGGGAGGTAACAAGAAAAACTTTCTGAGTCTTTTGTTTCTTAAAAATAATCAGCCTGAAATAATCCTCATGTTAAAGAGACACATTTTGGGGTGGCAAATTTTGTTCCCCTTCAGTACACTCTATGATGTTTGCACAACCACAAAGTCACCTAACAAGACATTTCTCAAAATCTATCCCCATTGTTAAGAGACACATGACTCTGTTAGGTCATGGGATGTCTTTCCATTTATTTAGATCTTCTTTAATTTCTTCAAACAATGCTTTGTAGTTTTTAGAGTAGAAGTCTTGCACTTCTTTTGTTAAATTTATTTCTAAATATTTTATTCTTTTTGATACTACTATAAGTGGAATTGTTTTCATAATTTCATTCTTGGATTTTTCATTGCAAGTATATAGAAATACAGTTGATATTTGCATATTGATCTTGTATCTGGCAACCTTGCTGAATTCATTTATTAAGTTATAGTAGTCTTTCGGTGAATTCCTTAGGACTTTTTATACACAAAATTATGTCATCTGCAAATAGAGATAGATTTACTTTTCCTTTCCAGTCTGGATGTGCTTTTTTCTTTTTCTTGCCTAATTGACCTGGCTAGTAGAATTTTGAAGAGAAGTGGTGAGAGTTGACATTCTTGTCTTGTTCTTGCTCTTAGGGTAAAAGCGTTCAGTATTTTACCATTAAGTATGACATTAGCTGTAGGTTTTTCATAGATGTCCTCTATCAAGTTGAGTTTTCCTTTTATTCCTAGTTTGTTGAGTGCTTTTTTATCATGAAAAGATGTTGGATTTTGTCAGATTCTTTTTCTGTGTATATTGAGACGATCATGTGGGTTTTGTCTTCCATTCTATTGCTATGGTATATTACACTAATTGATTTTCAGATGTTAAACCGCTTGCATTCCTGGGATAAATCCCACTTGTTCATGGTGTATAATCCTTTTTATATGTTAGTGCATTCAGTTTGCTGGTATTTTGTCTAGGATTTTTGTATCTGTTTTCAATAAGAGATACTGGTCTGTAGTTTGTTGTTTTTCCTTCTTGTGATTGCTTGGTTTTGGCATCAGGGTAATACTGCCTGGATAGAATGAGTTGAGAAGTGTTTCCTCCTCCTATATTTTTTGGATAGTTTGTGAACGATTGATATTAATTCTGCTATACATATTTGATAGAATTTACCAATCTGGTCCAGGTACTTTTTTCAGGGGGAAGTTTTTAATTTACCAGTTCAATCTCTTTACTTGTTTTAGATCTATTTAGATTTTCTCTTTCCCCATGAGTCAGTTTCATAGTTTGGGTCTTTCTAGGAATTTATTTTATCTAAGTTATCAAATTTGTTAACATACAGTTACTCATAGTATCATTTTCTTGTTTTTAAATGGAATTAATCAGCCCTGCTGTGCCTTTTTCACAGAGTTTGAGAATCAAGTTACATAATGTTTATGGAAGTGCTTTGAAGATCATATCAAGTGGGAAGTATTTTATTTGTGCTAAATTCTTAGTTCTAGGAAAACATAACCAGGTTACACTGTCTTCAGTTTATGCAATTTAATATTTATACTATGCTCCTCCTTTGTGAATTGCATTTCAGGGGAGAGATTGTTGCCCTTGTTACCAAAGGAATATGAACTGAGGTTAAGTCGGAGGGGGAGTTAACATGGTTTTGGGGCCCGTGTACCTATTTCTTGAGGGTAGCAGAACATAGTTCCTACACTGTTAGGGTCAAAGGGTGTCAGTGCCCCGTTAGGAAATCAACTTTGGGGTCTGGCCCATTCAGCTCCCAGCCCGCCCTGAGAGTAGCTGTTCCTTTTCTTCTCTGAGGACGTACTGAGCTTGATCCAGTCACTGATTCACTAACCTCTCCGGTAGCCCATACCTTAGATGCACTGTATTCGTTCATCTCACCTTGTCCCAGCTTGCTTCTAAGTCAATAATAAGGTCCTTGAAAAATACAACCCAGCTGCCTTCAAAAATAAAGAATTATTTTATATAACGCTTCTAGAAGGTTTTCTTGCTCAATACGAAGGCAAATCCAAAGAGGAAATAACTCATTTAGAAAGGGAAGAGAAGTTGGTGACGCAAGAAACTGACTCCTTAAAATCAGAAATCTCTCGGTGGTAGTGTTTTCTGTGTAAAAACATGTGAGGTGGCAATCATAAGAGAAGGTGGTAGTTATTCCTCACGACTCAACACTTACCTGTTCTGCAAAGGGGCTCGGAGTGTGACTCTTATCTCCTTTACTGAATTATAAGCCCCACGCACTTATTTTATCATCTCTTCATGCCTAAAACAGTGTATGCTGCGGGTCATAAGGGCCTGAGGTTGGTTGGTTAGATGATTATCTCAGAAAGTATTTTGTCATTTGATTTTAGGGCTTCAAGTCCTGATGAAGCTAACAGTTTAAACTAGTTAGGGAGTGTGACATTGAACATCTGGTTTGGATCTTTATGTAGAATTTCTTAGTACTGTGGCTTACAGTCAATTATACATTTGTAAAGCTTCACTATCACGGCTGGGCCCTCCAAGTCTGTGGGATTTCTGCATATCATTTATGTGGCCCTGAATAGCAGAGACTCACACTTTGGGCTTGAGTTCAGAAATCCAGGCCAGTGTCTTAGTAACCAGGGATCCTATTCCGTAGTTGTCAGATTGAGGTTTGCTGAGTATGAGACATATTACAACCTAGAGGGTTGTGTGAAACCTCCACCAGTGAGGATAGATTAGAGCAGGGAAGTAGGAACAGTTGCATCTGTTTGAGATGTCTAGCCCAGCTTAGTCATATGGATTCTTCATCTCATTCTGAGCACTCAGAAGTATGGTGCTGTTGGTTTGTTCCTAGAAACCAGCTGCCCCTCTGCTTCCATCCTGACTCTCAGATGCCCGCCCCTCAGTAGATGCAACAACACAGACTGATGTACTTGACTGGGTCGTACCATAGCATTGAACCTCCAGCCTGGAACCCTTCTTCCTTGGCTCTGATCCCACATGGGTTTTCTCAGAGTCACCCCCTGAATGAAGAAAAATCAGATGAATGAAGATAGCTCTAGAATTATTTGAGAGGCTTTCTACTGTGGTTGAGCCATGACCTGCCTGTGCCCCAGATTTGGCTGCATTGCCTCCTTCGCTTTCCTTCTCCCTTGCTCCCTCCCTGTCTGGGTTTTAACCTTTCTGAGCCACAGTTTCTTCATCTGTAAAATGGGGTTAAGAAATACCTCACAGGGTTGTTGTGATTAAATAAAGTAATGTATCTGGAGCTCCAAGCACAGTTACAATAGTAGTGTAATTATGAAGAATTTTTCAGGAGGCAGACATTTCAAAAACAGCCCTTAGCAATAAATTCCACCCTTCTGTCTTGGGAAGACAAGGAGAGGTGGCTGGTTGAGGTTGGGAGTAGGGGTCCTACGGTGAAATGAAGACAAAGGAGAAGCGGGTAGAAGAGGATTAGGTTTGGGCTGAGAAGAGATTTTTGTGCTTCATAAGAATGATTCTGGGCCTCAGGATGGGGGAATTGGCTTACTATTAGTAATTTGTTTATGTATCTGTAACATTTGGGGATAATTTAATGCTTGTCTAAGGTTTATTGCATGAAGATCGTCGCACAACAAAAGATCTGTGGGTGAGTCTAGAAGAGAGGCCAAGGCTGTGTCCCAGGGTTTTGTATAACTTTTCTTTGATAGTACATGGCGAATGTCTTTCCATGTCAATAACTACTTCAGAACATTATTTCTACTGTTGTTGTACCACAATATATTGTTTTTGTTTTTGTTTTAGTCATTGAACTGGAGTCAGACAGCTAGTCATGAGGGAGTTAAACAGTGACTGGGGAGACTTTTTCTTTATTCTTTTTCTGGAGGACGTAGGGCTGGGTACCACCGCTGGAAATCTTGCAGAGTCTGGTTGCATGGGGATTTGCCTGGTTTCCCTTGTGAAGATCATCAAGCCTTGGGTAATCACAAATCACGCTGCTTTTTCCATCACATGGAGACAGAACCTTTGTCCTTGCTACTGAATAAGACTGAATTTCTCTACTATCTGTGAACAAACTCTTATCTTATAGGGTACATGAAAATGGGAGTAAATAGCACATGTGGTTGAGAAGGTTTTTCCTTGACATCAGATATGTGGTGTCTTTTCAAACACTGATTTTCTGAGTGGTTCACACACTGCCTGGGTGTCCTACCATTCAATCCTGTTCTGAGGCTGACTGTCCGGGCCACAGTGACTTACAGAACTCAGGAGAATAGTTTACTGGTTTATTACAAAGGATGCAGCTGAGGCACAGCCAAATGGAAGAGATGATAGGGCAGAGTGTGGAGCTTCCTGTCCTCTCCAGGCATGCCGTCCTTCCTGCACCTCGATGTGTTCACCAGCCTGGAAGCTCTCTGAGTCTCACTGTTCACGACTTTTTATAACCCAATCTCAAGCCCCCTTCCGGTCCTCAGAGGTTGGGAGGAGGATGCTGAAAGTTCCCACCCTCTAATGACGTATTTGGTCTTTCTGGTGACCAGCCCCCATCCTGAAGCTGTCTAGGGGCCCCACCTGAGATACCTCGTTAAACTCAGGTGTGATCCAAAGGGGCTTGTTATGAATAACAGAGAATACTCCTGTCACTCCGGAAATTTCCGAGGGTTTTAGGAGCCCTGTGCCAAGAACCTTGTGCAAAGGCCATTTTTATTATACCGCAGATGTCTAGTGTGAAAAGATATACATGAAAATGTTCATCACAACAATGATTATAATGACAAAAAAATTTGGAAACCCTCAAAAATTACCTGACAGGCTCTGTAGCACAATGGATAGTGCATTGGACTTCTAAAAATTACCTGACGTGTAGTATGACTTTAGTGTTTCTGTCATTAGTTTAACAAATGAATGTATATTTTAGCGTGGAGGATGGGGGAAGGGTGGAGTCCTGTGCCAGGTGGTGCTAAGCGCAAAGAAGCGACCCCAACAGGGGACATGTCCACCTGCACGCTCTGCAGCGTTTTAGATTTGCTGGAGAGGGAGGGATTGCTCTCTTCATTCATGTCACTTTTTAAGTTGCTGTTCTCAGCCAAAAGGCTGACACTGCGAGTTCTCTGCATAGGGAAATGGTTAACAAATGTGGCGTTTGGATGTGTTAATGGCGTCCCCTAGGAAACTGCCGTGTCCATTAAGGTAGCCGCTAGTCATGCGTGCCTATTTAAACTAACCAAAATTGAATAAAATTAAACATTCACTTCTTCAGTCATGTTTCAAGTTCTCAATAGCCACATAGAGCTAGTGGCTGTCTCATTATACAGCGCAGATGATAGAACAGTTTTTACCATTGGATCCACACAAGGTCACATGTTACATTTGGTAGAATTATGTCTTTTTGGTCTCTTTTAATGTATTAATCTCTTCTCTCCATTCCTCTACCACTTTTTCTTACTTCATTTTGTTTAAGACAGAGGGCCACTGTCTGTGTACTGTCCCATCTTTGGGATTTATCTATTTCCTCATTTCCTGTAAGCTGGAAATTAGGTCTAAAAACTTGATTCAGGTTATGTATGTATTGTTTTTTTAACAAAAGTAGAAAGAGGATGAAAAGGGCCCATACTTAGGTTGCATGTGTGCCCACCCCTTCCCCTTTCTTTGTTAGAAAATTCTAACAATACTGAAAGCCTCTTTCCAGTTTTCCCCAAAGGCATCAATCACTGATGAGTTTCCCCTGCCTTATATAATAAGTTGATGTCTTTGTATATTTAAACTGAATAGGGTCTCAGGCCGTACGCACTGTTCTTCCCCTTGCTTTCTCCACCTAACCTGTCTGAGATGCTCCCACATTAGCACACACAGGTCTCCTTCATTGTTCCACGCCCATACAGTATTCCAGTGGAGTGTTGTGCCTTAAATTATCTATCAGGCCCCTGTGATACTTTATAATAGCACAAAAAAAACATGTGGGAACCAGCACTTCAGTGAACATCCACATCCTTGTACATATGTGTGTTTGGTCCTCTTTGTGAGCATAGTTAAAGTAAATTCCTAGCATTGGAAATCATGATCTGAAGCATCTGTTCATTCTGGATTTGGTAGGTATTGCTACTTCCAGAAAGATCCCACGATTGACTTGCCCACAATATGTACGGGAGTGCCTCCTGGCCGCCTTACCTGGCTGCTGTTCCTGACCGTCATCATGTGTTAGTTTTTACAGATCTGAAGGGTTAAAAATGCTATCCTGTTATGAAAAACTATATGCCAACAAATTGAACAACCTGGAAGAAATGGACAATTTCCTAGACTCCTACAACCTCCCCAAACTGAATCAGGAAGAAATGGAGAATCTGAATAGGCCAATCACAAGTAAGGAAATAGAAACGGTAATCAAAAACATCCCCAAAAATAAGAGTCCAGGACCAGGCGGCTTCTCTGGAGAATTCTACCAAACATTCAAAGAAGAATTAATACCTATTCTTCTCAAACTATTCCAGAAAATTGGGGAAGATGGAGTACTCCCTAACACATTCTATGAAGCCAACATCACTCTGATTCCCAAACCTGACAAGGACAACACAAAGAAGGAGAACTACAGGCCGATATCACTGATGAACATAGATGCAAAAATCCTCAACAAAATTCTGGCAAACCGAATACAGCAATACATCAAAAAGATTATACACCATGATCAAGTGAGATTTATACCAGGGACACAGGGATGGTTCAACATCTGCAAGTCAATCAACGTGATACACTACATCAACAAAATGAAAAACAAAAACCACATGATCATCTCAATAGATGCAGAGAAAGCATTCGACAAGATCCAACACCCATTTATGATAAAAACCCTCAATAAAATGGGTATAGAAGGAAAGTACCTCAACATAATAAAGGCCATATATGACAAACCCACAGCCAACATCATACTCAATGGACAAAAACTGAAAGCCATCCCTCTGAGGACAGGAACAAGACAAGGTTGCCCACTTTCACCACTCCTATTCAACATAGTACTGGAGGTGTTGGCCAGAGCAATTCGGCAGGAAAAAGAAAGAAAAGGAATCCAAATAGGTAATGAAGAAGTAAAACTCTCGCTGTTTGCAGACGACATGATCTTATATATAGAAAACCCCAAAGAATCCATAGAAAAACTATTAGAAATAATCAACAACTACAGCAAAGTAGCAGGGTATAAAATCAACATACATAAATCAGTAGCATTTCTATACACTAACAATGAACTAACAGAAAAAAGAACTCAAGAACTCAATCCCATTCACAATCGCAACGAAAAGAATAAAATACCTTGGGATAAACTTAACCAAGGAAGTGAAGGATCTATACAATGAAAACTACAAGACTTTCTTGAAAGAAATTGACGACGACATAAAGAGATGGAAAGACATTCCATGCACATGGATTGGAAGAATAAACAGAGTTAAAATATCCATACTACCTAAAGCAATCTACAGATTCAATGCTATCCCAATCAGAATCCCAAGAACATTCTTCACAGAAATTGAACAAAGAATCCTAAAATTCATATGGGGCAACAAAAGACCGCAAATTGCTAAAGCAATCCTGAGCAACAAAAACAAAGCCGGCGGAATCACAATCCCCGATTTCAAAACATACTACAAAGCTACAGTGATCAAAACTGCATGGTACTGGTACAAAAACAGGTCCACAGATCAATGGAACAGAATTGAAAGCCCAGAGATAAAACCACACATCTATGGACAGCTAATCTTCGACAAAGGAGCAGAGGGCTTACAATGGAGAAAAGAAAGTCTCTTCAACAAATGGTGCTGGGAAAACTGGACAGCCACATGCAAAAGATTGAAAATTGACCATTCTTTTTCACCACACACCAAAATAAACTCAAAATGGATCAAAGACCTAAAGATTAGGCCTGAAACAATAAGTCTTCTAGAAGAGAATATAGGCAGTACACTCTTTGGCATCAGTTTCAAAAGAATCTTTTCGGACACTGTAACTCCTCAGTTGAGGGAAACAATAGAAAGAATAAACAAATGGGACTTCATCAGACTAAAGAGCTTCTTCAAGGCAAGGGAAAACAGGATTGAAACAAAAAAACAGCTCACTAATTGGGAAAAAATATTTACAAGCCACTTATCCGACAAAGGGTTAATCTCCATAATATACAAAGAACTCACACAGCTTAACAACAAAAAAACAAACAACCCGATCAAAAAATGGGCAGAGGACATGAACAGACATTTCTCAAAAGAAGATATAAATATGGCCAATAGACGCATGAAAAGATGTGCATCATCGCTAATCATCAGGGAAATGCAAATCAAAACTACACTAAAATATCACCTTACACCTGTTAGATTGGCAAAAACATCCAAAACCAAGAGCGACAAATGTTGGAGAGGTTGTGGAGAAAAAGGAACCCTCATACACTGTTGGTGGGAATGCAAACTGGTACAGCCACTATGGAAAACAGTATGGAGATTTCTCAAAAAGTTAAAAATAGAAATACCCTATGACCCAGCCATCCCATTACTGGGTATCTGTCCTAAGAACCTGAAATCAGAAATCCCAAGAGTCCCTTGCACCCCTATGTTCATCGCAGCATTATTTACAATAGCCAAGACGTGGAACCAACCTACATGCCCAGAAACTGATGATTGGATAAAGAAGATATAGTATATATACACAATGGAATACTACTCAGCCATAAAAAAAGACAAAATTGGCCCATTCGCAGCAATGTGGATGGACCTCGAGGGTATTATGTTAAGCGAAATAAGACAGTCAGAGAAAGACGAACTCTATATGACTCCACTCATAGGTGGAAGTTAACATATTGACAAGGAGATCTGATCGGTGGTTACCAGGGAAAAGGGGGGGTGGGGGGAGGGCACAAAGGGGGAAGAGGTGTACCCACAACATGACTAACAATAATGTGCAACTGAAATCTCACAAGGTTGTAATCTATCATAACATTAATAAAAAAAAATATAGTATCCTGTTTATTGATTGTGTGAAAGTGGGCATACTTTTCCAATATGTTTTGGCCATGTATTTTTTTTTAATTGTTTACTTGTTGAACCCTTTATCATATAGAATTTATTCTTAATTTCAGTTGTTCATTGGAAGGCACCATGGACAGTATATTTTTAAATGGGAAATGAGGCGGAGGATTTATGGTCTGGTCGCGGCTTGCCACCTCCAGTTGGTAAAGTCCTTAAGACATGAGATTCTTTCTGTGTGTTGTCTTTAATTCTTCTTTTAATTACGTGAGTTTTTGTTTGTAAAATGCTTGGTCCTGGTGCCTGACAAAGTAGTCAGTGGTCGACTTCCTCCCTTTTCTTCCTTTATGTTCTTCTCTTGCTCTATACTAGGTCTGCGGCAGCCAGCTTATCTGGTGTCCAGTGATGACCCTTGTGTTTCCTGCACGTCTGGCGTGTGAGCCTGTCTACCAGGGCTTCACAATGCCTGACCTCCCAGTGGGACTAGCCCAAGTGAGGCTGCCGGGCAGGCTGGCAGTCTGGCTCTCCCTTCAAATGAATGACCTGTAAATATCTGGCTGTTAAAAGAGCTCCTTGTCAGTAGAGTGGAGAAAGGTCTGCAGATTTAGGCCATACTTTGGCTGTCTCCTGACCTTATGCTGCATTCTGCAGAACAAAGTCTGAACCACCCTCTAGACAAGGAAAGTATTTACCTGAGTTTGTGCCACGAAGGTGGTTTCCCAACCCAGGGTAGCCTGTCCAAGTATCCCTTCCTACCACCGGTGTACTGACAGACCACAACCCCAGCAACTTCCACCTGATGTCCAGTGCCCCTTAGGGGGCTGCTCCACCCTTCAGTCCAGTCTTCTTTTTTTTTTTGCTTGAGGAAGATTAGCCCTGAGCTAATATCTGTGCCACCCTTCCTCCATTTTGTGTGTGGGTCACTGCCACAGCATGGCTGACAAGTGGTGTAGGTCTGCACCCGGGATGGAACCACTGAACCCAGGCTACTGAAGGGGAGCGCACGTACTTAACCACTAGGCCATGGGGCCAGCCCGCCTTCAGTCCAGTCTTAACGTTGACATGTATGAAGTAAGGTGACTGAATTTTGTTTAAACAAACCTATTTGAATTTGTGTTTTAGTGAATGTTGCCTCTCAGAGATTTAGTCCACCCTTAAAATTGCTTAAAAGAGCCCCTGCAACACATTCCTTTTGAGTGTTCTCAGAGGTGACAAGCTTTATTCTTTGATGTTGAGATTTTTTTCCCCAGTAGCTTGAGTTTAAACCCAGTGTTGTGATTGAAGTTACAACTACAAAGTAATGAGGGGAGCCCTTCGGAGGACCCTAGAAGTGGTCCCAAAGTGCAGTCTTCTGGAGCAGTGCTTCCTAAATGCCCCACTGTGAGGAAGGCTGTGGGTTTTCTCCCTTGGGGAATGCTCTGACGTCATTTTTCATTAAATTTCAGGGGCTCTATGAACCCTTTGAAAATTTTCCTAAAAACGCTTCCCGAATTATTATAGAAGATGCTCATTATCTTATATTGATTCTGAGATTTTGTTTGAAGGCTGCTGCCTCTGAGTCAGACCCTGTATCTTAGACTTGGGTGTGAGACACTGTGTTCGTCTTGAGGTCAGAAGGAGGCCAGTGCGTGTGGCTCTGCAGTGCAGGAGGCCTGTCACGTTGTAGCAGCTTTCTCGCTTTACATATCAGGTATTTAGAAATCATCACAGGGAGCTTCTTGTAGCTAAAGGAGAGGAAGTGATGGGACAGATTTAAAAGGAGCTTGCAGACAACGTTTTGCCAAAAAGTTAAAATCTGAGGGGAAAAAGTCAAGCATATTTGAAAATAAGGCCAAATCTGAAATGTTAATATACAGTGTTTTCCAAACGGTTGCTGTTTTATCTCCTCTTAAATGAGATTGTACATGTGAAAGCAGCTAGCCAAGTAGGCTCCCAGTATATGTTAGCTGAATACGCTTCTGAGTTTCAAAAATATTTTGTGCTAATGGCATTTCCCCTCTACTAAGGCTTTCAAAGTTTCTCATAAACTTGTATTTTAACCCAGTGTATTTTCAGCATACCAGAGTGCAAACAAGAATGTCAAGCTGTTACCTCAGCTTTAAAACTTTGGCATTTGGTGCCTTTTTTTTTTGATATTATAAAGGGGGAGGGAAAATCTCTTTCTACATGAGAAAATCTGTATCCTGCATGAGCATTAAAGGCATCTACTCTTTTAGAGCACCCACGGGCGATTCACACAACCTTTTAGATTTTGGGGAGGCTGGTTATTGAAAGGAAGCGTTTCATTAACAACAACAAATGTGGCAGAAGTGGAAGTGTTGGTCTATTTTTGGATTTCCTCTGCTTGCTTTGAATTCATCTGCTGATCTAATCTCTGACTGACTGTGTTCGCTATGCCGCCAGGCAATGCTGTGCTTGTCAGAATCGGCCAAGCTCATCAGCCTCATTCCAGGGAGAGAGCTTTTCAGCACCCCGGAGGAAGGTTTTTAAGGAATATAGGGTTTTTGTAAAAATGGAAGGATGAATAGACGTAGGTTAGTTACATAACAGTGTTGTCAGATGAAAATCAAGGGCTGACGGCTGTGGCTGGAACTTTAGCTGATGGGGGATTGGGAATGGAGCCTGCTGACAGCTTGGAGATTTGACTTCTTACTGACAGTTACTTGTGGTGTGACACTTGAAGTTTAGGTTCTCTTTTAGGGCAGCACTAGATATGTGGGGCCAGCTGGTACTGGGACACTTGCTGATAGAGAATGTAAATGCAAATAAAATCATCCTCAAACATACCTTTTTGAATTATGGGATTAATTGATTTTTTCCGGTTTTACATTCTCACAATTTCCAACTCTGGTTTAAGGCAGTGAGCAGTGCTCTCCAACGCACTCCCTCCTGCCCCGTCAGTACTTTGTACTGGTGACGGAAGATCCTGGACCACAGAGGGGCATGCAGGGTCTGGGTGTAGGACCAGGCAAGCCTGCCTACCTGGCACCTGTCCTGAGCTAGCCAAGAAATGCCTGGGCCAAGTGTCTTCTTCTTTTTTTTTTTTTCCTGCTTTTTCTCGCCAAATCCCCCTGGCACACAGCTGTATATTTTAGTTGGGGGTCCTTCTAGTTGTGGCATGCCTCAGCATGGCCTGATAAGTGGTGCCATGTCCGCCCCCAGGATCCGAACCTGGCGAAAGCGGAGCGCACGAACTTAACCACTCAGCCACCGGGCCGGTCCCCGGAGTGTCTTCTTGTTGGAGCTTCTTCACTGCCTGCTCAGCTGGGGCTGAATTCAGATGAGGGGTGATGTTTTCCTTCCCCGTTCCTCCACGGTGGGTGCATGCTTTATGATGCTGCAGATAAAACTCTTTAATCCCTGGAGCTACAGGCATCCTGGGTTGCTGGGTCTGTGCGGGGTTGGAACTTTCCTCCTACACTGAGACACATTCTCGCTTTCATTCCTCCTTCCTCCCCAGCTTTCAGGCTGCCTGCCCTGTTCCCTAACACTGTGAGGTACTCTCCCTTTCTACAGTTTCAGGTTCTCAGCTTGGTAAAAGCAGCCGATAGAGAAGGGTATGAGGATCTAAAGGGAGTAGATAGATGTGGAGGAAAGAGGGAGGTTCTGCCCTTTGCTAACGAAGAATAGGGCAGAAATGGAAAGCTAGGAGAGAGGTAAGTGAAAGGCAGCTCTCAGGTTTCCCCTTGGTCTGTGGGAGGCCTGGGATTGATGGTCAAGGAATGGAGAAACAGAAAAAGGGTTCCAAGAAGTGGGTGAGAGGTGGGACGACAGGAGGAAGGAAAAACGGCAGGTGGGTTGGTAAGACTGTACAGTGGGCCCCCAAGATCCAAGGTGGGTTGAATCTACAGATGGGGAACCCACAAATACTTGGATTTCGTGTCCTTGAGGAACCAGTCCCGTCAGGGATGCCTACCTTCTCCTTGTCTCTAGCCTCACCCTTTCCCCTTAAATTATCTCAGGCCTGTGGGGAAGAACACAGAGGACTGAAGTACTGGGGCCCTGCGCCCCCAAGAGGGAGCGTGTTGATAAATGTGTAGAAGTCAACGGCAAGGAGGGGAGAAGGGGAGAGAAATTATGTAACACGCAAAATTGTTTTTTATTGTCATCAGCTTCCAACATCATGCACAAAAATAGACCCTCCACATTCCCACTGCCCAGATTAAATAATGATCAAGATTTTCCTGGACTTCCTTCTACCATCCTCTTATTTTCTTTTTCTTTTCTGTTGTTGCTTAAGTGTTTTTAAAACAAATTCCAAGTAGCATGTCATAAATATTTCAATATGCGTCTCTAAATGTTTGGACGCTTTCCTATATAACTATGATATCCTTATTAATAATATTACTCTTCTAATTTACAAAGATGGTTAAAATTCTAACTTTATTTTAAATTGGATTAATCCTTTTTAGATAAACTTTTTTAAAAAAAAGAATCAACCACTATACAAAATTTAGATTTAAAATATGCTAAGGCTCAAAGGTGAAAGTGTAGGATGGAGGTAACTTATAATTATGTAGTATTCACATCTACATCCATGGCTTCAATTAAGTCAAATATTATTCGCAGCCCAGATCTCCTCTCTGAGCGTACTGCCGTCTCAGCATCTCTACTTCAGAGTCCCAGACAGCTCTCAGCGTGTCAAAGGCCAAACTCCTTGCCCCACTCGACAGCCCCCCAGCTCTTTTGCTGGTGTTCCCTGAATCTCATTGAACGGTGAGACCATCCTCTCGTTCCACAAGCTAAAAACATACGAATCATCTTTGATACCTCCTTCTACTCCAGTCCCATGTCCAACCTGTCACCAAGCCGTGTCAATTTTACCATTTTCTGTCTCATATATTGTATTCTTCTCCTCCTGGTCATTAGCACCACCCTAGTCGAAGCCCCCAGAATAACATACTAGCAGTTCTCGCTGTCCCTTTTTGACCTTTCCAGTCCTTCTCCACTTTGCAAGGGGAGTGAGCTGTTCAAAACATACATCTGATTTTATTCCCCCTGCTTAAGCTGTCTGTGGCTTCCTCTTGCTCTCAGGGTAAAAACGGGAATTCTTAACAGGGCCGGCAGGGCTCTGCAGGCGTGGTACCTTTCTGCTTTCCATTCCTCCATTTTCTGTCTCCCCCTCATTCCTTCAGTAATTATTTAATGAAGGTCTGTATTCCCTAGTAGACTCTAAACTGCATGGCAGCCAAGACCTCGTCTTTTTTGCTTGCTGCTGTTATCTCCGGTGCCTAGTACAGAGCCTGGTACATAAAAAATGCTCAGGTATTTGTTGAATGACTGAATGAGTGAATCCGTCCAGAAAATATGTTTACAGATTACACTTTAAAGAGTCTGACCATTTAATTGCTATAAATCTCTTAAATATCTAAATTCTTGAAGGCCTGAAATCAGAGGGCTCTCAAGGATCTTTCAGCTCAAACTTTTCATTTTATCAGTGAGGAAACTAAGGCCCAGAAAGCTGAAGTGACGTGTAAAGTCCCTGAGCTGGTTAACAGCAAAATCAGTCCTATTGCTCGGGTCCTCTGACTGCCAGTGCAGACGTTCTCTGTGAGGGAGCCGTGGTTCCTTAAGCGTGTCCAGAATGTGCATTATTTGGCTGTTGTGTAGTGCTGTGTGTTCACCAGCGTTGCCCAGGCGTCAGGCCCTGCCTTGGCCTGGGTATGGAAGCTGTTCTTTGTTTTACTGACAGATAGGGAGCCGCTTCTTTGCACCCACTGCATTTTTGGTTAGTTTTCTTTCTTATAGTGAGTTGGAGTCTGTTTCCTTCTTTCAGTAATCCACATTATCTGATTTTATTCTCTGAAGCTGAAATAAATTTAATCCCTTTATCTAAGCAGCCCTTAAAGTATTCAAAGACCCTATGAGGTTTCTCAGTTTTGTAGGCTAAATACCTTAATTCTAAGGTATTTAGAATTGTTTATTGACACAACCATCTTCATCTACATTCGTCTTGGGGCATTCACTTTTGTCCCTGATTTTTTTAAGATGAGGAGTTCAGAACTGAATTCAGAATCCACTGAATTCACAATCCCAGATATTATGTGATCAGGATACTCCAGGAAAACTACTTATTGATTCTGGCATCAAGAGGTGGATCCAACATAATGCTTCAGCAGTCGGGCCCTGGGGTTGGACAGACTTGGGTTTGCATCCTGGTTCTACCACTAGCTAGCTGTGTAACCTTGGACTTGACCTTCCTTAAAGCCTCGTTTTCCTCATCTTTAAAATGAGCTAATAAGACTGTTGTCTGGATCCAGTAAAATAATCGAGGTGTGCTGTTAGTAGCCCACGGCTTGGTCCATGCAAGCCCTCAGTGCTTTTGAGTTAGTATTGTTGTCATTGGTATTTTTGTTTATCTGACTGTGATCTAAGATTGCATTTGCTTTGTGCTCAGTTGCACCACAATGGGTTATCTTGAGCTCAGAGAATCTAATTATTGTTTGTGTCACTTGGATGATGTAAATAGACCTATTTTGGAAAAGATTAAATTGATCATGGGAGATGAAATATATTATACTTGTAAAGATTCAGAATTTGAGTTTTTAAAACAATGGGATTTATGAGATTGAAAAATACAAATTAACTAGATCAGAGTCTAATTAAAATCTAGTTATTTCCATTTCAATAGTGTTTGAGTTATATGTTACTGAGAGAAACTTGATTTACACAAGTCAGTAGTGACAAATGATCATTCTAAACAATTCCACTTAGTATTTGAGACTATTCTTCTGTTCCAGAAGCCTGAAAAAGGAGCAGAGAGAAATTTGTATTTCAAAGTTGTTACCAATAATATCTAACAATTCATCTAATTTCTTTTTTAAGTTAATTCTTATTGAGTTTATGATAGTTTACAATCTTGTGAAATTTCAGTTGTACATTATTGTTTGTCAGTCGTGTTGTAGGTGCACCACTTCACCCTTTGTGCCCACCCCCCACCCCCCCTTTCCCCTGGTAGCCACTAATCTGTTTTCTTTGTCTACATGTTTAAATTCCTCATATGAGTGGAGTCATACAGAGATTGTCCTTCTCTATCTGGCTTATTTCACTTAACATAACTCCCTCAAGGTCCATCCATGTTGTTGTGAATGGGACGATTTTATTCTTTTTTATGGCTGAGTAGTATTCCACTGTATACATATACCATATCTTCTTTAAACAATCATCAGTTGATGGGCACTTAGGTTGCTTCCACATCTTGGCTGTTGTAAATAATGCTGCAGTGAACACTGGGGTGCATAGGACTTTTGGAATTGCTGATTTCAAGCTCTTTGGATAGATACCCAGTACTGGGATGGCTGGGTCATAGGGTATTTCTATTTTTAATTTTTTGAGAAATCTCCATACTGTTTTCCATAGTGGCTGCATCAGTTTGCATTCCCACCAGCAGTGTATGAGGGTTCCTTTTTCTCCACAACCTCTCCAACGTTTGTTACTTTTTGTTTTGGTTATTTTTGCCATTCTAATGGGTGTAAGGTGATATCTTAGTGTAGTTTTGATGTGCATTTCCCTCTTCATCTAATTTCTTAATTTGTAGGTGTAAAATTTAGAGAAAGTACATAAAGTGGTTCCTCATGAGTTCAGATCTTTTTGGTAGAAAGTGTAATATTAAAATGTTTAACAGTATCATTTTTAAAAGTCTCAGATACTTTTGTGGCTGTCTCTATTAAATATTCACTGTTTCAAGGCAAATTCCTTGTTTTGCAAAACATTTGAGATTCTCTGACACCCACTGGGGTGTCCAGCAATTTAGTTAGTTCTGACACTACCTATCCATAGTTAGCACAGACCCGGAATATAAAGGGCTCAGTCCCACGGGACTGCCCCCCACTTCAGATGTCAGTCATGAGTCTCACTACCTCTGACCAGCTGGCTATAAATTTGGGGGTTTCCACAGTCCGCTTTTCAGCTTCCATAATTCGCTAAAATGACTCATAGCAGTCAGGATGCAGAGGACGAAGTGTGGGGGAGGGGCGCAGAGCTTCTGTACCCTCTCCTCCTCGGGCACGCCACCTCCCAGCTCTTTACGGAGGTCGTCAACCTGGAAGCTCCCCGAACCCTGTTGTTTAGGGGTTTTTATGGAGGCTTTATTACATAGGCACGATTGATTAAATCATTGGCCGTTGGTGATTGAGCTGAAACTCCAGCCCCTCCTCCTGCCCTGAAGTGAAGGTGGGTGGGGCTGAAAGTTCTAACCCTCCAATCACGGCCTGGTCTTTCTGGTGACCAGCCCCCATCCTGAAGCTGCACAGGGGCCACCAGTCATCTCATTAGCATACAAAGGCACTCTTACCACTCTGGAGATTCCAAGGGTTTTAGGAGATCTGTGCTAGGAACAAAAATATTTTTTATTATGCCACAGATGTTGAACCTAAAAAGCTGACAGTAAGCACCAAAACTTAAAATAAGTGATAACTACAGTGACACATGGTAATTAGTCTTTGGGTGGTGAACACGATGTAGTCTACACAGAAATGGAAGTATAATGATGTACACCTGAAACTTAGGTTATAAACCAATGTTCCTGCAGTAAAAAATAAAGTAAGTGAGAACTATCTCTCCTGTGATGTGATCAAGATCTTATACAATGACTGATGCTAGGGCTTGAGCAGGTGTGCCCAGACCTGGCCTGGCCTCTAACCGTTGCACCTGGACACATGTAGATTTTTGCAGCCCTGGTTTTTGATGTTGTATTTTCATTGTTACTTGTCTACCTCACCCCCTGTCAGCACAAAGAAACAATCAATAACACATTCATAACAGTTTGAATATATGGAGAGAGAGAATAGGAGAATGCACACACACAAGTTAAACTGTCAGGACACTCCAAAACATTCTTGTTAAAATTTTGTGTGTAATGCAGGTGTTTTAAAATTTTTTATTTTGAAAGGTTTTAGACTCTACGACAGATAAAATAGTACAATGAGAACTCCCATATACCCATCCCCGATTCAACAGTTATCAAGATTTTGCCACATTTACTTTCTCTTTTTTAAAAAAATACTTTTGAAGTACGTTAAAGCAAATCCCAGGTATCATACATTGAGAGCGTTTAAAAATTACAGTCTTAATAATAGTTATCTATATATTTAAAAACAAAACTTAAACTGGACAGTGGTAGCGTATCTAAAGCGCCTCTGCAGAATATGGTTTGTAAGCCACTGCCCGATTCCAGTCAGAGCGGAGTCCTGTAAAAAGAAGTGTGCGTTAAATTAAAACTGTCCTGGCAATTGCTGGCTCTTTGATCCTGGATTAGGATTAGGCAGGAGGATTAGAGGGGCATCTGTGAGTTTCCTTTAAAATCGTGGACCCCGTGATAATAACCCGTTTCTTCCATTTTTTGTTGCTGGTCTGTTGTTATTTCCAGATATCTAAGTCAGGAAAGGCGCTGTCTCAGTTAGTGCCTTGAAGAAATGCCCTCATTAACACCTTCCTAATTGCAGCATTTCTCTAATAAGACCCCAATTAAGAAGGATCTTTATTTTTCACAAGTGATTTGAGAGAATGTCCGGCTCAGCTTAGAGACAGAACTTCTAAAGAAAGAAAATAACTTTGTTGTTTTATGGTCCGTGTCTTGGTACAATAAGGGCTATTCATTTTTAAAGCTACTTATATCTGCTTTTTCAAATTAGTTTTTTTATTTGGTTCTTTTAGTTTTTAAGTCTGCAGAGAAGGGGTTCTGAGCTGGTCATGGTGGGTTTTTCATTTAATTTGAAACAGTCTGATTATTTAAATTCTATTCTGTGGAGTAGTGAATACTTATGTTTTTAATATCCAAAGATTAAAATCTGCTTACCGCATAAAATGTGGGCCCTGAAACCATCAGGCAGTGCCTGGAACTGTGTCAGTGCCAGCTCTGATCCCGGTTCCTGAGCGGCTGGTGTCTGAAGTTTCCTCCAGACCAGTTTTAACCTACAGAATTTTAACATCATATTAACACACTTTGCAGTAGGCCCATGATCTATTTAGCCTTTTCCTAAATAGCTCTGTTTGGTATAATCATTATTTGTATAACTTGGATAATACACACACAGAGTTTGGGGTGGGAAAATTCATTTTGGGGTGTAGTACCAGCTGTTCCCTTTCAGGCTGCACTTGCCGAACCCTGGAGAGGCTTCAGAAAAGCAGAAAGGGAAGAGTTTGCTGTTGGTCTAGGTGGCTTCAGATGGTAGAGAATATTTACCAGTGCCAAAAAGATAATTCTCTAATAGACCGCTTTTGTGTTTTGTTTTAGAATCACAAGAAGCTGATGAACAGCTGGTCGCAGAAGTGGTTGAAAAATGTTCATCTGAGACTTGTTCTAGAGCCTCGGAAAATGAGGTATCCCCGCAGGCTGTCGATTCTTACTCAGTCAAGGATTTCAAAGAAGAGGTAGAACATGATATTAGCAAAATTTCGGTGGTGAGGCCATTTTCAATAGAAACCAAGAATTCCACGGATATCTCGGTGGCTCTTGGAGCAAAAGCAGCTCATGGCCGTGTGACCGCAGCCTTAGGGGATGCTTTGCCCTCCAGCACCCCAGAAGCCCTCCAGGACAAGGCGATGACCGAAGGCACCATGGGGGTTGCACTGGAGGCTCCCTCGGAAGCGGATCTGAAGGCCGGGAGCTCCTGTCCAGAGCCTGTGCCCAGCAGAAGCAAGCTAAGAAAGCCCAAACCTGTCTCTCTGCGAAAGAAAACAGTTGGCGACTTCTCAGAAACCGAGACCGCTATGGAGGGCACGCCTCTCCCCCGGGCATCCCATCCATTCGGTCCTGATGACATGGATGGGAACACAGATCCTTCTTTGCTGGGAGGCGCCAGGATCCAGAAGTCTCCCCCTGACATTAAGGAGACATCAGGCACTCCTAGTGACACCAACGACTCAGGGGTTGAGCTGCTGGAGGAGTCGAGGAGCTCACCTCTGAAACTCGAGTTTGATTTCACAGAAGATGTGGAAAATGTCGAGTCCAGGAAAGCCCTCCCAAGGAAACTTGGCAGGAAACTGGGTAACAGACTGACTCCCAAGGTACAGAAGGATGGCGTCAATAAGCCCGTAGTCGCCAAAGGTCCAGAGCAGCCCCCAGAGCCAGCCGCAGACAGTGCTGCTCTCTCCCCAGCACCTTCTAAGCTGGACCCCAGCCAGTGGGACAGCCCCAACTTCAGTCCCTTTGGGGGCCGCTCCACCCTGCAGAACTCCCCCACCCTCTCCTCTAAGGGCTCCTACCACTTTGACCCAGATAACTTCGACGAATCCATGGATCCCTTTAAACCAACGACAGCTTTAACGAGCAGTGACTTTTGTTCGCTCTCGGGTAATCATGTCAGTGAAATCTTAGAATCACCCAAGAAGGCAAAGTCGCGTTTAATAACGTGAGTGACGGTGGGAGCGGGCGTTGTGTTCTGTGTACTCTCTGTGAGTTTGGCAGCAGCTGCTTTTGGTTTTGGTGAACTGAAGTTATCGTTGAGGGGCAGCGGGGCAGACCCAAAGCTTTTAACTTTATGCTGCACTCCTCACTGTGTCGATGACTCTTGTGTGGACTCAGAAATACCAGGTTTCCTTTTTAGATATCTGCCTGTTTCTGAATCCTCAGCTTATTCAGCTGGGCAGTTTTTCCCTTAGCTTGGGTACTTTTTTCCTGTTTTTTGTAAAAAAAAGAATGGCATGAGATAGGCAGGTAGAGATTTGATAGTTTTCAGAAATCCTATCTGGGCTGGCAGGACTCGCTTTCTGTACAGAATTGAGTGTCAGTGCTGGGCACCATCTTCAGATCTTCTATGAATAAAACAAAAATTCCAAGCCTGCAGATTACCTGTCTAGTATCAGTAACGTGTAGAAAAGGGTCTTACAGAAGTCTTTTCAGTTAAAACAGAAAGCTATGCTTTTTGTTGGAAACAAACCTATGGCTAAAAGTTGGTGAGAATTCTTAAGTCTCCATGTTTAGCTTCTGGCTCCATCAGTAAGGAGGTGAATTTCCAATAAGAATCAAGAATGTTTTGAACGATGTTGTAAATTGGACTGAGTCAGTCAGTCCTTTGTTGTGTGTTGTCTCCCCCACTCCTCTTCTCCTGGGAAATTTGCAGCCCCTTTTGCAAGGTCCTTGGAGCTCCCAGACTGATTACCTCAGGCCACGTTCCGTGTCAGTTTAAATGTGTCACAGGGTCACCTTATCACAAAAATGGAGTTGATAACAATACTCCCTTGTGGCCCTTGTGACATTTTACTAACAATTAGGTATAAAGAAGGAGCAAAGACATGGAGGATGAAATATGAAAAGGAAAGATGAGAAGAGGTGCCATATTTCTCGTCACCATAGACCAGTCAGGGAAATAATTTTCAGCATTACTATGAATTAAAGAAAAATGCTAGACAGTGTGGTGAATTATAGTGGAAAGAAAGGTTTAATGGTTTACAGTGCAGAGAGTATCAATCAGAACCGAGAAGCTTGTTAGGAATCAGTTCTTCAGCAACCGCTGAAGATGCCCCTGAACGTCTAAGGGGAAGGAGGTGTCATCAGTAGCTCTCGATCTGTTCTTTGATTGTACACCGGCAGTTAAATGGTCCTGAAAAAACAGCGTTGCTCTGGTGTCCTCAGAGTGCCCTTCTGTGGCTAAGATTGGCTACACAGGTCCAGACAGTGCTTGGGGTGCGTGTTGGCCGTGCCATCGCCTTGGTGCTCCTAACATGGGATATCCTAAATAAAGGTTGCCTCTGGCTAGCCAGCTTGCTAAGGAGTCATTTGGGAGCCTTCCTTTCAGCCCCATGTTGCCGGTATGTAGCCAGTGTGTTCATGTTAGATAAGGATAAATCTGGGCCAGAGGGACGGAAATTTGTCCTACACCTTATTTTCAGTAGCAAGAAGCACCCTCTCTCGAGTCCTACCACCCTCACCTGGTAGCATTTTCCTCCTATTCTGTTTTTGGTGAATGAACTTCTTGATCTAATATACTTTACAGATTTTTTTTTTTAACTCTTACGCAATCAAAACTCTTGTCCCCTTGTTCTCTCTGCAAGAGAAGGGTGCTCGCCCTCTTGTGTAACGCTGGCATTTTGTTTGGCAGATCCCTCCGTTGGTAGGGACTAGAAGTATACACGTGGAGGTCGAGTCTAGTGGAGAGCCAGAAGATCTGTTAACAGGTTACTTGTGTGGCTTTTTCAAAGATGCATATAATTGGCATCTCAGATTCTTCTGTAAAATGGAGACGTACTAAGATTGGGATTTTTCTGGACCAAATAAGATAAATTAGGTAAATCATTTTAAGCTTCTTAGTGATATACGTCTACTGTAGATATAAGCAGATACATTTTCAATTATATTTTTCTTCATGCATTGCCTTTATTCTTGATGACTAGACACTTAAGAGTAAGTGTTCTCAGCAGTGAAGTTGGTTTTATACATTTACAAATACTTGCAAGCTTACTTTTCATCTCTGAATTTGAATATGTGGCATTTCCGAATGTTCTGCCACCGTCTTACTCCGTTAGAGTTGAGGTTGCTGATAGTCATCCACTGGCCAGTGATGACCTTCACGAGTGTGACAGTTTTAGTGTGTGTCACCTTGTAGAAAGAACTTTGCAGGCTTTACATCTGCCAGAAGAGATAAATATTCCAGGCTTTACATGATTTTTTTCTCCATCTGTCTGTCTCTTTCCTGTCTCTGATTTTGTTGGTGCATCAGGACTACTGAGCAAGTGAAATTTCTCTGTTTTCTGTTGTAAGTACTCCTGCTGTTGTTTCGGTTTGGCCCTGGGACCGTCGGCAGTTCCTCTCCCAGCCTCCCCAGATCATCTTTCCATAGCATGTTGGCTTCCCTTTCTGAGTTTGACCTTCTGATGATTTTTTGCATTTCATTTGCCACTTCATGAGTCAGCTTAGCCTTGCAATTGTCTGTCCCTAGAGGAGTGGCCATCGGCCTTAGGTGCGAGAGCTTGCGCTCCCTGGCTTGGCTGGCCTCACGTGGCGCTTTGATACCGAGTGCTGGCTTGGCCCCGAGGTCATCCCAGTGGTGTTTTCAGGGACTACTCTGCTATTTAATGTTGGAAATAATTGCCCTTTTTTGTTGGGATAAGGCTGCTGGCTTGGAGCAGGGGATAAATTTGAGAGTTAACTCAAGTTTGGTGGCAGGAGGTAGCACTTAGTAAGAGCGTTCGTAAGGAAAACCATGAACTAGATAGTGGCCGTGCACATTCTGGTAACTCACATGCTTGTCTTTTTCCCCCTAGAAGAACAAGTTGCAATATTTTTTTCTTCTTTGTCAGAGTGGCGTTTTCACTGGAAATTTTAAATTCCTTAAAAACAGAACAGAATCCGAACCAGCCTTGACATCACAAATTATGTGCTAGTTAAAAAATAACAGCTTTCCCCAGTTCCGGCCTTTGCACAATACATGACATTCATTTTCCATCTTACTACTGAATAGGAACAGTAACAATTTACTCAAATATTTTTATTTTTATACTTTGTGTTGACCACAGTTCTTCTCTGTTAGCCCACAGGTCTGGAGCTGTCTTATCAGACTTCTGTGGCTTTTAGTGCAATAAAGAATTTTTAAAGAATCTGGTCCGGCGTGGTAATTTTTCCAATGACTTGTCAAGTGAGTGAGGATCAGATGAACGGAATGTCTCTGGGTGCTAAGGCTGCTCTCCGAAAGGCTTTTGGTGGCTTGTAATTGAACTGGAGGGGTCAGAGTCCCGGGACTGAACGTCCCCAGAAGCACGTGAGGAGGTCTTTTCAGGGAACGAGCTGAGCTATAGTTCTGTGCTTGCCCTGGCTCGGGAGATTCCGAGACATAAAAGGTGTTCCCACCTCTGACTGTAGATGTGTGACTCGTGTGGTGCTGTATGCTTTGGCTTCTGTCTGCACACACTGCTACCTCTGCTCCATCTCATAGCGCGGAAGTTGCCAATGTGATTCCAAACCGGCCTGTTTTTTTTTGTTTTTTGTTTTTTTTTCTTTCCAGGAGTGGCTGTAAGGTGAAGAAATATGAACCGCAGTCTCTTGCTTTGGATGAGTGTTCTCAGGTATGTCTGTGCCTGTCTCCAGAATGTCTCTTAGACCAGTGGTTCCCAAACTGGAGATTGCAGCCCCATCCCCCCAGGGGGAGGGCGTTAATGAAGACTTTCCAGTGGGTGTCTAAGAAGTCAGCTTTAGGGAACCGATTTCCAGATCCTTACCTTCCTAAACTGATCTGAGAAGGCCCCTGAGGACAAGGGGACCCTTTCACAATTACCCTATTCCCACTTTTGCTTGGTAAAGTTCCCTGTCATTCATTCTTTTTACTAAGATGCATTATCACTGGGTGGACACCTCTGGGGCACCAAGCAAAGGGGAGATTTGAAATGTGGGTGCAGGTTTTAAGAAGGCGATTGACTCTAACGACTGAATCATTCTTTTTTCTTGAGTCAGATGGTTTCAGCAAAACAGGAGAACCTGAGTTGTCAGCCCTAGACCATTAAAAATAATTTTTGATACAATGTTTTATGTCAATTATATCTCAATTAAAAAATAATTTTTGGTGGTATAATTTTTTGGTACAAAACTTGGAAAGCGGTGCAAAGAATTGAGAGAAAGTTTTAGTACAGAACTTCCTCCTGTTTCATCTGTTTATATAAATAAGGCTTCTTATTATAATTATAAAAATGAGAAACAGGAATAAATTGATGCCGACCCTTGTTTCATTCTAGCAATAAATATTTGTCCATGACTATATGAATTCATTGGGAAACACAAACAAAGAAGAAAAACCCAGGCCCATATGATTGCGATGAGATCCTTTTTTCCTTTTTAAAACTTTATTTCAGCATAAATGATGATTACAGAAATACAGTCATTGGTTAATAAAATGCATTTTAAGTTTAACTTATCCAACACAATCTGGACCAAAACCTTGGTACATGATTTAAGATTTTTTTTAAAAGATTTGCAATTTGATTTATTCTTCATCTATTAAAAATATAAAATATCCACTTTTAAATGCTGCTAAAGGAGGCAGCAAGAACCATGAGAAATTTGACTCAGAAAAATAACACATACTGCACTGTAAAAGTTTTTTTTAAATTGATGCAACAAAATGTAATTGATGTCTATTTTTAGTAAAAGTTTACTTTTGTGTTTGATAGTACTTCTCGAAAGTCGTAACATTTTTAGAATAAATTGTGCACTAGTAGTTGTAATGAAAACTCTCCAGAAGAAAAGATGTTAATACTTAGAGAGTTATGGTCATAGAACAAGTTTTTTTAATTTTTAACTTTTTTAACAGAGAAGTATGATAGGGAGGCCTTTAAGAGACTTTCAGGTGTGCAAATGCATTTCTTTGCAATAATTTCTTGGTGAAAGTGGAGTGGAGATACAGATTCAGAGAGGAAAAGGAATAATGTAAATTTCTGACTAAAGAGCCTATTCGTATTTGATTTTAAATAGATCACAGAGGATTAAATAGATTTTATATAGATCGTAGAGTATGAGATCACTAGAATAACTAGATTGAGTTAAGCAAGGCCGGTATTTAAAATAGACCAGATATTATATCCTTTCCAGTTAATTAAACTTATGCTGAAAAGTTCTTAAATGTCACCTGAAGATACAGTGGGGTACATGGATTTTCAAAAGAAATTCGGAAGCATATGAATAAAATATTTGAAAACCGCTGCCTTGGACCGCTTCAACTTCTTGCTTATAAATTTAGGCTAGAGGGGCTGGCCCTGTGGCCGAGTGGTTGGGTTTGTGTGCTCTGCTTTGGTGGCCCGGGGTTTTCCCAGTTCAAATCCTGGGTGCGGACGTGGTACCACTCATCGAGCCACGCTGAGGCAGCGTCCCACATGCCACAACTAGAAGAACCCACAACTAAAAATATACAACTATGTACGGGGCGGGGGGGGGGTTGGGTAGAAGAAGGAAAAATAAAATCTTTAAAAAATAAATTTAGGCTAGAAAACCTTAATTTTTCAAGTCTCAGATTTGAGTTACAGAAGCTAGGTTCTAGAAAACACAGCACTGCGTGGTTGGGAGACCCCAGCTTCCTCTTTGATTTGTACCCAGATCTATTGAACATCCGTGTGGAATGGCGGCTGCCTTGCTCCATTCCTGAGAGGTCGCTTTCCCCACGGATTGCCCTCCTACACAGTAGCATCTTGTCTTCATCATTTCCCAGGATGAAGGAGCAGTGATCTCCCAGATTTCAGACATTTCTAGTAGGGATGGCCATGCTACCGACGAGGAGAAACTGGCATCCACGTCATCTGGTCAGAAATCAACCGGGGCCGAGGTGAAAGGTGAGCCAGAGGAAGACCTGGAGTACTTTGAATGTTCCAATGTTCCTGTGTCTACCATAAATCATGCGTTTTCATCCTCAGAAGCAGGTATGGAAGCATATCTTCATCTTTCTAATGTACATAAGCATGGACATGCCTGAAAGCCTAACGCAGGAGACGCCTTAGAGGTTAGAGCATTGGGCCACTGGAAGGATAGATTTAGGAGGCTGATCTCTGCTTTGCTTCTATACCTAGAAAAGGACCCAAAGGGGTGTCTTATCGAAGCGGCAGGGGCGTCTGGAGAAGTGTGGCAGGATGCACAGGGGACGTGATGTATGAGACTGCTTGGGTTTTTCAATGAGTTATGTAATGTGGTCATATCTTAAAGCATAGTGGCCTGTAATCATGTCGTGATACTTACGCTCATTCTTCAACTTAGGGAAATAATAATAACTAACACAGTTAGTGCCTCACTCCGTATTGGCATTGTTCTACGTGGTTTGCGTATGTTAATTCAGTGCTCCTTGCTAGGTATTATTTTTCTCCCATTTTTCATAGAAGGAGAGTGAGACACGGAAGTTAAGTAACTCAGCCAAGGTTGTTGGCTAGTAAATGGTAGAGCTGGGATTCGAACCCCAGCAGTCTGGTTCCATGGTCTTCTAACCACAGTGCTGATGTGTGAAGAGCCTGCTTTCATGACCCCAGACTATTATAAATTTCTCTGCTCACAGATGTGGTAGGTTAAAATTGACCAGTGCCCTATAAAATCCTTCTTAAAGTTCCAAGAAGAACCTAGACTGACCTGTGCTGAAGCTTCTCGCTCTTGACTCTTGAGAACATTGTAGAACTGAGGTACCAAGGTATTTCTGTGGCCTTAAACTTGACTTGAGAAATGTTTAGAACCATGTTCCTGACTACATTAAACTTTATTAAAAACTTAGATCTTCAGCATCATAATTTAATTTGGGGCTTTGCAACTTAGAATTTAAAAAATCATGGTCTCTCATCAAACCAAGGAAGCAGGTGGAGATCAGACTTGGCAAGAGTTATTCCCCGGCCTCCTCCTGGTCCCCAGGTCTCAGTTCCCGTCTGTAAAATAAATGTGCCAGGCACTGTTCCAGATGTCTTCCCAGGCCTTCTTCTGCTTGACCGTTTCCCAAAGATCTTGTTTGCCGTTTCCCTTTATGCCCCTGTACCCAGCTGTGCGGGCTAATCCTGAGTACTCTTGTACCTACACTTATGTCTCTTACTTGGAATACCTTTCTTTGCCATCTCCTGTTCAATGCTGCCCATCCTTTCAGCTCTGTCTCAAAAATGTCATTTGGCTCCTGCCGTGCCTTACGCTCCCACCACATTTCTTCTTACCATTCCTGCTCCATGTGTTAATCATAGAAGGGTATCTTTGATGAACTTCCTGAAGTTAAGGACCATGAATCTTTGCATTTCCTCTGGTGCAGGTGCATGGTAGATATTTGTTGAATTATATTATTCCTCACTAGCAGGAGGTTCCTTTCATGGAAATTTATAGAGCCGGGTTTCTGTTAGAAATAGTGTTGTCCTCAGTTAGTGAACTGCGGGTGTTACTCTGTATGTGACTGGTTATCCATGTCCTTGAAACAAGCAGAGGCGATGGTGATGCAGGGGCGGGAGGTGTATGAAGATAGGATGGGTGCACTGGCTCTGTCAGGTGAGCCAGAGTCTCTTTCCTGGGGAGAGTCACCTTTGAGCTAGGTCTTGATAGGTACGTGCATCGATGTGCACCAGAGAACCAGACTCTCTCACAGACATGGGAGGGAACCTGCTGTGTTGGTAAAACGCCCAGCAGCTCTCTGTGACTACAGGGTCAGTGAGGTCACACTGAGGAATCTGGGTTGATCCTGTAGGTATAGGGGAGCCATTGAAGGTTTTTAAGCAGAGTAGTGATGTTCACGTTTATGTTTTAAATAGTTCACTATTGACAGATAGTACACTAAAATAGTAATTTGTTACTGCTATGTGGAGGATTATAGCTTTAAAATTTTGTGTGCTTTCCCAAATTTTAAAATTGTCTTCAATGAGTGCATATTCCTTTAATTAGGAAAAGCATAGAGTTGGGTTCTTTCCAATATTGCCTCTGGTGGTGGAGTGAAAGGTAGACTGGAGAAGAGGAAACCAGTTTGAAGGGTGTGGGGAGGATAATGAATTTAGTTTTTGAGGCATTGAAAGTTAAAGCTTCTTGTTTTATCTGCTACGTTGGTTAGATTGAGGGTTCCCTTCTGGGCTGGAATTTAAATCCACTCAGATTTAGTAATAAAATAGCATTCAGTGTTATTGTTCCTCTTTCTGAAATAATCTCATGCTTAGTACAACTCATTTACAAAATTTTCATGGACACAAGGGGGCAGCCTTGCTGTTCTTTTCACCTGTGGACCGCGGATCCATTTATGGCTGACCTTGCACTCCTTTCTTCTGAACCTCTTGGACTTTTAACGCAGTACCTCAATTGACAGAAGGCGAGTGCTCCTTTGAAAACCTTGAAATGCTACTCATGTGCCCATAGATGTGCTTCTGGGCCTGCACTGGGGTTTCCAAGTGTCTTTTATTAGGAGGGAAAGGAACTGACTTCTTAGGATAACCATAAAAATGACTCTCTGTTTTAGGCGTAGAGAAAGAGATGTGCCAGAAGATGGAAAAAGATGGACCCGCCGTGCCTGTAAGTTCCTACATCGGGGTTGGGGGGGTGGGTAAGTGGAGCTCCATTTATTCAGTATTTGTTTTGAAGCATTAAATTAAATAAATTCTAGTCGGTGTTTGGTGATGGGGATGAAATACAAATAAAACACAGTTTCTTCACTTGAGGAGCTCCTGTTCTATCCTGAGACATCCGATACGGTAGCTACGTGCCTGCTGAGCACTTGAGCTGTAGTCTGAATTGAAGTGTCCTGTAAGTGTAAAGTGCAACCAGTTTTTGAAGACTAGGGACAAACAAAAGGAAAATAAAATGTTTCTAACTTTTCATATCAATTAATGTTAAGATGGTAATATTTTGGATATATTGGGTTGACTATGTTATTAAAATTAATTTCACCTGTTTCTTTATACTTTTTTAATGTGGCTACTGAAAATCTTGAAATTACGGATGGCTTGCATTATATTTCTTTTGAACACCACTGGTTGCAGATACAAATGGAAACCTGTGATACCCTGTGGTGAATGTTGTAACAGAACGTGTTCCAGGGGCTGTGGGAGCCAGAGCTGACCGGCTGCTTGGCAGGTGTCAGGATGGCTGAATTTGAGCTAATTAAGAGCAAATCTTTTTTTGAACTTTAGATTACAAAAATATACAAAGAATTCCCGTAAATCTTTCATCCCTGCTCCTCAAATGTTAACATTTTATGCAATCACAGTACAGTTAGCAAAATCAACACTGATACAGTATTATTGTCTAATCTATAAACTGTTCATTTTATCAGTTCTCCCAGTAACGTCCTTCTTCTGGTGCAGGATCCCACATTGTATTTAATTGTCATGTCCTTAGACTCCTTTAATCTGTGACGGTTCCTCGGTCTTTGTCTCTCCTGACCTTGACCCTTTTGAAGAGTATTGGTCAGTTGTTTTGTAGAATGTCTTTCAATTTGGTTTTGTCCGGTGTTTCCTCATGATTAAGTTCAGTTTAATAGATTTAGGCATGAATATGAGAGAAGTGACATTGTAGATATCATTAAAGTTGGGGTGACTTTGATCACTTGGTTAAGGTGGTGTCTGCTGGTTCCTCCAGTTGAACTAAGTTTTTTAAAGGGAGAATGGGATTTGCCAGGCAGTTAAGGCAAGAAAGCCTGTTCCAGGCAGGAGAGTTGGCCTGTGCAAAGGCAGGGAGTGAGAAAAAGCATGCACATTATTGTAGGTATTAGTAATCTCACGTGGTTGGAGGATACTGTGGGTGAGGCCCAGATCACCCCCTCCACAGTGTGCCATAGTCATTGTGCCAGCAGATGTGGGATTCATGGTGGAAGCAGTAGATAACCATTGTGGGGTTCTAAGTAGGGAGCATCATGATCAGTAAAAGTTCAAAGGATGGGATGGAGGCTGAGAGAGATTTACAGGTAGAACCATCACTGCTTGGTGACCTTGGGGACGTACATGGTAGCTGGGGCGGTGATGGTGAGGGGAGGTTGACGAAGGCCGCTCAAGGTTTCTTCCTTGAATATCCAAGTGGTCAGTGTTGCTATGAACCTGCCCCAGTGGGACCTCATTTCAACAGATGGCACCACTGTCCACCTAGTTGTCTGAGCCACAACCCTGGAGTCATCTTCTGCGACTCTTTCCTCCTTATTCCTACGAGCAAGATCTGTGGTTTCACTGTCCAGAAACCATAGATTGTAAATCCATCTACTTTTTTCAAGCCCACGACCACCAGTCTTTTAAAATAAGCTGGCGATTTCCCAACCACTCTTCCTGTTCCCAGGTTTATTCTCTCATCCTTTTACATAAGCCAGGGTAACGTTTTAAAACACAAAACTAACCTTGTTACTCTTTGCGTAAGCCTCCTCATCAGCTCTCCTTGTCTTAGGAGAAGTTCAGACTCTTCCTGTGACCAGCGAGGCTTTCTGTGGTGGGACTCTGCCTCCCTCTCCAGTGTCAGCTGTCTCCTCCCTCCCTCGCACATCTGACACTTGCCCAACCGAATGGAGTTCCCTCCAGTTCTGTGAACCCAGCCCTTTGAGTCACTTCCCCGCTCTCCCTGCCTTTCTTAGAAAACCAAAGCTTGGTGAAGGTGAGGACCGTGCCTGTCTTGTTCGCTGCTGTGCCTCAGCACCTGCCACAGTAAACGCTGCTGATCATGGGAGTCAGCAAATGGGGAATGCAGGAGGAGGAGCAGGATCGTGGAAGTGTGTTTTTAGATAGGTGGCTTTGAGACTTCTGTGGGACCAGTTTCTAAATCATTATATGCAGCAGGCGGTTGTAAGTACACAGTGTGAGCTTTAATAGATTTGAGGGCCCTTAGGACCCAGGGGATAATTGAAGCTACCGTAGGATTAGATGAAGTTGTGATGGAAACATTCTTTACTTTGATCCACAGTAAAAATTTTGACTAATAAATATCCATGACACGTCACAACATATGTATTTATATATTTATAGAACAAATTGCGCCAAATAGTTTTTACATTTCTTCATGTGATTCACTCTATTTTCAGTTCTATTTCTTACTTTTGGTGAGGAAGATTGTCCCTGAGCTAACATCCATGCCAGTCTTCCTCTTTTCTATGTGGGACACTGCTGCAGCCTGGCTTGATGAGCAGTGTGTGGGTCCGTGCACGGGATCTGACGCTGCAAACCTCAGGCGCCAAAGTAGGGCGCACAAACTTCACCACCATGCCACTGGGCTGGCCCCTCTATTTCATTTTTTTAATGCAGATTATTTGTCCCACTAAATTGTTTTCAGGACTCCCTGTTAGGGTGTGACCCATGATATTTCCCCAGAGGACGCAGAATGAGCAAACGCGAAGGTGCATGGTGGAGGAGGAGCTGTGGAAGCACAAGCAGGAGGAAGCTGTGCACATAGGATTCAGGAGCACTGGCCTTCACAAGTGACAGGCACAAGCACAGGCGCTGTCTCCTCACACGTTCCTGACATTTGTTTCTGGGCAGATCACTCTTGTGGGAGCCCCGTCATCTGATCCCAGCTCAGTCCCTCATGGGCTCACGCCTGGGTTTCCTCAGCGGTGAGAGGGGTGCTGCCATCCCCACCTGTGGGAGGCTGGAAACAAAACAGCCTGGCTGTGCGCTGGGGAGACCCGTTCCTTCTGAAGTTTTCCAAGCACTTTCTGGTATTTTCAGTGTGTGAAAGTAGCAGCAGGATGCTGGAAGAAGGCTGTGCCCAGTGGACCAGGCGTTGGTCCGCGTGGCTGCAGGATTAGGTGATTCACCCAGTCCTCAAAACAAACTGGTTACGTTTCCAGATTCACAGCTTATTCATCCCTAGAATTAGCAGCACATATCTGCCTCGTGGAGTGGGTGTGAGGCCCAGAGGCAATAATATCAGGGAAGAGGAACTGTGAAGTGCTGGGCCAGTGTGAGGTGGGGTGACGTTGAGAGGAAAAGGGTGGGAGAGAGAGAGAGAAAGGAAAGTGGGGAATGCTTGTCTCTGGAGGCAGCTGCTGAACAACGTATCATATGTTGTGATCTTTGAAAAGTAACTCCAGTTGAACTTCCAAAGATAAATTAATTTCTGTTTCTTTAGAATATTGAATAAACGTTGCATAAAGATATTGCAAGATTCAAAATGTGGAATACAGAAAACTGTGTAATCTAGCACTTAGTTTTTAAGCCTCTCTGTGCTTCAAGTGCATCCCTGTAGCAGGCTCATGCCCAGTGGTAGGTGGTGGCCCAGGCAAGATAACTAAGGCCAGAGCAGGGTAGGAAGTGGGTATTAAGTCTCATCGTGCTTTTCACCTGTTGGTCTGCAGCAGTTTTCACTTAGGAGTCAATTTATTTTTTAAGACGTCTTCAGCTTTCTAAACATTGAGTTCATCTGGCTTTTCCAAGCATGTCTCAGTGAGAGAGAAGAGAAGGGGGTGGTCCTGCCCCAGTGAGTTCAAGGACAAATGAGATGAGCACAGTCAGCATGTTGTGACAGGTCTCCCACCGCAAGGACGTCAGCAAGAAGAATTACTTTGTGGCATCTGTGCTTGCTGTAAATTTGCAACCAGGACTCCATTGAGTTCCACTGTCTGTTGTTGGCCCTCAGTTGCCAGTGCTTTGTGGGACAAGGAGAAGGATTAGGGGACATGAAATGGGGGACCCTTTTGGAAGGGTGTGATTGATCAATTTAGCATCTTTATTAAACACATACTAGATTGCCCAGCCTAGAAGGAGACTGTCGGACCAACCTTTTATGAAGGTGGATTCTTTAGGCTTTCTACAGTGTTCAGTAAACAACTTAAAGGACTAAGGAATGTAGCATGTTAAATCCTAGGGGAAGAGATCACCAAAATAGGCCATGGCGTAAATTCCTGCCCTTACCACCTTGTAAGTGTTGCATTTTGAGCCATGAGGCTTGTGGCATTTGTCCAGCAGAGCGCGGTGGCCAGGAGGGAGCCCCCGGCTGCAGAGCCCGCTCAGCTGGATTAACATTACATGGATTACATGTTCGCCAGCATCTGAGGTCTGACCTTCCACCTCTGACTCAGAACGCTGCTTCTTCTGGCCCCACATGTGTTAGCATTAAGTTGTTAAACAGGGCGCAGACTGACTGCATTTATCCCCTCAACAAGTGGAAGTGATGCTGAGCTCTAGACTAGACGTTGATATTTTGCTTACTAAGAAAACTTTTGACTTATTTCCTAAATTCTTGCTAACATGAGGGTCTTGGGCGGCACAAGCGGGCTGCTTCCTGGAGTTGACTCGACTTGGGTATTCTGACTTAGAGTCATAAAAACTCACGAAGACTGGGTTTGAAATGTATTAAATTAGAATCAGAAATGTAACAACAAGGTGAACCAATGTGTGGGCTTGACCTAGTGCGTTGTCTCCCCGTAGACGGGTTAGACAGGAAGCAAGATGTTGAGAAAATTTCTTGATGAGAAACGGCACGGGAAGTTAGTGGGCTGACTCAGATGTCCAGGGTGTACTGGTTATCTACAACAAACATTTATTTTCTCATCGTTTCTGGGTCAGGAATCCTGGGACAGCTCTGCTGGGTGCCTCTGACTCAGCGTCTCCCACAGGCTGCGAGCAAGGTATTGACCAGGGCTGTGGTCTCCTCCAGGCTCTGCGTGGGGTGGGGCCCGCTCCAAACTCACCTGCGTGGCTGTTGGCAAGTCTCAGGTCCTCAATAACTGTTGGCAGAGACAGCAGTTCCTTGTCACATGGGTCTCTTCATGGAGCTTCTCACAGCGTGGAAGCTGGAGTCTTTGTCAGCTAGTCTCAGCAGTGACATCCCATGACTTTACCGTATTCTGTTCTTTAGAAGCGAGTCATTAGGGCCAGCTCGCACTGAGGGGGAAGGGACTACAGGAGAGGATTAGTACCAGGAGGTGGGGGTCACCGGGGGCCATGTTAGAGGCTGCCCGCAAGTGGCTTCTGGCTCTAGTGACGGATCTATTCCAAGATAGAATGTTTCATGGGGCACCTTGGACTTCTGTCAGCATGGTGGGCCGCCCTCCCCAAATGCTGCTGGAAATGGCACTGCCAGCTTGTGGCTTCTGAGTTCCCCTTTCTGTGGCCTCTGCAGGGGTTTGTGTATTGGGCTCTTGGATGAGGTCTGTGAAGCTGTATTGCAAAAATTGTGTGTGTGTGTTTTAGCATTTTCTAGAGAGAGGGTGAGTCTGTAACACCCTGAGAAGCTTAAAAACCGCTGGTCTAAGTTGACCTTGGGACTTTCCCTTCAGTCTTGGTTCCAACAAGATATCAGAGAACTGATTAATTATAATCAATAACTAACTGATCAGTTATACTGTCATTTAAGATTATTAAAATACTCCCTAACTCTAACCCTAATCCTAAAAAAAAATTATTCCCAGGTCACTTTGGCTGGCATTTTACATGTTATTAGATCAGCTTCTTTCCCATTTATCCAAAAAGTTTACTTATATAGGTGGGAGGAAGTAGCCCAAAAAATGTCTTTTAGGAAGGAAAATAGCATGCAGTCCCTGTTCTTATGAAAACAAAATACTAACCAAATGTGGTTTTCTGGAACTTGAGTTTATGATAAATGCAAGCTGGCACAGCAGAAGGTGACGTGCTGCCAGAAGGGAACTGAAAACGGCAAGGAAGAGCCACAAAATAGAAGCCCGGGCACAGACCTTGACTTTCATGTGGCGGGTCTGTGGAGGAACAAATCACGGTGTGCACCTGACAGATCGCTGGGTTACCACACAGCATCCCTGCAGGGCAGCTAAGTTCCTGGTGGCCCTGAGTCATCCATGGGTGGGGCTCAGAGTTCACATATATTTGCCATTTCTACTGCCTTAGGCCTGAAAGTTAGTAGTGCATTTTAGAAACATTTTCATTCAAAGCGGCTAAGAAAATACACACAAAGCATCAGTACTTAAAAGAGTTGACACTTTTTTTGAAACTTATTCACATGGAACACATCCAAATGAGACATTGACCATGGGTGCTTTTCTCTTTTATGTATGTGACTCTTTGGTGACTGACCACTATGATAATTACACTTTCTCCTTTTTGCATAGGAAGAAAACTCTAGGCTCTATTACACAGGAGCTAAGACCACCCCACCCCCAATACTCATTAGAATAGTTTATCCTTTCGATAACACTGTTACTAGATTCGGTTTTTTTAAAGTTTTCCTCTGCTGCTTTTTTTCCTTGAAATATATTTTAGAAGGATGCGATCAGTTTAGTAATGAGGTGGTTATTGAAGGATATTTGGGTTAAGAAGCTGGAGACTGGTGTTTTAACTGGAACCTCTCCCCCAGGGACTGTTGGAGTCCCCCGTGGAGAAGGCCCCTGTGTCGGTGGCCTGTGGAGGTGAGAGCCCGCTGGATGGCATCTGCCTCAGTGAATCAGATAAGACAGCCGTGCTCACCCTGATACGAGAAGAGGTAAAGGCTTTCTTGTTCTGTCTGCCTATCACTCCATTTCTTTGTAACGCCCACGTGCCAGTGGCCAGATTCCATCTCTGTTGGCTTGAGTTCTCCCCGGCAGGAAGTTCTTATTTCCTGTAGCCTGTTTAGTTTGTAAAAAGGGCTCCCTGTAAAACTCCACATTGGTGCTGGAGTCCTGACGTTCTGTACCCAGAGAAAAAAGCTGACGCTTTGAAATATCCTTGAGAGTTTTGTACACTTGCTTATCTTTCAGCCTTGAAGTTTTAAATATCACATTTTGCCAACTTTACCCACGTAGGTAACTAAATCAGTGCCTTCATTTTACAGAGGATATATGCTCATGCCTAAAAATTCCTTAAATTCTAGACTTGCAATAATAGAAAATTGTTTCCTGCCTTCGTCTGCCCTTTAATTAAATAGTTCAACTCTTGATTTCCTGTAGTGTGTCTCTTGAGCAGCCTCTGTTCAAAATAGGTCACTGCCAGGCCTTTCCTGGGCGATGGGGAAAATGTGAAAGACAGTGCTATGCACAGTTCCTCAGTTACCACCCTCTCGCTGTGTTCTGTGCTCTGTTTTACGTGTTTGGTTTGTGTGTTTCTTGATGACTCCACCCCTTTTTTTTTTTAAGAAGGTAATTCCCTTGATGTAGCAGTTTTATTTTTATAATATGATGACAGTAGTTAACTACCTCTGAGGTCGGTCTTTTAAAGCTTTTAAAAAGTAGCATTAGGTTGGTAATGAGGGATGTGAGCTAGTCCTGTTGTCAGACTGGGGAGCAGAGGTAAGGAGGTCCGCCAGAATCCTGTGAATGAGAAAACTGGCCTCATCTTCTTCCCGAGAGTTAAGCTGTAAGATGGCCACCTAGTGGAGCAAAGCCAAGATGTCCCTAGTCACCTGAGGCAGACAGCTGGCTTCTAGGATCTTGAGATCCTGATTAAAGGCACCAAAATAAAGAATGTACCAATGAGAAAGAGAGAAGCACAGAGGAGAATAATAAAATGGGAACAGTGGATCCCCTCGGAGCCCCACCCAGGGCAAAGGGAGTTTGAGGCAGTAAATTCAGAGTATTTTTTTCCAGTTGGCAAGGGCATCCCAAACAGGGATGTGGGTTCTGGTCTGACTAACGAGATCCTGCCTGTAATGAGACCCAGGCATCTGGCTGGAGGCATTGAACTTCTGGGCCCCTCGTTCTGGCTCCCTTCTTATCAAGCAGCTGGAAATCTCTGTCAAAAGAGAATATGCTGGTCATGCCAACTTCTAGCGCTCTCATCTTGTGGCAGTTTCATTTTGTGTCCTAAGTAAGGTTGGTGCCCTGGCATCCACTGTGATTAAGGTGAGTTTACAGGACAGATGGCTCTGCTCTTGGTGCCCTGTCCCAGTCAGGGTTCTGGGCCCACCGAGCTGAGAGCCAGACCCTGGACTGAGGGAAGATTTAGAGAGGTTGTAAGTACCACTTGGAATTTCCCTGGGAGATCTCCTGCTCACCTGTACTCTGGTGGCCACGCTCCGGTGTGCTATGTGGCTGAGAGCACATTTTTCCAAATGCTTATGATATTATATATGGATGTTGAGGTTTTATATTCCTAACGTAGATTGAATGTCTTGGGATGGACCTGGCTATGTGTTGTTTTAGCTCTCTGATCTTAAATTCAAACTGTAATAGATTGAGTAGATAAAAACAAGCTTTATCTCTATTATAATCTAGATAATCACTAAAGAAATTGAAGCAAATGAATGGAAGAAAAAATACGAAGAAACTCGACAAGAAGTCTTGGAGATGAGGTTAGGCGGGAGGTTTGGGGGTGGGGTTGGGTACCATTCTACTTTGTTAGATTTAATACAGATGAAGCAATGAACGTATCTGTTTACCACAGAGCCAGCTGTTGAGAACTTAGGGTTTTGCTATCTGCACTTAATTTGTGATTGATAATGTCATTGCATGAGTATTGCTGACCTGTTACCCTGTTCAAATACTGTAGCTTATTTCACCTTGTTCAGAACATTACAAGTAAGCAGAACCCACGTAATTCTTGTCGTTTGAAAAGACCTAAATTTGTGCAAAAATACATGTTTAAAATACAGAGTAATAAGATTTATTGACATGATTATGGAGGCATTATAATTCCTAATGCTTTTCTAAAATTATACATGGTCGCTTCAAATTTCATAACCACGAAATAGATTCTAAAAAGCATATTATTAAGAAACAAAATTGATCGACTTTAAATTGAAATCTTTTTATTTTTGCTGCTCACTCTCTAGGGTTAGGCACGGTGAAGTAACTAAAGATGGTATCAAAGAAGAGGAGAAAAAAAGAATAAATAAAGAATGTGCTGTTTGGTCAGCACTTGAATGATTAAGAAGCATTTTAAATATGTTCGCTCTATCTTGTGGCTCTTGTATTTGGGTTTTTTTGAGCATTTAATGGGTGTAAGGCACCGTGCTGGGTGTGGTAGAGAGGAAGGGACAGCTCCTGCCCTTAGAGAGCTCACAGGAGCCACCATGAGAAACTTGGATGCAGGGTCACCGTAATGGGCACAACCAGCGAGGGGCGGGGGAGCCAGCATTTCTCGCTGAGGGGTCACAGGATGGAGCTCTGTGACTGGACGGGGTAAGGAAAACATTATTGCAGTTCGCTAAAAGAATAATACGACAAGGTGGTCTTTAAAGTCTTTGACTACCTGAAATACTTTTGGAATTAGGACAATAAAATAAAACTTGTAACTGAATCAGAGGAGACAGACTGCCTGCAAGGGTGGGTTGGGGCCAGGGGGACCAGGACTCAGGTCAGATCCTTCAGAGGAGCCCCAGCAGCACCATGAACTTGTTTTGTAGAAGATTGATTTGTCTAGGCAGAATCAATCTGTTGCCTTGAGGTCGTTCACAGAGGTGCAAAGAAAAAGTGAGGGCAGTTTTTTCTGTAAATAGAGTGAAAGGCTTGTTAAACATAAAATCTTAAGGAAAACCTTTTTGAATGTTAACAAGTCTTACATCCATGTAAAAAAAAAATGAGAGCCCCAAAGCAGACAAGTGGGTTATGTAAATTTTTCAGTATATGTTAATGTGTTTGATTATTTGGGGCAGCATTTCTCCAACATCTATTGTCTGAAAATCCTCTTCTGATAATAATTTTTTTTTTTTAAGGAAAATTGTGGCTGAATATGAAAAGACCATTGCCCAAATGATTGGTAAGGAAATTGTTTCCTAAGGTATGAGCCTAGGATCCATAGATGGTTTTCAAATCAGAATACAGGCCTCAGTTTGTGCATCGCGTAGATACAGTTGATTCTCGTTATTTGCAGTAGTTCTGTTATGTAAAGACGCCACAGACGCTGAGTTAGCGAACACAGAACCACTGCTCCTAGGGAAAATACAGCGAGCCTCTGGTCACAGCTTTTCTGTCAGTACATGGCCTTGTCTTACGTGTGTTTCTGTTTAAAGACGTCTTATTGAACGTGTGTGGTTGCTTCATTAACAGTGAACTCATGGCCAACAGTGCTATAGCTCGTGCCTGAACCAAGCTTGTCTCACACATGTTATTCCTCCTGGAAGACATCCCAGCCTTCTGGCTCTTAGGACGCTAGACAGCACTGCAGCACTAAGCTTGGGGGCCATTTTAAACAATGAAGTCACCAGCAGAAAGCACAAAAATGCAAAAAATGTGGCTCTAAATGGACTGTGGAAAGGATGCTTGTTTACATTATGAAACAAGAAGGCAGAGCATCCCCTTGTTCAGCCTCAGCTGAGGGCAGCACATGCCAGGTGACTCCGATCTTTTGCCGTTTTGCGCATGTCTGTGAATGCCCAGCAGTATTTTTTTTGAGGTTGCAAATAAATTTTAGCAAGTGGGCAGATTCACACATACGGAATCTGCGAATAATAAGGATCAACTGTAGTTAGGTTCGTTTTGGAAGAGAGCAAACTCTTGAGTTCTGTGCATAGCCCTCCACCCAGTACCCCGAGTGTTGATGGCCCAGCCACATCGTGAACACCCCCTGGGGGGCGTGTCTTTGTTGTGGGGCAGTGTCCTTAGCCCACTGCAATTGGGCTTGCCCTGTATTGGACCGACTGGGCCTTTACAAGACGACAGCGGTTGATCCTCCTGTGTTGCGTTTAGAGCCTCTCGTAGGCAATATTGTAGGACCGACTGCCTAAATCGCGGTCTGGTCTCCCTGCACAGAAGCAGTGGAGCGACAGCTTCTGTCCATGTCCCCTCTGCCTTCCCAGCACAGGGCCGTGGCCCAGCTGTTCCTCTGTGTGCAGTATTCTTCTCCTGCCAGCTTCTTGGCTCCGCCCTCAGTCCTTCTGGGCCTCTGCTCACATCTCTTCTCTGAGAGAGGCTGCTCTGTATGAAAAAGGAACCCCTGGCCCCTCTCTCCCTGCTTCGTTCCCCCCCCCGCCCCCCACCCATGACTTATCACTTACGTCTGCCCCCACTGGAATGCAAGTCCTTGAGAGTGGGAGCTTTGTTCCGTCCACTGCTGCTGCCCCCCACGCCCCCCTGCCCAGCACTGCTGAGCCCCTGGAGGGCAGCTGCTAACCATTTGCTGGATGGATATGTCGTGCTTTTGATTGTGATTCACAGAAGATGAACAGAGGACAAGTATGACCTCTCAGAAAAGCTTCCAGCAACTGACCATGGAGAAGGAGCAGGCCCTGGCTGACCTGAACTCTGTGGAAAGGTCTCTTTCTGATCTCTTCCGGAGATACGAGAACCTGAAGGGCGTTCTGGAAGGGTTCAAGAAGGTAGTGTGTCCTTTTCCTTCTATCTCCTTGCTAGTGTGTCTTCTTGGTAAGGAATCTTCAAAGGTGTATGCCAGAGGTGTGGGTAGCCTTTTCAGTAGGGACTCAGGGTCTCTCTCAGCCTTCTATCTTCTGTCGCAGTGAAGTCTTTTCCCCCCTTTTTTCTTTCTGGGGTTGTTCAGGCATCTGGCCCACAGGGTGGCGTGTTTTGGTCATTCCTTTCCTGGCTCAGGCCAGTAAATCCTGGACACAGAGTGTGGCACGGAGTGTAAGAACTGTGGAGCCCTCAGACCTTAGGATTATTCTAGAAATGCTCTTTTTCATTATTCACCAATTTAATATTAGTAAAAGTAAAAAGGATTCTGGCCAAGGCACTGAAAAATTCAGGCTGTGTATTCTAGAAGAAAGTAAGTGTAAAGTTTCAAATTTAGATGCACATTGATTTAATTTAGTTGCATACCATCAATAAGACACATTTATAGCAGTGAACATTCTTTGTTTTCATATTAAAATAAAAATAAGATTGGCCAATTTATCTAAAATGGGAATCAGGTTGCCATTCAGTTTTTAAAAACTGCCCTCCTAAAGTAGGCGTGTTGGTGTAACTGAGCCTTACTGTATGATTTGAAAATTAATACATGAAGAAATTATCTAGAATGTCTTCAATGAGAATTACTTGTGCCTGTTTCAGATTACCATGGAGTGTAATGTGAAGTCATCTGAATTGTTTTCTCATTTTTTAAAAAAATGAAAACTCTGATACATGGTATATGTTATTAGTAGAAAAAAAACAAAATGACCTGTTTCTTTTATTTTAAATTGTCACTTTGGAACAGAATGAAGAAGCCCTGAAAAAGTGTGCTCAGGATTACTTAGCCAGAGTTAAACAAGAGGAACAGCGATATCAGGCGCTGAAAATCCACGCGGAAGAGAAACTAGACAAGTAAGAGCTTGCACATGAGAATCTCACTTTTCTTGATGCTGTCAGAAGGTTGATGGAGGCAAGAAAAAAATCGCCGTTTTGCAACTCCAGTTTGCTTCTGTGTGTGTGTGTGTCTGTGTCTGTGTGTGCGCGCCCGCTTTATTGAATTTTTTGAATAGGTAGAATCTTCACATGGTTCAGAAATTTAAAAGATACACCGTCTGTCCTTCCACCCCATCCCCCATCCCCCGCCACCCGGGGTTCCTGCCTCTCTCCTCACCTGAGTAATTGCTATGCCTTTATCCTTCCAGATGTACTTTTTCCCCTTTCTTTTTGCCCCAGCTTTGTTGAGATATAATTGACATGTAACATTGTGTCAGTTTGAGGCGTGTGAGTGTTGACTTGATGCGTTTACCTGTGGCACCACTAAAGCCTTAGCTAACACCTGCATCAGGGCACATGATTACCTTTCTTTTTTACGGGGTGAGAATTTCCTTTTTTGTACAGATGATCACATACCTCGCTTTTTTCACTTAGCAGTATATTTTGGAAATCTTTCCGTCTCAATCCATGAAGAGCTTCCTTATTTTTTTAATAGCAATATGCTATTCCATTGTTGGAATGTGTTATTTAGTTAACCAGTCCCCTCCTGTTGGACATTGAGGTTATTTAAAATCTGCTACAAACAATGCTGCGATAAGTAACCTTGCATGCATGTGAGTTATCTGTGTGATAGAAAAGGAATTGCTGGGCCAAAGAATGTATGAGTTTATAGTTATGATACGTATTGTCAGATTGCCCTCATTAGACTTTTATCCATTTACATCCCTACATAATGTATGAGAGCATCTCTTTTTCCTATGGCTTTGCCAACAGATCACATTTTTGGTTTCCTGCAAATCTCATAGGTGAAAGATGGTGTTTCAATTTACTTGTTTCGTTTTTGGTAAGGAACAGAGCATTTACTTTATTTGATGTAGTTTTGATTTGTGTTTATCTTATGACTGAAATTGAACATATTTTAGCAGCCGACTGTAAGTGTATTTGCTTTACTGTGAATAACTCTATTCTTTGCATGGTTTTCTATTATCAGTTTATATATTTTGTACGTAAATATGTTTATGTATTAAGGATGCCAGCCCTTTGTAATATGAGTTGTGAATAACTTTTCCAGTTTGTCATTTATCTTTTGGCTCTGCCTGTGCTGTTTCTGATATGCAGAAATTTATTTTTATGTGATGAAATTTATTGGTCATTTCTTTTACAGCTTCTGGATTTCCTGTTATAGTAAGAAAGATGGTCCCTGTGCCGAATATAAAATATTCTTCCTTATTTTCCTTCTAATCCTTTTATGCCTTAATTTTTTTAATCTTTAAATCTGACACATTTGGAATTTGTGCTGGGGAGTAGTGTGAAGGATGCATCCAACTTTAATTTTTAAGTAGAAAGTAGTCCATACCTGCGCGTTTTGCTGTCTTGTCTTCCTGTTTGTAAAACCTTTTAAGTTCTGCCTTTCCCATTCCCACCCCCAGAGGTACTGCTATTAAAGGTTTATTATGAGTCCTTCCAGTCTTTTCTCTGTGCTTTTACAAATACTACCCAAAATGTTTTTGGACTCTTTTTTTAATAATATTGGAGTCAAATAATGCAAGTTTCCTTTTTCACTTAATAGTATGTCATGGCCATTTTCCATGTCAGAACATATGGTTCACTCTAGTGATTTTTATGAGGTATAGGACTATTACATTCCTTTATTGAGGGGCGTTTAAATAGTTTCACCCTCTTTTCCATGCAGACAGCACTGCGGTGAGCGTCCTTGTGCACTCACCGTTGTGCCGGGGGGTGTTGCTGTGGCTGGATCCCTAGAGGGGAGCTGCTGGCTCAGAGGGCGGATGCACGTTAAACTGTAGTAGTTACCACCACCTCGCCCTCCACAAAGAGTTTTCATTCCCCCATCAGCACCTGAGCCTGTCTCTTTCCTGGCATCTAGGCCAGAATGAGACAAGATCATCCTTATTCATTTTTGCCAATCTGATAAATTTTATCATTTTAATTTGCATGCCTCTGATTACTAGTGACTTTTTAGCATTCTTTCATCAGTTAATTGGCTGTTTATCAACTGACATTCATGGCTTTTTTAAATTTCCTTTTGCATCTCATTATTAAAGTCACTTTTAGGTCTGTGTCTCATAGATGTCATTGGTAAGTGTCCTGACTCTTTAGCTGTGACAGTCCCACAGATAATCCTGTCTGCTCTTGTACTGGTTAAAAAAATCCGAGATTGTTGTAGAAACTGTCATGTGATTCCATTTTCTAGTGACATATGAATTTTGAAGGGCACTGTGAACTTTGAGATTAATTCTACCATCGGTTAGCACCGTGGAAATTTCCTTAGCAATTGTGTATAAACTGAATTTTTATAAATTACAATTGAATTATTTAGGTCACCGATTGCTGTTTTTTCCTCTTATTTGTGAAGTCAGTTCTGTAGCTCTGTGTCTCACAGATGTCAGCGGTTAGTACCCTGACTCTTTAGCTGTGGCTGATGACTAACCATGTGCTTTTTGTCCCTTTGTTCTGCAAACAAAACACCATAAACAGAGCCAATGAAGAGATTGCTCAGGTTCGAACAAAAGCAAAGGCTGAGAGCGCAGCTCTCCACGCCGGACTCCGGAAGGAGCAGATGAGGGTGGAGTCCCTGGAAAGGGCCCTTCAGCAGAAGGTACAGAGGGGCGCGTGGTGGTTCCTCCTCGCAGTGGTAGCTTACAGTGGGTCTCGGTGACAGAGGCCTTGCCTTTTTGCTCAGACCCTTTACTCCAGCTCCTTTGTGAACTGATTCAGGTGGAGATGAAGCAAACCCTTCAACTCCCAGGCATATCAGTGGGGGCCAGCCCCAGGCAGGGGGCAGAGAGGGGGCTACATTCACTGAAGTTCAGGGCAGCATGCTGGTTGGGCTCTGAGGCGATCTTCTTTTCTTTGTTTTTGCTTTTTATGTAGTATGTGAAGTCATGTTCCCCTTTCATTGCAGTTTTACCCTCCAAGGGACATTTGGACGTCTAGAGGTATATTTGGTTGTCATAACTGGGAGATGCTACTGGCGTCTGGTGGGTAGAGGCCAGAAATGCTGCTGAGCATTCCACAATGCAGGACAGCCCCCACAACAGAGACTGACCCCGCCCAAAATGTCAGTGGTGCCGTGGTTGAGAAACTCTGCTGTAGCTAAATAAAAACCAGTGTTAATGATGATGCCTATTGCTCACTACTCAGTGATTCTTAGACTTCATTTTTTGTACCCCTCTGGTGTTTTTCTGACTGTCTCCTATACGTACTCATGCCTATGGCATCCATTCAGCTAGGGCTGGGGTTTTTATCATGGTCCAATAACCCCTAAGACAGTGTTCCCTCAGATACTCAGACTCCAGAATCCCAGGTCCCTGGAGATGCTGATGCATCAAGTGAGGCTCGCCTACTTATGTTTTTAACAAGTACCCCAGGTAATTCTGTGATAACAAGAAAATTTGAGCACTAAGAGGTTCATGGACAAGCCGCAGAGAGCTGATGACTGCCCTCAGCCCCTACTCAATTCAAGCATAACCTTGTGAACACATGACCACTTTCCAGAGGAGGCTATAGCCCTCCTTTCTCTAAAGGGTCTCTACGTAAAAGAGTTAAGAACCACCGAGTTAGGATGTCTAGATAGAGTATAGCCAGTCTTGGGACTAGTTAGCTGTAATTGGCCTTCATCTCAGGACACAGCTGGCCTGCATAATCATACATCATTTGTCTTTCAGAACCAAGAAATCGAAGAACTGACGAAAATCTGTGATGAGCTGATTGCAAAGCTGGGAAAGACTGACTGAGTTCCCCCTGTTAGCTCAGCAGAGCTGCATCTGGCTGCTTCTCTCGTGACCACAATTATCTTGCCTTATCCAGGAATAATTTCCCCTTTGCAGAGAAAAAAAAAACCTTTAAAAAAAAGCACATGCCTACTGCTACCTGTCCCGCTTTGCTGCCAACGAAACAGCTCTGGAAGGAGCCCTGGAGTGTCGCACAGTCACGGAAGGAGCGGCGTCTGGCTGCCCTGGAGCCTCTCAGTTCTCCAGCAGTGGGTCCACTTAGACAGGCTGCTCAGTCTGGGTTTGTGGTTTCTCTATCTTTAGTTCGTTTTAGAGTCATCTTTGCTTTCCCGGGTGCGTTCAATTTGTGATTTTGTGTCTACTGTTTGGGATCATTTCCTGTCCACTGTGTGTCTGTTTGTGCTTATTTAATCTTTTAAAGTTAATTTCCATATTAGTGGCTTTACTTGAGGAGATAATTTGGCTTATTGTTACTTCCAGTTTATAAACAAGAAGGGACTCCGAGCGCACATTTTCACACACTCAGAGCGCACATTTTCACACACTCACACACACGCGTTTACATATGCTGCTGTTTTTGCCTTGAAGCGTAGTCAAATAAGAACTCTCTACAGAAGAGCATATTTCCATAAATGTAAAACCCTGTTTTGAAATAGAGTCCTGGCTCAGAATGCCACTTCAGCATTGGGAGGGTTGGAGATGTGAAGCCCCCAGCCCCTTGCCTGTTGTGACTCATAACCCAGCACTCAGGTTTCACATCTGGGGAGGAGGTTTTGCTGTGATGTTTTGTTGCCCTGGGATCTGAATGCTCCTCAGCCTTAATGAGTGGGGCCCTTTGGGGGAGTCTTAAGACCAAAAGTGTCTGCTTCCTGCGTGAACAGCAGCTGGGGAACCCCTCAAAGCTGGGGTTTGGCGGGTCTGTCCTAGAACCATTTAGTCTCCTCTGCTTCCGTTTGTCGCTACAAAATTAACATTTACTCTTTATTGTCTTTATTTGAAATGTGCAAGGGAAATCTACTTGTAAAAGGTTTAGATGACCTTCTCTGATTAAGAGGCAGGTGTAACCCCATTAGCAATTATACAGTGAAGAAACAGTTGGTTTTGGACAAGTGTGATACATTGTTCTTCAGATTTTTTCAAGGCAAAAAAAATCCTTTCAAACTTAAGATAGTAGAATTTTAAACACAATGGGCAGTAAGAAGCATGTGAACCACTCCGGAAATCAGCGCGTTTTGAATCTTTTTAAAACAAAGATCATTTGAATAGTGGAGGAGGGGCACGCAGGGAGCAGGCTCACACTCACAAAACCAAATTCCTCAAGCTCTTCCTGGACTCAGTTCAGAGTGGTGGGGCCATTAACCCTCCACTGGAAATTTTCCATGTAAGGTCAGTGAATTCCCTTCCATTTGACAGGCAAAACCAAATCCATGCAAGTGTTTTAAAGCACTCTTTTGTCTTAATCTTAACACCTTGAAAGTCTTCACCGTAATGTGCACTATATTCAGTACGTGTAAGTTTTCGTCCCATTCTCGTAAAACCATTGCATGATCCAGCTTCAGCAGTGAATCGTGCCTAGTGGAGAACCTCTGTAGATCTTTGCAAATGAATTCTTCCTTAGCAGTGTACTCTTCACAGGGTGCAATCTTTGGCCCCAGGCAGGTCAATAATGTCTTTTAAAGCCAGAAGTCACGTTTTACCAATATGCATTTATCATAATTGGTGCTTGGGCTGTATTTTAAAGCCTACTGTCTTAACATTTTGTACAAAAAAGGACAGAAATGATTTGTGGTTGAAGAAGTGACTTGACAATCATTTGGGCGTTGAAAGCAGTCGCTGTGGTCTCGTGTGAACGCTGTCCTGTAGTCACAGTGTCAGTGGAGGGCCAGTGTCTCCAGCTGGCGGAGCTGATTTCCTCTTTCAGTCTTCTGCTACGAGGGAAATTAACTTTGCATTTTGCAGACAGAAGCATTGCTAAACCTTTTTGCTGCTGTGTCTTGGTGACATGTCCGTGTTTTGCATTGATCTGTTTTAAGCATGAAAGGCTTATAGTGGTCTCCATTATAAATCCATAATCTTCTTTAGGCTTCTTGTGTATGAAAAGAGAAGTAGCTGTGTGTTAAAACAAGTGATGACAATCCGTCCCTCGCGCACTGGCGGAAGGGATCCCTTCAGAACTAGACCCTAGTGAGTGAAGTTGTTGCACAAAGGATAAGAAAGGGGCCCTGTTAAGTGATATTTGCCGCTGGCCTCTCAACCACGCCCGTGACCAGGAAATGTTCTCCCTTCTTAGTTAATGGGTGGATATTCCCCAACACGAATAAAAATGTAGCTTACAGCTGGCAAATTAAGAGAATGTACTGGGCGGTATGAAGTATGTTTGTTTATTTCTCTTTAAAAATAAGCCAAAAAACACCCCAAACTTTTAGACCTCTGGAGAGTAAGAATACAGCCCGGAGATGTGCTTCCCAACATGTCAGGGCCAAATTACTTGTTAGCTGGGCAAGAATAAACCCTGTTAGAGACATGGCGAGGGAAATGAGGGGCAGCTGCCGGCCCGGGTGTGGTTGGGGAGTGTTAGCTGATCTTGTTGAGGCTCTGGATCCAGAGCCCTGTCTTAAGGTTTTGACTTTGCCAAAGTGTAGATAGATAGTCTTTACCTAAAAGTATTTTAATTGGAGGGTTTAATGTAAGACAGAGCGACCAGTTTGTCACTTGGTTGGCTGGTCAGTTACTGTCAGACCTCTGGAGATTTACTTTATTTGGAGAAGCTCCTGGGAGCTGGTGACCTGCCCAAACCTTTTGTTCTGTAAAACTGTTCTGGAAATATTGAGAAGCCCAGTTTTCTCACGTGATCTCTAGCTTCTTCAGACCCGGCCCAAATTAGGAAGTGCAGACCACATGGTGGTGAGAAACTCTGAGGATCTGGCAGCCTTCCAGAATGATATGGGGTCAAAGGGAGGTTTACAGTTCGCTCGGGAGGACAGCTCAAGTCGAATTTCTTTTCCAGCCAGTTACCCTTTGTACCTGTGCCGCACTGTGCAGCTCTCACAAATGCTTAGATACTTGTTGAACAGCCCTGAATCCGTCCTGTTATAATGGGGAGTATAGACGGCCTCGAATATTCCTGGGCTGCCTGCAAGCACTCAGAGGGGAGCACTCACTCAAACCCCGTAACAAGGGGCTCTGTGGTGGCTCTCACGCGCAAAGGGGAGTTTTTAAAGGGCGAGCGCTGGAGAGTCATGTACACTAGTTGGAAGTGATTCAGCACATCCCTTTTTAGTGGAGTGAAAGCTCTGAGGCTCCCTTTTTATGTCCTTTTGGTCTCTCACTACCATTGGTAGCCATCTCATGAACTGGACCCCACTGCTGCCTCTGTAGCTTTGCAACCATGCAAGCTTGCTCTCGGACTTGGGTTTCTTACTTTATCCTCTTGTTGGGAAGAGAGAAACTAGGTGTTGAAAGAGTCAGTGACTGGGGCAAAGGATTTTAAAGTAAAGATGTATATATTCTGAAGAACTTAGAAGATAGCAGATTATTATTTGCTTATTAAAGAACAAATATAGTCTGGGAACCCCAGAAGGTCAAGCCAAAGGTCTAAGAAGTCATCTTCTTAAAGGATTTTATTAAAGAACTATTTTGGGGAGACATCTGTTCAAAAAGACTTTGCCTCCAGATTCTTGTGATTTTAAAAAAGCAATTTATTGCTCAAACCTTGAGTCTCCCAACTTGATATAATAGACACTTCTCTCTAAGGATCTCCTCTGGAAAATAATGTAAATGACAGCATTTCCAGCGAGGACCCATTCCTTAGTGCCCAGAGCTAGCCGTTCTGGAGACTAAAGATTGCACTTTTCGTAGTTCTTTTTGTCCAAATGCAATCCCATTTCTGTGCCTCTTAGCATGCAGTTAGATTTGGACAAACGAGATTCCTAAGGAATGACTTTATTAACTATAATATGGTTACAGCTATTACACATATATATATATTTTTCGGGTTGTAGTTCTAACGTGGAGGCGTGGCGCTGGCCTGTGGCGGTCTGCATAACGCTTTAACTCATTTGCAGGAGGCCAGGCGTGGAGCTGAGTGGAGCTTAAACCTTCCCTGTGTCGATTCTTCACTTTAGAACTGTAAAGATGCCACTTTCTCCTCCTCTGCCTTTTAGTGGTATCTAAAATAAATTCCAAAAAGTATCTCCTAGTCACATGGTTAACCGACATTCTGTGTTTATGAATAACTTTCAAGTGGACCTATGAAAACTTGAACTCTGGAAGCGCCGCCTGTGCAGACACAGGGCAGCCTGTGGGTTCCGCCCGCACAGCTCCAGGCGTGGGCCTTCTCCCCCAGTGCCGCGGGATCCAGGCATTTTCAAATCTCAGAGGCAGCGGTAAACTTTTCTGTGTTGCTGTTACAAGTGTGTGTTTGCCAGTAGATCCCATTCGTACTAATGTGCCAACAAGTGAACGCTAATTGCACATCTGCTTCCACTGTGTCCCCACGGGTGCCATGAAGTGTGTGAGGAGCCTCTTGCCTGGAGGAGTGGACGCTGCGTTGACTACTGCTGTCAGGATTGTGTTGTGTGGAATAATCATCTGCATAAATTTTATATGCACAGTAATTTCCCTTTTATATGTCAGGTAAATATTTGTAAAAGTTATACTCACACAAATGAAATTATTATAATGATTACTAATATATTTTTTCCATGTTTCATTGCCTGAATAAACACTGTTTACCACTGTTCTATTTGGGGTGTATGTTTTTTTTTTCCTGGTTAGAAGTCTTTTTATCCCCGAGAATGAAAATTTATGACAGCTTCGTCTTTATGAGCTCCATATTTCAGTTTGAAAATAGAAAAGACGACGTTTTCACCACACTCATTTTGTGGGAATTTATGCATTTGGTTGGGTGTGTAATTACAAACAAAACAAACTTTGGACCTCAGACCTTGCCATATAAATTTCTGTGCCTTTGCATCTGTGCAAACAGTCTTAATTGGGTGCCTCTTGATTTTGCTCAGAGACTGCTTGTCTGCCCTGGCATTTTCCGAGTCATAAGAACCCAAGTCACCCCAAGCTTTCTGACTCGTTGAAGGACACAGGATAAGGCAGAACTGTGTAAACATGGCAGGACGGCCCACAGAAAATAATTGACGTTTTACGTTTCTTCTAGGTTAATAGCAGGAAAAACTTTTTCAGTACTGGCCAGGCCAACTCGGTGCCTTGAGGGGTAGGGAACTGGGCAGGAAATTTCGTGAGTTTTACCACAGGAGAAGATAAATTAGGAGGCTAGTTAAGGCTCCATTTTACAACTTAGGTGGGGATCCACTGAGAAAAATCAGAGCACTGTCGCCTTCTTGGTACTCGCCGCATCTGAAGTGATTGTAGTCTATAAGGTTCCTGGAAAGAATCTTTCTCACCAGTGTGCTCCTGAACTGCCGGTGGGGCATCCTGCAGAATGACTACAGGAGGTCTCGGCACTGCCTTGTACTAAATGCTACAGACAGAAATTATCATTCTCTAAGAATTAGTAGCATGAATAAAGTGGAAATTACCTTTCTACTCTCTTACAGAATTTTATTCTTGGATAATATGAGAATTTTATTCTTAGATAATATGAGATTAGTAGTGTTTTGCACACTTTTACAAATAGAGGTTCATGGGATCATTTTAGTGAGTGGCAATCAGTATTTTAATAAGGAAATATGACAGGAAATATCAAAGTGCATTGTACAAGGTAAGGGTAAGTATTGCATCAGGAAATTCGTTTCAGTTAAAAATGTGTGTCTACTAGGTCATGATGAAAAATGAATTTCTTGCTATGGCGTGTCAAAGCATGAAAAAACTGGATCTAACCAACTGAAGTCATTTTGCAACTGAAGAAACAGGCCAGAGAGAGAAGCGATGTGACCAAGACCAGAGCTTGTATAGAGTCGCCCTCAAAATGGACGAAGTTGTCCCTTGGTCCTCTTTAAGCTCCTTAAATCCAAGCTCTCCCAGGTTTGGGTAGTACGTTTGGATCATTTTCTAAGTTTGTAGGCATTTAAGGACCAATCAAAACCAAATATCTTTTTCCTACATTCATTTCATTTACCAAATACTAATTGCATTGGCAGAGTTTAAAGTGAAACATGCAAAAGTTCCCGAGGCTGGGTAGCTAGAGAGAAATTGTTTTCAAGTTTGAAACTCCACTGAAGTATAAATGATCTGCTCATTAAAACTGTGTTTTCCCTGGGGGCCGGCCCCATGGCCGAGTGGTTAAGTTCACGCGCTCCACGTCGGCAGCCTAGGGTTTCGCAGGTTCGGATCCTGGGCACGGACATAGCACCGCTCATCAAGCCATGCTGAGGTGGCGTCCCACATGCCACAACTAGAAGGACCCACAACTAAAATGTACAACTATGTACTAGGAGGATTTGGAGGAAAAAAAAAAAAAAAGATTGGCAATAGTTGTTAGCTCAGGTGCCAATCTTTAAAAAAAAAAAATCTGCTCTTTCCCGGAAGAAAGCATCCCCATTCTACATTTCTTAGCCCAGTTGTGACTTGTAGGTTATTTAAATAGTGTGCTTGAGGATGGGGACACAGCAGTGCTTACACTCTAATTATGAGATAAATCTAACCCCAAACAGGACAAGGTGGCGTGGGGTTGACAAGGAATGTGGCACTAGTGCCGAGAGTCCAGGCGGAAGGACGCAGTAACTGCATAGAGCGGGGGGCCGTGTAGAATACCACGCTCTGGGCTCCGCCCGGCTTCACATCCCAGCCTCTCCGTTATCTCACCTGCCTGGGCTTCAGTTTGCCTCACTCTGGGGATAGTAGTTCCCACCTCCTGAGGTGATCGTGAGGACTCGGCAATAATACTTGCATTAAGGGCCCTTGGGTCCTTAATAAACGCTAGTGATTACCATCACCTAAAACCTCGAGTTTATGAAATTGTCAAATGGTGGCTCCCCCTTAGAACCAAATGATTTGGTTCCTTGTTTTATTGGACATCTCAAAATAACAAGGTTTTGGAAACTTGCGAGTTACCTAACTTTGTTCTTTTATTTGAGATTGGTAGGAGGTGGAGGAGGATTTGCTGAAGACAGATTCCAAAGTTGGGGTGATGGAGCTATTAAATGGGGAGTGGAGGGCTCTGTTGGTGTGTTACAGACATTCCAAGACTCCCCAGACCTGTACCAGCCATGAAATACTAGGTTTCTGTGGTCTCTATTTTTCCTTTGCCAAAATGGGTACATTCTTTGAAGTTTGGTTCCCGTGGGAATATATATGCAAGAACAGACTGAAGCTATAACAACAGAAATTCATCTTCTAGCCAATTTAAAGGAAAGAGTCATTGACATTTGAGTCCCCTATGTGCCAGGTGCCTTTGCAAATATGTCACTTTAACAGTTCCATGTAGGTGGAATTGTTTTTTGTTTTTTTTTAACCAGTGGAAAAAATGAGGCTAAAAAACACAACACCAAACAGTTAGCTAAGAAGGTGGAGCTGGCATGTGGACCCAGGTCTCTGATTTCAAGTCCCATTCTCCTTAAGGCCATGTTGGGACATACTTTGGAATATTTTCTTCAATAATGAAAAGGAGGACTTTTTATTCACTAAATGAATTTTCTTGCTCTCATCTGGAGTGACTATTTCAATGGATATTACAGAAGCCTTTACATAATCATGTCACCAAAATTCAGCAGAGGGAGAACATGAAACCTAGTCAAAGACCCTTAATTCATGACTGTTTTGGAGAGGCACTCTCGAGGGAAGACAGAACTATTCTCCTTTGTTTCAGGCATGTTTTGCAGAAGGAGCTTTGGCGTGGAAGGCTGAGATGCAGGGTCTAGTCCTCGTTTTTGTCAACTGCTTTGGGCAGGCCCTTAACACCCTCATTTGGACTGAGAATGCTAGAAGGTGCCTTTGATTTTACAAGTTTGCCTAAAGTGCTGACCCTAAGGCAAAGCTCCCCTAGTTTACCTTTCAGAATCCTCTGGAAATGCCTGTCTTGAGATGTACTGACTAGAGTGGACTAGCCACAAGATGGCGAGTCCATAGGACTTTCTGCCAAGTCCACTGTGGCTGCCGCATTCAGAGAGGTGGACACCAGCCCACATCACAGAAGAAGGGGAAAGGCCTCAAGCCAAGTCTGCTGCGTTCTCGTTTCCTCTGGCCACTGCTGCTCTCTGGCCCTCAGTTTTGTCCACGGGATGAAGTTGGGTTCTGTCCTCCAAGCCTCTACTGAGAGACAGTGTCATTACAACCACTGTACCCAACGCTCCTATGACTCAAGCTGGCACGTGCTAAATGTTTGCCCGTTGCATGCCCTGTGAAGATGGCCAGCCTGTGTCATCTGCATCTTTGAGAATAGATTAAATTGACAAAATGTGTCGAGTTCTTCAGATGTGCAAACTCATAAACATGAATATTCAACCATTAGACTTAGAAAGGCATTTTTGTTCTAGACATCAAAAGTGACAGCACAATTAACTAATTCGGTGCATTCAGGCATAATCACAGTATTTTATAAAATCTTGAAGAGTCGGGACAGACCGGTTCAGACCTTGTGGGTGATGTGTATAATAAATATGCCTCTGTGTCACCCAAAGGCCAATACTTCGTGTAACTTGTCTTTTATGAAGTCTTGATTTTCCCAGACACGTTTTTTCCTTTCTCCCTTTCAGCTGTCTTTGTAACATCACCAATTTTCAGCAAAAATAAGACATCTGAAATATGATTTTATTTCCTGCATCAGTTTCCAGTGGAAATGCGTGTGAATGGTCGCTGGGGGGCTCCACTCCCAAAGACTTAGAGTCTTTAGGGCCATGTTTTTCAAACTGACGGTCCAAACCCGTTTTAGAGGATATGAATTAGAACAGAAAAGAAGAGAGCTGGTTGAAAGTAAATAGTGAAGCAAAGTACTGTTTCGTGAAACTTAATTCATTTACATGTATGCATGTGTACACGTGTGGGGGTTGCAATTTTAAACGTCTTGGGTTAGAGGCCTGAAAAGTTAAAGTTTGAAGGTTTGAAAACCTGACTTTAGGTTATGGGGGAGGGAGATTGTTGACTCAGTCAAGGAATTTAGGGAAGCGAAAAATAACTTACGATGGCAATGTCCGTCTTCTCGAAGTAAGCTGCAGAGTCAGAGCACTTAGGTACTGACAAACGCAGTTTATGGTAACTGAAGAAATCAGAAGTCGAACAGGGACATGAGGCTGCATCCAGAAAACAGGGCGTAAGGAAAATTCCTTTCTAATGCTCAGTTCAGAGGGAAAGAAGAAAAGAGGAAGTTAGGAGGGGGCATATAAAGAAGAAAAGCTTATAAACCTAAAATTGCTCTAAAAATAGTCTATTAAAAAAAAAAAAGAATGAAAGTCAAATCCTTCCTTCCTTCCTCCATGCCCATAGCTCTTCCCCTCCCCGTGGCAGCAGAGGCGGGCTGCTGAGCTCAGAGCTCCATTTCTGTTTGCTACCACCGCTAAAAATTAACCTGACTCACACCTGAGAAAACGAAACCTCCTCTGTGAGAAGCAAGAATTCTCCTTGGGTACAAGCTCGTATTCTAAACTCTCTTTACACAGTTCGAGTCTAGATTATAAATGTTTGTATAAATGCAGAAGGAGATCTCTTATTAAAATCTTAACTAGATTTGGTTGATTTTCTGTTGCCATCAATGCCATTCTTCACTTGAGTGACCACAAACAATTAACACACGTATGTTAAATGAATAAGTGACTAAGTCACCAGGTTACTGCATATTTTCAAAAGTGTGATAAAATTTGAAGTTGAGTCTGAGTGTTTGAGGTAAGGGTATAAACCTAAGGAGAAAATGAGAAGATTCACCACAATGTCACACAGGTCGAACTCAGAGAGCTCCAGAGATCTGGTAAAATAATTAGTCAATTGCAATATTTGCTGAAATAACCACCAGCTTCTCTAAACATTTTTAACTTATTTTGGAAAAATTTTAGACTTACAGGGAAGTTGCAAGGATTTTCTAACCTTCTCTTCCTTGTTTTGTGGTTAGCTGTCTACTTCAGCCCTTCCCTGTCTCTCATCCCTTTAGGATGTCCCAAGAGGGTTGGAGCATTTTTTGAGCACTCACCATATGCCAAGTCCTGGCCAGGTGCTGAGGGGAGAAGCTTTGTCCATTTCTTTCCCAGGTGTTCCCCCTCTTTTTTCGAGCATTATTGTACTTATGTGGTTTGTTACACAAAAGGACAAGAAAGGACCATGAGCTCTTCACTCCATCTTAGAAATAAACTTTATCCTGGTTATAGCTAAGTTAACATATATTTCTTAATAAGTCCTTTTTTTTTTTTTTTTTTAGTGAGGAAGATTAGCCCTGAGCTAACATCTGTGCCAATCTTCCTCTGTTTCATATGTGGGAGGCCTCCACAGCATGGTTGATGAGTGGAGTAGTTCCCCACCTGGGATCCAAACCCGCGAACCTGGGACACTAAAGCAGAGTGTGTGGAACTTTAACCACTTGGCCATGGGGCTGGCCCCGTTTCTTAATTATTTTTTGTTAAAGCTGAACACTGATATGTGATAACTTTCCTTAGATGAAAGAAAGGCCCCTTTCCTTTTCCTGCCTGCATCTTCTATGCAAAGAACCTGAGTCAAGTTGAGAAGAGAGCTGGGTTCAAGACCCGCCTACACACTGGAGCTCTGGACAGTCACTGCAATACGTGGACCTCTTCCCTCACCTATAGAATCCCAGAAGCTTGGCCTCACTCTATGGCTCTAAACTATTTTTAAAACTACGTATGTGTTTCAGTATGCTAACATATTAAATGTGTCTTTAAAACTTGAGCTCTTCAATTTCTGTTCAGGTTTCCTTCATATTCCAGACATGTTCTCCTGACACAACTGTTCTCCTGATTCATTTGGTCATAGTCCTGCGCTGAGAAATGCTACTTTTTATGGAATTCCTGTTTGAAAGTCCACCATCCAAATTAACATTTGCCTGAGCCCTAAATGAAATTAAATCATAGGCACAAAAAAAGAAACGGAATTGCGAACCCCTAAGCAAAAATATAGCAGCACCTTTGTGTGTGTAACTTTAGTCACTCAGTGTTCATGGACCTATGAGGCAGGACACAAAGCAGGCAGCATCTGGAGATTCTAGCTGGGTCCATTTCAGTTCTGTAGGTGGATCAAATTTAGGGCCTATCTGTGCTTTTTGACACTGATCTGCCATTTTCCTATTTCTGGACAATTCCTAATTCTGGTCTATGAAATTGACAATGCCAATATCATATAGTCTGACAGCTTTTCCAGTTACTGTGGAGAAGATATCTTGTCATATCTTGTCATGTGAGTCTGGTCACATTTTTGGATCAGCAGATATTATTTAGACATTTATAATTCCATTTTATTCTAAAAAGGATTTAAGGCAGTTTACAGGCAGAGTATAAAGCTATCAACGTCATTGAAGATTTCAGTTAAGAGTGATTATGACAAAGGACTTGGTTGATGCAGTTGGGACCAGTCACTGCCACCCCACCCACATGACAGGCCTGGCCAAGCCAGCGATCATCCTGTCATCACTACAAATTGAATCTTTCTGAAAAGATTTAGCAAGTTACTCTCCTAAAATGTCTCCCTTTTGCCTCGATCCATTTGTTACTTAATCTGACAAACATTTGAACATCTGTCACATGAGAAGGACTAGATTAGGGTTATGTGAATAAGGCATGCTTCTTGCCCTCGATGTACCCACTTTCTAATTCAGGGGTTAGCAAACGATGGCCGGGGGCCAAATCCGGCCTACTGCCTGTCTGTGTATGGCCCTCAAGCTAAGAATGATTTTTATATTTTTAACTGGTCGGGAAAAAAAAATAAAAGGAAGAATGTTTCGCGTCTTGTGAAAATTATGTTGAATTCAAATTTCAATGTCCATAGATAAAGTTTCATTGTAACACAGTCATGTTCGTTCGTTTAGAAAATGCTGATGGCCCTTTAGAACCACACCAGCAGAGCTGAGTAGTTGTGACCCAGAACTTTTGACTCGGCGAGTCTGCAGTATTAACCACCTACTAAAAATAATTTGCCAACTTCTGTTATATTATTCAATTAACTTATTGACTGTTTGCTACGTTCTCTCTTGGTGCTGGTTCTACTGTTCTCAATGCTGGAATTACAAAGTTCCTATCCTACCGAACCTTACCGGGTAGAGGCAGAGGGAGCCTAATGAAGGAGAAACCCTAACAGATAGAGCTCAGTGTATGGAGTGCTATAATATAGATAATACCAACAGTCAGTGACACTAGTGCCTTCTCTGTGCCAAGCACCAGCCTAAGGACAGTATGTGCATTAACCCACTTGATCTTCACAATAACCCTATGAGGGGTTAAAAGAATTTGTAGAAGAGAGTATTGCCATGACTTTTGTACAGATATATAAAATGAACACATGTCAAAGATTTTATTAAACTCAATAATTAATAAGGGAACAGGTAAAATGTTATAAGTGGTTCAAAGAAGAACTCAAAGAACGTAGACATATAGAGAGAATAAGGAATTCTGAACTAAATTTATAAATAGAAGCAGAATAGTCTGTCCTCAAGGCAGTAATCAATTGCATTTTATCTTACACAGTTCATATTCATTTCTATGGACGAGAATCATTTTTATTAGTTTTCTACAATTTACAGAATTGAAAAGGAGTTCAAAGATGAAAGATGGAGATGACACAGAAGAGTGAGCTCATCTAAGGACTCACTAAGCTTTTTTTTTTTTCCTATTTCACTCTTTCACAATTTTTTTCTGACAGAAATCAGTACTGCGGTGTGTCTATAAAATGTATTTTTTATAGATTGAAGATGCCTTTGACAACATTACGTACATTTACTTATGTTTCCAGACTTTATGGATACCTTGTATTATTTTCCCCATTTTATAGATGAGGCATCCAGAGCAAGTTAACTTGCCCAGGGACCCAAGCTAGCATGTGGCAGTCGGCGTTAGAAATCAGACTGACTGGCTCAAAGCATCTGTACTCGTGCATGTCGTGAATGATGCTCATCTGTACCACATACTCCTTTGGGCAGGACATCTAGGATATGCACAGTTCCCATAGGGCACTCCCGTCTCTTTCATTAAAGAAAGCACTGAATGAGATGACTTTATGGTTGCCTTAGTTATCATCTAGGGGTCTCCTTGACTCTTGATGATATGGATAAGGTTGACTTGACTCTCCATTCCATGGCTTAGGGAAAGTCCAATGGCCCAGATCACTGAGCATTCTGCAGAGGTTTACCCTCTTACAGTGAGCTTTGGATCTAGCTTCCTTCCTCCACCGAATTCCTGCTTTTTATTCAGAATCTAGTGGCTATTTCTATATCTCTATAATTGCATTGACTCAAATATATACCTTACCATCTTTTTTTTAAATCTTCACCAAAGTAATAATAATAGTAAGGAAATCCTGTGGATGTGGAACTACTGCAGAACCAGTTAACGTCAGTGCAACAACGTCAATTTGAATATTATATATGCCTGGGAATATCTAGTACTTACTGAGTGCTTATGTGCTAGGTACTACCTATTTATTTATATACACAGTAAACTCCTCCATAAGCAATATATGGGGTCCAAAATTTTCAATCCCCTAAAATGCAGGATTGCCTTATTGTGAGGTTAATGAAATGACTGAGGTGAGGTTTCGCAACTTGCTGGCCGGGCGTTCCAGAGGTCCAGCTAAGCTATCTGATTCCGTTCTATGGTTTGGTACTATCCAACTAGCGATGACTGACCACTCTGGCTTAAACGTTGATAGAGCCAGTCTCCCGTCTGCGGTTTGCTGGACTTCCAGGATGGTAGCAATAATTTCAGGAATCTCCCAGTCAGATGGTGACAGGCAGAGGGGCAGGGAGAACACTGGGGATGCAGAATGCTCCTGTCTTTTTGAGGTTGTGTCGCCCTTCCTCACATTCTCTCCTCCCCCAGAGAAAATAAGAACCTTTGCCCAGCACAACAATGTGAATGTACTTAATGCTACTGAACTGTTTGTAAATGGTTAAATAGTAAATTTTATGTTATATATATACAACCACAATTAAAAATAAAAAGAATCTTAGCCCAACCCTGGATGAGAATGGGAGCTGGGCAGAGGATGGAAACTAAGCACCAATCCTCTTATATCTAAATGTGCTTTGTTGCAAGGCGCATAGTAGCGAGTTTTGTAGATGCGAGCCTAGGTGACCTAACTCTGGAGTGCCCATTTTCAATGCCGTAGCCCAGCCCACACTACCATTCCACCTCTTGGTTTACCTATTTTCAACAACAACAACAGAGAAAGAATACAATCCATCCTCTTTGTTATGTAGAGCGATTCAGTGATTCCTCCATTGGATCTGGCTTTTCAGGCTCTGTCCCATCTTTTAAAACCTAAATGTCCCTTCAAGGTATATCACTAAATAAACACAGTTCCCTCCTTCAAAGGGATTCCTACAGAGGACTTTAAAAAAAAATCTCAGTGTTGAAGGATGACCTTGAATCCACTCTAATTTATATTTTCAAAAATAAATAAATAAGAAAGTTTGAAAAACTTTCTTAAAACTTAAGTATTAATTAGTAATAAACCCTCCCGGGTGATTGAGAAGTGTTGCTCTAACTTTCTAACTTTGCACACGTTAGATTACAAATCGGTTTCAAGGTTCAAGAGTACTGTTTCTGCACTTGTCTCCTCGCAGCTGGAGCTCTTGACAAAGGCTTGTTGCAGGGAGCAACTTAAAGAGGCTTCTCTCCCCGCCCTCCTTCCCGGGACCGTATACCAGAACTGCTCTGCGCTTGGTCAAGTAAGTGTTTCTCCGCTGTCCTCCACAGCGCTGGTTTATGATTTTTGCCAGAAAATGTTGGCCAAGTTGTGATTTGATACGGAACAAAACCCAGAAGGAGCTGAGACTCAGCCCCAAAGCTAAAAACTGAGAATGGACGGCTTTGTTTCCTAAGCTTCTGAAGTCATCAGGTCAACTTTCTTGTCTCTTTTTTTGTTTTCTTTGCAAAAGTGAGACCCTGAAGGGCCACAGCAGCTATATGACCTCAATTGATCATCTCAGTTAATTCCTCAAATTAGTGCCTCTGGAGTTTTTTTTTTTTTTTTTTTTTTTTTAAGGAAGATTAGCCCTGAACTAACATCGGCCGCCAATCCTCCTCTTTTTGCTGAGGAGGACTGGCCCTGAGCTCACATCTGTGCCCATCTTCCTCTACTTTATACGTGAGATGCCTACCACAGCATGGCTTGCCAAGCGGTTCCATGTCCGCACCTGGGATCGGAACTGGTGAACCCCGGGTCGCTGAAGTAGAACGTGTGCACTTAACTGCTGCACCACCAGCCGGCCCCAATGCCTCTGGTTTTTTTTTTTAAAGATTTTATTTTTTTTTTCCTTTTTCTCCCCAAAGCCCCTCCGGTACATAGTTGTATATTCTTTGATGTGGGTCCTTCTAGTTGTGGCATGTGGGACGCTGCCTCAGCGTGGTTTGATGAGCAGTGTCATGTCTGCGCCCAGGATTCGAACCAACGAAACACTGGGCCGCCTGCAGCCGAGCGCGCGAACCTAACTGCTCGGCCACGGGGCCAGCCCCCCAGTGCCTCTGGTTTTAATGGTGCAGAAAAGATACACGCTCGGAATATCCAGGAAGAGAATTGGCACAGCGAGTCCACATTCATTGGACTTCAAAATCCTCAGCATTGCACGAACTTACAGAAAGAGAACTCAAGAATACAACTCCATTTGCAATCGCAACTAAAAGAATAAAGTACCTAGGAATAAATTTAACCAAGGAGGTGAAGGACTTATACAATGAAAACTAGAAGACATTACTGAGAGAAATTGATAATGACATAAAGAGATGGAAAGAGATTCCATGCACATGGATTGGAAGAATAAACATAGTTAAAATGTCCATACTACCCAAAGCAATCTACAGATTCAATGCAATCTCAATCAGAACCCCAATGACACTCTTCACAGAAATAGAACAAAGAATCCTAAAATTCATATGGGGCAACCAAAGACCCCGAATTGCTAAGGCAATCCTGAGAAAAAAGAACAAAGCTGGAGGTATCACAATCCCTGACTTCAAAATGTACTACAAAGCCACAGTGATCAAAACGGCATGGTACTGGCACAAAAACAGGCACACAGATCAATGGAGCAGAACTGAAAGCCCAGAAATAAAACCACACATCTGTGGACAGCTAATCTGCCACAAAGTTGCCAAGAACATACAATGGAGAAAAGATAGTCTCTTCAATAAATGCTGTTGGGAAAACTGGACAGCCACATGCAAAAGAATGAAGGTAGACCACTATCTCACGCCATATACAAAAATAAACTCAAAATGGATCAAAGACTTGAAGATAAGTCTGAAACCATAAAACTCCTCGGAGATAATATAGGTAGTACACTCTTTGACATTTAACTAAAAAGGATCTTTTCAAATGCCATGTCTTCTCAGACAAAGGAAACAAAAGAAAAAATAAACAAGTGCGAGTTCATCAGACTAAAGAGCTTCTGCAACGCAAAAGAAACTAGGATCAAAACAAAGAGACAACCCACCAACTGGGAGAAAATATTTGCAAATCATATATCTGACAAGGGGTTAATCTCCATAATATAAAGAACTCACACAACTGAACAATAAAAAAACAACCTGATCAAAAAGTGGGCAGAGGATATGAACATTTTTCCAAAGAAGACATACAGATGGCCAATAAACAAATGAAAAGATGGTCAACATCACTAATCATCAGGGAAATGCGAATCAAAAGTACACTAAGATACCACCTTATGCCTGTTAAAATGGCTATAATCACTAAGACTAAAAATAACAAATGTTGGAGAGGGTGTGGAGAGAAGGGAACCCTCAGACACTGCTGGTGGGAATGCAAACCTGTGCAGCCACTGTGGAAAACAGTATGGAGATTCCTCAGAAAACTAAAAATAGAACTACCATATGACCCAGCTATCCCACTACTGAGTATCTACCCAAAGAATTTGAAATCAACAATCCAAAGTAACATATGCACCCCTATGTTCATTGCAGCACTATTCACAATAGCCAAGACAGGGAAAAAATGCAAGTGCCCACTGACTGATGATTGGATAAAGATGTAGTACATATATACAATAGAATACTACTTGGCCATAAAAAAGGACAAATTCATCCTATTTGCAATAACATGGATGGACCTGGGAGGAATTATGGTAAGAGAAATAAGCCAGACTGAGAAAGACAAACACCAGGTGATTTCACTCATATGTGGAATATAAACAAACACATGGACAAAGAAAACAGTTCAGTGGCTACCAGGGGAAGGGGGGTGGGGGGAGCACAGGGGGTGAAGGGGAGCAGTTATGTGGTGACAGTCAAGAAATAATGTACAACTGAAATTTCACAGTGATGCAAACTATTATGAACTCAATAAAAAAAAATGTAGAAAAAAACCCTACATCATTGCAAAGAGAAAGCTAAAGTCAGAACCAAGCTGAGCAGCTTGAAATGCCAGAGTGGCAGTGAAAAAGAAAATGACTAAGCAAAAGCTCCCATCATGTAACTTCTCTATCAAAGAAACTCCATTTTCCAGGTTGGCCCAGTGGCACAGTGGTTAAGTTCATGTGCTTTGCTTTGGTGGCCCAGGGTTCGCCAATTTGAATCCTGAGTGTGGACCTATGCACTGCTCGTCAAGGCACGCTGTGGTGGCATCCCACTTACAAAGTAGAGGAAGAATGGGGCTGGCCCGGTGGCGCAGCAGTTAAGTTCGCACATTCTGCTTCAGCGGCGTGGGGTTCGCTGGTTTGGATGCCGGGTGCGGACATGGCACTGCTTGGCACACCATGCTGTGGTAGGCATCCCACATATAAAGTAGAGGAAGATGGGCACGGATGTCAGCTCAGGGCCAGTCTTCCTCAGCAAAAAAGGAGTATTGGCAGCAGTTAGCTCAGGACTAATCTTCCTCAAAAAAAAAAAAAAACCACAAAGTAGAGGAAGACTGGCACCGATGTTAGCTCAGTGACAATCTTCCTCAAGCAAAAAGAGGAAGACTGGCAACAGATGTTAGCTTGGGGCCAATCTTCCTCACCAAAAAAAAAAAAAAAGAAGAAGAAGAAGAAAAAGAAACATCACTTTCTGCTGATTAGAAATTATTGCCAAAGGGGAAGACCCTTAGAGATGATCTAGTCCCACCCTTTCATTTTACTGATGAGAGATGTGGATAGCAAAGTGACCCATCCAAGGCCACAGAGTAATTTTGTTCACTTAGGTATTCTTTCCTCTCAATCATTTTACTTTCTTAACGTACAGAAGAAAAATAAAAGACATCCCTAAGTTTTCAAGGGAAGTGGCTTTTTATTGTGATAATTGTAGTCTACGTGAGTGGCGCCCCCCGGAGTTGCGACCAGTCCATGTGGCTATTCCTGGTAGCCCTGATAAAGGGACATATTTTAAAACTGAGAGATGAAGAGTCCGTATAAGGAACACCACATCAGACAAAGCTTTCAGTGGCAACATTACAAGAAAAGACATGAGAAGAGGCTACTCTTGTGGGCCTGTCGCAAAGGGTGACTGAGTTCTTGGCTGAAGTAGAGGACCTAATTTGCCTGCTTTTCTGTTTGACTGTCAGGCTCCTGTAAGTGTCATAATTGGAAAGCTGCTCTCCCCTTTGCTTGGCCTTGGTGACGGTCGTCTGCCTCCCTCTAGGCCTGTCTTGCTGCCTGTCCTGGGGCAGCTCTGGCATCGCACTGACCGCACCTGGCTGGGACAACGGTGGCTCGCCCTTCCTGACCTATGCCGGCTTCACCCATCTGAATGGGCCCAGCTTTGGCTGAAGCCCGGGGGAGATAACTTTGAGAAATGGAAATTCCAGAAAGTTGGGGAAATATTTTAACAAACAGTAGAATCAGTTTGCATTTGAGTTGCTGAGAAATGGGGAAGTTGGTGAGTGAGAAAGAGTCGAGGTGGGGGTAGTGAAGGGAACAGCATAGGAATCAGTCTGACTGGACGTTTGAAAGAAGTCGCCTTAAAATTCGAAAATAATTTGCAGAGGAATGTTTACACAAAAGCTAATCTAAAGAAAAAACAGCTTACACACCGGAATCTAAATGTCACTTGATTCCCAGAGGGCATGAGCTAAGAATTTAAAAGTAGAAGGATCGTCTCCAACTATTAAACATATTTTTTAAGGCTCCTTTGGGTTTAAATTGGTTCCAGGAAGAACATAGGCGCTTGTCCCAGGGGAGGGATCTGTGGAGATGCTAATAGGAGGGCTGAGCAGCTCAGTATTCAGAATGGGGGTGGCGGGTGCGGAGGGCAGAGAGGTCAGCCAGAAATATTTTGTCAATGGTAGTTTCAGCTGATAAATTCAGCCAGAGTTGAGATCAAACATTTGGATCTTGAGAAACTCCCTCTGGGGTTGCTTTGGTTTATCAGACTTTCCTGGCCATGGGAGTTCGCGGAGTGATATCACCAAGAGAACTTAGAGAGCAGGTCCAAGTTGTCTAAGGCGCGATCTTCGGAATGGAAAACAACGATGCGGTCGGTTGGAAAGGGTCATAAATAAACCCCAGTGGGCAGTCCTAACAAGCACAGCCTCAGCAGTGAAGGAAGTTGAAAACACAACCGCCCAACTGCAAGCAGCCAGCCCGTCGCTGGAGGAGAGAGAGGAGCCAGGATTCCCGATTCCCAGTCTAGTTCTCATTTTATAAACTTGATCCTATGTCATATGAGTCAACCTTGTAAGTATAATAATCGCTTCAAAAATGAAGTTGATCTATGTACTAGTACCGAACGAGAAGCCTAATGTCCCCAGGCATCACACGGAATCCAGACCATGAAGCAACTTGTCACCATCTAAGGTCATCAAATGAAAAGGGAATGAGAAAGATGCTGCCATCCAGCCGGAGAGAGGGGAGCTCAGAGTGCGAGTGGAGGCCTGCAGGTAGGCCACTCGCCACCAGCTCCGTCGCTTCAGGACGCTCCTTCTCCCCGCCCCCTAAAACCTCCGACTTCCTCCCCCACGGCGGCCAAGTCCTACAGTCCTGCCTCTAAACCTGCATTTGTTTGCTTCTGAACACACTTTGTCGCTGTGCTTTAGAAAACAAAGGCTGGAGGACTTAGTTTTACCGCAGGTGACAAAGGGAATGGTGGTAATTTCACCCACCGCTCTCTCCATTCACTCCCTGCAAACCCTCCCCTCCCCACCCCCTACCCCACGGTTTTGTTGTTGTTTTTTTTAACTCTGTTGTTTTGTATCAAAAAGTCTCCAAAGTAATTAGTGATAAGCCTGATCTGTTATCGCTGAGTCTTCAGCAATTTCCATTCATTCCACAAACTTTCACCAAGCTCCTTCTGCAATCCAGGCGGTATGCTAAATATTAGGGATTCAAAAGGCCAGTCCTGGTCGCTCCGTAGTCTGATGGGGCGAGTCTGAGACAAAAGCACTGAGGGATGCCCTGTGGGTAGGATGCAGTGAGATGGGACCGGGAAGAACACTGTAGGCCCAGGGAAAACTTGTGCGGAGGATCAGGGTGAGAGAGGTCATCTCTGGGAAACATGGTAGTCGGGGAGCGGCAGGACCCCAAGTTGAAGGGGTCAAATCATGAAGGGTTTGTGAAAAGGCTCAGGCATCCCAAAGTTTGGACTTCACGCCAGAGGAAATGGGAAGCCATTGAAGGCTTTTAAGCAGGAGACTGAGATGATCAGATTTCTAATTTAGAGAGGTCACCTGGGCTGGAGAGAGGAGAATAGAGTGGCAGAGGGGTGCGTCTGGAGGCAAATTAGATTGGGATCCCCAAGCGGTTTCTCAGCAACCTTTGTTCCACTTTAGCAACTTCTAAATTCTAGAGAAAGTGGACCCTGTGCAGAGGTGGAGCCATCATCCCTCTGAGAAGAATTCGACAGAGGGCCTCTCCACACAGAGCTGTGAGCCCAGCTCCTAGGGCTTTTCTGAAATCCTCCCGTAAAGTTCCAGGTAGGAGAACACGAGATAATTCTCACACACCCTTATGGCAGTGCTTCAGAAGTGTGGGCCCCAGACTAGTAGCAGCCACGAAAACATTAGAAATGCACATTCTTGAGGCCCACCCCACACCCACAGAGTTAGGAACTCTGAGGCCCAGCTACAGTGTTTTCACCATTTCCCCTGGTGGCTCTGACGCAAGGCTGAAGTTTAAGACGTTCACAGTATCATGCACTCCAAGGGGCCAGATGGGAGGACAGACCGCCAGGCTCAGAAGACTCTCTTTTTGTTTTTTTTAGAGAAAGAAAAGTTTCAAGTCTAGTCAAAGTCACTACTAAGCAGGTTAGAAGTTCCATGTGACAGACATGGAACTATTATAATCATCATTTATTTGATAAAAACCTAGCAAATGATTTTGAAAACCTACCATGTGCTCTGTACTCTCCAGGCAGAAGAAGAGAAAAAAGTCACAGGGTTCCAGCCTCAGTAGGGTGAGCCTCATCATCATCATCATGATCTTCTAAAACCCTTTTTAATGCTAATAATAGTCCCTTGTAAGAATCCACCTATGAGAACTCGCAGGGCTTACTGAGCACTAATTTTGCACCCAGCTCTGTGCCCTAAGGTTCCTGCCCTCAAGTGATTGACAGTCTAGTTGAGTCAGAACTTGAACCCAAGACGCAATCACAGTTACCCAAGGCAGCATATCACCATGCACTACATTGTGCCCGGTCAGTCCAAGAGGCCTCCTCCAGCTTTACTCAGATGGCCTTCAGTCTCACTCCTTTCTCAAAGTCCTGATTTTTTTCTCTCCTTTTTCTTAATCCAGTTAGTGGCAATTCCGTTCTACAAGACATCCAAAGTCAGGCCTCCTTTCATCTGTCTTCTTTCTTACTCTAACAACAATTTCCCAGACTGCTTTTCAAACATTCCAAAGGGATTGTCAGGCCTGCCAGACCCCAAATACTGCCAGAATGAGGCTAGAGTTTCCCAGGAATTTGACTCACACTCCCCGAGGCGGCTGAGTCAGGTGTCCCCAGGCAGGAGCATATGGACGCACCTCTGGGGCTCTGAGGAAGTCATACTGCTCAGTGGTCGATCATCCCTAGCAACTGTGGCTTCCTTGGGTTTGTCCCATGGAGGTGGGGGTAGCATCCCTTCGTGCCCGGACTCCAAGAACACTGGCCTTTCCCTCTGGAGCACTGGGTCTCCATCATCATATCCCAGGGGGAGTTTTTGAGGATACGGCATCTGCCGCATTACAGACAACTCCAGAAAGGAAAGGAAGAGGGCTGTTCTATAAATACCCACACCACTCCTGGATGATGCACTATCCTCCTCCCCGCTCCACCCCCAGTCACCCTTGTGACTGTCAGAGCAGAGCAGCCTCAAGCCGAGGGATTAGTGCCATCACAAGGTCACAATAGACACCCTGGTCCATAAATACTCCTGGAGAGCTGTAGTCGTTGAACAGGAGCCAGGAGGGGAAAGAAAGAAGAGAGAGGCAGGAAGGAGGGCTGGAAGCCTGCTGGGGCTAACTTGAAAATCTACAGCTGAGAAAAGCAAAAAAAAAGTCTGGCTTTCCTCCAGAAAGTGAAAATCTAGAGAGGGCCTGGAGAAGGGAGGGGAAAAGGGCAATTCCCACAGAAGTACTCTTGCTTTTAGGGTGGTCAGCCTGAACTTCAGAACACAGATGTGCCCCCCAAATGTTGTAAAAAGAAACCCAAGAGCTGGTACCACCAGAAGTTTCAGAATCTCTGTTAATATAATCAGCATCAGAATTACTGAAAGTTCAAAGAAAATGAATTTTTGGCACCTTTGCAGAGGAGAATCTTAGAGAAGCAGGAAGAGAGAGCCAGGCTCTCACACCGATAAAGCTGGAAAATAGTATGTAATCTCCTTGGATGTGCAGACCATAGAGCGAGGAGACCATTTGTGGGAGGCGCCTGTTCTGTGGGTTCCAAGGACCCTAGGGATCTTGGGGTCCTCACCCTCTTTTAGGGCACGCACACTTTGGGTGTCAAGGCAGATGGAGACGATGGGGAAATGTGATCAGGAGATGAAAAGCTCCGGTGGGAGCAGGATGCCTAAGAGCGCTGTACCTAAATAAAGAAGGCCACGACGCGCCGGTGACAGTGCCGCAGAGCTGATATTCTGCATCTCCACCCCACAGCGGGGAGGGCAGAGGGTGGATCAGCTTTCCTGTCACCACCAGAGACAATTTCCAGAGCAGCGTGGATGAATCATCTAGTGCACACGCACACTCCAAATTTTTAATTATGGAAGATGGGGGCGGGGAGATGCCAACTAACCAAAGCTGAATTTGGGGTACATAATTTTTGGAGCTGGTGTGTCTAATTCTGTCTTCAGTTTTTGAGTTTCTTGGTCCCTTTTAAGTGAAACTTGGAGTGACTTACCCAAAGACTACCACTAAGCTTATGTTAGAAAGCAAAGACCTGATTACTTGGGGTGATGTGGCTAACGTAAGCAGCTAATCAAAAAACAAATTAGCTAATTGGGATGTAGTCACACATGTTATCAATAGCTTTGTTTTACTTTTTAGAACCAAGATTTAGGGTCTTAGTTCCAGAGTGAGTTTGTGTTTACAGCTGACGTTCAGAGGAAGGATAGGAACACTGCCTGCCTCCCCCACACCTCACTTGAAACCTGCATTGGAGACGGGGCTTTGCGTTGGCTACACAATAGACTTGACAAATTGTGCTAGCTCTTATCCACAGAGAAGAGCTATAGAATTCAACTCCTCCTTTGCCTTTGAAGACACAAGTTCTACCTCTGAAGAAGAAAAGATTAAAGAAGATCGGGGTCAGCCTGGTGGTGTAGTTGTTAAGTTCGCACGCTCTGCTTGGGCAGCCTGGGCTTCGTGGGTTGGGGTCCTGGGTGTGGACTGACATACTGCTCATCAAGCCATGTTGTGGTGGCATCCCACATACAAAATAGAGACTGGCACAGATGTTGGCTCAGGAACAATCTTCCTCAAGCAAAAAGAGGAAGATTGGCAACAGATGTTAGGTCAGGGCATATCTTCCTTACCAAAAAAAAAAAAAGAAAAGGAAAGGAAAAAAAAACAAAGAAAATTGTGATCCAGCAAATGGGAATATAAGAAACTCTTGTCTCAGAGGTTCAGAGGTAAAAACCAGCTGAAAACTGCAATAAAGAACTTTTTGTGTGCAATTGAAACTATGTGAATATGGACTCTCTATTAGGTGATATTTAATCAGTAGGAAATGTCTCACTGTCATCTAAAAAGCTAAAACTCCATATGTTGGTCAAGCAAAGATATTTAGTATGAGAGTGTTGTGTGCAAAACTGCATAGGCTGCTCTGAAGACATTGTGTCTTATGTATCAAATTAGCTTGGTGAGTCAAGAAGTAAACGTATGGAAAGCTACAACAAAAGTCAACTGAAATTTTGTACCATTAAGTGAGGAGAAACACTGACTTAAACTTCACCAAGAAGCTGCACATTGCTTGCTGCATAAGACGGAGTGAAGTCACTGCAAATGGGACTTGTGGAAGGGTGAGCCATCATAACCTCTAGTTTGATGTAAAGTTTTCAAATCTTTCTTCAGAAACTGGTAATGATTACATCTCATCTGAGCTCCAGCCAGCTGCCCTCTCCTGAGTACGGCTACTTGCGATCCTGGCGCAGGCCATGATGTCTTCTTGGTGAAGCTGCTGGAGCTGCAGCTGTTTAGGGAGCAAGAAAATTTACTAGCATTGGTCTTCTTCATGAGAAGCACATTTGCCTTTGGTAGCCCATTATGCCTTTTTTCAGTGAGAACTCATAAAAAAGTAATCTGTGACAACAGTTCTCTTGACCTTGGACAGCAGAATGCACAGACAGCTCTGGTCCCATATATATTTCCCAGGGTTCAGCAAAGCTTGCAACCTCCAGGCTGCTCCAGGTCAATTTTCGCTCACCTTCTTCGGAGACGCAGCTGCTGAAAAGGCAGGACGGGCACACGTTCCGAATGTATTTCTCAGTCCGTGGCAAGCACGTTGATTATGTAGCAGGGAAACTACTCTGAGTGCTGGGCAGTCACTTCCTGATTCTCTTCTGGTTCATCCTCATTTGTGGCCCAGCCTATGGTAAGCAGACACAAGCTGGTAGAAGCCACATATTGACCTGCGACATCAAGGTTAAGAGACCCTGAAAAAAATCTACAGCACTTACTGCCTGTAACATACCATCCAGCATTTGATCATACAGTCCTAGGTCACTTTCTAATTACGTCTCACATATCAGTGTGTCAACTGACAAATATCAATTAGTGTCTTCCATGAATGTAGTCATGATCTCCCTTCCCCAACTATAGGGAACAAGTGTTTAGTCCTTTATTCTCCCCAGCCTACACTCCACAGTGCGGAACACTTAGAGGAAATTAGAAAGTGATGAGTTCAGTGTCCAACGGTGCTGCACGGACTAGCTGATGGACCCCGTGGTACCGTGTGTGATGGTGTGCGCACTGCAGAGACGTGTGGTGATGTGCACAGTCCAGAACGCTTAGAGGAGCCTGACAAGTAAATAGGTTTCAAAACAACCCCTGCCACATAGATATTTTTACCTGCTCAAACTCTTTCCCCATTCCATCCTTACCAAGGAGGATCAACATGATGATGCAGCAAATGGTGGGGACACTAATAGCTCAAGACAGGTAGATCTGCTGTAAGTCTCATCTGACATTTTCATTAAAATTCTTCCTGAGCTTCAAGCATCTGGGCTCCTACTCCTTTGGCAGAACTGTCATGTGTATTCTAAATATGCAAAACGGAGGGAAACTCATTCTCTTTATACAACAAAGTATTCCAAGATCTATGCTAAGTGGTTGGGAACAAATATGAGTAAGAGAGGGTCATATGTGAACAAGGGAAGATGCCTGTAAACTGAGAAGTGCCATAAGTGTTAATGGGATTACACTAGAAGTTCATCCAGTGCATACCAAGGGCACAAAGGAGGGACTGGTTCTTCTATTTGGGGGCAGTGATCAGGAAAGACGACACAGATGAGGCGACATTTGATCTTTGTCTTGGAAGATGAGTAGATTTTTGTTTGAAGATGGGGTAGGGAACACTGTGCTCAGAAGAGACGAATCATGAGTAAAGATACAGCGGTGAAATAGCAGAAGCCATCGGGGGATCTGAAAGTCACTTTGCACGGCCAAAGCAAAGGGGATAAGGAGGCACAGGGAGGAATAAGAATGGAGAGAAACATAGGAAAGATCATGAAAGGCCTTGCAGGCCAGCCCAAGGATTTTGGGTGTTATTCTGTAGGCAAATGGGAGCCATTGAAAGTTTTTAAAAGCACAGAGAGACATAATCAGATTTTTGTTATAGAAAGATCAACCTGGAAGCCATACTGAAGAAGGACTGGAGGAGCAGGCCCAGGAAGACATCTCACTCTCCTGCTCAAAATCTCCCAAGAGAGTAAAAGAAACTCCAGGCTTCTCATCACTGCCCAGAAGGGCCCTGTCTGCTTCTCCATGGCTTCTTGGAGGGTCATCCTTGTCTTATTCACCAACATGTCCCTAGACCTGAATGAATGAATGAATGATGACACATCAAACAAGAGCTGATAAGGGCCTGAACTAAGGCAGGGAATGGGGAGGAGGGGACAGAATAAAGAGATGTGAAGCAGTGAGAATTGATATGGCTTGATGACTAAATGGATGTGGGTGGTGAGAGAGAGGAGGAGTAAGAATGACATTTAGATTTCTGGCTTGGGTGACTGAGTAGATGGTTATCCTTTATAGAGAGGGAATGCAGCAGAGAGATTTATAAGGCACAATCAATGAGGTCAGTCTTAGGAATATCAAGTTTAGGGCATTCAGGGGTAGCACACTAGGAAGCAATTAGACATGGGAATCGAGAGTTAAGGAGAAAGGTCCAAGCTAAAGATACATATTTAGGAATTGTCAACACATAGGGTATCTGAAGTCAAAGGAGAGGCATGAGTTAAATTGGGGAAGGAAAGGGTATGCTTGTGCATGGGAGAAAGAGGAGATGAGCGCTGGTTCTCTCTGAGAACATTTCCCACGCGGATAGAAGGAACGTTTGACTGTGCAGGCCTTCCTTCAGACTTCGTGGGATGGTGGTCCCCATTGCTGCTTAGGCGGGTGTCCGTGATGCCACAACCCAAAGGAGAGTTTCCAGAGGGCTGCGAGACATGCCTTCCCTTGCCTGGCCTCTCTGAGAAAAGAACAAAAGGTTTTAGTCACCCTGCGGGCCAGCTAAGGGACGAAGTACAGAATGGCATTTAACCCGCCGCTTTGAATATTTGGGCAGGAATTTAATCCATATAATACGTGCACTTGAGACCAAGAACCAGATCCTCAGTCTAGATGATATAGTTTCCTTTCTGAAGTCTACTCTGTGGGAGTACATTAAAATAGTTAAGGTCCTATATATTTATCAGATATAGGTATATACATAATTGTATCTTGCTTTTTCTCTAAACATTATCTTGTAAGCGTTTTTTCCATACAGCCTTAGCATTTTGATGACTGTATAATATCCTTTCCCTTATTTATGCAGTTTTAGGCTATTTCTAATTTCTCTCTATTTTCAATATACATATATAATATACACTTCTAGAAAAAATTGTTGCCCATTAGTTTGCTAGGGCTGCCATCATACCACAGATTGTGGCTTAACAACAGAAACTTATTTTCTCACTGTTCTGGAGGCTAGAAGTCCAAGATCAAGGTGTTGGAAGTTTTGGTTTCTTCTGAGCCCTTTCTCCTTTTTTTTTTTCTTTTCCTTGGCTGAGGAAGATTTGCCTTGAGCTAACATCCATGCCAATATTCCTCTATTTTTTAGGATTTGGGCCACTAGCACAGCATGGCTGCTAACAGAGTGGTGTAGGTCCACACCGGGAACCAAACCCAGGCCTTGAAGCAGAGCGTGCCGAACTTAACCACTGGGCCACCAGGGCTGGGCCTGAGGCCATTCTCCTTGACTTACAAATGGCCACCTTCTTGCTGTGTCCTCACGTGGTTTTCTCTGTGGACGTGTGTATCCCTGGTGTCTCCTTTTGTGCCCAAATTTCCTTTTCTTCTAAGGACACCAGTGAGATTGGATGAAGGCCCACCCTAACACCTCATTTTAACTCAATTACCTCTTTAAAGACCCTATCTCCAAACACAGTCACATTCTGAGGGCATCAGGGCTTGAAAATATGCATTTTGTGGGGACACAATTCAGCTCACAACATATTGTGCATAATTTTTTCATTTCAGATTATCTCCTTTGGATAGATTTCTAGAGTTGGAATCACTGGACCAAAAAGTAAAACTATTTTAAGGCTTTTGAAAATTGCTCTCCCCAAAGAACGTAACAATTGCTACTACAGCAATCCACTTAAAAAAATTATTTTTAAAATAAGTGAATGAATCAACTAAGGATTCTGGTCAGCTACATCCAGCAGAAACTCATCTCCAATGACTTAATTCAATAGGGGTTTTTTTATGACTTACAGAGAAGCCCAGAAGACAATCCAGAACAAACAGCGGCTCCATGGTGTCCCCAATGTCCGAGGCGCCTTCTTCGTTTCTGCTCTCCCATCTTCTCCTGTCTTGAGCAGGTGGCTTTCACGTCCGTGGCCTTTGCCCTTGCTGTTCTCTCTGTCTCTGACCCCCAGACTTCCCCCTGCTGGCTCCTTCACTTCCTTCCCACTTTCCTGCTTTATTTTTCTTTCTTAGCACGTATTATTATTTAATATACAGTCATGCGCCACATAACAATGTTTCAGTCAACGACGGACGTCATATGTGCTGGCGATCCCATATTAGCACTATATAGCCAGGTGTGCCGTAGGCTATACCATCTAGGTCTGTGTAAGTGCACTCTGTGATGTTCACACAATGACAAAATAGGCTAACAATTCATTTCTCGGAATGTATCCTGTCGTTAAGCGACATGTGACTGTACTATATATTTTAATTATTTATGTCATTTATTGTCTTTTTCATCCTCTGGAATGTAGACTGCATGAGGGCACGGAGTTTCTCTCTTTGGTTTATTATCATACACACAGACTTCCACTCTCAGGAAAGACTAAGCCCAGACTGACGTCCTCTCCCTCCCACCCTTCCTTCCTTCTTTCAGATTGTGAGGTGGTTTACCTGAGGTTATAGAGAAATTTGGTGACAAAGCCAGAAGAAGCTGAGGCCTAGTTTCCTGAGTTTTCTGCCCTTTGCACCATTTCTAAACAGAATGTCATTGACTCTGCGGAAGTAGCCTAATGAGTTTATGACTACATGTTGCTGGTTGAATTTAGATTTCACAAGGCTTTTGAAACCGAATGCTGAGCAGACCATATTTTAGAGTCAGTAGTACAGTATTCCCAAATCCTTTAGTACATTTTCTGACAATTCTGGAGAGGTGGGAGGGAGAGGCTAAAGTGCATGTTCTACCATCTTTATTCAATTCCTGATTAATTGTGAGCCTAGTTTTCCAAAATTCCTTACAAGGTAAAGAACAATTTACATAGTATGTTAACATTTCTGTAAAATAGGAGGTTAAAAAAATGTATGCAAATATTCTTACCGATGCATAAAATATCTCTGGAAGGATGCACAAGAAGCCATCAAGGGTGATTGTGGGGACAGGAAATGGGTGGCTGGGGGCACAGGTGGGAGAAGTGAAAAGTCACCATGAGACCCAATTATACTTTTAAATATGGTTGCAAAAAGATAAAACAAAAGAGCCAAACTCTTAACGTCAATGCATTGTCTCAGGTGTGAACTACTCATTGTTTCAGATGTGAAATGCTGCTGATCATACCTCCTACCACATCGGCACATGACATGGCCCTGCCCATCTTTCTGACCTTGTCTCCTACACATTTCCCCGTGTACACTGGGCTCCAGCAACAAGGGCCTTCCTGCTATTCCTTGAATGAGCAGAACTCAGTGCCACACAGGCCCTTTGACTTGCGTTCCCTTTACCTGGACCTCTCCTCCCCCAGATCTTGTCACAGCTCAGTCTTAACCCCGTTCAGGTCTCTGCTCAACTGTCACCTCCTCAGGGGAGTTCTTTCCTAACCACCATATTTTAAGCATACCTCGGGTCTCAGTGACTCTCTGCTGCTCTCATTCCATTTTACTCAGAGTACTTGCCACACTTACATCACTGTTTGTTTCCTTGTACACGTGACCTCCATGAGGCAGGGGCTGTTTTCTTGACCACTGCGTCCCACGCACCTAGAACAGGGCCTGCCACAAAGAAGGCACTCAAGAATTAATAAATGCATGAACGCATTCCACTGAGGAGCTTAATGCAAGACAGAATTGAAACTGCCTAGTTCAAGGAGGGTGAAGAGATTTCACTCATTTACCAGCTCTGGTCAACCAGTGACCTGCCTGGAAGGCTGTGGTGAGATTGAGAGCCTCTGACTGAGGTGATGAGGACCCCGTGGTCAGTTAGCTGTGTTGAGTGTGGGCACAGGAGGGAAATAATGCACATATGTCACATAATGGCAAACCCAGATTATCTGGTAGGCTTAGCCAAAGAAGAAGCAGCCACGTCAAGAGCATTTAGAGTCAAATGTTCACTTTAAATAGTGAACTTGAAAAACATGACTATGTTAAACAAACAGCAAGATAATGCCCTTGTTCCACATCTCATACGTTTGCCTGACTGTGTTATTTCACTGCTGAGAGGTTCATTGTTCAAAAGTCTAGACCAAATGTGCAGAAAATTCTTAGACATCAATTTATTTCTAACCAAAATTATTTGACTGGCTCCAAAACTGGTAGAAAGTGCATTTCAAATCACGGATTTTTACTAATTGTAGGAACTTATTTGAAATTAAATAAGAAGGTCTGCATTTTTAAAAAGCCAATTAGATTTGGAGCATTAGGTGGGACTCAGTCACACGCAACAGAAATAACGCAACATAGCTTAAGGAAAAGGGGGGCTTCGATGAGAAGCTTCTAGAACCTCACATGGGGTTTTTACTTTCTCACATGTTAGCTCTCCTAGGGCTGTAGGGAACCGACTGCTCAGCAGCCCCTAGAACTCCTAATATTCTTCTTTTTCCTGCCTGGGGGCTTCATTATCTCAGATCAACTTTCTCCAGTAGCCATGGGTTGGCCTACCGCCAGCTTTGACACACACAAGAAGATCTGGAATTTTTTCTTACCCAGCTCTAATTTGAAATATCCCAAATAATTTGACTAATTGGCCAGACTCAGGTCACAGACTCATCCCTGGACCAATCAACTGAGCCAGATGGGTGGGACACCATGATGGGTTCAAATTGGAGCAGGTGTCCATTGACAACCACCATGGAGACTCCCCTCTGGAACCAGAGCTGGGGAGGGAGAAGGGCATGTCTCAGGAGAGTTGCGGTGTGGGGAGGGGCCTTCTCCAAAGTGGAGGAGTGTACACACGGACTGGGCAGACACTGTAACCAGTTCTCCATCCCTGGTAATTATTCAACTGCTTTCCAGATTTCCCTTCCTCCCACCTCCACCCTCCCAGCCCTTGCACCAGATGCTCACTGGCTTTTTTCCTCACATAGTTACCAGTGATCCTCATCAAAATCAGTGACTCGGGTGGAAATAACGTTGTTCCCGGTTTCTGGAATTACTGAGCTTTGCACAAACTGTGCAGGTGAATGGCACCTTCCTGCCAAGGTGACCTGGAGTGAATTGGGTGGAGATGCTCTTTTCTTCATGAACTATTCCACCTGCGGTTTATGCGCACATTATTTTACTTCCCTTTTCACATCTGTTGCCTGGCTGCGCCCTCTGCCACCTGGTGCTGTCTATTATTCCTCCTTTCCTCCACATTTAACAAGGCCATTATCATTCAGGCCGTTCCTTTCCGCAGGGCAGCATGGGGCCCCCAGAAGCCCTGTCAGTGTGTCCTCTAATGTGTAAACAGTCATGACTCCTATGATCTTAGCACTAGAAGGGCCAGTAGCAATCAGCTGGTCCAATCTTTTTATTTTACTGGGGATTGGGGTGGAGGGAGAATAAATGAGGCTAAACGATCATTTCTAACTTTCTCAAGGTCACCCAGCATCTTAAAGGCACAGTATAGCTAACGTCTGGATGTTTTCTGGTCCTAATCCAGTGATGTGTCAAGGACCTGGCCCAAGCAACCAGCAAAAAATACAAAGAGGGGTGGCACAGAGAACCACTCGAGCAGTGCATCAGGCTCTTTGACCAAAATCCCCCAGGGTCATCCTGCTCTTTTTAGTTTCTTTTACAATAAATACGTCCCCTTTAGGGACACGTGCACTCCTCCTCCGCTCACCAAGACAGGAACAGGCCTCCCCCTGCTTGCTCAGCAGCGAGTTATCAAGCCACTGTCATGCTCAGTGGGGAATGCAGAAACAAAAAACCCCACCAGCCAAACAAACAAGAAACATGTTAGTTATGGTCCCTACCATCAGAAGGTTTTCAACGGTTTGGGGAGAAAGGCCAAAAATATCTGATCAGATTTAGGACACAAGGACGGTCATGACGTTATCAAACAGGTGGTAGAGACCGGCTTCCCTAGGCTGCACTTACTCTTTGGATCTTATCATCATCTTATATAAAAGAAAATGTAATAAAAACTTCTCCCAAGGGGCTGGCCCCGTGGCCGAGTGGTTAAGTTCGCGCGCTCCGCTGCAGGCGGCCCAGTGTTTCGTCGGTTCGAATCCTGGGCGCGGACATGGCACTGCTCGTCAGACCATGCTGAGGCAGCGTCCCACATGCCACAACTAGAGGAACCCACAACGAAGAATACACAACTATGTACCGGGGGGCTTTGGGGAGAAAAAGGAAAAAATAAAATCTTTAAAAAAAAAAAAAAATCAACTTTAAAAAAAAAAAAAAAACTTCTCACAAGCTCCATAAAGGTGTCCCCAAATCTCCTCCAATTTACTCTAGTGGTTGAATAAATATTATAATTATTGTGGAAAAGGGACAACATCAAATGCCAGGAGTTCAGAGGACAAGAAAGGTGTTTGGAGGTCTCCACCCCCTGGTCTCTGATTATCACCTCACTTTGAGAAGTAGGGAGCCGGGCGTCATTCGTCCCTCAATTGACATACAAGAAACAGATCCTATAGCTTGGGAGGAAGAAAACCAGGACCAGAACTCAGAACGCCTGTCTTGCTGAGTTTCAAATTATCATTATGGAAGCAACAGATGCATACAGTTTAAAAAATCAAGTAGTGCTAAAGGCTTATAATGAAAAACATCTCCTTGCTTCAATTGCTGCCCTCATCTGAGAGACAATCACTTTAAACTCAGCGGTTTTCAATGCTCTTTATCTTCTTAGTTTCCTGTATCATGCTTACGCTGCTAGTTTTTGATTTTTCCTTCTATGTACATCTTACTATGGAACATGAGATTTTTAGCTCCCATACTATTCTCTCTTCTAGTTACAATTTTTATCAAATCAATGTTTAATGTTTACATTAGTATTTATATAAACATTGTTCAGAGAAGAGCCTTGTAGCACACTGCAATTACTTTTTCTTCCCATATAACTTTTTGTTTTTCCTAGAGTTAGTAACTGCCTCTTTGTTGTTGTTGTTTTTTCAATGTTTTATTTATTTTATTTATTTTTTATTTTTTATTTTTTATCTTTGGAGGAAGATCAGCCCTGAGCTAACATCTGCCAATCCTCCTCTTTTTGCTGAGGAGGACTGGCCCTGACCTAACATCCATGCCCATCTTCCTCTACTTTATATGTGGGACTCCTACCACAGCATGGCTTGATGAGTGGTGCCATGTCCACACTTGGGATCCGGAAGGGCTGACCCCAGCCGCTGAAGTGGAACGTGTGCACTTAACCACTGTGCCACCGGGCCGGCCCCTGCTGTTGTTATTGTTGTTTAATTGGTTTTCCTATGTATCTGTCATGAATTCATCTTCCAACTTTATAAATTATAAAATATTAATTTTATAATTAATAAGAATGAAGAATTATAAAATCCTTCCCAATATATACACACACGTCAGGTAATCTCTCAATTTCTTATTTTTTTCTTTGGAGGTGTCCAAGGCCCAGCGATCCGGAATTTCTCTGTCCTCCAGCTCTGATCCGGACTGCCTTTTCTCTCGGTCTGATGCATAGTTATTATTCTGAAGCCCCCCTTCACCTTCATCCTGGGAATTCCCTCCTCCTCTCCCCTCTGTTAGGCCTGTCTCTTCCAGGGACCTTCTTAGTTTGTCTCCTCTCTTGTTTTGGAGGAGAGCATCTTCCAGTAGCTTCTTGAAAATGGGTGCATGGGAAGTAAATTTTTTGAGACAACGTGTGCTTGAAAAATACCTATATTCTTTCTTCATGATTAGTTTATTCTTTGGTTGAGTATAGAAGTCCAGAGTATAAATCGTTTTCCTTTTTTGAAGGCCTTGATCTCTTTATTCTTTAAATTCCAGTACTGCTGTTCAGAAGCCTGATGTCACTCTGATTCCTTGACTTCTTTGTGCATGACCTGTTTCTTTCCGTCTGGAACCTTTTGGGATCTTCTCTCTAAATCTGAAGTTCTGAAATTTCACGGTGCTGTGTCAGTGTGAGACACTGTGTTGGGCGCTCATTGGCCCTTTTAATGTGGAAACTGACGTACTTCAGTTCTGGGATTCTGCCTTGAATTAATTTCTCTGTTTTCTCTTTTTTGTTGTGGTTTTTGTTGAGGAAGATTAGCCCTGAGCTAACATCTGCTGCCAATTCTCCTCTTTTTGCTGAGGAAGACTGGCCCTGAGCTAACATCCATGCCCATCTTCTTCTACTTTATATGTGGGACACCTACCATGGCATAGCTTGCCAAGTGGTGCCATGTCCACACCCAGGATCCAACCGGCCAACCCCGGGTCACCGAAGTGGAACATTCGAACTTAACCGCTGTGCCACCAGGCTGGCCCTCTCTGTTTTCTCTTTTTGACACTCTCATTTAGCAGATATTGAGCCTCCTGGTTTTGTATCTAATTGTTTTCATCTTTCCTACTTTTCAATTTCTTGTCCTTCTCTGTTACTTTTTGGTAAATTTCCTCAAGTTTATCTTTCAACTCTCCTATTGGATTTTTTCCTGTGATAATATTTGTATCTCCATTTCTTTCTTTCTTGTTCTCTGAATGCTCTCTTTAAGGAGCATCTTGGTATTTAAAAAAAATTATAATTATTTTAAAAATGAACACGGTATCTTCTTTTACCTCAGTATGACAGGAATTTTTTTTCCCCTCCCTGCATTGTCTCTGTTTCTTACAAGTCCCGCTTCTTTCCCCGTTTGTTTATCTCGATCCACCTTTGATGTTGGAGGATCCCCTCAAATATTTGATGGTCCTTGATGGTTGGTTCACAGTCATGAGTGAGGCACTAAAAGTCTATTTGAAAGTGCTAAGCACGTGTGGGGTTTGAAGACAGGTGGGCTGCACCAAAGCCGTTGTACTGGGAGACAAACACCTGATTCTGTAGAGGTTTTCCCTTGAGCGGACCTCTCCGAGGAGATTACCCCTCCACACTCCCGCCTGGGGGTGCGGGTGGGGATTGGGGAAGTATAAGCCTTTTTCAGCATTCTTCCAGCCAAAATGGGTAAGGGGATGGAGGACGAGCGGTGGCATTACTGTTTAGTATACAGGCTTTCAATGATGAATTCACCCCTGGTTGTCAGTGAATTGTCTGATTTCTGTCCCTGGTGGATCTTAGATCCTAAGCCTTGAGCCTTTCTTGTTCAACCTCTCAGTCTTCTTCCTCGCCACGCAAGCTTTCAACCAATCTTCCTGTTTTCAGCCCCACCCAAACCACCACCTGCCCTGCCACGCCCTTCAAAGTTCCTGGTCACCTAACCCCTGAGCCTGTCTAGGGTTTGGAGATGCAACATATCTGGTTTCTTGTTGGCTTCCAATCATTGCAGGTCTAGGTTTTTCTGGTATGGTAGGTTAGTTTCCACTTATCATAGCTTTTATGTTTCTTAAAGGTTTAACATTTATTGTTGGTTATTGATAGTTTCACATTCTCTTCGTCCTTGAGGATGTATGCTCCTTTCCTCTATTCATTGTCATTTTAGTGGAGGTTTAAGAGAGAGCAGGGATAAAATTATGTGTTCAGTAGACCATGCTTAACTGGGATTTCCATGTGCCTGTTTTTGTTGTTGTTTTGTTTTTGGTGGGGAAGATTGGCCCTGAGCTAACATTTATTGCCAATCTTCCTCTTTTTACTTGAGGAAGATTGTCCCTGAGTTAACATCTTTGCCAATCTTCCTCTATTTTTCTATACTTGGGATGCCGCCACAGCATGGCTTGACACACAAGTAGTGTGTAGGTCCGCGCCTGGAATCTGGGCCCACAAACCCTGGGCTGCTGAAGCAGAGCACACAAACTTAACCACTATTCCATGGGCCAGCCCTTCCATGTGCCTGTTTTTAAATCCACTCTTCTAGGCTTCCTCCTTTTACTCCCTTCTCTTTCTTTCTTTCATTCTTACTTGCATCCTTCCTTCCTTTCTCTCATTCTCTCTCTCTCTCCCTTCCTTCTTTTCTTCCTGTCTTCCCTTTCTTTCTTCCTTCCTCAATCCTCTCTCTCTCTTTCTTTCTTTTAGAATGCCATTCTTCTCTCCTTGAAGGGTATTGGGAAAGCTGATCTTCTCTGCTCTTTAAAATACTTTGGATATAAACAGTACCTTGGACTCTTGCTTTAATTTGAATGTATCACATTTCTGCAATAGACTTAGAAATGCCAACATCCCCCAGAGTCTGTGCTTCCTAATCTCTTCCTTTCAGTGCACTTGCTGAGTATTTCTAGGAAGTAGAGTACTGGCATTTCATCCATTTGGGGGCCAGCAACTTTTGGCCAGAATTTGAGTTTGAGAACCTTGGTCCAGAGAACATAGTGAGAGAGGGCAGAGACTATACTCTTGGCCAGCAAGGGAAATGGGGCTGGGGTGAGGGTAGGAACAGATATTAATTAATTGATGAATTAATCAAAAAATATGTATTTAGCGTCTACTGTATTCCAGGCAGGCACTGTCGAAGGTAGAGGAGACATAAAAATGAGTAAGACATTCAGAGTCCAGTGGGGAAGACAAACAGGTAAACAAATGTAACCTGACAAGTGTACTTCACACTGAACAAACATTAATTTAGTGTCCACTGTATGTCAGGCACTATACTAGACCCTTCCATTTTATTTATTCCTTACAATAACATTGTGTGTTAGGCATTATTATACCCATTTTAATATAAGAAAACTGCCAACATAGAGGAATATACAAGTACTGTGAAAACAGAGAGGTGAGCCCTCTCTTTGGGGCTCTGGCCAGGCACCCAGAGGCATACTCTCCCTGGCTCAGCCGTCCACAGTCTGCAGAGCTGAAGGCAGAGGCTCTGGTTGGCACAGAAGATCCTGCCTGAAACAGGCTCCTCCTCCTTGGACATCACCCCTTTTATCTCCTCCCTCCAACTCCAGATCTAAGGAGAATGTCTTATGTAAGATCAGAGGAAGAAAACACGTTCCACGGCGAATTGACAGTGTCTCTGAGCAGGGTCTTCAGCTTAGAAAGGATAAGGGGAAAACAAGTCATGAAAATCTTGAACTAAAACTGTCCCAAACCACAGGAAACTCTTTGATGTACCATCCTTTTTCTCTGTCTCATTTTTCCCCCTTTCCTTTTTCCTGTCAATAACAAAAATTTACCAGAGTATTGAGACAGTACGTAAGGAATGGCCATGATGACAGAGGGGTGGGGAGGAGGGCTGGCGTTGAGGGGTTAGGTCTAGAGAGATTTTTAAGAACGGCAGATCAGGGGTTCCCCAGAGGAAGAGCAGGAGAATCACGTGGTGAGTTGGGGCGAGGGAAACACACACACAACTCTCTGAACTTCATCAGTTTTTAAAACTCTATCTTTGAAACAGGAACTTGCCTTGGGTCTCCTGAATCGAAGGACACAGCTCTTGCCTTCCTCCTCCTTGCAAGTCACCTTGTCCTTTGAAGCTGTCGGCGGGAGGCGGCTTCCTCTGGCTAGCCAGGAGCCGGCTCCTTTGTACCAGAGCCCTTGTTCTCCAAAAACGGTGGGGTAAGTGGAGGCTGCCGATCCCAGGGGCTCCCCGGGGGCTCCTCTCACTTTGGTTATCGGAGGATTAGGTAGAGAGCGTTCTTGGGGGTGAGGGGAATCCGAACTCCCCACGTATTAAGAAACGGAGGTGGAGGCGGGCTGCAGACAGAGATTTTGCCAGATTACAGATGGAGCCGACTGGATCCAGAACAATTCCCAAGGGAGCTCCTCCCACACCCACAGGAAGGCCAAAAAAAGGCTTGAAATTCAAATTATTTTTGGTGCTTGGGACATCAGAGGGGAGTGTGAGAGGGCAGTGCTAGTAAATAGGAACAGAAGGAGAAAGAAAAAACGGAAGGCTGGTCGGTATCTTTCCTAAGGAACAGCTCGAGAGAGCACCAAACAGGATCAAAAATGTAGCTGGACCTGAATAATATTTTTTATTTTACTGCAATAAATATACACGGGCTAGACTGTAAAGGAGAATATTCACACATTTTACATAAATTTGGTTTCTGCCCTGAAAGAAGCGGTTGCTGCTCGCTCTCCTTTTTTTAGCCTCTATTTTTGAGATGACAGGACAGAGATGTTTTGCCCACACTGTACCCACACTCTTTGCTCTGCTCAAACCTGATTCATTGCCCTGGTTTCCTTCCAAAGCTTTCCTCCTTTCACGAATGTTGTCAGTTTTGTTATTGTTGTTTCTGCTTACGTTTTTGCTTGGATAAGGAGGATGAAAGAATTGTGGGAGGAGAGAGAAAGATGGACACCATGATGAGAGGTGAGAACGCCATAATTACGTTTGAGAATTAGATGGAGGGAGAAATAAAAGACCCTGTTCCAGTGTTTTAGTCTTTCCAGGTCTCACTTTTCCTCATTTCTTACAAAGAATGATTTGGATTAGATAAAGTTGCCGGATAGATAGACACTGGATACTCAGTTAAATTTGAATTTCAGACAGCAAATAAATTACTCAAAATCTGGCATTTGCAATTCTGTGTATTTAAGGCAGTTCTGAAATGGCGTTACAGTGATGTTTAAATGATGGGTACCCACAGGGAACACAGTTTTAAGGGAACGAGTTTCCCAATCTGCCTGAGATGGAGGGAGAGCTGGGTTTCACGCCGGGTCCTCTCTGCTCCCACCTCTCCTTTCACACTAGCCCTCTCTCACTTCTAAAAAAGGAAAGAAAGTCATGGCCCTTGGTTGTCAAAACCTCCAGGGTTTTTAGACAAGGGACAGTTAGAAATATTTGTGCTGAGAAAGCAGAAACCTTTCATAATTGAGATATAAATTTTTTCACAAGTGATTCCCAATTTATTGCTTTCCATAAAACTGGGCGAAAAACCTAATTGAGTTGACCACTGCTAGATTGTTAGAATAATTTTTTAAAAAACAGACTTTATTTTTTAGAGCAGTTTTAGGTTCACAGCAAAGGGAGTTCCCATACACTCCCTCCCCCTACATGCATAATCTCCCCCCTAAAATAATTTTTGAAGGAACATCTCTAAGTGATGTCTGACCTATAAGTTGAAGGAGTTCAAAGAATTGAATGACGTTGCCAAATTCAGCCCTGCTGAAAAACAAATTTCAAGTTCCCTGGCAAAGGTGGACTGACTGGAAATCTTCACATAGGATTTGCATTCAAAGGGATTTGAGTCATTGCAGGCCCCCCTTGAAGGCATAAGCCCAGAAATATGTCCCAATTTTTCTTTCTTCTCATCAGCCCTGGACATTGTCATAACAAAACTCCTTACAGCCCCATCTCCTTATTAATGTGAACAATGTTTCTCAGTGCTTGTGTTCATAAAAATGAGAAATAGGGATAATACTGATGCTAAGCCTGCTCATTCTTGCAATAAGTAACACTGATGGATGTTTGAACTAATTACAGATTCATGTAAACATAGAAAAATAAATATATTTAAAAATCCATCCTCATCCATCTCATTAAGAAAATAATTTCCAATAATATTTTTCTGTTTTATATTTAATGATCAATAAAATATATATTTATCTTGTTACTAATAATTGTAATGATGACTTAGTCTCAAAAGATGTTTCAACACTTGGAGCCTTATGGTCACAGGATCTTTTTTTAAATTGTCAAATCAATTTACATATGCATTTTTGTTTCAGAAAATATGATAGGGTAAAAAGATGTTCAGATATTAGATATTCAAATAATAAAAGATGTCATAAAATATATGACATTTGGATACAATTCTTTAGGGGAAATGGAATGAAAATATAGTTCAAGAAGAAAAGGGAGTGATTTAACATTTCTTTAATAGAACTGCCTGTTCATTTTGAAAAAGGAAAGATGGTAAGTGTCAAATTACTGTGGTACTTACATTCTCTTGGATAATTGAGAAAGAGTCACATAACGGTTTTATTTTAAAACGTTCCATGTTAACGATCTGCAGAATACATCCTTTCCAACCCCTCAAACCTATGATTAAAAATTACAGATGTCTACTTAAAAATCTGTGAAGGGATCCATAGTTTTTCAGCATTTTTTAGGGAGCGTAGGTGAAGAAAAGTTTAAAGACCACTACTTTATATTGTTCTCTTCCTGACGTTTTTGCTCATAATGTAGTACTTCTATTTCCAGATCCTTTACAACTTCGAACAATAAAAATCGTAGGCATCACTCTACCCACAATTTCAGAGGATTCCTAGGCCAGAGTTCTTTGTACCTCCCCATGCTGCCTGCCCATCTACTCTGAACTGAGTGGTAGTTACAGGATCATGGTACAAGGGCTTAAATTGGAGAAACCAGAAATAAATCAGCCCCTAGACCTCACGGCTGAACTATTTCAAGAATATGCAGTTACATTTCAGTGGCCATGATTTGACTCATGGTGTACTCAGTAACACATAATTACAAGCTGCCTTCTAACGGACTTCTACTGTAATGCTTGCTTGTCACCTTCTGAACATAGGGGAGCCACAGCAGGGTTTTATGGTAACTAATTGAAATGATCTAACCAACCCCCATGTGCATCCTGTCATAGGAGACTGGCTTTCTCGCATACCAGCTGAGGTTCTGGTGGAGTATCTCCAAATATTAAAAACTTTCTTTTTAGAGAAGGCAGAAAAATGGATGGAAGCAATCATATGCCCAAGTGGCAGAGGAAACACACATGGGGGAGGCTATGTAACAGGGATTGTGGCAGCTGAGGTAGGAGAGGAATGAAGCACTGCCCTTCATATCAGAACTGAAAACTAAATGGTAGTTTGCCACGATGTAAGTACTGCCAGCCACAATATGCGAAACTGTGCTTAACCAGAGAGTGGAGGTCATAGGCAGTGATGCCTTAGTTAATCTAGGGTCAAGAGGAATGTGTTTTACCACAAGCGATTCAAAAGGATAGATAACATCTATTTAAGCACAAAACTCTCACAATATTTTTTTAGCTTTACAGTTTTTTAAAAATTAAACCTTGTATTTTGAGATAATGGTAGATTCACATGTAGTTGTAAGAAATAATTCGGAGAGATCCTGTGTACCCTTTACCCAGTTGCCTCCATTGGTAGCACCTTGTAAACCATAGTACTAGATTGCAACCAGGATGTTGACACCGATACAGCCGAGACAGAACGTTTCCATCAGCACCAGCATCCCTGTCTTCCCTTTTACAGCTACACACACTTCCCTCCTACCTCACCGACTTCTTAACTCTTGCCAATCACTTATCTGTTCTCCATTTCTATAATTTTAGCACTTCAAGAGTGTTATATAAATGGATTCAATCATACAGTACGTAACCTTTTGGGACTGTTTTTTTTTTTCACTCAGCATAATTCTCCAAATATTTATCCACGTTGTTGGGTGAATCAATAGTCTGTTCCTTTTCATTGCTAAATAGTATTCCACGGTATGGCTCTACCACAGTTTGTTTAACTATTCATCAGTTGAAGGACATCTGGGTTGTATTTAGTTTTTGGCTATTAGCAATAAAGCTGCTCTAAACATTCATGTACAGGTTTTCGTGTGAACTTAAGTCTTCATTTCTCTGGGATAAATGCCCAGGAGTGGAATTCCCAGGTCATACGATACTTACATGTTCAGTTTTTAAAGAAATTGCCAAACTGTTTTCCAGAGGGGTGGTACCATTTTGTATTCCCACCAGCAATGTACCATGATCCAGTTTCTCTTCATCTTCACCAGCATATGACGTTGTCACTATTTTTCATTTTAGTCATTTTGATAGGTATGTAGTGATATCTTATTGTGGTTTTACTCATTGTGGTACAATATATTTTTTTGTATCTTTTGAATTTTTTTCCATTTTTATTGAGATATAATTGACATATAACACTGTATTAGTATCAGGTGCACAACATGATGATTTGATACATGTATATATTGTAAAATGATCACAATGAGTCTAGTTAACATCCATCACTTCACATAGTTACAAAAATTTTTTTCTGTGATGTCACTATGCTATACACTATGTCCCCAAGACTTATTTATCTTCTAACTGGAATTTTGTACTTTTTGTCCACCTTCACCCATTCCCTCCCCTCACCACCTCTGACAGCCACAACCTGTTCTTTGTTTCTATGAGTTTGGTTTTTTCCACATAAAGTGAGATCATACAGTATTTGTCTTTCTCTGTCTGACTTACTTCACTTAGCATAACACCCTCAAGGTCCATCCATGTTTTGCAAATGGCAGGATTTCCTTCTATTCCATTGTGTATATATAACACATTTTCTTTATCCATTCACTTGTCATGGAAGTGGTTGTTTCCATGTCTTGACTATTGCAAATAATCCTGCAATGAACATGGTAGTGCAGATGTCTTTTTGAGATAGTGATTTTGTTTCCTTCAGATACACACCCAGAAGTGGAATTGCTGGATCATATGGTAGTTCTATTTTTAATTTTATAAGGAATCTCCATAGTGTTTTCCACAGTGGCTACACCAATTTGCATTCCCACTAACAGCACACGAATGTTCCCTTTTCTCCACATCCTCACCAACACTTATCTGTTGTCTTTTTGATGACAGCCATCCTAACAGGTGTGCGGTGACACCTCACTGTGGTTTTGATTTGGATTTCTCTGATGATTAGAGATGTTGAGCATCTTTCCATGTACCTGTTGGCCATCTGTATGTCTTCTTTGAAAAAATGTCTCTTCACTTTCTCTGCCAACTTTTTAATTGGATTGTTAGTTTTTTTACTATTGAGTTATATGAGTTATTTATATAATTTGGATAGTAATCCCTTATGAGATATATTATTTGCAAGTATTTTCTCTCATTCCATAGGTTGCCTTTTTATTTTGTTAATGGTTTCCTTTGCTGCGCAGAGGTTTTTTAGTTTGATATAATCTCACTTGTTTATTTTTGCTTTTGTTGCCTTCGCTTTTGGAGTCAAATCCAAAAAAATCATTGCCAAAACTGACGTCAAAGAGCTTACCCACTGTTTTCTTGTAGGAGTTTTATGGTTTCAGGTCTTCAATATTTTCAATTTATACAATTTTCTTTTCACTGACTTTTTATTTGTAAAGTTTTTTGTATGGACATTAAATAATTAAAAAATATGTTATTAAGCAAAAGAAAAAATGCACATGATATATTTTAAAAATATAAAGGAGCACGGGTGAATCCTTAGTCTCCTCTTACCGCCTCAGAGGTGATCTCCTCTCCAGAGGAGCAAAACCACTCCCACCAGCAAAACCACATGAAAACTTCCACCAAAAATAAAGGCGCTGATCACAGTGCAATCACTTTTTCCTACCCCAAGGCCATCTCCAGGAATGATGAAGATTGTCCTGAGCAGATGTAACCTTTGGGAGTGCTTGTTAACTTTTCTCTCCCCTGCTTGGCTGTATTCAGCTGATCCATTTACAGACAGAGGAACGAACTCAGCAAAGTCATTCTCCCTCCATCCAAATCCCTCCATCTCCAATAGCTTCTCCATTCTCCTGCTGTTTCTAATCTGCTGAGGACTAGGAAACCACATAACTAGACCTATTGAAATTAGGTATTCAATCAGCATCCACAAGCAAGCCTAAGAAAGGCTCTCCTTAATGCAGGGACTTTGGCTGTTCAGAGGCCCTTCCTCTCTCACCTTCTGTGTTTGGAGTTCTTTTCCAGAGACGGAAGTAGTCAGAAGGCTGATCTCCAGATCAGGGCCATGCTCCTGTATATGTGTTTTCAGCAAGCCAGGACTGTGACATCTTCTGACATCAGATGCTGGAGGGTGCATTTGGCTATTTACCCAGTTAAAACATCCACAGCATCATTAAGTTTAGGTCTAAGGATAACTTTAGCTTCTTATTGTTTAATTACTAATGAAGGAGTTACCCTGGACCGGGCATAGTTCTCCAGCCTAGCGTTACACTTAATTTTAATATAGTTTGATAGACATGTGGAGTCATCGTACGAACTATGATGAAACTTGAAAGAAGATTCCTGAGCAAAATGCCTGTCTCCAGTGACTCATACTGAGTTTCACTAGGTCTCAGGGTTCAAGCTGCTAATCAGGTTTTGTGTATCTTTTCCAGTGGCAGGAGTTTTAATGTGGAATGGATACAAAATCGGTTAAAATTTTTTGAAAAATTTATTCAGAGACTGATAAGTGTTTTTAAGTTGAAGACAAAGTTAGTTCTGTGGCTTTTTAAAAAATCTGAGGGGCTGGCCCCGTGGCCGAGTGGTTAAGTTTGTGCGCTCCGCTGCAGGCGGCCCAGTGTTTCATTGGTTCAAATCCTGGGCACAGACATGGCTCTGCTCATCAAACCACGCTAAGGCAGCGTCCCACATGCCACAACTAGAAGGACCCACAACGAAGAATATACAACTATGTACCGGGAGGCTTTGGGGAGAAAAACGAAAAAAAAAAAAAAAATCTGAAAGCAGCTATGAGATGTCTAAGATACTTTTAAATTAAAAACTATTTACTTATAAAACTAACAATTTTTCTCTAATAAAATAATATATGCTTACTGAAGAATATCTGGAAAATTCAGAAATAAAAAGATTTAAAAAAATCACCTATAAACCTAACACTCAGATAATTACTGTCAATGTCTTTAAGTATATCCTTGCAAAACTGAATATTTTTATTGTTAAACACACACAAATTGATTATCTCTAGGGAGGAGAAAAGTGTCTGATGGATATGAATGGGAGAGATATTTGCTTACTCTGACTCTTTTGTCCCTTTTGGACTTTATACAGTTTGCATGTATTTTCTACTAACAAAATAATGCAAGGACATAAATCCATCTGTCCAAATATCCTTTTTGGTTTTCTTTGTTTTGTAATAATCAGCTTTTGTTGAGAACCACTAATATAAAAGCCCCCTCGCTTCACTGACTACCATAGGCATCTCTTGGAATAAACTAGATGCAGTTTATTCCGGCTAATGACTTGATTATATTCACCCACAAGTATTTACTAATATTGGCCCTCATGTAGGCTCGGCACTGAGAAAATGAATTATGTAACTAGTTTAAGCAAAAATAAAGTTAAATTTAGTCCTAAAACACAGTCATAGATTAAAAGCTGAGGTATCTATTCATTCTTTCTCTCTGATTCCACAGCCCCAGTTCTTCCCATACAATCACTGGGCATCACTGGGGATGCAGGATCCTAGCAGTGCACTGTGCTTATTCAAACTGACGGAAAATAATGCCGTCAGCACGAATTAATAGGAACGGTGCATTTGGTCAGCAGACTGTAATTTCTGGGGACAGGATGTGCACTCAGTTTTGAGGTTTATATTAGTGTCAGATTTAGCAGTATAGCAATGTTTTCCAAACTTGGTTAATAGGAAATAATTTTGGCACGTGTATGTACGTAGTGTATGTATATATATATATGTGTATGTGTATGTGTATAAAAAGGGCTATATAAAGGGTGGCTTAAACAACATAAATTTACTTTTTCACAGTTCTGGAGGCTGGAAGTCCGAGATCACGCTGACAGCATGATGGGGTTCTGGTGAGGTCTCTCTTCTTGGCTTGAGCCGGCTGCCTTCTTGCTGTGTGTTCACATGGCCTTTCCTTGATGTGTGTGGACAGAGGGAGAGATCTCTTCTTATAAGGCCACCAAACCTATCAGATTAGGACCCACCCTTATGACCTCAAGTAACCTTAATTAGTTCCCAAAAGCCTTATCTTCAAATGCGGTCACATTGTGAGTTAGGTCTTCAACATAAGATTTTTGGGGGGAGGGCATAATTCAGCATATATATATTTACATATTTATATTACAAGTTTGATTTTACATACAAACTTCCAGGTATTCCACCAAAGTTTTATCTTTTTTGATTTTACATTATTACTGTCCCTTATTGTTCTTTCTCTTCTCCTATAAACAGAAATGTCAAAGTTTCTTCCACTCCCCATTTTTCCTACACAAAGGCTCTGTGAATTTGAGCTAAGAGATAACCCTGGGTGTGGGCAGTTGTCACGGAACTAGGATTCAGAACTCATGGATTCAACTCAGGACTGGCTATGTGATTCTGAGATTATATCTCGCTCCTTAAAACCTAAATTCTTCCATCTGTAAAATGAGATGAATACTCTATAATCCTGTGAGAGTGGGAAGAAAGAATAGTTAATAATTTATCATATGTTAGCTCTTTGTAACAAAAGCTTCAAAATGAAATGCAAAGATTTTAATCCAAAGTTATGATACTATTTTTTTTTTTTTAATTTAAAAGATATTCTCAGCACTCACTATGTGCCCTAAAAACAGTGACTCATTCAGTCTCAACAACAATGGTATGAGATACGTTATCTGTTATCACCACCTTCTCTTCTCCATTTTATAGAAACACAGAGAAGTGAGGTAACTGGCCCATGGTCACACAGCTAATAATTAGCGACAGAGTCAGGCGTCAAATCCTGGCAGCATGGTGCTATGCAGTCATGCTATAGTTACTATGCAGTCACTAACTATGAAAGTGCTGCTTACTCACTTCGAATTGTGTCATTTCCTTGCCTAAAAAGCCTTCAGTGGCTCTTGAAGCCTGAAGTAACAAGTAGAACCCATTACCGTCTCAAAACAGACCCTCCAGGTACCATTCTTTCCCTTTTCGTTCCCCCATTAAAATCCTCCATCTTATCCTCTCGTGCTCCAGCTGAACTGGACCGGTCACACTTCCCTGAATGGATCCCATGCTTTCCTGCCTCTTGCTTTGCGGTTGATAACTTCGTTCTCTGGAATCCCTGTCTCCAACTTCTACATTTTACACTATCTAGGTCTTCAAGGTCCTTACACGGTACCATCTCCTGCATACACGTTCTCTTACACCTCTCAACCCCAGCTGGTTGCGGTTTTCCCACAGAATTTTCTCTCTCCTCTCCTTTCCATGTGTATCAGTTTCTGGCTTTCATGACAGTTATTTCTGTAAAGGTTATATTCCCTCCCTACTAAAGGATGGGCTCCTCGACGGCTGCGACATGCTTTCTGATACAGCTTTTTAATTTTTATTAAAAATTTAAATCATTATTGTTCTTTTTTTGATAATCAAATGTATGCACGCTTATTGCAAAAAAAATTAAATATTACAGAAATACATCTCTTAGAAAGTGAGATCCACCATCGTAACCTCTCCTCCCCTGCCCTAAGACGATTCTGGTTAACAGTTTGGAATGTAGGCTTCTAGACTTTTTTCATGTAATAAACATGTTTAATTTTTATTTATAGACATGGGATTATACTACACAGACAGCTCCGTAACTTTTTCTGCTTAAAATATTTAGTGTTTTTCATGTAGACATGTATGTAATTCTTTTTTTTTTTAAAGATTGGCACCTGAGCTAACGACTGTTGCCAGTCTTCTTTTTTTTTTCCTGCTTTTTCTCCCCAAGTCCCCCCCAGTACCTAGTTGTATATTTTTTAGTTGTGGGTCCTTCTAGTTGTGGCATGTGGGACACCGCCTCAGCGTGGCCTGATGAGCGGTGCCATGTCCGCATCCAGGATCTGTACTGGTGAAACCCTGGGCCACCGAAACGGAGTGCGTCAACTTAACCACTCGGCTACGGGGCCGGCCCCTATATAATTCTTTTTTAACAGCTGTATAGTATAAGATTGTATGGATATACCAATATTTACCTGTTCAATCTCTTGTTAATGAGCATCAGAGTGATTTCTAATTTTCACCATTATGAACAATGATGCAGTATGTTGTATATACTCCATATATATAGACTCCATATATACATATGCATATACACTCCATATACACTATATAGATCTCCAATTGACTTTCTATAGGACATATCCTTGGATATGAAATTGCTAGGTGAAATGGAATGGAGATTCTAAATGATGAAATTATCAAAAATGTGGAGGGAAAAGAGTCTTGTTTTATGTCTTTCTGCATCCTTCACAAACTCAGTGGGCAGCCTCTGGCATCAGGATGCACAGGTTTATATCTAGGCTTGGTCTCTATGCCTTGGTCAGCTCATCTATAAAATGTGGAAATAATACTACCTTGCTCCCAGTGTTCTAAGACTTAAATTAGATAATACATGGAAAGTAATTAGCATTCAGTAAGTACCCGGAAAGTAAGTAAATGCTAGATATATGGGAGGGAAAATGGTAATAGGTTCAGATAATTGTTTGATGAATGAGTAGGACTAAACAGAACAATAGTGGTTTGAGTAATCTTTCTGGAACTGCATGGTACAGAACCATTCATACTTTGCTATTAAAACCAATAACAACTATTTATAAAATGACCAGTTAGCATTAGAGGTGCAATTTGTGGCCTCGGAGCAATTTATCTCTGTGCAAAATTAACTGGCTTGAACCAAGATCAACCAATGTCCTTGGCCTCTTTGGTCCCACACTTTTCCCAACAGAACTGACTGGTCCTGGCACCTTATATAATGGGTGTCTCTAAGGACAGAAGACAATGCATCTCCCAGAGGGTGCCCGCGCACCACTGAAGGTTATTAGGTCATCTAGTTACCCAGCCATTAACATTGAAAATGAATAGAAAGTGCATAAATAAATGGCTGGACTAGAGTATAAAGCTATCTGTTTAGATTCTTAGGTTCTGCAGCAGAAGTCTCTATCTTCACGCAAAGCTTCCTATACCAATCCTAGAAGATTCTGGGGGTAGTCAACCCTGGATACTAGAACTAACTACCCTACCACTACCCTAACTAGCTGCAAAACCTCGAGCAAACTGTTGAAGCTCATCTTGCATGGATATGAGAGGAATGAAATAGCTGACGTGAAGGTCATTTTTTGACATTCCTTTTCCCACAGGCAGAGTCACATTTTCAGACATCAGGGCTGTTCACTGCACTGAAAAAAATTAATGCATAAAATCTGGCAATGGTAATACAGGTTTTCCCTGATATCTGAAAGCAGAGCGTTCCTATGAAAGCTTTTCTAAGCCAGAACGGCATAAAATGAAGAAGCAATTACCATTAATTTATAAGGGAAAGTTTTTTGAGCGTTCCCAAACCCAAAAAATAACCTATCAAGTCATACCAAACAACACATAAGTAACACTAACATATAGCAAAAGCAGGAATGATATGATAAATGCACGGCCTATATAAAGTAGAAATAATGTCTGTGCAGTGCAGTTTCACTCACCAGAGTCGGGAAGACAGCGAGCACGCTGAAGGCTGAGAGGTGGTGGTGGCGATGACGGGGTGTCGGGCCGAGTCGTTGGAGGTTGGGGTGGTGGGAGGTACAGCAGACTGGGGTGTAGGAGCGAGAGGAAGAGGGTCATCTATTAACATCTTATCCATCATCATCTGAATCCATCAGGGCAGGCGGGTCACTCATGTCTACACCTTCTTGTACGTCTGCCGCCTCGACGTAGAAGGTCCAGGTTCGTCTTGGTCTGCTGTAGCTGGTGTGGCTGATGTGGCCGACGTAGGAGGCTTGAAATATGACAGTCTGCTTGACTGCTTAGCCTCTGCAATGGCTTGCTGCAAAACAAATGCTAAACACTGCTTTCGCCTTTTTTCGTAAAAACAAAAATCCTCTGGATTTCTTTCTGTTAATGAAAACAGGTACTAATGTATATCTTTCGTAAAAGCCAAGGGGTGTAAAGCGAACTTTCAGATAATGGGGGAAACCTGTACTTTCAAGAGGTGTCAAGAGATGGCAAAAAGACTACAGCAGAGGTCAGACTCAGTTGACGCCCACTCTGCGATGCTCCCTAGAGGAGGAGGGGTGTGTGTTGGGGGGGTCCTCTGAGGAAGCACCTTGAAATCCAGGGATAAGGGAGTGGAATCAGGGAAGAAATTGTAGTCTGACTGGGGCCAGGTCCTGGTCAGGGGCAAATGTGGCAGTCATTGGGCCTCCCAGTGAAGTATGAGCATTGCCCAAAGTGTGCCAATGGGGCCAGCCCAGTGGTGTAGTGGCTAAGTTTGGTGCCACTTTGGCAGCCGGGGTTCAAGGGTTTGGAGCCCTGGTGTGGACCTACACCACTTGTCAGCCACGCTCTGGCAGTGCCCCACATATAAAGTAGAGGAAGATTAGTACAGATGTTAGCTCAGGGCTAATCTTCCTCAGAAAAAAAAAGTGTGCTGATGACCCTCCCCTCAGCGCATCATGTTCTCGCCTCCCCTCTTGGGAGCCAAATGGTGCCTGTATTCTCAGGCCCATTTCAAAGTCCACCTCATTCTTGAAACCCTCCAACCCCACCCCACAGAGAGAGATGTCTTGTTCCTCTAAAGGCTGACAGTACTTACTCTCTGCGTCACTCCCAGGGCACTTCCAGGAGGGACACAAGGCCGTCTCAACCTTCTAGTGACACTCGTATCCTCTCAACGAGACTCAAGGCCTTCGGCTCCTCTTTGCCCCCAGGCACCCAATACAGTAGAGCTCAGGAAATATCTGTGGCTCTCTGACTGAGTGACTCAGGCAGCCCCACGGAGAGCAGAGTTTTATGGATTTTAATATGAACCACACCATGAAATCTGAGACTTTTACCTCATTGCTCATACTGGAAACCTTCAGTTCCAGTCGGATTTGCCTGGAGGCGGATAGAATTTTGTTTCTTTTCACGCTGAAAACCATAATCTAATTTTTAAATTCAAAAACATTTACAGAGTGCCCACTTCATGTTTGACAGTAATCTAAACACTTTAAAAACGTTAATTCATTTTCTCTTCATAGCCGCCCACATGTAGAAACTGAGGCACTGAAAATTTGCCACTTGTCTAGGGATCAAAGCTACCAAGCGGCAGAGCTGGAATTCAAACCCAGGCCATCTGGTTCCAGAGAATATGCTGTTCAACGTGCTATGCTGCCTGAAACCTATGAGTGGCAAAAATCTTCATGAGCAGGAAAAAAAATTGACGTTGACGTATTTGTTTCAAAGGAAAAAAGTTTTTTTTCTTGTGTCCCCCTTTCCTTCCTCATTCAAAGCAAAATGTTCTAAAGCAAACAGCCTTTTTTCACACCTGAGAGAGCCGGTGGCTCATTTTTGCTTTGGCAATCAAAATGGAAGAGGAAACTTGTGTGGTTTCATCACTGGTGCTTTCGGGGTGTGTGCTGCGCTCTGTCCTTCTGCCTCCCTCCTGGCTTGTCTGGCTCGGTCCCCCTCCCCCCGGCGTGTGTTACCTCAGGTCCTGGAGACTTTTTAACAGTCTGCATCTCCGCCACAATACTGGGATGTGGACCAGCCTCCGGTCACTCCCATATATCCAGTTCTAGAGCCTGAAGGGTCTTCTTTTGCCCGCCTCTCCCCCAAAGCCAGTGGCACTCAGACTTTATTAACATTTGCATCAGAGTCCCCAGAAACACATCACACGGTCCTCCATCCCAGATGAACCCACTACTACTTCTGTGCTTAGGATGGTGCGTGCTTGACTTTAGGTGTATTTAAAAGTCGATCTCCCCACGTGGGAGGCCGGTGTCAGAACCTGCCAGACCTGCCATTGATTAACTGTGGGACCTAAGGCAATTACTTAAGGTCTGAGTCTCGGTTTCCTCACCGTGAACGGGATTGATACCCACAGCGTTGCTGTGTGGATTAAATGAAACAACGCAGGGGCTACACCGGCACAGAGTAATCCTCTTAGGTTCCCCTTGGCAATATTTACTTAATACATGCTTGTCCGTTTCCCATTTTTTCCAGGGCACCCTCCCGCTCTGCGGGCTGGAAGGGTGTTTTTGGACCACACTCTGAAAAAGTCCTTATGCTCCGCGTTAGAACGCACGCCCCACTGGGCTCTTCGGGCACATTCATGACAATCCGGGAGTTGTGCGCTTCCTCTCTCGACCCTAACCCTCCCCAAACCTAATCCCCTGGCCCTAGAAAGGTGAAGGGCTCAGGATCCGAGAGAGGCCCGGCTTTAGTCACTGGGTGGGGCTTTGCGACGAAGAAATGGGGTGAAAGAGAGAGCCGCGCTGCGGCCGCCTCCCTCCTGCTAGGATGCCCTTGGCCCCCAGCCCCTTTCCCGCTCCGGACACCTGCTGCCCGGGGCTCGGCGGCGGAGGCTGGGCCTCCCTCTGCGCCGCCGCCGCCGCGAGGGGGCCCGGCGGGCGCCGGGCGGGCAGGCAGGCTCCGGGGCAGCCTCGCGGGCGCCCCGCCCCGCCTCCTCCGCGCAGCCCGCGGCGCCCGGCCGCGCCCCCTCCCAGCCCGCGGCGCCCCGGCACCCCTCTCCTCCCCCGGCGGGCTCGGCGGAGCATTGTACTCACATCCGGGGCTGGGTTTTGCTTTAATGCGAAACGTAATTAACCCGGAAAAAAGAGCCGAGAGACAAGAGAGAAGGAGGGGTGGGGGGTGGGGGAGAGGAGCGAGAGAGCGAGAGACACCGAGAGTTTGGCAGCGACATAAAGAAATCCCCCGAGAGCGACGGCCCTGCCGGCCGGAGAGGCGCGTCCCACCCCGATGTAAGGCACCCTGCCCGAGCCCCGGCCCCTGCACGGCGGGGTAAGTTGGGCGCCCTCGCGGGCCTGGGAGCGGAGAGGCGCGGAGGGGCGCGCGGGGCCGGCGAGGGCTGGGGGCGCAGGGGGAGTCCGGGCAGGGGCGCCGGCCCTGCTGGCTGACGGCGAAGGGGAGCTCGCTGCAGCCCCTGGCCGCCTCCTCTAGCCCCGGGAAAGCCCGGAGCGCAGCCCCTCCTCCAGTCCTCTGGAGCGTCCGGGGTGGCCAAGGTCGCCACCGCCAGGGGTCGGGCTGCGGGGGTGGGGCCGCTGGCAGGGTGGGGGCGGGTGATCTGCTGAGCTGCATTTTCTCACGTTTGCAGCGGCGAAACTTCTCTGCAGGTTCTGGCGCTGGAGCACCGGCCCCGCCACGACTGCCGGGGCTGCGACTAGGGCAGGAGAGCAGAGAACGTCCAGGCAAGTCCCTTGGGCACGGATTGGGCCGTGGGGACTCTTCTTTCTCTTCCCCTATTCCCTTATTACGTGACAGGCCTAGAATGCGCCTCGAGGGAGATCCCTTCCTTTCCTCTGGGTCCAGTCCGGGCCCTCGGGCTTCTGGAACTCCAGGCTATGGGAGTGACTTGAAGGAAACCTGTCCTAAAGTGCAGGTTCGGTGCCAGGTTGGGAGAGCACCTCGAGAGGAGCTGTCTGTCTCTCTCTCACCAACTTCTTCCTCACCTCACACGCTTACCTTTTCTGCTCCAGTTCTGAGCTATTTCATCAAATTAAAAAAAAAAAAAAAAAAAAGAGGCCTTGTAGGAAGGAAAAGTGTCTCGGCACCTCCAGAGAGGAGGCGCAGCAGGGCCACCTCCACTTGGGACTCACGTCTCCTCCCCCAGGACAGCCCTGCCCCCTGCCTTTCGCCTGGTTTCCTTCCTTCTTGGTGAGTATGGTTTCAAGCTCTGTCTTCCCCTTCTAACTCCCTCTGGGGTCCTCCTCCTATCCTTCTTTGGGACTCCAAATGGGGTTTTTCAGAGGAGAGTAAACAGCAGAGAAGAGGGAGGGAATAAGCCTTCTACCAGGATGCCGGCTGTGGCTCTTGGAGGCACCTCAGCCCACTGAGTTGCACTTGGGCTGAAGTTCCAAAATTGTACTCGTATTGTTCTTAATATATCTGACTCCATCGGTCCCTTCTCCTCCTTTCTGGAACTTCATCATTTTTCTTTGTTTGGTGGCAAAGCCTTCAGAAACAGTAAAGCCAAAGATCTTGAAAGAACAGAAGTGTTTACTATTTCAGTTGCACTCAGTTGACGTTATTGGATAATAAGGACACGAAAGGTACTGATGAACAGAACGCAGCCCCTGTCTTCAGGGGGCTTACGGTCTCATGGAGGACACAGGCTATATGCACGTGCCTAGAGCACAAAGCGGATTGCTAAAGTAGAGATCCAGCGTGCTCTGAGAAACCAGAGGAGGCTTTTAAAAAGCATCATCATCATTTCAAATATTAGCCTTCTCCATTGTGTGCCCCTTGAAGGCAGGTGACTTTTGCCATAGCAAAGGTCTAGCTTGTGGTTTAGAACCTGTGGCCACGCCAGTGTATGACATCTACTAGGTGCTAAGTAAATGTTTGCTGAATGAGTGAATGAATAAATGCAAGCGCATGAGTTGTTTGCACCTGTCCAAGCGGAAGAAAAAAGAACAGTGTGGCAGTGCCTCAAGCCTGTAGAGATTCGGTCCACCGAGCTGGTTCGTGAGGGTTTACTTTGGATGTTGCCTTTAGACCTAAGAATCCTTTTGCTCTTTTTGTGAGCCCCATCTTTTACAATGCGTGGTGGCACTCCTAGTGGAGTTCCAGCTAGCTGATGGGAACGCTGCTCACTTCACAGATGGGTAGTCACATGGGTATTGATTTGGAAACCACCTGCCATTTGGTGGAGAGTGCAAACCTCCTTTTCCCTTGTTGTTGGTGCCTTCTCTCTTCTGTATAAGGAAGTAGGGCCTGCAAATCCTATCATGTCATCATAGTGAGCTGAACTGTGTTCAGCTTGGTATTTTACTGAGGTTAAAATAAATCCTGAAGAGACTGCAAAAGTGGGAAGGGGGAGGCATCAGCTGGATCAGCCAAGCCCCCCTGAGCAGGCCTGCTGCTGGCCTGCCGGGTGTTTGCTGGAAGTGCTGGGACGCCAGGAAGACCCAAGCAGCAGGAGTGCTGTCTTCGTTGTGTGCCTCCAGCTGGTACTTCACTGATTTCCTGTCTTCTTTATGGGGCAGCTGGATAGGTGGGTGATGCCCTGTTAAAAGGCTGGAGTGTCCCAAATTAGATCTTACCATGGGCCACAGTGCCTTAAATATTCCTCCTGATTCACTGAGACTACTGTGGCACTGCTTATTCTGGCTGATACAGTCCTAGAGCTTGGAAAAGAGGGCCTGGGTGCTGGGACACTGGGTGCCCTGCCTCTTCTGTCTTCCCACCAGGAGCAGTTGGGTTGCCTTACTTTCAGTTTTCCGTCTGCCTTTGTGAGCTGGGTAGGACTTGGGCAATCTAATCTGTTAGGCTTTGGAAAGGAAGGAAGCAGAGCAAATATTATAGTGGGACAGCCTATGGGAAGAGAAGAATCCTAGCCCTGCCCAATATAAGCCCATTATTGAGACAGGGAATTGGACAGGGCAGGGAGATAGGGTGGCTGAGAGGTGGGAGGGCTGGGGTCCCTGCCTTCCCGTTCTGAGAAGGCCTGTGCTTGGTGGGGTATAATTGGAAGACCCCACTGACCTTTATTCCGAATCTTGGGTTGCTCTGCTCTCACCTCCTCTGGCTCCTACTGTTAAGCCCATTCAACCTGTTAGGCTTTATGACTTACCTTCCTGCTGAAAGTCCTTCTCTGCCCTGAAGCCCAGTTGACTGAAGTGACTTGCAGAGGCTTAAAGGTTGCATTGGGCTTTCTCACTCTGGAGGTCCCAGCCCTGCTGGGGCGGAGCTCCTGACACTGCCCGGTGTGGGCAAAAGGCTTTCAGCTTTGGGCCTGTGGTGCGCCTTTCTGCCCCGAGAGGCCGGCCTGCTGAGATAAAGAGGGTGGGAAGCCAGGTCTTCTTGTCCTTACACGCTTGAGAAACAGTGCAGTTAACGTGCAAAGGCTGGGGCTCACTGTGCCATCAGCTGGGACTCAGATTTGGCCATCTACTTGCAAGGTGGTGGGGGCGGAGCAGGACACAGCTCCAGAGTCCCTTCCCTGGAGCCTGATAGGCGTGCCTGGGTTCTGTTCACTCTCTGCAGAGCCTGGCCAAGATGGAGTCTGTGGATCTCTTGGTTTTTTTAACCTCTTGGACAATTTGAGAGACATAAAATATGATGGTTCTTGGAGTAGCAGGAAGGGTACAGGAAGCTTATGCCTTTCCTTGTGAGGGATCTCAGGGTCGTGGCCCTTCTATTGATATTAGCTGACTGATATTTGCGGGGTAGACACGGCCCGTGGCGCTGCCTGCCCTGGGTCAAGCAGCTGCTTTGTGGTAGTAATGGTGATCTTGTACTCCTTGTGAGGCGCTTCACACACACACAGACACACACACACACACATATCTTAGCAACACATTTGCCCAGTGTTCACCCTTTACCAGACCTACTGTGAAGTGCTTTTCACACATTATTTCATTTAATCAGCACAGCAACCTTTGAAATAGGTACAGTGATTCCCTCCATTTTGCGAAGGAGGAAATAGGCCCAGGAGAGTTCAGAAGAGTCTGCGTGACTCTGAACCCTGTGCCGTTTTCACTTCACTCTGCTGCCTCGGTGGCAACTGGAATCAGCCCACCCTTTTCCATGGTCATCTTCTTGCCAGGGTTTCGTCAGATGCCCTCATGGATCCCTGTCACCTGCATGTCCTCCTTGCCACACCCAGCCCCTGCTCTTTCCCTGAATCCAGACATGGGAGCACTCGCCGTTAGCCAGATACACATAGGCCATCTACACTTTGCCCGGCACTTCGCAAGAGCCTGGTACATAGGAGAAAAAATGACATTTTCTTTTTATTCTCCTACTGCCCGTGTTTTAGTGGGTGGCACGGTCAAGTTTTAAACGAAGATTGTAGCTCCAGGTCTCCTATGTGGCTGTGGTTAGGAAGCCCTACCGTGAAACTGAATTCATTGTGTCTTCTGACTGCCGGGACTTGCACGGTTCTGAAAGTTGGAGATCTCAGTTTTTATGGGCTATTTATAAACCAGTTGTGGCTGCTCGCCTACACTGGTAAGCTCTCTGGTGGAGGTGGTCTAAGGAGCCTTGAGCCACAGGCAGGCCTTTGTCTCCTGTCGGCTCCAATGAGCACACTTTCTCTGAACACAGAGGAGGCTGCTGAGACAGTCATGAGTGTTTAACGTATTTTGTTGTGTTTGGCAGCGTTGTTGCGGTGGTGTCAACGTTCACTTACTCCTGCCTTTTCCCCACTATTTTTTCCCTTAAAAATTCCTTCTTGAGTGTCTCTTGCCCTCCACTCAGAGTTCTCGGGTCCACTGGGGACTGGGCTGTGTGTCAGCTGGGCCCCTTTTCTTAGCCTCCCTGTTCCTGCACATGTTTGCATTCCTCACCCTGCACTTCCGCTGGGAACGTGTTCTCGGTACATTCCCTTCCCTGTCCCATTATTCTCCTGCCTTACGCTATTTGGAATTCGCTCTTATGACAGTTTCAAAATGTAGTGATATTATAACGGTAGGAAATAGATGCTCCCGCACTTCCTAAGTTATCCTCTTGGCCACCTCTCAGGGATGTGTTCTGAAAGAGCTGTACTGCTGTTTGTTGTTATTGTGGTTTTTACTAGGCCCTGGGCATTGCTGAGGCTGCACAATGCACACTGATGTACACTGCAGACTTAAACACGGGTGAACTCTCTTTTCATATGGCCTATGCATATCTAGCAAGAGTTGTGACTGCTCTTAAGCTCCACACCCCAGTTCCTGTCTGCTGTATTACAGTCCTCTCGGAGACCTCTGATGTCATTTCCCGATAAACTTTCTCCTGTAGAAGTTTAGCAGTTTCCTGTTGGTATCCCTCTCGCTCACCACCAATGCTGCCATCTCCAGCTCCCACCCTAGGAGGGTAACGAGACAGGAGATGCACTTATTGCCTGCTCCACTACGTGTCAAGACGTGCCTTCCTGACTGTTTCTGAAGCAAAATTCCTGAAGTTACATCCTGCCAACACAAATAAATGTGAAAGAAAAATTTCCAAATCTAAAAAATGAATTAATTTCTTTTTCATTTTTGAGATATCGGTGGTTATGGTGGATTATTTCATAATGGGGCCAACACCATTTAAGCTTTATCTCTGTTGTCACTTTCTCTCGTTTTTATTTACCTCAGAAGTGTCAGAGCCGTCAGGCAGATGAATCTCCTTTCTTTCACTCTATTCTTTCCTGCATCTCCAAACTACATTAGTGGTCTTAAAATAAGACGTCCAAAACAGCAAGCCACTGCTTTCATGCCTTAATAGCTCTATAGCTTTTCTTTTTGGAAAAAATCTATATTTATCCATCTCTTCATTCATCTATCCAGCCATTTATTTAAAAATGTCAACCCCATCTTCCAAGTTTCAAGAAGGAAAATTCTACTGGGTGTCTCTGTCGGGGTCTCTGCTTCCTTTTCCCAGAGCGCTGGGCAGTAGAGGAATAGAGGCATCAGCCTGGGTGTGAATATTCCCTTAGCCCCAAGGACAGAGATCTTCTATGAAGACCAGAGAGTAAGGAACCAAACCCGCAGGGGAAGAAATAAGCCTCTCTAAGAGGATGTTGCAATAGGAAGTAAGAAACCCAGCTAGATTAGAGGTTGCCAAGACCCTCTGGGTAGGTACCTGGCTCTTGGGCAATTTTGATGGGTGGGATATTGCTTTATTAGATTTAAGACTTTGAAACACCAAAAAAGTCCCAAGAGAACTATAATTTAGGCAAGGTTTTGCTTGTTTGTGGACTCCGGAGAATTGAGAAATATATTCTCAGCTTCAAAATTTATATGCTAGAGATAGCAGTGCTTTCCTCCCTACTAAATAAAGTAACACACATCCCCTGTAGGAAATTTGGAGAATACGGGAAATATAGAGAAGTAAATAAAATTTACCCATAACCCATAGATAATAACTGCTAATATTTTGGTCTTTGTATGTCAGTCTTTTTCTATCCAGATATAGAAATACAAAAATAATATTTAGAGGTTGAGATCATATTATATCTTTAAACAACTTATCATGATATGGTTTCTCCCTAATTCATTTAAAATCACTTGAAAACATAGTTTTCAGTGATTGTGTAACATTTCCTTATATGAATGTCCCATAATTTAATTATTCCCTAATCATTGGGACATTCAGGGCATTTCCAACTTTTTGTTATTATAAATTCTATTGGAGTTGCCATCTTTTTATTTTAATCTTTGTTTGCATCTTTGTTTATTTACTTGGATGGAATCCTAGAAGTAGAATTACTGGGTCAAAGAGTATGAACATTTTTAGCTCTCTTGTTACGTATTGCCAGAGATTTCTTTCCAGAAAGCTTCACACTCCTGTCCCAGGTGTAAAGAATTCTAGGAAATTTTTTCAGGTAGATGACACTGAAACATTTGTTTCAAGCGGCAGTCTTCTCTTTACGTTTTAGCCCCTCTGGTACCTCTGTCTTCCATTGGGGCATGTTTTGTTTTCTTAGAGTCTTGGTCCCAGCTGTCTCTTGTATGTGAATGAGCCTGATAAAGATGTCAGTTGCCTCAATTTCTAAGGGACGGTTTTATTCTTGGCTTGAATCTCCTCCAGTGATGGAACCTAAGGCATTGAAATAGGCAGTAGAGGAGATATTTTGGCCAGAGATGTCTCCCAGTGCCCCTCATCTCATTCTAAGAGAGACAGCCATTGACTCTGTTTTCTCTTGAGGTTCATCTGGTCAACTGGCCAATGTTGGCCAGGATCCTTGGTTTAATCGACATTTAACCCATTTCCTGCTACTGATCAATGAGTAACTTTGTGCAAATTCGTTTTCTTTCTGAAGTTTCACTTTTACAATAAATTATTTAACATTTTTTCATTTGCAGCACATACCTAGGAGCTTATATACTGAAGAAATCTAGATCATATAGAACTTCCTTCTTTTCTATTTTAATTTTTATTAAAATACATTAGTTATTTGTATTATGTGAGATCATGTTTTGGTTTGGTTTGGTTTGGTTTGGCGTGTATGTGGGGGGAGGCAATTGATTGCGTGTACACATAATTTTGATTTGCATTTAACAAAGTCTGGGAAGGCTGATGAAGCAGGAAACAAACATGAAAATATGTTCAGCCTCACTGAGCATCATTATATATTTAAAACTAGCAACAGTTTAAAATAATGAGAACATTCAATGTATATGAGATTATAGCGATGGTAACAATATATTGCTGACTGCAATGTAAACAGATGAAATATTTTTAGAAAGCAATTTTGTAATAGCCCTCAAGAATTGTCAAAGATCATAACCTATGATCTAGTCATGTTATTACTTGGACTTTTTGCTGGTTCCGTGTAAAAGAAGAAACAAAGCATGAAAATATGAATTTTAGCATTAGAAAAATTGGATGTAATCTAACTGTCTAATCATAGAGAAATGGTTAAGTAAATTATAGTAAATCTGGTCCAGAAACATTATGCAATCATTAAAAACAATGATTATAAAGACTGTAGCAACATGGAACATGTTTTTGATATAGTTTAGAATTTTAAAAAGGCCAATTATGTGGACAGGGGCATGAAAAAGCATGCAAAAGTGAAAACAGTTGCCTATCGTGATTTTTTTTAAATGCAAACATTGTTATATTGTGATTTTTGCACTAAAAACGGAAAACACTAGGGAGGTTTGGGATGGTTTGGCAAGATAGGATGCTGAGTGGGGTGGCCGAGGTCCCTTCCTACACAAATATTCTGTGCTCTTTGTCATCCATGTGTTGTGAAGGCTAAGAAGCTATTGGCTGGGTGATTTTGCTATGATATTAGAGCAAAGGTGAAGGAGCCAGCCCGAGAGAGGGCTATCCAGTGCTCTCAGCCAGTGAGGACACTCTGCACATTGTCCTGGGAGAGGGAGGGAGAATCATTACCAGGGTGTGGGGCTCAGGACATGGGGTGAGGAGCAAGTTGTGGGACAAACTGCCCAATGTCGCACTCCACCCAATAGTTTTACACTGGGGAACTCAGTTTAACAAGAAATTTAAGACAACAGGTGATTTTAGAGAGTCAGAAAATGGCTAAAACTATATAGCTTGTAAGAGTTGAAAGCTTTGCCTTGGTCTTGCTAGGGGAATTTTGGGGTGACACTATGTGTGCATCAAGGTGTTTTTTCCCTCCCCGTAAGCACGACTTGCTAGCTCTTCCCTTTTCTCCCTCCCTGCCCTGTTGTTGGGGCTGGGCATGGGGTTGCAGTGTTAACTGGATTGGGGGCCTCTCTGGGAACAAAAGGAGGAGGCAGCAGAGACTTGGAAGATGATGGTGACAGGTTGAAGATGCAGGGAGAGGGGGATTGGGGGCTGGGGAGTGCCAGACTCTCTCTACCAAATCTTAGCAGCTGTTGTGACAAGGGATACACACATGGGATCAGAATGAACTGTCGCAGGATTGGGGCTTGGGAGCTCAGGTTTGTGTTTTGTGTACCATCTTTTGAGTACCTCCCTCTGCTGTGGTCGGCTGGTTATAAGCACATTTCCCTGTGATGCTCGGTTCTCCTGCAGCCGAGCCTTCCCCCAACCTCCCACATTCTTGGTGAGCTCTGTGACTCAGCTGCTTCTCAGGACAACTGAGCAGATTTTTGCTGGGGAGAGAACCACAGTTAGGAACTGTTGGAACCAGAATTCTTGCTTTTATTCCCTTTCTTTTGGTACACGAGGGTCCTCTCCCACCCATGGATCCATGCGAATGGGAAGCCCCCTCAATAAAAGTAGACTTTTGGGGGATTTCAGAAAGAGCGGCTTCTCCAGTCTCTGACTTGAGAAAAAGGCATGATTAATCCTGTAGGCTGAGCAGGGAACACTGGAAAGCCAGCATGAATCTGGATGCCATGCTTCCAAAGGAGCCTGGAGACAGTTGGCTCTGTTATCCCATGCAGTTCGTAAGCTTTGTCTTAGAGATGTCCCAGGAGGGGCACCAGCCCTGAAGCCCCTAGAAATTCTGTTTCCAGTGCCTGAGCTGGCGTCAAGGGAACTTGAGTTTTCCTAGGGGTGGGTGAGCTCCCTCATCCCAGCCAGACAGCTGTGTCCTCTCCCTGTAAGTCTGACCCAGCTTTTCTCCATGGGACTTCTGATTGCCTGGAGGGGAAGCTGCATCCTTTCTCAGGGATATGCTCCCTCCCCAGCCAACACCAGGCCTCTTGCCTTCCCATCTCTGACCCAGTGTCTGCGAGGAGACTTAAAGTTCCTCCCATGGTGTTTGTTCCTCACTCTTGGCTCCAGCCCGTCTCTTTCCCTCTCCTGAACTCACGCTTGCCCTGCTGTGGAACTGGAGCTCACTGGCAGCTTAGGCAGGGAAGGCGCCGAGCAGTAGGGCATCTGGCTGCCATGATGCTGCTATGCGCCCGGCGTTTCTCCCCTCTGCTCCCACCGTTGCCCGCTGCTTCCCTGTACTGCCACTTGCTTCTCCTCTGCCATCTTCTTAAACCTCCTCTTTCCGCGTTTTATCTTTTTCTCACCTCCTCTCTCTTGCTTCTGCTCCGTTTTCTTCCTCTTCAGCTGTAGTCTTCCACCTTTGTGCTGTTTCCCTGCCTGCTTCTTTACTCTTTGTCCCCCATCGTTACCCAGCAAGTAGCTGTGAGATCCCCTGACCCGTCTCCCTTCTGAGTCATCTGTCCCTGTTTGGATTCTGGCCTGACCTTACTCGGAATCAAGAGATTCACCGTTCCCTGATATCCTTCTCTGTGTGTGGTGGGTGAGGGAGGGGGTCACGTTTTTCTTGAGACAGCTTCTCAACACTGCAGGGCCCCTTGTGGGGGTAGGAGAGGACAGACCACACCACCAGTCTCCCCCCCCCCACCTTTAGAATCAGCCTAATCCCCTGGGAATGTGTGACTTGCTCCTGCCCCCGGCCTGGAAGGCTGCGGGTGTGGCATCTCGGTAGCTTACTTGCTGACCCAGGGTTGTGGTGCGGGGAATGGCTCTAAGCCAGCTGTCTCACGCTTTTGCTTAGCTGTGGACTGAGGGCCATGATGGACTTGGGCCACAGTAAAGCAGGGCCAGTGGTGGGTGTTGTTTGTCCTTGAAAGTCCGAATGTCGTGTGGTGTTTTCTGACACCTGTGGGACCACAATATTGGGCATCCAGGTTGGGTGTAACTGTGGTGGAAAATGCTCATCTTTAAACTGGAGCTTAAATCCTTTCTGAGATAGTTTCTTTATGTATAAAATTAGGTCATGGTCTACTTTACAAGGCTTTTGTGAAGAGTAATAATAATACCTACTGCATGTGCCAAGCACTTAATTCTCACCAGAATCTTGTGAGGGTTAGGTACTGTTGTTATCCCCATTTTACAGATGCAGAAACTGAGGCACGGAAGGATGAGACAGTTTGTAGTCACACAATTAGTAAGTGGCCCAAACTGGAATTTGAACCCAGGCCCCTGACCCAAAGCCTAGGCTCACATCCTCTGTGTATGTAAAGTTGCCTGACGCTCTGCGTGGCACACAGTGGAGCCTCAGGAAAGGTCGTTTAATACGTGTTAGTGGTTTTTGATGACTGCTTACAGAATGGAATTGATGGAGGATTCCAGGGTCTGGTTGGGGTGGAATGTTGGGTGCCCTGGGGAAGGAAGCTGATGGAGAGAGTGCCGGCCTCGCTCCTCGCAGAGGTGAATCATGACAAAGTGAGGTTCTGACAGGTCCTGAGCCCGGCCCGCTTCCCCCACCTCACCAATGTCTCCCCCCTCCTGCTGTGCAGGGTGATGTGAGCAGAGCCCAGGAATGCCTTATGTGGATCGGCAGAACCGAATCTGTGGGTTTCTGGACATCGAGGAGAATGAGAACAGCGGCAAGTTTCTGCGGAGGTACTTTATTCTGGACACCCAGGCCAACTGCCTTCTCTGGTACATGGACAACCCCCAGGTGAGAGGCCACGTGGGAAGGTGGCAGGGCGGCCGGCTGCCCATCGTTGCCCGGCAGGAATGCACATGGGCTTAGCCTCAAGGGCTTCATCTCTCACGGGCAGCACCAGTCTGCTGGTCGGTAAGGAGGGAAAAAACCCGTAACGCATACGCACGTGCACACACGTACACAAGCGCACAGTCACACACGCACAGGAAGCCATCCCAGATCTTAGCTTGAGGAGAAAGAAGCTCATCTCTCCTGACCCTGGGGATCTGGTGTCTTTTCTCACGCTCAGGAATTTAACACTTGCAAAAGTCAGGCAGAGGCCGGCCAGGCGAGGTCAGGTCTCCCAGGCCTGGCTTGCCTCCTCTCACCTCTGTTGGTAGGGCTGTGGCCTCATGGCCACTCCTGCTCTTCCAGTCTGGGGCCCCTCCCCAGCAGAGAATGTGACCTGGTTCCCTGACTGGACGAGTGTTGACCTTCCTTGGTCTCTTGCATCAGAGAATCGGAATCCTGGTTTGGAGTTGACCTTGGAAGTCACCTAGTTTTGCTTCCTCATGCTACAGATGGAGAAAGAACTGAGTCTCCGACGTTGGAATTGCCTTTGGCAAGCACACCGCGAGAATTAGGTGACTTGCATAGCATTTTGTGGCAGTCAGGCACAAAGATGGGGGCCCCCAAAGTTTTATTACTGTGCCTGGGAGTCCCTGGCGTCGTCACTGGTCCTGGAAAAAGTTGCTCTCCCCCTGACTTGGGATCTTGTCTTTTTTTCTGGCACTGTGTGTGGTGTTGGCTCATTTCTTTCCACTGCCCTGAAGCAGTCTGTGGAAGGAGGCCCCAAAGACTGGCATGGCCTCTCAACAGCAAGATCGTGGGTCACAGCCATTTTGGGGCAGGGTGGGTGTGGGGCTGAAATCCAGCTCTGGTCCAGAGACTTGGGAAGAGGAATGTCTGAGTGTTGGGGGATGGATTTGTGCTTTAGGATGTGAAGTGGAAAAGTCTTGTGAGTCGTTAGGTCGTTAACCAGGGACTAACCCTCTAGAGGCCTTTGGCATTCATCCTCTGGGTTTGATGGCTGAGAGAAAACGCTATCGATACAGAAAACATACTTAGGTCAGCTGCCACTAATTGCGTTCTCCAGGAAAGGCTTAACTCAAAATAGAACTGTGCCCCCTGTTTCACCCCGCATTCCTGATAACCCTGCTGTTGAATACTTACATTGACAGTGCTGAGCATGCAGAATGAGAGCTACGTACCGACACTCACACCCCTGCCTTAGTCCGGAATGCTTACTTCTTACAATGTTTTGGTCTTGGGTTTGCCTTTGGGCCCTGCTGTGTCATTTTCCTGCCTTTGCCTTTCTGCACAGGTGTCCACAACTGGGTCAACAGATCCACTGTGAAAGGTGCCACTTCCACGCTGGTGGAGGAGCCTGGAATCAAGTCTTCGTTGCCAGTAGCCTTGGCTTCTGGCCTGCCTGGGATAAGTCTCAGGCGACTTGTGGCCTTTGGGTCTTATCATTCCCTTTTCCTTTTTCTCCCTTTGTGTAACTTCTCCCGCTCATCAGCCATATTAGTTCAGGTAATTCGAGTGGATTTCATCCTGGCTTACCTGCTTGGGACCAGGCTTCCTACTAGGACCGTTCTTACCCCAGACTCACTTGCTTGGGGAATCCTGCATCTCTGTTGCCAGCCTCCTCCCTGAGAGCTGGACCCTCCTTCGTACCCTGGGCCATAGGCTGAGAGTCTTGCTGTCAGTGACATGTCACCCAGGACCACATCGTTACCATCTCGGTAATGTTGCCAGTTGTCAGGACTTCCCTTGCTCTGTCCTGCCCTCTGATTTGACTGTCCCTTGGTTCCAGAACCTGCACTAACCTGGGATGCTGGGCCTCGGGCGCCCTTACTGAGATCTCTGGGGTCAGCCTCTGCAGCAGGTCCCACCCTGCCCGGGGCAGCCTCCTGCGCTTCCCTGCCAGCTGAGCTCTCAGGCTGCTCCTTGTGCTGGAGCTTTCTTTGAGTCTGAGTTACCAAATAGAACTTGTGGCCCCTGCTGGAGGTTCTTTACACTTTCCCTGGAAGTAGAGATTTCAGCTGGCTCAGCATATGCCTAAAAAAGGAGCGTCTTGCTGTGACATAGCAATAGTTCAGAACATTTTACTTCTTCAGTTGTTGGCTTAGCTCTTTGTTATGTTAATGGCCAAACAGCCATTCTAGATTTAAGAGTGGAGATTTTTCTAAGTTGTAAAATACTATTAGCAAACATTTATTGCCAGATGCCAAGCACTGTTCTAAAGACTTCACTGGGTTTTCATTTCATTCTGAGGACAAATCTTATTGGTGGGTATTATTATCCTCGTTCTATAGGTCAGGTGGGTGAGGCAGAGAGGGAGGAAGTTTGTCCTGGTTACATAATAAGAAAGTGGCAGAGCCAGGGTTCTAACCCTGGCAGTCTGACTCCAGTTCCCCTGCTGTTATTGCTGATAATGAGGCAGTCATCTTAATGTTGCTTGAGAGGAAGGGAAGCCTTCAAAGGTTGTCTCTGATTAAGAAAGAAAAGCCAGAGGACTCTCAGGGCTGGGAGATCCTGGAGGCCAGGGAGCACATCTGGTTTAGCTTTTGATCCATAATGTCCAGCATTTGTGAAATGTGTGCTCATCGACTGAATAAATTAACATTCTAAAGAGGGCCAGGTAAGGAGGCTGTCAGAAAGGAGGCCTTTATGAAATGCAGTGTCCCACACCGCTGTCCTGGCCTAAACTGAAGGGAAGCCCTGCAGAGTGGGGCAAAGCAGCGTGCCGGGAGTCAGGAGAAGATGGGTGAGAGGTGATCCCCACGAGCACATAGGGGGTTTTTGGTCTGTCCCTATGGAGAAAGGCACGGGGAACTGTTTGGTCCCTGAACATCTTACTTTTATGGGGAAAAGGAGACACTTGATATGATATCTTAGTTATTTCATAGGCATTAATAAGCAGGGGATTTTCTGAACCCAGGTCTCTGATCTTTGCCTGTTCAAGCCCCTTGGTAGTTGGTGTTTGTGGAACCTGTCTTTACTACCCGTTACTACTATTATCACTAAGTGCAGGTTATCCTTGCTGAGTGGTTGCCTTATACCAGCCGTTGTGTGAAAGGCTTTACGTATGTTGCCTCATTAGGTCCTCTCGATAATCCTGGGACTCAGGGACTGTTAGCACTCTTGCGGTACTCAGCAAGGTGCAGAGAAGTTCAGCGACTTGTTCAGGGTTGCCCAGGTGGTGAGTACAGAGCTGGAGTTGGAGCCAGGTCTGTCTGACTGTGGAGTCTGTACACTTCACCTCTGTCCGCTTCCTTCCTCCTGCTGCTATTTGTGCGCAGCCCTGCGCAAAGTTCTGTAAACGATGTGGAGGTGAAGTCGGGGAGGTCTTTACACCAGGAAGCTTCAGGTTTAGTTGGGGAGATGAAAACAACACACACAAAACTATGGTGCTAAAAATCCCAGACTACCTTTATGACAAGACAGCGTCTCATTCAGTTGAACGGCCCAGATGCCAACAGTTTGGTTGAAGGAGAAGAGGTCATAGTTTCCCCTGCTGCTGCCCATCCAGGGAAGATGTAGGGCCTGGGGGTGGAGACTCAGCTGGAAAGTTTTCAGGCCTGAGAGACAAGAGATCAAGGGTCAGATCCTGGCTTCACCACGCTGCGGTTTTGTATGTCAGGCGCGTCGTTTGTCCTCCCTGGGCTGTGGGCACTTGAGCTGATCCTTCCCATGGCCATAGCCCTTCATTTCGTGAAGGGGGAAGAACAGAGCAAGATCCTGGAGGTCAGCAGTTATTTAACACAGATTTGCTAAACGTGCCCTGTGTGCCAGACGCCAGTCTAGATGCTGAGGCCACAACAGAGAACACCACCAAGCCTTTGCCTTTGTGGAGTGTACACTGTAGCTGGGGAAGCAGATGGTTAAATAAAAATGTGGCCCGGAGGGCTGCAAGGCACCCCTTCATAGAGGGGATGGTGCTAGATCCAGATCTGGAAGGATGGGTGAGATTAGAGCAATTATTACTACAAGTGATGCACATTTATAGAGCACCTCACGGCTTTTGGAGTGTTTTCACGCACAATAGCTTATTTGATTGTTACGCACCCCGTCCTAAGCAGAGAGAAGGGGAAGAGGAGGGCATTCTAAGCGAGGGAACCAGCGGTCATTGTGAGGCAGAGGCAGCACCGGGGAGGGAAGGGAGCTTACCCGGTTAGAGGGTGTTTACAGCCGGGTTTCCCAGAAGACCCCAAGACAAGATCTGTGGCAAGTTCTTTATGAAGGAAATGTTCCCCTGAGACTGTCAAGAGCCTAGGAAGCAGGACAGGGAAGGGGAGGAAGCCAGAAGAGGGTGTGAGCTCAGGAGAAGTCTGCAAAAGGTATGCTTAGCCTGATGCTCAGTGGTTCGCAGTAAGTTAGGCCAAAGAGTTGTCCCGAGGGAGCGGGGCTTCTGCATGCCCTGCTGGACGGTCGCGGTTCCAGCTCTACAAATGTGGGCACACGGCTCCCATAGCCTGGAGGCAGCCCTCGGAAGCAGAGCTGCAGGAGCCACCATTGTGAGCACAGCCAAACAGCGACAGAGTTAGGAGGCTGGCGACAGTGTCTGCCCACGGGGTGTATCATAGCTGCGTGTTAGGGTCAGCATGTGTAGACCAGGTCCAGCCTTGAATGCCTGACAGAATTTAGAGTCGATGTGGTAAAGTAAGGAATAAAGGTTTATAATACGGGTGGTGGTCACACAAACTGATATAGGCTGAAACCCATTATCTATAAAGGACCCCTATAAATGGAAAATTTCAAAATTATTGATTATGGCCACTGATATGGCTGATGCATTTAAAAATCAATATGCTGGCAACATCAAGCACACAAATAATTCTTGAATAGAAACAAACATTGGCTGGATTTCCCTTAAAATATTACTCTGATATTATGGCACCAGCACTTGTATCTTAATTTGACGTTGGTCCCTATCATGAGAGAGGAGATGAAGTTCCTTAATAGGCTGCTCTACATTATTGCTGTGACCTACGAGTAACTATGTCTCAGTTGCACAGCAACGCTCAGTTCCACCCTTCTCATGCCCAGTTGGCTAAGTAATTGCACAGCTGAATTATATAGCTTTGAACAAAGGATAAAGAGAAGCATGAAAACAGTGTTGCACTAGATTGTTGTTCTTGTCAAATTTACTCTGTAAAATGTATTTTCTTTCTTTTGCCAAAAAACACTCAGATGTTTTTACTTTCCAAAGACCATGATGTGAATCATGGAACATAATATCCAAAAAGGTTGTATCTCTGCCTCTCTCGGCAAACTTTGGGCCCTTCCATTTTTGCTTTTTTTTTTTTTTTTTAAATAAGTTGAAAGCAGTTCTTTCCATTAAAAGAGGCAGAGCTTTAGCTATGTTGACCAAAAGATGGATATTTGGCTGCGTTGTAGTAGAAAGAATACAGAAGAGTGGTAGGAAATTATATTAATGCATAATGTATAGTGGACAATAGTTTTGTCTTAAAGACTAAGTGAAAATTGGTGTTTTTTAAAAAAATTACATTTTCTGTACCAGAAGACTCCTTGAGAAAAATTTGGCTGAAATCCAACAATATTTAAAAGATTTTTGTGTAATATGCTTCAGCTTGTCAAAATGCCAAGAAGCAGTAAGATAACTTTCTTTAAAAAATGGCCAATGCGTGCACATGGTACAAAATTCAAAATGTGGGAAAGCTGATGTGGTGACAACTTTCTCCTTCCCATTCCAGTCCCCCAGCCACATATTCCCCTAGCCAGAGGCAACCAGTATTACTAGTTTCTTGTGTGTCTCTCCAGAGATATTCTCTGGATATAGAAGCATCAAGATAACTTTCAAATCTTCAGCAATTGTTTGGGCAAGGTATTTTTAATTCATGGATTTTGTGTAATTGGTATATTAACTATCCATGTGGACACACGATTTCAAGAGTTAAGAGGAATTTCTGGCATGCTTTTGTCCATAGTGTGTTAGAGTAAGAATGCAGAATTCCATTGGGGAAAAAAAATCTCAAAAGAAGATTTCAAGCGACAGATCTGTACTTTCACCAAAATGCAAATTCTGCCAAGGGTAAATTATGAAATTAGTGTTTTTAGAATTAAAATTATACATGGACTTTTTGAGAGTTAAAAAAATACTGTAAGTGTAATTTTGTTTTATGTGTTTTCTGTAGTAGTCTTATTTTTTTAAACAATTCTTGTTTTTATAACAAGATATACTTTGTCTAATTTAAAAAGAAGTAAAAACTAAGCGGCCATGACATGGGACAGTCATGTTAAGAGTTAGCACTCCTCGGTGTTAAAGTCCAAGCCACTAGAGAGAGAGAAGCTGTGAAACTCAGCAGACGTCTTACTAACACAGAACCATGGTGACGCCTGTTTAAGTTTTCTTAAAATTCATCTTTGGTTATATTGTTATGTTTTGCTTTACATTTTAACCTTCAGCATTCATTTAGTACATCTAGGATATATATCTTTTTTATATATTTATGTATCCACTTATATACAAAAGAATGCCACTTTAGTGTTAAAATGTCTCTAAGGCAAAGCAGGCAATTATATGTTTGCAAGCAGGGCTGCATATTAGATTTTGCTTCAGAGCCCATTTTTATTATTTCAGCTGAGCATAGGACAACTTGATGAATACATTCATTAGGAAAACATCTGTTTTTGTGAGCCTCTTGTCCTCATCTGCAAAATAGGGGTAATGAGATGAATTATCTCTGTTTCTGACTAGTTGCTGTGCACATTAAACAGTAATGCATGTCAAGTGCTTTGATAAACTCTAAAGTGCTACAGAGATGTTACTTGTTAAGAAAGTTTGTTCTGGCAGTGTCATCAGGATGGATGGGGAAGTGGGGGGAGCCTGGAGGTGGAGATGACAGCCAGAAATTTGTCCTAGAGTTTCCTGATATGTCTGCGGTGGTGGTGTGGTGGGAATGGAGAGGAAAGGGAAGATTTAAAGGCCGTATGAAGGAAGAAAATGACGGGCTTGCTCTCTGATCAGAGGGTGAAAGAGAATAGTCAAAGGTTTAATACCTGGTTGACTGGGGAGAGAAGGTGGAGCTGCTGAGAGAGAGGGGGAAGTTGAGAAGGGAACCAATTAGAGGGTGGAAGGGAAATGACAATTGAGTTTGAGGCAAATGTGGAGGAGGCTGAGTTAAGGAAAGGGGTGAAGGAATTGACTTATTGAGGTTTAGATGGCCAGTAGTTAGAATCTTGGAACCTGAACTGTCCAGGGGCTTATCTAGAGGCCCAGGCCTTTGACCATGTCTTTAGGTCACTATCACCAGGATTGGAAGAGGAGGTAGAGGAGCTGGGGAATGTGGTGGCCAGGAGACTTACGTCATGGAGTCCCTCCCGGCTAAAGCCAGTGCTGGTATATGTCAACAAGAAAGGGACATCAGAGAAGAGAATGAAAGCATTACAGCAATGCAGCAATTTACGATGTAGAACGCACTTCTCATTAGGGGAAGGGTTAAGTGCATGTTTTGAGCTGGAGAATGGGGAGAGTAGGCATGGGCGTTTCACCTCTCCTCAAGTTACTATCAGGAAGTGGAGCTACAGGGTGGAGGGGAGGGGGTGTGTTAGATACCAGAGCAGCAGGTACAGCCACTGTCTGGGTCACCTAAGGCCTGGGCATAGCTTGGTTACTTTCCTTTTGGTTATTCTCTCATGCCCGGGTAAGGGCTGTGGAATGTGGGACAGAGGGAATTACACCCTCCCCTCCGTTTCCATCATGCTGCTCTTCTTAGGCAAGTCCTTCTTTTCTGAGAGTCTCTGCCTGGCCTTGGCTTTTGGTGGTTTGAGCTGTGGTTTCTGCCTGTGGGCAGCTATGGTGGCTCATGCCCCAGCTGTGGGATTTCCATGTACATTCCCCTCCTCCCACTAGTTAACCAGCAAGCTGGTTTTGACTGCCTGCTGTGTTCCTTGCTGTCCGCTAGGCTCCCCAGAGGGATACAGAGAAGGTAAGAGGGCACCAGCATCTCTCCTTCCTCCTTTCTACTCTCTGAATCCCTGGTCTTTTGGAGTTTGGCACCCAAGAGCCAGTTTGACCAGTTCCTGCCCTGCCCAGCTTGGGCAACTATATAGGGCCTCTTTCAGTGTAACCCTGCTGGTCCTGCTCTTGTATTTATCTTTCATTGGTAATCAACTCTTAGATAATGAGCAGGTCCTTGTGCATTTGAAGGATTGTCTCATGGGAGGTGGCCTGGTATAGAAGAAAGTGCATGGGATTTGAGAATCAGGAAGGGTTGGGTTTCACTACGGGCCTGGCTACTCAGTACTTGCGTGACCTTGGGCAAGTGGCTTCACCTGGTTCATCCTTCGTTTCTTCGTCTGTAAAATGGGATTGTTAGGATTAAGCGACAGTGTGCAAAAGTAGCTAGCAACAGGCCTGGTGCATAATAGACTCTAAATATGTGTCGGTTTCCTTCTTCCCCTCTCAGGTTGTGCTTTGCTCAAGCTCCAGATCAGTGTTAGGAGTTATGAGCTCTGTCTGTCTTCATCTGGCTGCTCCTTGAGGAAGTCACTTTCCCAAGTTGAGCCTTAGAGGACTCCCATGGTGACTGACCAGGCATGCACAGAGCCTTTGAGTGCTGACATTCTGTGAATTGATGAATCTGTAGTTGGGTCCTCTGGTCATTTCTGAGCTTCTTGTTTCTCTTACTAGAAGATAGGAAAATTTTTCTGTTTCAACAAGAAGTAATGTTGCTTCCAGAAAGAAGGCTTACCACAGGAGGTGGGTCACCCAGTGGGCACCTCAGCTCCTTGCTTGATGATGGAAAAGAATAAACCCTGTGCTTTCCACTCATGGGGCGTGGGAGATCCTTTGAGGTCCTTGGTAGCAGAAGAACATTTGAGCAAAAAACAAGGCCATCCTCGCCAGTGATGGCTGCTAGCCCTTGTGGCAGTGGAATCTCCTTTCTCTCTCCTTGCCCACTGCCCTGCGCTTCTCTTCCTCTTCCCTGTTCACTGCTGGTGCAGCAGTCAGCGTCACTGGTTGGCCGCAGCTGGGTGTGGCCATTTCTCTCACCAGCTGCTGCGTCTCCATTGCAGAGTCGGCAGGACCGGCCGGTGTCTACAGCAGTGGTCCTCAAACCTGGCAGCATGGTGGGATCACCTGGGAACTTTAAAAACATACAGGTGCCTGGTCCCTACCCCAGATCAGATAACACCCTGGGGATGAAGCATGGTCATCAGGTTGTTTAAAAATCTCCCCAGGTGACTTACATAGCAGCCTTCGCACCAACCTGTCTCCACTCTCCATCTGCTCAGATTCTATCATTTCAGATGCTTTCTGTCCTCCTTCCTAGCCCATTCCTCAACTCCGTCTCCCCAAGTCCTTTACTCTGTCTTTGTTGGGACTCAGTCCTTTCATGCACCCTCCACCCAATTCCTATCCCACAGGAACCTTGCCCCAGGTCATGGGAACTGCAAACTCAAGTGAAACCCAAGTTCGAAATATGAACAAACCTTCCCAAAGAAATATTGTCTGCCAGTGGTGGGTAGAGGTCTCCCGTTACTCTCTGACTGTAGCAGGCTTTCATGGACTGGTTTGGGAACTTAACCACCGTGCAAATAGTGTTTCATTTAAAAATTGAGGAGTATGCTGTGTAGAGGAATAAGATTCTACTCATGTCCTCAACATGCTTAAAATCTAGTTAAGAAGAGACAGTAGGATATCCTCCAGTGTAGAATCCAGGGATAGGTTTTGTCATGTAGACCAGTTGTTCTCCAACTTGGGCCTATTTAGGGATCATTTGGTAGCATTTAAAAAATGTACTTGTTCTGACCACAATCCACTTGATTCCGATTCAGTGCTTTGTGGGTGAGGCTTGAGCCTGGGCCTTTTAAAATGAGCTCCCAGGAGATTCTGATGTGCACCAAAGTTGGCAAAGGATCAGTGTACGTGAATTCAGAGAGGAGGGAGGTCGTGGCAGGCTGCAGCGGTGGAGAAGGCTTCGTGAAGGTGGGTCCTCGTTTTGTCCTTTCCTTAGAGGATATGTTCTGTGGCCAGGAGAGGAAGCTGGCAAAGGCTCCCCCGCCCGCTCTGACACTCTGCCCCTCCCCAGGTGCTGTTTCTTGGTGTTCCTGCCCTGGCACTTGACTTTTGAGGCCCTCAGCTCAGGCATGTTGGCACATTCTTTCTTGACCAGGAAGTGTCTGCCTGGGGCTGCCACACTGGCAGCCAGCTGTCACCATGAATCTCCTAGGTCCAGTAATTGGAGTGGACACTGACTCGTCACTTTGCATCAAGCCTCAGTGATCCTGGGGCTGTTTTCGCCTGTCACTTATTTTCCCCAGGGGTGGGGGGAAGCTGCATTTTCAGACATTCGTCATATTTTCCTGGCTTCTCATGGTGGAGAGAGGAGGTACTTGTGAGCCTAGGAGCAGACTGTGGATGAAGGGAGTGAGGACACCGCTCCCCCGCCTGTCCCATAGCTGGGTCCAGAGAACTGCTATGTCTTTCCCTCTGAAGTGGGAGAGCTAAAGTGAGGGCAGGGGACTGAGGGTGGAGCAACCCTGGAGAGGTGGAGGGGACAAAGTAGTTGAAATCTGATCGGCTCATATCTGTCATTACTTGTGGGTTAGTGCCCAGATAGTTCCCCAAATCCCACTTCATCACTCATAGTTCAAGATAGGGCTCTGGAGGCCTTTGGACTGTGGTTTGGGGTGAGGAGAGTGAGTTGTGCAAGAGCAGCCCTGAGACTTGGCATCTGCATCTTGTAATTAGTGTTGTGGGTCGGGGATAGGAACTACCATGTGCTCAGCTCTCTCTCTGTATTTTCATGTAATTCTCACAACAGGCTTATGAAACAGGGCTTATTATCTGCATTTTATAGGTAAAGAAACTTGCCTACAGTCATAGGGCGATAATGTTGCAGCTAGAATATCAACAGCTCAAGCTTGTTCACTTACACTGTGCTGCTTCTAGGGTACTGGGGTGGAAGTCAGGGAGCCTGAGCTATAGTTTGGGTCTACCGCCAATTATGTGACCTGGTACAAATCCCCCCACTCATGAGTCACTTCACTCAGGTGCAAAATAGGGGGCTGGCGTTGGGCCAGGTGCTCAGTGTCCAGCAGAGGCTGTGGCTCCATGTGTCGCTGGAGGCCATGCCGACGTGGGGTGGCCTTTGGCAGTCTCACTGCGTGTGGAGCTGTCTTTGCTCGGAGTGGTTCAGGTTCTCCTCTGGGCAGTGTCAGTTACTCACTGGTCTTTTGGGTGCTGTGGCTCCTTTCTGGACTCTGATTTAGGGGTACAAGCCCTATCTCTTTTTCCCCCATAGAGGTTTCCTAAAAGAATAAACAAATTGCAGTCACTATGTAATTGAAAAAAGTGTGTCAATCAAATCATCCATATTTGAAATGCGAATCTGGTGACTCAGAGGCAGCTTGTAGGTTTATGGCCTCATTTGCAAAAGGGGGAGATGTGCTTTCTAGATCTGTCACTGTAAAATTCTAGGGCTCTGGGAATCCTTTTATTGTGGTACTGTCTCCATCCATTTTTTCGTGAATGGGAAATTTCACACATTGCGGTTGCTTCAGTGATATTATAATTAATTTGGATAGTTGGGCCCAGAAGGACTCTTCCTTCCCATCTAAGATACTTCTTAAGAGCAGTTTCCTGGAATGACAGGTCATTTCACTGTTAACCCTTTAAGAAATCTAGTAAATTCCCATTATCCAAGATTTACGTCTGTTTATTGCTTTGAGATGACCCCAGGTAATGGGTGCTTCAAGGTTATTCTTTGAGGCTTATGGAAAAGGTTTCAGAGGTCACCATGAGCTGTGGACAGGTTCTCAGGTCCATGATGGGGAGGGGGGTGGATTTTCCAATTATAAATCGGAAAGGCCACAGCTGTGATTTCTGATCTTGGCCATTTCTTTGATACATTACCATCCCTATAATACTTTGTTTCTGACAATGGAGAAAATAGACAACCAGAGAGTGTGCCAAGGCAGAATATTGCCAGACAAGGTGTCTGAATTTCTTGCCATTTTAAGAGTACATTTACTTAGTGTTTTATAGGTACAGACATCGTTCCATTTGGTACTCCTAATAGCCCTATGAAATAGACTGAACAGCTGTATTTTTTATTTCTGTCTTGTGTGAATCTGTATCCTATTTATTACAATAAAAACTTTGAAGTGGCGTAAAACAGAAGCAAGCCAACAAGGAGAGCAGAGATGTCAGGACAGAAAAAAATAGAATAGCTGACGCTTGTGGAGAGTCGTTTGTGGACCAGGGACAATTCCAAGTGCTTTTAAATGTATTATTAATGCATCCTTACATCTGCCTTGTGAGGTGGGTACTATTATCCCTATTTTTACAGGAGGGAAAACTGAGGCTTAGTGGTCAAGGAACGTATTCACAGTCAAGTACTGGAGCCCACACTTTTAACTACTGTACTAGAATACTTCTCTATAATAACTAAGGTCATGGGCAACGTTAATGTACACATATCCGTGTCAGGAATGATCACTATTGTACAGATGAGGAAACTGAGCTAAAGAACGGGGTCAGTGACTGACTCAAGGTCACAAAGCCAGTAAGTGGCATACACAGAACTAGGACCTTGGTCTTCTGTCTCTTAGAGCTGTTTCCACTGCCTGACATGGCATCCTTCTTAAAACAAAAAACACGTGTCTTTCAGAACCTGGCAATTGGGGCAGGAGCCGTTGGATCTTTGCAGCTGACCTACATCTCGAAGGTAATGTTGGCCTGAAGCTCCGGGAATTTGTGTTCTGCAAGTAGGTTTAGTATCTAAACAAGAGGAAGTATTGGATCCTTCTGGCATTAGCATTTGGGGGTGTTGCATGGGTGCCCCCTTTCTTCATGGTTCCTGTGGAAGGTCTGCGGCTGACCAGGGCTGGGTGGGGCATGGCTAGCAGTTCTTGACTCCTGGGACACATCAGTCAGCCATGCTCCCAGCTCTTGCAAAGGAGGTATAGGTGATGGGGGTAGGAGTGAGACTTGACCTTTTTTGTAATTGGGACAAAGAGGAACACAAAAACAACAGAAAACCCAGTGACTGTAAAGGATTCTCCCAAAAGGTATAGTTAAACAGGAGCAGCTCCGAAATAGATGGGGCTGCTCTGGAATTGTATCAATTACCCGAACAGGATTACTGTGGAGGGAAGGCCAAGAATGCCTGAGAAGGTCCTCAGACGTGCCAGGAAATCATTCAGCAGCCAGATAACTGCTGGAGAGCCTGGCAGGCAGGCTGACCGGCCATCCACCCCCTGGTCCAGTTTGTGCAGATGGGGCGGTGGCAACCCCCCTTCAGTAGTGAGACCCGGGTGGGGGCCGCAGCTGATTGGTGATGCCAACACGTAGCTGCTGAATTCAGCTTCTTTTAGTAGCCCCTCCCTGGAGCTGGCACCACTGCTGACCCGTGATGCAGCAGTGATAAAAAGACCGGGGGATTTAGGGCCTTGCCAGAAAGAGGAACTCTTTGTCCAGTGAGGAGAGCCAGGTGGCGCCCAGCCAGCATTGAGGTTCCGGAAGTCGTGCTCTCCTGAGCACCCCTCACTTCAGGCCTCTTGGGGACCTCTGCTTCCTTGTCCATGTTCTCCCACCCTCAGGGGATTGAGGGGAGGGGGACCCTAATCTGAGTGGCTGCTGGCTCCCTTTTGTAACAAGCTTTGGGGGTCCTTGGGTTTAGCCTTCCATCCCAGCTGGTCTAAGGGTGAGTCTGGAGGTGGAGGTGGCTGCAGGGGCTGCAGGCAGAGTCTGGCGGGCACAGCTGGGTGCAAAGGCAGCCGATGCCCAGCTGTGTCTGAGGGGATTAGAGCCAGGAGATAATGACCTGGGGGAAGGGGAAGGGCCTTTGAAAGCGAAGCTTTGCTAGCACATCTGCGGGCAATTTGTGCCTGCCGTGTGGTAAGAAATGTGGCTGCCTCCTGGGCCAGGCGGGCTGGAGGCCTGAGCCTCCCCTCTCCTGTCCGGTCTTGCTGAGTGCTCATTAGGTCATTTCTCTAGAAGGCTTGGAGACAGAGCATTCGGAGACAGGGGAGCAGAGAACATCAATATTAATGACACCCCAACACTCTCCTGTTTGAGAAGATTTTTTTTTTTTTGATGGAGGAAGAGTGAATACAATTTCCTGCTGAATCATGATTTATAAATGCAGCTCAGATGAGGGTTTTTAGAGTTCTCAGCTTTGGAGGCTGCCTCATTTAGAAAGGATGGACCTGCCTTTTAGCCCTTTATGGGAGGGGCAGGCCTGATGGGTTTTGCAAAACCCACAGCTGCCGCTGGGTCAGGTTTCACAGAGCCGAGAGCCTTTAACTCCTGCCTGACCCAATGCCAGAAAGCAAGGGTTTTCCCAGAAAAACATTTAGCTGGGTACTGGTATCAAATTCCGCCTTATGGGTTATTTCTTGTTAACCCCTAGGTATTCCCTCCCAGAGGAGAGCATTGAACCGCAGTGTCAGCCCGCCTTGTGGTGTGCATGTGGTCTCTCTGTTCAGGGGTGCTCTTCCGCAGTTCTTTCTTGAGCGCTAGTGTTGGGAAGAACAGAGATGAAAGTTCTTGACTTGATGTCATCCAGGGCATCGATGGCAGTGGAACCAGTTCTTGGGCAAACTAGAAGATGATTGATGCTGGCCTTTGGTGCCACCCACCTTCTCACTTTGCCTGATGGCCATCTCTTCTGCACAGCAAGCCCCACTCTTCCCCCCCACCTCCCAGCTTGTGTCCTGTTTTGTCAGGGCCTTGCCCTCAGTTAGCTGTAAGAAAGACCTTCCTAGAACAGTGGTTCCTAACTTTTTTGGGAGGGGTCATGAATCCTTTGGAGAGTCTGATGAAAAGTGGACTCATTTTCCAGGTAAATTAAATATGTGTGTACACACCCTGATTTTGCCTGTAATTTTAGGGCTCGTGGAGCCCCTGATGCTGGTCTAGAGACCCCGACTGAGAACCTTTCCCATCATTCTGTGTGGGTGGCTGCTGCTTCCTCTGGACCCAGGGGCTGAGCTGTACCAGAGCCCCAAGATTGTTCTGCTGCTGCTGCTTCTGCCAGAGGGGCCCCAGCTCCACTTCCGGCCAAGGGCAGACAGGGTGGGGCTGGCTAGCAGTGCCCTGCCGCCGTGAGTTTGCTGCTCCTGTGGTCTGTGTTTGATCTGATAAGAGCAAGTTCCTGAGAGTCTGTCAAGCTATGGAGCGGCCTCATCTGCGTCAATCTACTGGTGACCTGTGCCCATTCTCCCCTCACATCCCCAACCTCCTCTCACTGCTTACATAAACCAGGGCCTTCCAGTCAACCACTGTTGTGTAGCTACTCAGCGCTGTGGCCACCTTGGGGTGTGCAGATGGTTGTACTTGGCCACCCTCACTAGAGTCAGCCTGTCAGCCACACTTCTTCAAGGTCTTCTGTTCCTTCAACATGTCTGAAGGGGGCTGCACAGCCTCCCTGATCACCAACATGTGGTAGGGGTAGGGGGAGAAGGGTTATACCTCCCAGTGGGCAGGGCTTCTGCTTCTGCGGTCACTGGGATGTCAGGGGGAGGCCAGAGCTATCTTTCTATGGTGGAAGGGAGCACCCATGTTGGCTCTTCTCTCTGAGGGGCACAGCAACAGGTTGATATGATTTCATTTTTGTCTTTTGCCGTTTTATGACTGTAAAAAGGGGACTGGTGATTTCACTCTGGATTTGCCAGTTGGGAAGCCAATCAGAGATATTGAGGGTCTCACCCTTGTTAAGCAGCCCATCAGGGAAGAACCCGAACTGATGTCCTGCTAATTCAGCAAGGAGCTGCTTTGCTGAACAATCTTTCTGTGGTAACCCATGAGGCACGAGGCAAATTATAGGTGTGCCTGCGTGTAATCACGCATACCCCCTGACTGAGACTGCATAAACATATAAAAACAAAGAAACGGAAAACGAGGCTATCTCTTTGGAAGCCTCAGTCCCTGTAATGAGCACACGGGTAGCATCATCCCAGTGGAGGCTGGGAATGAGTCGTCAGAGCGGACCGTTTGTCCTCCAACCAGCATGAAAAGTGTCTGCCACTGGCGCTGTCTCTAGCTGGTGATAAAGGTCAGTTTTTGGGGGGAAGGGCGAGTTTCCTAATAAGCCAGGGAAGGTCTGGAAGTACCAGCTTTTCAAAGACGTTCTAAAGCCGAAAAGGGAAGGGGAGCCGTAAGATAGGGGGGTCCTGAGGGCCACATTGACCAAGGAAGTTCTACGATGGTGAGGGTCATACAGGAACCGTGGGCAGGACCCATGAGTTTATGGGCATGAGGACCCACAAGAATGTGGAGGCAGAGGGATAGAGCAAGAAAATGCGTCACTGACAGGTCGGAACATCAGACACAAGCAGGATGAAGACACACGCTGTGGTTCAGATTGAATTCCTGGGTCTGAAACCCGGGGAAACAAGAGCCCAGGGGCAGGCCTGGAGCTCTGGTGCACGGTTCCCGGGCGTGGGGAGACCGTCCTGAATTTGGATAGTCTGTGTTTGAACTCAGGATACGTGCATTCACCTTTGCTTAAATCTACATGTTTTTAGGCCTATTTCAAGACTTTCTTAGGCCCTGTGGCCTCCACCTCACGCCATGGTAAACATATCAAAACACACCCACATCCCTCGTTAAATGTAATTGTTTGGCTGTAAAATATTTGAAAGGAATTTAATCCTTTTACTTCGGGAATAATTTGGCTATGAGTAACTCATTTAATTTATGATTGGCTCTCATTTCTTGGCAATCATCTTGCACACCCAAGGATTCTTGTGAACTAAGAAAATTGAAGCTACTAATTATTTTCAAATGTGATGAAATTTTTGTGAATGTTTAATTGAAACATTAGTGAAGTTGACTTCATGTGACATCTTGTAGGCATTTAATTAAATACTTATCAATGAGCTTGATAGAATGTTACACAGATATTTAATTAAATATTTATTAATGTTGAGTATGTCATGTGTCTTTTGTATGTTGGAGGCCGGGCATTTTATTTTTAGACCTCATGTGTTTTTGTAGCCCTCTGAGAAGCTCACAAGGCCCTCAGCATTTTGACCATGTGTAAGCATGGCATTGCCTGTGTTAACATGTGGAGTGGGATTTTAAAAGAAACAAGGTGTTGGGAGCTATAAATAGTCCCTCCTTGATTGGGCAGCTTCTGTATGACAGGGCGGGCTAAGTGCCTCACCTGTACCACCACATTTAATCCCCACAATCACCCTGGGAGAACGTGATCTTGTTTCTGTATTTGAGAAAACAGGAAATGGGGGTCACACAATGGGGACACTGGGACTTGAGCCCTGGCCCCTTGGCGCCAAAGGCCAGGCTGTCCTGCCTGTCCTTCATTTGGTCTTTTACAGACAGCCGCCCCAGTTCCCGTCTTCAGTATTTGGGGCAGTATTAATTTTGGTTGTTAAGGAAGCTGGGCAGGTCTATCGAAAGAACTTAGAACCAAGAGCGAGCGTCCAGACAGACTGGCGGGTCAGTCATTGTTAGACATTTAGCAACTGTGAGCTATGAAGAGATCTTAATTTTGACTCAAGATTTTTCTTCAGTTCTTGGCTTCTAATATGCCCCCTGTTAAAGCAAGAACCACTCCTGGAGCCCATAGGTGAGAACAAGTAGAGATGCTCTTGGCTGGAAAGGGGATTGAAGGAACAGTGTCCATGAGAGGATTATGACAACATGTGAATAGTTCCTAGCTTAGGGCTCAGGGGAAGGTGGCTGCCCCCTCAGAAATCCCAGGGACAGTGGTGGAGGCCTGCTCCAGGGAGGTTCACCCTCCATCGAGGGTAGTCCTAATCTTTGTGGGCATATGATGGGGTAGGACCTGCTTTCCTTTATTCATTCAGTGTACTTGAACCTGAATATGTGGGCTCACATATACATATGCTCAGGACTGTACACACAAAGGGTAGGATTGAAAAAGCAGGATGAAATAACACAACAGGAGGTATAAAAATGTTTCTGCTTTCTTATGCCCTTTTCCTGAATCCATAGGTATCTCTCTGATTCCATGAGCCCCCCTCTGGGCATGTGGAAAGTGCTTGTTTTCATGATTAAGGAGCCAGGGTGGATATAAAGGGAATTGATCAGTGTGTCCAGATGCAGTGAGTGACATGCGGCGTCATCTTTCTGCGAGCCTAATTGGAATCTGTGTATTTGTAGCAGTACCACCTTCAATTTGGACAGCTGTTTGGGGAGGGGCTTGGTGGTTGAGAGAGCAGTGGAATCTTGCTAGCGTGAATGGGACCAGTAGAGGTTTTGTGGTCCAAAGAGAATTTTGTCAGGACTCAGTGGCTTTTAAAAGTGTTTTTGCAAAGATAAAGATGAACACAGACACCAAGATAGTAGTTAACTCTGAGGGGTGAGGGTGGGATTCTGTGAGGGAGGAGCATGCACAGGGCTTCTAGGAAATGGGACTGATAACGGGCTATTTCTTAATCTGGATGGTGAGTAATACAGGATTTCCACTTAATTATTATTCTTTAAAATGTTCACTTATGTTTTATATACTCTTCTGAAAAGTTTCACAGTAAAAAAATTTGAAAAAAATTGCTAAAGACATATTCACATTTCTTTTATATTTTATTTGATTTAGGTGAGCATAGCTACCCCAAAGCAGAAACCAAAAACTCCGTTTTGCTTTGGTAAGTAATTGAGCCAGAGGGTGAGTTTTCTGAACACGCCTCCAGCAACTTCCTCTTTTGTGTGGAGACAGTCCTGTGACCACATGTGACTTACACCCTGTGTGTATGAGTGACTTCAGTGGCAGCGATGTTCCCAGGTCTCAAGCAGTACTGCTTCCCTTGGTCTCACTGCAAAGATTGTTAATAACATAAGACAGAGGAACAGGGGCCAGTGATATTTCAGTTTTTCTGATTCTGTGGGGCGGGGTGAAGGTATTTACTAGAAGTTTCTAGAAACCCTCATCTCAGAGCTGAGTAATGATGTGCTCAGGAAACGTAGAGACTTGGAGGAATGGGAGGGATAATAGAAAAGAAGGAATGTTCTGTTGAGGGTCTCAGTGTTGCCAAATGAGTGACAGTGTTGAGAGTGACATAGGAAGCAGAGCCACTCAGTGGATGCCTCTAGTCATTTAGTCATCAGTTATTTGTTTGGCTCCCACTATGTTCTCAGTACTGTACTAAGTGCTACAGGCAGATGCTAGGAAATAGTTTCTGTTGAATATCGGCTCTATGAAGGCAGGGGTATTCCTGTTTTCACTGCTGTGTCTGAGGATGCGGACAGGTTCCTGGCTGTGGCGGATGCTCAATAAATATTTGTTGAGTGATGAGTGAACTAATGAATTCTATGTTTACTCCGTGATGCTCACCTCCTATAGTGCAGGCTTATTTATGTTAGGAGAATAAATTGGTCCCTTGAGCTGTCCTCTCTCCCAACTTCAGGTTGGTTCAAGCTTCTTTGATGCTGTCATTCTCCCATTTCTTTGGGATATCATTGCTAAGCTCAAAAATAACTCTCAGATTTTGTGGTCAGCAGATCTGGAAAAAAAATATAAACCCAGAAGTAAATTGCTGACCTAATGGAGTGCTCAGAGGAAAGAACAGGTTGAACGTGAGGTGAGGTCAAGGTCACAGACTTGATCTCATGCAAGCTTTGTTCCATTTCTCAACTACAGACGAGACTCCTAACCCAGGCCAGTTGTGCCCGTGGAAACAAGGAGCCCCGGGACCGAAATTATATATGTATTGTCATGACTGTAAATCTGTTAGCACCTCTAAAAAGCAGTTAAGCGTGTGTCTTGGTAATGGCTGACTAGCAGCCCCCTCACTGCACAGCAGCTCGTTAAGGCTGTTAATGTTGTCAGATGTCATTCCTGTAGCCAATGGAATAATCCACGGGTTTTTTTTCCGGTGAGGAAGATTCGCCCTGAGCTGACCTCCATTGCCAATCTTTCTCTTTTTTTTTTTTTTCTTTTTTGGCTTGAGGAAGATTTGCCCTGAGCTAACATCCATTGCCAATCTTCCTCTTTTTTTTTCCCTTTTTCGGCTTGAGGAAGATTCGTCCTGAGCTAACATCTGTGCCAGTCTTCCTCCATTTTGTATGTGGGATGCCTCCACAACATAGCTGATGAGTGGAGTAGGTCTACACCCAGGATCGAAACCTGTGAAGCTGGGCTGGGGGAGTGGACCGCGCAGAACCTTAACCACTCGGCCATGGGGCCAGCCCCAAGAATGCACACTTTCAAAGAGACAGAGCAGTGTAGCCTGCTGCTTCCTCCATATTCATGCAGGTCACTTCACACCGTGAGGAGTGTCTTCTACTTTGCTGCTTCAAGCACCTTAGTTTTGTGGAGTGTTTTTGTGGTGTGTGTGTTCTAACCTGGGTTTTTCTCCCTTCTTCCCTGTGACTTTTGCAGTCATCAATGCCCTCTCCCAGAGGTATTTTCTTCAAGCCAATGACCAGAAAGATCTGAAGGACTGGGTTGAAGCCCTGAACCACGCCAGCAAAATCACTGTACGTATGATTCCTTCTCCTTTCTGGAGGGAGTTGGAGCCTCTCCCAGCATGTGGCCTGTTTGGGTGGGGAGCAACTCAGATGGTAGCAGGGCCTTTCCCAAGAGCTTGTTCCAGACCCAGTTCCCCCTGCCTCTTCTCACACCTTGGCTGACTAACCACAAGTTGAACTGAGAGTTTGAGTTTGAATCAAGTTCAGGGGGAAGTTTACGGAGTGTCCCCTTTGTGCTTCCTGGGAGGGCTCCTGGGCAGTTATGTTTTGGGTCATTCTGGGATGCTGATTCAGAATGTGGTGGGATTAGAAAATGGATTGCTGACTATGAGAAATAAAGGGAAAGCATATGAGGAGGGAGTCAGAACTTTTTCCTGGCTTGGAGGATGCTCTTCTTCCTTTGAGAGATTGCCTGGCGGATCAGTCCAGGCCACTCCACCAATGCATCCTGGGAAAGCTTCCATGTAAAAGCGTCACTGAACTAGTTCACTGACTGTCCTGTGAGTCTCCCATTTTCCTTGACTTGGTTGATGAAGAACTCCTTTCTTCCTTAGAAATGCAGAAAAAGAAAAGGAGAAAGGTGGGAAGGAAGAGAGGGAAAACTATATGTTTTGGAGAAAAAACTAGACCTTTAGCCAATAATATAGGCAGACTTCTGGCCTGTAAACCATAGTTTGCATGCTGAAAAGTTGGATTTTCTATATCATACAGTCAGAAATGCTTACATTCTAGTGACTTCCACTAATAACCCTTATGTACTGGAGTGAATTATTCTCCCAGATACCTCAGGGTTCGCATGAATAAATTAACAGAAGAGATCTTTGCACCTATCCAGCACTTGTGATGCTGGACCCAAGCAGAGCACAGTTCAGTCACCCAGGTGGTTTTGCTGGTTACTTTATTATTCTGATGAACCTTGGTAAACCCGTGAAAAGGCAAAGGAATGGTGGGCGGGAGGGAGACTACTGCCAACTCACATATGCCTGCCAACCCATGTGCTTGTGTATGTGGCTCTAGAGTGCTGATCGGAGTAAAAGTTTTCTTCGTTCATGTTGGGCTCCTCACTCTTTTGTGTCTTCCACAATTTGGAGAGTCTCTCAGCATCTAATACTTCATTCTCTCCTCCAGGATTTCTGCCTCTGTTCCTGCCTGGTGAACTGGGCCATACAGCTTGCAAGGCAGTGGGGGGCCTCTTTGCCTTTTTTCTGTACCTCGAGCATGGACTTGCTCTAAGCGGCTCCTTCCCCCTGCCTCTTTTCTGGCCCCAGAGAGCAGAAGTTACAGGCTCCAGGAGTGGGAATGAGCATGATGGTGCCCAGAGGCTGGAAGTTCAAAGGCCTGCTAGAATGTCAAAGCCTTCTTCAGCTTCTCCAGAGTCTCCAGCCTCCGTCTTCTTTCCTTTGCTCCATTTATACATCTCTTCACCCCTCCTGCCAAAGGTCCTGTGGCGTAGAAGAAAGAGGAAGGGGGCTCGACTTCCTAACCTTTATGTATCCTGGACGGGTTTACTCCTTTCTCCACTTCCACAAGCCAGCCCAGGTGGTCTAGTGGTTAAGATTTGGCACTTTCACTACCGTGGCCTGGGTTCATTTCCTGGTCAGGGAACCACACCACCCATCTGTCGGTTGTCACAGTGTGGTAGCTGCATGTTGCTGTGATGCTGAAAGCTGTGCCACAGGTATTTCAGATACCAGCAGGTCACCCATAGTGGACAAGTGTCAGTGAAGTTTCCAGACTAAGACAGACTAAGAAAAAAGACCTGGGCACCCACTTCCAAAAAATTGACCATGAAAACACTGTGAGTAGCAGTGGAATATTGTCTGAGATAGCTCTGGAAGCTGAGTGGATGGTGCAAAAAAAATCCAGTAGAGCCCGAGTTGCTAGGAGTCGGAATCAACTCAATGATGCTAACAACAACAACCACTTCTACATCATCCTGTACTGTGTGTCCTTCTTTAGGGAGGCTGGGACACCACACTGGGTACAGACATATTTATTTTAGGGCACGTTATGTGCAAAGTGAAGCAGCAGGCACTTTGGGGGATACAGAGGTGACAGAGGCAACAGGTAATGTAGAGAGCCAAGCTTCACACGTGCCCTGTTGTTCTCCCCTCACGTCACTCTTGTGAGACAGGTGGTTTTACTGCCACTTTTTAGATGAGGAAAATGGAAATCAGAGTCTTGCTCAAAGCCGAGACCTTAGTAAATGGTAGAGATGGGATTCCAACCTGGGACCCTATGACTTTCAAGACCTAGGAGTCTATAAAAATATTAAAAACGAGCAAATATTAAAATATGTCACATTACACACCACTTGTACATATGTGGCTTCATTTTAGCCTCATAAAAACCTTAGGTAGGAAGGACAGGTGTTGTTATCCCCATTTATAAATGAGGAAATGGAAATGCCTAGAGATCAAAGTGGCTTGCCCAAAGTTATGGAGCCAGGATGGATCCAGTTTTTCTCCCCATAGATCACTGTTCATTTTCTGCTAAGGTCATTGAGTCCTTATGACTAAAGAAAATGATTAACATATAGCTTTTAAAGAACTGGGTTCTCTCAAAGTATTAGTATTCCCGTATTAGTTTTCTGGGGCTCCTGTACAAAACTGGGTGGCTTAAAACAAGAGAAATTAATTTTCTCACAGTTCTGGAGGCCAGAAGTCTGCAATCAAGGTGTCGGCAAGGCTGGGTTCCCTCTGAAGACTCTGGGGGAGAGTCCTTTGCCTCTTCCAGCTTCTGGTGGTTCCCAGCAGTCCTCGGCATTCCCTGGCTTGTAGCTGCACCACTCCATCTCTGCCTGTCATTGTATGGTCTCTGTACCCTCTTCTTATAGGGACCTTAGTCGTTGGACCTGGAGCCCACCTTAAAGCAGTATGACCTCATCTTGATTTAATTATATCTGCAAAGACCCTATTTCCAAATCAGATCACATCTGGGGTTATGGGTGGACAGTTTTAGGGGGACATTATTCAACTCCCTACATTTCTGAAAAGGGTTGAAAACTGAGCAGTAAAAGTACAGCACAGCTTCCCCCTAAGTTGGATTATTCCTCATAGCGGTCTAGCCCTGCCTGGTGGGAAGAAAGATGAGTCCCTTCAAATTTCATTTCACATTGCAGATAAGATCCATGTGGATCTCCCCCATCAGAGGTGGATGGAAGAGGCACACTCAATTAGGCTTCTGGGATATGGACAAACCATAAGAATGACCTCATTTTCAAGATATGGAGTGTACTTGGTGCTGAGTTTGTCATCCACACGCTGATCTAAAGTCTTGGAAAGCAGAACCGGCTTTGGAAAGGCTCTGGGTGGTTGGTGAGAAGCAACCCACACTGCAGGGGCATGAGTGGTGACAACCAGCGGTTCTCTGGGTGGGCTGATGACTCTGCGAGGCCACATAACAGCCAAAGCTTCTCTGAGTTCTTTTCTGGCCACTGGAACTCTCAAAGGCTTCTTCCCTCTTTCTTTGCTGGATTTCGGGAATTCATCTGGGGGGAATTTCTGCTGTTTCATGGAGGTTTTATCACTAAACATCCCAGCAATAATCAACATCCCCGAAGAATTCCATCACACAGTAGGAAAACTCAGAAAGGATAGGGTAGGTAGGTAGGTAGTGGTATTTAGCGATTGGGAGTCAGGCAGTCCTGGGAAAATAATGCCTACTTGATAAGATTGCTTGAGCTTAGGGATAATACAGTAAAGAGTTTAGTACGTTCCCTGGCATTAAATGGAGGCTCAAAGAAATGGGAATTGCTGTTGCGTCTCTGAGACAGGTAGAAGGAAAAGAGAAGGTGGATTTCTGGCCCGATCTGGAGAGGTGGTGGGCAGAGGTCACCCTTGTCTATGTAAACTGAGTGTGCACACCAGGAAGAGAGGTCTCATCTTCTTTCTGGGGCCCCAGCATAATCACAGTGGTCTTCCTCCTTTGGGTAGAGACCAAATGGAGTGGTCCTCAGTCCCCTTCCTTGGCAGAGTTCTCATGTGGCCCTGAGGTATGAGCTCTTGAAAGCTCTGGATTCTTAGGTCTTTCTGGCTCCCAAGGCTGTAGAAGGAGTGGAAGAAGATGTTAGCTTTTCTCCTGGATGTTAGCTGCTGTTACTTTCCTGGCAGATCCACTGAGGATGTTGAGTTCTTGCGAAGGAGGGGCTTTGCGATGCTGTAGATGCCGTACCAGCAGGGAGTCAGGTTTTACTCTCTGTTTGCTTATTAATCATGGCTTTGGGCAAATGACTGTTCTAGGCCCCTCTTTTTTTGTACAACGTGAAAAATTTCATCAGCATTTGCATATTCTAGTATAAATGAGTGAAGTGGGCGAGGAGGAAGAAAAACAAGACAAGTGAGGATAAATGGCATCTAACATGTGGCCTCGGTTTTTGGGAGAATGGTAGGGACAGTGGCAAACTGAAGAATGTATTCCCTGTCTGAAGAGGGAACTGCTGCTTAGCTAGAAATCTGGATTTTTATGTGAAATATCCAAAATTTTAAATGTAGATTGAAAAACACAGCGCATAGGACAAACAAAACACAGTTTGGGCAAAGTCTGCCTTTGGGCCACCAGTTGGCAACCTGTGACCTGTGGTTTCAAAGTAACAGTACAAATTTTGTGATCATTTGATCATCCGTGGTGCTCTTTCTCTGTCAAGGCGAGGAATAGACATAACTAGCTTTTCCAAAGGGGCTGTGTTTGTAAATGTTAACATTGTTTGTGAAATGTTACTTAAGATATTTTGTAAGGCTTTTATATTTTATTTACATTTCTAAAGTTTTTAAATTTCTATACTCTCATTTGGTAACCACAACAACTCTATGACATAAATGCTATTCCTTTTTCCATTTTACATGAGACAATTTTGGCTTAGAGAGAGAAGTTTGAGCATTTGTCAGAGGCCACTCAGTTAGTGGCAGGTCAGGAGTTATACCCCAGGACCTTGGGCTCCCCAGTTCGATACCTTGTCCCACATGTGTGTCCCCTGTCCCTCCGCCTAGCCTGCTTTCTCCCATCTTTACATTCCTGGTTCCATCTCATCCCTCAGGTTACTGTTTCAGCATCTCCTCCTCTGGAGACCTCCGCCAAACACTCCATTTCAGCTAGTTCCCCTGCTGCTGTCTCAGCTCCTGTTTGTTTTCTTTACGGTGCTCACCATGATGTGTGATTACTCTGTTTGTTTGCTTGCATCTTTTGCCAGTCTCCCCTTCTAGCATGTAAGTGCCCCAACATGTGTCTGTGTTTGCTGTTTTGTCTTTGGTCTCTAGCCAGGGAAGGGCTGGCTCATAGTGGGTGCTCAGTGCATTTATTAAGTGCATCCCTGTGTGGGTGTGCGCATGCATGGCGAGTGGTTCCGGCAGAGTTCTTCATATTTAGGTATGGATCGATGGAAGGGCTGAGGAGGAGAGGCTGTCTTCTATAATTTGGTATATTAGCTTTTCTCACCCACCCCCCTCCCCCATCCTGCTTTTGGCTCCCTGCTTTTCCTAACCTTTGGTTTCCTGTTGACCATGTTGTCATTCTTCCCAGGTACCCAAAGCTGGGAGCCTGCCCCTGACTACCGAAGTTCTCAAAAGTATAGCACTTCCTCCGGCCTTAGAGAAGAAGCCGCAGGTGGCCTACAAGACAGAGATCATCGGAGGGGTGGTGGTACACACACCCATCAACCAGGTGCTGGGGCCTGGGGCTGCCAGGGGCTAGAGGAGGAATGGTAGTGTCCATGGTATGCCAGTGATGTGCACCGAGGGCTGCACTGAGAACAGGGTGGATGGGAGTGGGGGAGCCAGTGCAGATGGGGTGGTCAAGAAGATATAGGGCAGGGGTGGGTGTGAGGGATGGCAGTGCAGCAGTCGAGGTCATTGCATCCGGAAGCTCTGTGGCCAGTGTGGTTCTATACCAAACACAAGAGACTAGCGCTTGTAAGTCCCATGGGAAGTGGGGCCAAGGAAAGCAGGTGAGGCCGGAAACAAGCCCACCGTCCCTCCTTCCCTTCTGTGCTTATCCCCTTTCTGGTATGCATTCTCTGTCCTTCCCTCCCTCCTGGGTCTGTCCAACCTCCCCAAGTCATGTTCTGTGAAAGTACCTGGTACCTGGTGGGAGCAAAGTAAACGTTTATTTCTTGTTTAGTTCTTCTTTGACTGCCACAGGGGACAAAGAGGTGAGGGATGATTGGCCAGAGGGCGCTGTGTGGGGTGGGGGTGTGCTTGTATAAAGAGAGGAGGGAGGTGCTAATCCTGACACTGTTTCCTTGTAGAACGGTGGGGATGGGCAGGAAGGGAGTGAGCCGGGGTCCCACGCCCTCCTTCGAAGGTCTCAGAGTTACATCCCCACGACAGGCGGCCGTGTTCCCACTGGGCCCCCCCTCATTAAGAGCGGCTACTGCGTGAAGCAAGGGAATGTGGTGAGTGTTGGCATGGGGGCCGGAACGGGTTATGGTGACTCCTCCTTGGGGCCCGTGGGTGTGGGCTTATAGGGGAGAACAGGCTGGAAGGAGTAGCTCAAGTCATCTGTGCAAGCCACCACCTTTGGGTGGTGAGAGATTTGGGACCAAACCCTCGTCCCTGTAGGTCGGAAGTATTACTCCTGATAGGAAGAAGTCTCCCCCACAAACCTGAATGTGGGAACCCAGCTTCCATGGGGCTGGATCCCCGGGAGCTTCGAACTGGAACACCTTCTTTGGAAGAATGCTGGGATCTCTTCCAAATGTTCTGCTTTGTACTTTTCGTTTTAGCGGAAGAGCTGGAAACGTCGCTTCTTTGCACTTGATGACTTTACCATCTGCTACTTCAAGTGTGAGCAGGTTTGTAGTGGCTCTGGGGCCCTTCTGAGAGGTAATGGGAGCAAGAGGCACACGAAGAACACCCACGTGTGTGTGCATGAGTAGAGGCAGGGGCACACACAGGCTTCGGAGGTGCATCCATCCCGTGTGCACATCTTTACAGTGATGTTGAAGTGGCCTTAACTTCCTCCCTCCCTCTACGCGGTGAGCTGCTCTGTGCTCAGAGCCACAGAGCGTCTTCTTAGATTTTCTTCTCTCGATTATTTCGAGACCTTGACTTGTTTACAACCTGGTTTTAGCCAACCATCTCTGATGAGAGAGGCTCATCGGTCGGCGGGTCTGGGTCCTGGCATTATGTGGACAGCCTCATTTACCTGTCTTTCCATTTTTTTCTGCCAGGACCGAGAACCACTGCGCACTATATTTCTCAAGGACGTGCTCAAGACCCATGAGTGTCTAGTCAAGTCTGGGTAATTGTCTTTGCTTGTTCTTTTCTGATCAGAACCCCCTTTTGCCCTCTTAAATCTTCATTTCCTGCACTTCTGAGACTTTATCAGAGTCTTCTTCCAAGAGCAAGAGATGGGGCCTGGCTTCTGTGGCCGGCTCCCCACATTCAAGATGATGCAGCCATGAGACCACACTGAGCACACCTACCCCCTCTCATTACCCTTCTCTGGCTCCTGAGGAGATGAGCCTGTCTAATAATTTTCTGTTAGAGAAAAAGAAAGAATGTAGGAATAAAGATGAGAGTGGTGTCGAGATGCTTCTCAGCTGTTGCAGTTAGATGCTCCTTCCACAGAAGGACTGGGGCTCCTAGGGGGACTGTGCCTTAGTCACTGGCTTTTCAGCACTTCTGGTCAGATCACTGCTTAGGCTAGTGCCTCTTCCCTGAACTTTGTATGCCTTTCTCTTCTCCTTTTGACAAAGTCCCTGCCATCCCCTTAATACAAGGGTGATTCACAGCAACTCTCTGTGACTCCTGTTGGGCAGGAAGAGCAAGTATTTTTAATGTGTTCCTCTTTCCACTAGGAATGGTTACCTTCCAAGTGCCAGGGTGCATAGGATGAGTTTGGGACCTGGGGCCCCTAGGCAAGGGCTCTCCTGTATGCAGGTGCCCACCAAATGCAGATGTCCATGGCACTAAACTTTAGAAACCCCAAGGGCATCTGGGCATGTAGAAATCCTCATTTTGCCCCTCAGTCTTCAGTCTTTAGCGCCTTATGTTTGTGTCTCTCCATCCCATGGACTATGATGCAGAGCCAGGATCATTAGGGAAGCTGTTAGCAGCAGGCAGACTGTTCTCACGTGAAGGCAAGGCAGGGTCTTGTGTGACAACAAAGTGCTGTATGACCGGGGAAGCAGGGACAGAAGCATTATACTGGGTCCTGCAAATGGCAGTTGCAGAGTACAGAAGATTGGGAAAGTTCCCCCAATGACAATTTATAATTCAGGAAAGTAGCTGTAGATGGAAGGTTCCAGAATTGTGCCTCCAGAGGTTGACAGTGGGTAGAGGAAAGATTAGACATGACTGGATCCTCGGAGATGGTTCCTGACTATAGAGGGCCTGTGCAGATAGATGTCTGACCGACTGGGCAGGTGGGGATGGCTTAGCAAACCCGGATAAAGTTCAGTCCTAAGAGTGCTTTGCACTTAACCTAAATCTCTGACTGCCAGGGTCAGACTGAACTCTGAGTAAAAGAATTAAGGGCTCTGGAGATCATCAGGGAAGGAAGTCCCAAGGCTCTGCAGGTTCCAGGCCTATGAGACTGTGTAGCTTCTCCCAAACCCACTCAAGGGGGTGTAGGGCATCCGAGTAGTCAGTGAACACTTGTTGAATTGAATTGAAGTGAAGTGAAAGGCAACATGTAGCCTGAGAAATAGAGGTGAAAAGAATGAGGATTTCCTCCCTGCTTTGCTTTCACCTTCTCAGTAGTTGATTACATAGTTGTACCATATGTGGGGAAACAGTTTAAAAGGTTAAAACATTTTAGCCAGAAAGAAAAGCCATCTCTCCTCAGAAACTCAGAAGACAATAATAATAGTGAAATGTGTTTCAGTGGCATGCATTATAGCAGATGCTTTATTTACCTTATAATTGATCTCTGCAGTGACCAGCCCAACAAAGGAGGTCTTCTCGTCTCCATTTTACAGTCGGGGGACAAAGGCTCACAAAGTTTTAAAGATATTCCTAAAATACCTTTTCCCTAAGTAGGATGAGGATTTGGCCCCAGGTTTGTCTGGCCCACATCTTGTCCCCTCCCACATGGGTCTTCAGCTTCATACTCCTCCCTTGCCTGGTGCCTATGTCACTGGTCTGGTGTCTGCCATTTCCTCCCAAGTCCTCACTCATGAAACCAGCACTGCCTGTGGCCAGTCCTTTCTTGGAATTATTCTGACACGTGGCATATGACACACAGTCTGACATCTGATTGTATCGTTTTGCTTTATGTTCTTTTATTGGGAAGGAATTAGATCTTTCACTCTTTATGTATTTTCCACAGTGACTGGAGGCTTGCAGTATGCATTTAACACTGTAAATGATTTCTGCTGATGTGAGCTTTGTCACTGAGCATCAGCCACTTCTCGCCTTCTTCCTTGCACAAGTCAGGATCCCTCTTCCAAAACTCACACCCAGTTTGAAACATCTTAAAGTAGTCTACTCTCTCCTTCCTTTTCTTCTTTTCGGCATCCAGTCTCCTCAGCGCAGTACAGTGAGGCACAGAGCGAGAATTCTTCGAAGCTGAGGAGGTTGCTGCTTAGGGGGAGGAAATGAGAGGGTTGGCTCCCTTAGGAGAGGCAGACGGTAGTGGAGTAATTGAAAATGTAGACTTTGGAGTCAGACCTGGGTTCGTATCCTGGCTCTGCTGTTTACTAACACTGGCGCTATGGGCAAGTAATGTAACCTTTCTGAGCCAGGATTTCTGCATCCATAAAATGCCTCATTGGATTGTTGAAGATTGGGTGAAATAACGCACAAAAAAACACTCCAGTGAACAGATTCGTGGTTGTCAGGGACAGGGGGTGGGAGGTGGGCAAAATGGGTGAAGGTGGGCAAAATGGGTGAAGGTGGGCAAAATAATCCTGGGCGTGTACTATACAGCATGGTGACTATAGTTAATAATACCATATTGCATATTTGCATGTTGTTAAGGGAGTAGATCTTAAGGTTCTCATCACAAGAAAAAAAGATTTGTAACTGTGTGTGGTGATGGATGTTAACTAGACATTGTTGTAATTATTTCACAATGTATACAAATAGTAAATCATCATGTTGTACACCTTAAACTAATACAGTGTTATGTATCAGTTATAACTCAGTAAATATATACATAACCAGTAACATTTTCATCTAGTTGACCCTAAAAAAACCCCACACTCAAAACAGTGCTTTGTACAAAGCACTTGATATATCTTAGCCACTAAAAAACCCACAGCTGTAGGTGGTGTGGGGTATGGTGGCTATTAGGAAGTTTAAGAGAGAAAGGAGCTTTATCTTGTTAGAACTGGTGGTGGTGTGTGTGTTGGGGGAGTCTGTCAGGATGGTAAGACCTCCCAAGACCCTCCAGGAAGTGAATCTAGAGGAAAGCCCTGTCTTTTTTTGAGGCAGGAGCTGAAGGGAGGAATGGCCTGGAAGCCCCCTTTTTATGGTGGAGGGCACTGGTGCTTTGACCCAGGACAAACTGAGTCCTCAATGTGTGCACCAGCATGCCTGGTAACTTTCCTTCTCTTTCTCTGTCTAGTGACCTCTTAATGAGGGACAACCTGTTTGAAATAATAACAAGTTCCAGGACCTTCTACATTCAGGTAAGACGCTCACTCTGGGAAGACTTTGGCGTTCCATTTCTGTGAATGGTGCACTCACAGGTCTTGCCCTTTTCTTTGCTTTCTCTTTTATTTTGTTTGAAGTTTCTAGGTGGTAAATTTAGCCCCTGATAGTCTGAGTCCCATTTTCTTCTGAACAGGATGTTTGCCAAAAGCTTCCCAACCATGAAATAATAAGAGCAGGTTAGGCCGCTGTAGTGGAGAATGTGAGCTCGTACCAGCTGCTCTTAGCTGCTGGGCGCCAGCTAAGCAGAGAAAAGGAGAACTGGTCAGTGGTTTCACTTCTCCTTTGGAGGGTATTTATAAGCCCCGTCTCTGTGTGGACATCACTGTGTGCGGAAGGACAAAAGCACAGAGGGCCCTGTGCAGGCACCAGGTGCAAAGCCCAGCTGCACAGAGATAGCCATTGTTTGGGCTCTGATGGTTCGGCTCTCAGAAGCTTCTCCCTCCACCCACAGCTTTGGAGTTCTCCCAGCTCCTTCCAAAATCACAGGAGCTAGGAAGGCAGATTTCCAAGCAGGGCCTAGACTTTCAAGGCCAAGTCCCTACCCCAGCCAGCCTAGCAATCCACAGTGTGCCTTGACTCATGCAGCATCGTGGTAATGCCGCATTTCTAGCATTAAGACTGCCATGTAGGGTGTTGGTTTAAATGTGGGGCTCCCCAGCCGAAGCTTTGCAGGGTTCTCAGCACCCTTTCTTCTTTGTTCCATGTCTCTCCCCACTGAACACCCTCCCTTCCACAGGGGGTTGCCCCCTCTGCCATTTCTTGGGCAGCAGCTCTGCTCGTCCTGACTCCCGACTGAGCTCGCCGAGCTGGCCCTCCTGCCTCAGCTCAGCAGACATGCTAGCAGCCTGAGCCAGCTGTGGGTTCCATTCATTCAGACAAGCCTGCGCCATCCGGCAAGGGACGGCGTAGGGGGCTGTGGAAAGTGTCACTTGGGGTGTTAGAGCTGCCACCATTGCCATTCAGGGACAAAGTTTAACTGTAGGTGCAACAAAAGCATTTTCAGTTTTTGCGTTTGACAGATATTTGCAGAGTGTCCTCGGAGCGCCAGGCATTTTGCCTCATGCTGGGGACACTGTGTTAAACAGAACAGACCCTGAACCGGAGAGAGAGAGACTCAGTCCAGTAAACAGGCAGTTAAAACTGTGTGATCGGGTTGGGGGAGCGAGTGTTGGATAGATGAACACGGGTGGTTTTTAGGGCAGTGAAACGACTCTGTATGATACTGTAATGGCAGATGCATGAGATAGAACTTGCTAGCACAAGGTGTAAACCTTAATATATGCAAATTAGAAGAATTATTTAGTAGGTCAGGTGATCCCAGCATAGAATGCAGAATATGACAAAAGAACCTAAATGTTTTGTGAGTATGAAACAACCTCACTGATGGGAGTTGGGGGAATAAAAACCAAAAGCAAAAACCAAAAAAACAATGTGATAAGTGCGGCCCTTCCAGTGAGTGGTGGTTGCCATGGGAACTCATCAGCTGGACACCTCCCCCCCGTCTCAGGGAGTGAGGGCAGGTTTCCTGAAGGGAGACACATCCAAGCTGAGTCTGCTGGGGGAGAGCCTCCCAGGCAGAGGGAACAGCATGTGTGAAAACGCCTGGAGATAAAATGAGCACAGAACATACAGGAGGCTGGAAAGCAGATGCAGAGGGCTCATGGCCTTGTGTGCCTTGTTTATATCCTGAGGGTTAGGGACCCTCGAAGTTAAACTAGGGGAGTGGCCCAATCAAATTTGCCTTCTAAAACTATCACTTGCGCAAGCATCTGACTGTCAGAGCCTTGTTTTCCTCATCTGTAAAGTGGGGATGTTAGTCTGCAACCCTGACCCCTTGGGCTATGTGCTGTGTGAATTGCATGGCCTGGTGCAGCATCAAGGACAGAGGACAAAAGGGTAAGATAGGAGAGAGCAGTTTGAAGTCTGTTCTGGTCATTTAGGTGAGGGGTAAAGGAAGTGCGAACTAGGATGGGTGGAGAAAAGTGGAACTTTAAAAGCTATGGGACAGTCTTTTCCAGGACGTGGTTATTGGTTAGACGTGGAGTGAGAGGAGAGAGGCGGGGCAAGGACACTGCCCAGATGTTTGGCCTGGGCCTCAGAGTGGTTGTCACTGTGAAGGGAGCACAGAAGGAGGGACTATTAGAACAAAGACAAGCCCAGCAGAGGTGGTTCTGAGTTTACAGCCTCTGCAGGACATCCAAGGTGACATGTTCGGAAGGTCCTTCCATATACAGAGCCTGACACATTGGTGGTGCTAAAGAAATAGCTGTCAAGTGGACAGTTATGCTGGGTAAGAGTACAGGACGGAGCTTGCGAGTGGAGATGGTGATTTGGGAAACATGAACCCCAACAAAAGAAATAGTCAGAAGACATTGCATCATCTGCATGAGCGTGTGCACATTTACCAGAAGCTTCTCATCACTTCTGTCCTCCTTTGCCTTCTGCTTCCACATTTCTGGGATAGAAGAACACTAACATCACCCTGAATAAATAGATGAGTGAGTGGACAGATCTGAGTGTAGCACCTAACTCAACGAGAATGGAAAGTTAGAGGAGAATATAGGTTAAAAAGCATTAAAAATATGTGTTAATTCATTTCAAGGTAGCAACTATAAGCCTGCTTATGTTAACACAGTAACATTTTATGAGAAATAACTATGTTTCTAAAACAGAAGCAGCAAGAGTAGCATTGTTTTTTGTGCTGTGCAAATCTCTTTAGTGGCTGGCTTAAGAGGAGACAGGATTCTCATATCTGCCTCTGCATTCTGTCTGTGGCCATATGTTGTTTTGATTGGAGACTATGAAGAGATTCTGGTCCCACACAGATAAGTATTTGGAAAAAAGGAATATTTTAATAGCTTTCCAAATAATTGTAGATATTCTTCTTTGATTCTATACCAAAACTTGGTAAATGGTAGTTTCTTATTGTTTAGGTGCAATGTGGAATTGGAAGCTAATATCAGTAAACTTTCATACTCTTACATGAAAATCCATACTCTTACATGAAAGCTTTGCACTTTGAATGGGTCCTTTTCACCCGTGCATGATTTTGTAAGTGTGCATTGGTTGTTTGGAAAGCAGTGGTCTCAACTGAGGTATGCACATCTTCCAAATGTTGGCACATTTTATTGTATAATATCAAAAAGTCACATCCGTTAATACCACCACCACTATCACCAATAAAGTCTTTAAGTATGGAAAACTGTCAAGCTCGTGGAGGTAGACAGAAGTTTTCTGAAATTCTAATTTTTGCTTTGAAACCTCAAAATTCATCATTTGCAAAAAAATACTTCCATGGTTTTTCTTGACGTACAGGCTCGTTTCATTCATTTTTGAGAAGAGTCTCCCACATGCCTAAGTCTGAATAAGTTTGACTGACAGTTTGTCTGTCATTTGTTCCAAGTCAAAATCGTGTTTCATGCAGAAGGTGAAAGAATATTAATGACGACTCATACAGTTGGGTGCCCACAGTTTTACCCACCGCGTCAAAGTGGCATCCTGACCTACTTCCTGAGTTATGTTTAGTCAGTCTACCGGAAGAGCCGTGTGTCCTCGGTCTCTAGGAAAGCCATACCAGACAACAGGGCAGATCTAGGCAGAGAAAACAAACTCCTTGGACAAAAGAAGACCTGGGCACAGAATGGGTTGGATTCCAACTACTTATGTGCTGGTCATTTACCTTCTATGTCACATTTATGTATAATTTGTACCCTGTGATCTCTCACACTGTAGTATTCTTTTCTGTTAATAAAAGACTACCATCTGTTGGACAGTTAGATGTCCCAGGCGCGGTGCTAACCAATTTACAGGCAGCATATCGCTTAATTCTCAGCAGTCTCTGAGGTCATCTCCATTTTATAGATTAGGAAATGCAGTGTCTGAAGGTAAATTATTTGTTCAAGATCGTAAACCTGTTAGACTTGATTCAAAGGTACCAGGTGCTAGAACAAGACCTCCTCACTGATGTTGTTTATAAGCAGCCAGTACAGAACCCAAGATATAGAGGGTGTGGCCATAGAGAGCCAGGGGGTCTGATTCTGACATAGAGAAGACCAGCTTGGGGTAACTGGGTGTCTTGCAGATGGATCATGGTGACAGAGATGCAGCATCTGGCAGTAATCAGGTTTCTAAGCTTGAGATGTCAGCAAGCTCGTCAGGAGGTAGATGGTTCTTAGTTCTGGGGAAGGGTTCAAAATGAAATTTCAGTCTTTGGAATACCAGGCAAGTGGGGTTCCCCATTTCCCAGTCATAGAAGGTCGGGGGTATTAGGTAACTTGTTAAGAGAAGGATTACTTATTTGAAGTGAGAAATGTAGTGCAGACTGGTTTTGGTAACTTGACATAAGCCCAGTTGTCAGAACTGGGGCCCATGCCAGGATAAGAGTAGTAATAAGAGGGCTCACACATGAATTGCAGAGGGTTGGGCTAGATCTCTTTGGATACTTACTGTTTTAATTTAGACTGCAAGGTGAATGACAGCACCTAGAACTATGTAGTGCACACCCATGCAATCATATGTGGCAGGGCTGTGTCTAAAGATGGCATTGGTTCTTGGGGAGAGGGCAGGGGTTATCAGCTGTGGGGGAGGGAGGGCTGCAGAGGTTAGGAACAGAATGAAGAAGGAGTTGCCTAAAAATTTTGGACAGCTGCAATGTAAGTAACCAGAAGTAGACATGGGAAGCCTTGTATTAATGACCTCTAGCATTCATTGCTTCACACCATTGCATCTGTTAGGGTGCTGGGCTCGTAAAAGCTCACTGGATGTGATAAAACCACAGATGGCAGGGACTGGTTTTAATACTCTATGTTCCTCTCACTTCAAAAACTGCACTCAAGGACACAAACCCTACTTTTTCTTCTGAACCAAACACCAGAAACACACACATGCTTAAGCACACCAGGAAGCGATGAAGGTCTGAGCTTGGCACTTCCCTTTTTCAAGCATTTTTCTACTGAGTTTTAAGAATGTTTTAGTCTCTTAGTAATTCACCGTAAGTGGGGTGGACTTCAGCTCTGTGTTCACCTCTGGTTCATGAAACTACCTTTGTGATATGGTCTTAAGATATTTTTGAGTGTTTGATGAAAGGTAAGCACAGGCTTTCCATTAAAGATAGATATACACCATAATTTTAGCATGCGATTTTTGAGGTTTCACTGAATTTTTGTTTCTGGTGGGTCCTAGTTCTTAAAACTACTAATAGAGATTGTCATGTGATCTCAGTAAAGTAATATTCTGTTTCTTCTCATGTGGGATCAGTTACAATATCTGCTTTTCTATTTGAATAATATTTTAAAATAACATTTGTTAGTTAAATGTTAAAATATTTACTAATGTTTATTATTATTATCCTCATGTCTGGGCTAACTATCTAGGTCATCTGGCAGAAAAATGTCAAACGAAATTAGAGAATTAGGGAAGAAATATAATTAGCAAACAATTTTCATCTCTATTACTAAATGTCTTAAGAGAGAGATTTAATTATTTTGCCCATCATATTAGTGAAGATTTTTAAAAATTGTAATATTTAATCTAGCAAGGGTGCATGTAAAAAAAATAGTATATTGTTGGTAAATGAAATCTATATTGTTGGCCAGAAATCTCTCTGGCCATATGTACCAAGACCCTGAAAAGAATGCATACTCTTTAAAAAAAAAATCTTTTTATTGTGGTTGTAAGAGCTTATAGCGTAGTGAAATTTCAGTTGTACATTATTATTTTTTTTTTTGAGGAAGATTAGCCCTGAGCTAACATCTGCTGCCAATCCTCCTCTTTTTGCTGAGGAAGAGTGGCCCCGAGCTAACATCTGTGCCCATCTTCCTCTACTTTATATGTGGGACACCTACCACAGCACGGTTTGCCAAGCGGTGCCTTGTCCCCACCCGGGATCCGACCCGGTGAACCCTGCGCTACCGAAGTGGAAGCGAACTTAACTGCTGTGCCACCAGGCCAGCCCCAAGTTGTACATTATTATTTGTCATACACCATATAAGTATGCCCCTTCACCTCTTGTGCCTACCCTCCACCCGCCTCCCCCCAGTAACCACTAATTGGTTCTCCTTGTCTGTAAGTTTGTTTATAAGAATACATACTCAGGGCCGGCCCCATGGTCAAGTGGTTAAGTTTGCGCACTCGGCTGCACGCGGCCCAGTGTTTCGTCAGTTCGAATCCTGGGCGTGGCCATGGCACCGCTCATCGAGCCATGCTGAGGCGGCATCGCACATGCCACAACTAGAGGGACCCACAACTAAAAATATACAACTGTGTACTGGGGGTCTTTGGGGAGAAAAAGGAAAAAAATAAAAAATCTTTAAAAAAAAATACATACTCTTTAATGTAGCAATTTCCCTATGAGCCAAAGAATCTTAAATATGAAAAAAGCTTTATGCGTAAAGACACGAGTAGCAGCATTATTTATATTAGAGGAGAATTGAAAATGATCCAGATGCATTTTAGCGGATTTTGATTCTTGCGCTTGAGTCCCAGGTGTTAAATCAGGTGATTCCCAACTAGGGAAGATGTGAGGGCTGGTTGGTGAGGCCTCAAAGGACAGTCAAACGGGTGGCCTCTGGCTTTGGGGGGTAACAGTTGACCTGAGGGGGCGGGTATTTTGCTAGGGTGGTGGAAGGAGTTGAAGTAGCTTAACAGCATGGAAACTGGGTATTGGACTGTCATTCTGGGGATCTTGCAGTCTGTTTACTGAAGATGCCAGATTACCTGTATGATGTGGGAGACGTGCGTCTGTCCCTCAGCTCCCGTCTCCGTCTTTCCCTCCGCCTTCTAACATCCCGCTACCCAGTCATCTCCTGTTTCCCTAGAAGGAAGACCTCTAGGAAATGCTTTTCTGTTAATGGACAGCTTGGTTGCCTCCAATTCATCCAAGCTCAAGATAACCTGTCTTCCCTCCCAAATACATTATCTTATTTCATCCTGACAGTTTGATCCTTTATGTAGCAATTTTCTACAGTTGGGGTATGAGGAAATTGAAAAAATTAAGTCTCAGGGAGACGGACAGTGAACATATTTATAGCGTTGGAATTTAAGGTTTCATTTCCATCCCTCATGTATAATAACAATGATAACAGCAACAACAATAATAACTAATACTTACAAAGCCCTTTCTGTGTATCAGGCACTGTTCAAACTGTTTTACCTAAATGAGTCCATTTAATTCTCTGAATGGTGCTTGTGGAACAGGCGTGCCCCAAGAATGGTAAAATACTTTCTGGAAGAATCTTGGAGACCTTGTCCTCGTCATCTTTTTAGATGAGGGATGGATTTGTCTTTTTCTTGGGAAACCACCAGGTTGTCAAATAATGGGGAAAAGTGAAGGGGAGGGAGAGTGCAGGTGAGTTTGCAGCCCTAGCTTGGGAGAGAGTGTTCACCTCAAGCACTTGTTGCTATGCCCTTTGACCCAGCGTGCGTGGGCATGAAGCCGGTCGGTCCTCGTTCCCGTGCAGGTGTCTCCTGCATACACCTAACCAAGGAGGGCTTGTTCGCGGTGACAGATAGGGTAGGGGCAGTTTGAGGGTTTTTTAAAAAAACTAGTCATGTTTTATCCTGATATAAAGCAAAGAGACAGAACCATTTGGGGGGGTGGGGAAAGTGAGGAGGATATGTGGAGAATTTTCTGGGCCGGGTTGTGGTGTTTGCATATATGTATGCACAGGCACGCAAAGGCATACTTGTGATTTTGGGTGGGACTCTTAGGGGAAGGCGCAGCGGGACAGAGAGAGGTTGACAAATGTAATTTCCTGGAGGTGGAGGATTGGGTCTTGGTCCCTCCTTAGTAGCCAGCACGTGGTGCCATGTGTAACACTGAGTAAAGCTTTGCTGGGTTCACTTGAACTCACCCCCTTTAAAGTTGGACAGCACTGAGAATTCCGAGGGACCCCTGCCGCAGCTCGCCTCTTCGTTTTCCTCCCTTTCTTCCCAGAGCGGCTGCTGCCCCCTTCTGGGGCTGGTAGGTATTTCTGGGGAAATGCTTTTTACTGTCTCAGCAGTGTCCTACGCGTTGTCAAGCATGGCGCTCCAAGTTGAGCAATTCTCGACTCTCTCCAGGCCTGGATGGAGTCAAGACAGACCTGGACAGCTTGTGCTTTGAGAGAAGCCCAGTGCCTGGTGATGATACGTATCTGGGGTGATTCGTGGAGGATTTGGCTTTATCTGGACTGGAGTTGAAAATGGGATTATTCTGTTCAGATAGCCATATTGGAAAGATAACTGCATTGGGAGTCAGGAGAATGGGAATCTAGACCAGTCCTAAACCTTGACCTTTGGCATTATGGGCCTCATTTTCCTTTTCTGTAAAACAGGAGGCTAGACCAGGCCGATTGTGTTCCAGAGCGAGTGAGGGACTTCTGCAGGGGATGGGCCTTTATGCCCCCCCTCCCTCATGACCTCTGCCCCCTGCAGAGCAGCTCCACTTTGAGCTGTTTTATTTATGGGGTGTCAAATAAGATTTTGCAGGAAAAAAGAGTCCTCAAAAGTCTGAAAGCCACTGAGCTAGATGATCTCTGAAATCCCTTCCAGCTCTAATTGTGTGATTTTATAAACTTAAAATTGAGTCAGAGACTTTTCAAAGCTGAAATCATAGTGCCCAAAATTTCTCTGTAAGTGCTGTGGGTATTTTGCAGGCGGACAGTCCAGAAGACATGCACAGCTGGATTAAGGAGATTGGGGCAGCTGTCCAGGCCCTCAAGTGCCATCCCAGAGTAAGTCACTTCCTTTCTGTCGCACAGTTACTGTCATCTTAGAGATGAATTGTCCCTGAGGGGGCAGGTTTTATTTGGTGATGTGGGCTGGTGGCCTGGTCCCTGGATGCAGCTGAAGCCCCAGGCTGTCTTGTTTGTTTTTCTCTTTTGACTGATTTGGGTACCAATTTTTATTTTTTGGTTTTTTTGGCTGTTGGAGATGGTGAGGTAGGGTTGGGTAGAGACACAGAGTTTCCAGTGTGTCCTGCACATCTCCCTGCTGGGCATACCTGACACATCTGGAGGGAATCCCGTTGGATGTGTCTGATTTTTGTAGACAAGTGTCTCTGGATCTCTGAGGTGGTGATCCTGATGGGGTCCTCTTCCTGGGGCTCTGGGATAAACATTGTCAGGAAAACTCTTATTTTCCTTTGTTTTTTTTTCTTCCCTTTTATTTTTGTAGGAAATGTCCTTTTCTAGATCCATTTCTTTGACTCGCTCTGGAAGCTCCAGCCTCTCAGGTGGGCCCAACTCTGTGTTGTGCAGAGGGCGGCCACCTGTGGAAGAGAAAAAAACCCTCTGCAAGGCCCCCTCCCTGGCCTCCTCCTGGCAACCCTGGACACCTGTCCCCCAGGCTGGGGAAAAGCTGCTTCCAGCTGAAGAGACTCCTGAGGACTCTTTCTTCACACCTCGACTTGGGGAGAGCAATCCTGCTGGGGTGTTGCCCAGCTCCCGGATAAGGCACCGATCAGAGCCCCAGCACCCCAAGGAGAAACCATTTATGTTCAACCTTGATGATGAGAACATACGGACCTCTGATGTGTGATGAGGCATAGTGCCCTGGGAGGGAGTGGGTGGGGACTCACGGAAAAGAGGCCATGACTCAGTTTCTTTACCTGTTGGAGGACAGTCAGAGGCCTTTATGCCACTCGTGTTCCTGTGGATGCTCTGTGGGAAGGGCCCATCCAGCTGGCTTTTTTTTTTTTTTTTTTTTTTAATATCAATGCAGTATATTTAATTTGGGAAGATCACTAGGTTAGACCTGTAGGCATGCCCAGTGGTGAGTGGGGTGCCTCTTGTTCAACTCTTCCAAGGTCTTCCTGGTGAGAAGAGTTTGGGAGTCCAGTTTCATCCCTAACTGAGTTTTAGTTCCTTGTTCTTGTTTTAGTTTCTTCCCTTGTTTTCAGGCCAGGCACAGAATCTTAGGCCAGTCATCTGGTTTTATCCTGATCCTGTTGGCTGATGTTTGACTGTGAATAGGAGGCTGGTAACCAACCCAGCTGAAGGGAGGGAGGGGTGGTGGAAGACCCAGGCTCCAGTTTGCCTGGGATACATTCTAAGGAGAGGTGTTAAAATCTTGGGCTGGTGGATGGCCCTCAGAATGTCTGCCAGTTCTGATCCCCCCGGGGACCTCCATAGGGGAAGAAACAGGGACCTCCTGTAAGGTGTGGGGAATGATTCAGCCCCAATGCATCAGCCAATTTTGGGAATCACTCTTTCCTCTTTTAGATGTTCCTTGACCCCAAATACTGTCAGTGTGAGTGACAGACCTGCCCAACCTGGTTTCTCTGTCAGGCCCCAGGATGGGTTTATCAGTGTTAGATGTTATGACTGTTGAGAACAGAACGTTCATTTGCCTTGATGTGGCGTTACTTGGAACGTGTGGAAGGGTGATAAGTGTATGATAATTCACTTGTGTGATAGATCAGATCTCTGTTGTAGAGTTTTAGATTTGCGTTAAAGCAGGTGCTGGGAAAAGATGGATTGTAGTTCATCCAGTTAAGCTTTTTGGATCCGTGTTTTTCCAGCAGGAGAAAAGGTCTGTTTTAGCAAAGATGGATTATCTTGAATCCTTGCCTCACAGCTCTTTTTTAATGGGCCAATATTAGTCTAATTTTGAGTGCTATGTTTTGTGTACTCTGCCAGATTTGCTGTCTTTCTTTTCTTTGTGTTGCTCTTTGAATGAAGCCTTGTGGACCTGCATGATCAAACCTTGTAATCTGTGAGGTTCCCTGTACTTAACAGTGGAGAGATACAAAGATAATCTTGAGAGATATTTATATTTTTAATAGAATAGAAACTGCATAGAAGCATTGATTTAGAGGCTATGCAATTGTTGACTAGAGATTTCCGAGGTAGAAGAGCATAGATTGCATTTCCCACCCCAATTTTAGGGTGTAGCTTCTTCCATTTGACAAGAAGATACTATTTCCAGGGCCCCCGGGAGAATTTGTCTATCCAACCGATGCGGTGAACTGCTCCCAGGAATTTAACAGGGTTCCCTTAACTCATTTCTGTCTGTAACTTTTATCAGCTAGATCGGTTATATCTTTAAGTTAAAAATCAATGACCAGAGGAAGAGACTAAGAGATCCATTTTCACTTCAGGAAATCTCTTGTTCAAATCTAATGCAGAGGTGAAAACATGTGATCAGAAAATCCTTAGTGGCTTGAAGGAAATCTGAAGTTTCTCTCAGGCAGTGTCGTTTCCTTGAAGTCTTGTCACATTGAGAACTTTCCCTGACTGCACTGCATTGGAGCTGTCCACTTAAATTGTTTGGCTTAGTGGTCCTGGTATAAAAAAGGAAATTGGATCTCTATTGGATCTCTCTCGCTCTCTATTCCTCTTCTCTTTTCTGCAGACTCTTGTCTATTTTTGTCCTCAGAAATTCTTGTTTGGGGAATTATGTACTTGTGAGTGATCGAGGTTACAACATACTTCAAGTAGCCTGACTTCAAGCAGCCATTCTAAATTCTTAAAGCTCCCTGTCTCTGGTTTCATCTTCAGATTTTCCTCAGGAAAATTCCTTGGCTAGGTCAAAGAAAGTGCACAAGAAGGGATATTCAACTAATGTCAATAAATTAGGAACTTTGGAGATCTCATGAAACATTCCCAAAGTCATGGAAAGATGTCATCTTGTGGTGTTTAAAGTGTGAAAATCCATCCATTTCTCTCTGTTTTTAAGATAAACTCTCTGCTAGGTAACTACTGCTAAATTACTTGGCCATTATAGTAGCTGATATGTTTCTTATTCAGCAAGGCCTATTTTGAGAATATGTTAAATTAAACATAAATCCAGATTGTATTATCATGATAGAGGGAAAACAAGGACTCTCTAGTTGGCAAATACTTGAGAATTCCCAATTAGAACATTGTTAATGTAGTTCCAGCACCAGATCAATATACCTATCTTCAGTGAAGCCTAAAACCATTCTCATTCCCAAACCTTATTTCAGAATTCCTTTTGTGTCTGAATTTCTTACCCTCTGGCCAACGTCACATTACAGCCTTTTAATGTCACTTACACATGTGAGCCAAAGATGGTGCATATATGACCAAAGCATTTGGTTTTAAATGTATGAAATGGAAACAAATGGAAAAAATAGGGTGGGGATGCACTATAGGCTAGTAGTTAAGTGCATAGGCTCTTGGATAAATCGGAGTTAAAAAAAAAGAAAAAGGGTACTGCATTTTCTTTGTGGAATAAGAACCTTCTCTGGGTTGTGCTGTTTTCATAAGACTTTTAAATTGATCTTGACCCTCTGTGTGAACAGTATTTCAGGGCATCTTCCCTATAGCAGAACTATTGGTCATCCACCATTCTTTCTGTGTGTGTGTGAGGAAGATTCACCCTGAGCTAATACCTGTTGCCAATCCTTCTCTTGTTTTGCTTGAGAAAGATTAGCCCTGAGCTAACATCTGTGCCAGTCTTCCTCTACTTTGTATGTGGGATGCCTCCACAGCATGACTGATGAGTGGAGTAGGTCCACACCCCGGATCCGAACCCTCGAACCTGGGCCACTGAAGACATGGAACTTTAACCACTCGGCCCCGAGGCTGGCCCCTACCATCCACTATTCTTGAAAGCTTAAGGATTTGCTCACTCAGATTCAGTTGATGGTTGGTAAACACAGTTTGGCCTTTTGCATTCTATGAGACATCCTAAACATACTAAAGTGTACATGGAGTAGAGTGACCTCAGGTCAAAGTATTGGAGTTACCCATCTATTTTTGAGTAGGATGCTGAGCTCCCATGAGAAAGAGTAGATTTAGGGTCCTGCTTCATAGTTCGCTTGAAGCAAAAGATTTTTTTTCCTTCCTGAATAGAACTGTGCTCTGACAGGGGCTAAACGGTCTGAAAGAATAAATAGCAGGTTCAGTAGTCGAGCAGTGGAGTTTGGTCTGTTTTCACTATTAACCAGATCAGCAGGCATATAGAGAGGTAGCAGTATTTTGGAAAATGAGTTTCCCAAGTCAGCTTTGTCTATAAACTTTGAACATGTCAGAAATGGTTTATTAAATCTTTTCTACCAACATCACTGTTTCCCGTCATTTCCTTTTTCTCTCCGTTATTGCCTGCAGCAGTCAATTACGGTCGCTCATGCTAGGTAGAGTTTGAATAAAGGGAATGTTTGGTAGAAAACATAGACCCCTTCCCCGCTGCTTACGAAGGTGCCGCATGACTCGTGTTTTGACCCGGCGTGTTTCAGCTGTGAAGTGCACTCACTGTAAGCGCTGGGCTGAGTGCATGGAAACTGTTACGCTTCTCATTTTATGTGATCTCCTAATTGGTCTGTAGCAAAAAATAATTTTCTAAAACTGTTTTGTTGCTTGTTTTGTAATAAAACCATGTGAAATACTGAAATATGGTGTGTGTTTTACTGACGCTGACCTTCTGTCCGTGGGTGGGTGATCTCTCGTCATTCTGCCCCCGTTATTGGTTTTATGCATTTCACGCGGTAGGTCCTTGCTCGGCGTAGGGCCAGGGACGGCTCTTCACTGCCGGGGGCGGACCTGGCCCCGCGCAGGCCACGGGTGGTGGGGGATGTAAGGGTGTATGTGTGGAGAGGTCTGCCAGGTTCTGTCCCTTAAAGTCTGGGGGCTCGCGGAGGCGGCACCCTGGCCGGGAGTAAGTGTTGCTCAGTTTAGAGCAGTTGCGGTCCATCCAGAGTAATGTAATTGCAAGAGTGGGAGGGAAGAAAGAAGGGAACAGGATGACCCGACCTCTGCGGCGGCCAGCCGGGCCTGGACAATTCCTCCTGCTGTGGCTGCTGCTGCCCCCGGGGCTTGTGCTCAGCGTCGAGGCTAGGCGGTCCTGGCCCTCGCTGCCCTGCCCCGCCACCTGCGAGCCGACGCGCTGCCCTCCGCTGCCCACCTGCCCGGCGGGGGCGACGCCGGTGCCCGACCGCTGCCGCTGCTGCCGCGTCTGCCCCGCGGCCGAGGGCGAGGCCTGCGGCGGGGCGCTCGGTCGGCCCTGCGCCCCGGGGCTGCAGTGCCGCCAGCCGCTCCGCCCACGGCGCCCGGGCGCCGCGTGGCTGGGCACCTGCGGCTGCCCGGCGACGGGCGCGCCTGTGTGCGGCAGCGACGGGCGCACCTACCCCAGCCTGTGCGCGCTCCGCGCCGAGAACCGCGCCGCGCGCCTCCGTGGCGCGCTCCCGGCCGTGCCGGTGCAGAAGGGGGACTGCAGGGACCCAGGTGAGCGCCAGGGCCGCGCGCTCTCGCGCACTCTGAGGGCTTTCCTAAGGAGCGCATCTCAATCGCGCCGTTCGCCACGGGTTCTTCCCTGCTCCATATGCTTCAGGGAGTCAACTCCTTCCCGATTGTCTTTACTCCTTAGGTGTCTCTTTACCGATTCCCATGTGGTTTCCCCTCAGTTTCCTCCCCACGCTTGTTGAATGCCGTCTTCCTTTTTTCATTTTTCTTTCCAAACAGGGTGACAGGTCTGGTCCCTCAAGACGTATATTTACGGGATCGCAGTGAATAGAGAGGAGGGGGACACCGAAGAGAGGAAGGGGAGGGATGGTGAAGGGAGGGAGGAGGGAAATTGAGAGATTTGAAATATGACATCTGATACGGTCAGGCCGCGAGGGTCCCGCCGCCGCCAAGAATGGAGCATTTTTTCACAGGGACCAGAAGCGCAGGCTGGCTCAGGAGCAAATACAACTTCATCGCTGCGGTGGTGGAGAAGGTGGCGCCGTCTGTGGTTCACCTGCAGCTGTTTCGCAGGTAAAGGAGGTAGGAGGATGCCAGCTCCCCCGGGACTGCTTCTGAGTGCCTCCCTGCTCCAGGCCCCGAGCTACGGCTTTATGAGCATCATTTAGTGGTGAAAATCGGGGCTCCAGGAGGTTGAATAAACTGCTCAGGGTCGTTTAGCCAAAGAGCGGAGGCACAGGGATTCTGACTTCCACATCTGGGCTGCTCGGCTGCACTTAGGTAGCTGGGGGTTCTCTCTCCCCTATCTCCCACAGGACAAACCTGAAGATCAGATGTAAGAGCTAGAAGGCATCCGATGGTGATCTTGCCCAGCCTCCTGTTGGCATGGAAGGAAACCCAGACCCAGAGAGTAGGAGTAACTTGTCTTATGTCAGGAGGCCAGATAGTAGTGGAACCTAAGCTGGAATGAGACTTCTTTCACTCCCTCCCTGCCGGAGCCTGTCCTTGTGGAACTAGATCCACTTTTGCCCAGATTATTGTGATTAGCTTAGGCCTCTTTGGAGCAGAGGGGTATTGCACTGACCCGCTCTGAAGAAGGGAGCAGCATCCCTGAAAGGAGAGTTAGATCAGCCTGTCGTGCTCACAAGAGAGGGCCAGAGCTCTGAACGTGCAGGGTCCACTTACACATGGAGAGACAGGGAGAAGTAAAATGCCTGAGGAAACCGGTGGAGGCATGTGTGATAAATGTGAGGTTGCTGTGTTTCCAGACTAAGATGGACTCCTTGAACTTCCTGCCCCCTGCTCATGCTGTTGTCTTGCTGAGACAGGTCACCTCTCAGCAACAAGGATATTCCTGCATCCAGTGGCTCTGGGTTCATAGTGTCTGAGGATGGGCTCATTGTTACCAACGCCCATGTCCTCACCAACCAGCAGCGGATCCAGGTGGAGCTCCAGAGTGGGGTCCAATATGAAGCCACCATCAAGGACATTGACCATAAATTGGATCTTGCACTGATTAAGATTGAGCCAAATGTGAGTATTCAAGAGCCGAATCAGAGTTTGTGGATTTGGGAATTTTCATCAGTTTGCTGATGTTTTCTTCTCCACCCCACTCCCACACGAATATCTTTTCTACCTGGTATATGCTTTTTTCTAGTTTCCTGTCTTTCTGTTGTTCATTCCCACCTTTGTTTATTTTCTTTAATGCCTGTGTGTACATCCTTAACAATTTCTATTAACTATCCAGCAGTCTTTTTTTCTCCTTCACCTCCTTCAACAGATGCTCCTTCTGGGAAACTTATTTCTCTGCTTGTCTTAGAATGCTGGGAATGATCGCAATGGATTCAAAGCTAAGGAATACTTTGAGTTCCTTGCTATACAGAGTGCAGTCTGTGCACCAGCGGCATTGACATCATCTGAGAGTTTTTTAGAAACACAGAATTTCAGACCCCATCCAGGTCTACTACGTCAGAATCTGTATTTTAATAAGATCCCCAGGTGATTCGTGTGCACGTTAGAGTTGTGAAGCACTGCTCTGGCTGATCTCCTTTCTGTTTGTGGCTTCTTGACTTTGTAAACTTTGAGCTGGAACGGTGCTCAGTAAACTGCTGATGTCAGTTTATGCTCATCAGTTACTCACTAGTGGTTTACTTATAGCAATTTCTACAAGCAATAATTTTAGACTTTGTAGTTGGTCCTGATCATCTTAACAAGTGGGAGTTTGGTGGTAGCTGGAATTTGAAGAAGCAGCATCAGGCAGTTGTAGACCCTCCGTGGGTGGGTGGATGATTCTTGGATTGTAAGTGCCAAGATGATGGAGACTGTGTCATATATGTGTTGTGCACAGATACTGGCCGATTCTCTTCTTGATTTGTTCTTCATCTCTTCTGTCCTCCCCGTCTTCTTGCCCATGTGCAGACTGACCTTCCTGTATTGCTGCTGGGAAAGTCATCTGACCTGAGGGCTGGAGAGTTCGTGGTGGCCTTGGGCAGCCCGTTTTCTCTGCAGAACACAGTGACTGCAGGAATTGTCAGCACCACACAGCGAGGAGGCAAAGAGCTGGGGCTGAAGGATTCTGACATGGACTATATCCAGACTGATGCCATAATTAATGTAAGTCACCTGGGAGGGCCATCCTCTGCCTGTAAGACACTGGGAGTACCGTGAGAAGAACACTTCAGAATGCCTTCTTTTGCCTTTGGTTGGCTTTTCGGGCATGTCCAGAATTCCATTAGATCCTTATGTGAGGGAGGGGCTGCCATGTTAGAGTTCAGCCTGTTTAATGTGATGATTGGCATCTATGATATTGGGTGGTCTCTTAGGGTATGTCACAGAGGTCGCCACTGCTGAAGAATGTGGTGCTCCTCTTGCTGTTGTCCTTCACCTGCCCTGACTTCAGTGTCAGTGATGATGGGGGGCACAACTCTGCCTGCCTTGGGGGAACAGCGGCTTACTAGAGAAGGCTGCTTTTGGTAAACCTCTTTAGGAGCTATATATCAACAACAAGGAGAAAAGTACTGACGGCTTTTTCAAATTCTGTCTTCAGCACGGGAATTCTGGGGGGCCTCTGGTGAATTTGGTAAGTGGCTACTTTCCTTGCTCCTTCACGTCTCTTCCTAACTTTCAAAAGACTTTAGAGATCCCATGATGTAGACTAGAATGTCACTCTTGTGTGGAGATTTGTGGTATGATGCTTTTCTGTTATTGCATCTTAAGTAAATGGTTAGGAAAAATTAAAGACCTATGATGGATTTCTCATCCCAGTGTGTGATTTCATCCAATGGAGAGTGCCGGGTTTATTTACCCTTACATCATTTCATCATGCCTTCTGTTTTCACTGGATAGTTAACAAAATTCCTGGGTAGTAAACCCAAATTTATGTCAGATGACCAACTGTACTATATAATGTATATCCTTGAAGACCCCCTGCTGTTACATACGAAGACTGTCTCTCATCCAAAAATGCTAATTACATGATGTGGTCTGCCCAGGTTTTTAGTCTTGACCTGCTTATAGATGACAGAAAAGCCACAACAAGAATCCATTGCTCTGTCATGTATTTAACTCTTAAATTTTATTCATCATCTCTAGTGGAAATGCCAGGGTTTCTAGTCAAACACATGTGAAAACAAAGAGTGCAATGCTGTTTGACACACAGTCTGTGATCATGCTCTCTGAGTCCCTTTGAGCTGATGTTTTTGGTTCATCTTTACATATTTCACTTGCTTGTAGGAGAAAGAATTGTGTGTGAAATTACTGAGTGCTTTTTACTCATAATATCACATGTAATTTTTTGTGCCTGCTTTCTCCTGTAGACAATGAGTTTACAAGGGCAAGGAAGACGTGCAGAATTTCAGGCCAAACTGCAGACCTATTGTCTTATAATCCATATTTTAATATGATCAGAACTTTCTTTTCTATCCTTTCAATTACCTAAAAAAGGCTAAAGGATGGTGAAGTGCACGAAGAGGAAAGTATTTCCCACTTCATAGCTTTAGCTCAGTAGAACTCTCTTCCTAAGGTCAATTTGCTAATTCTTCTGAAGAGTTTCATTGAAATGTTGCTGAAAATCCAACAGCTTTTTGCCTTTTCCATGTTTATTTTTAGTTTCATTTAAGGAATGAAAAGGCAAATATTCCTTGTTCTCTTATCTGTGTCAAAATACACACTGTGGTTCACTTTTAAAAAACAATGTAATTTAGCGAAGGAAAAAATGAGCTCAAGATTTAAAAAAAAAAATTCCTCAGCAGGAATTTGCACATGTGTAGGTCCCTTTGGCCAAGCCACCGCACTATTTCCACCCTAAGGTAACGTCCATTGCTCTGTATTGAAGAAACACACGTCTTCTCCAGCCCCTCTGAATTCCGACCCTAAGTGACTAGCTTCACTCCTTCCTCTACTTGTTTGGTTTGCACAACTTGGTGACTGAGTGATGCCTCCTCCCTTACCAGGATGGTGATGTGATTGGCATAAACACACTGAAGGTGACCGCAGGAATCTCCTTTGCAATTCCCTCAGATCGAATTCGACAGTTCTTGGCAGAATTCCACGAGCGCCAGTTGAAGGGTGAGGGGAGTTAAGACTTTTCCTTCCCGTTGTTTGGTTTTCAGGAGCATGCAATGTGTTGTGGAGACGGCCATTTGAGTTCTGTAGAGTACCGAGTCACTGGAACCGAGCTCCTATCAGGGTGGTTTGGGCAGCAATATTGAGGGACTAGGCACAAAACCAGGCATGAGTTGTACCCGGAAATATTTGAACTATTGTGGAAAGGAAACCTGTGGGCTGGAGGTGGGAGGAGTGTCTGTGCTAATCACAGAGGTTCTCAGACATGTATTTCATGGCTGACAGCCTGAAAGGCAGCTACAATAGTAAGGATATTCTGTGACTTGGGTGTCTTTTAAGCTCCGGCAAAAGGAAAGAAGTTTTGTTGTTGGTAACACGTTATCATTTTCCTTTCCAGGAAAGGCTCTTTCACAGAAGAAATATCTGGGTCTGCGAATGCTGCCCCTCACTATGAAGTAAGCGTGGGTTTGAATACGTCTGGGTTGTTTTTCAGAAGCAAAAGCCACGGCTGGACAGTCTTAACAGGGAAGCTAATGCCTTTGGACTACGGCTAGGTAGTCTTGTGAGCATAGGCCCTATTTGTCACAGGGTAGGTCTCTGGCTCTGCCTGCACCAGGATTCGCTGTACTTTTCAGTAGTTTCTTTCACCGTGGCTGTACTTTATAACGTCCAATGGTTCTAGGCTTTGACATAGAGAATCAGACCACCCCCCAGGAAAGAATAATTGTGACTGGCTTGAAGGAGTCCTTGCTGGCCTCTATGATCCTTGAACAGAACAGATGGAGTACCTACTGAGTGTTGGAGGCTTTGACCAAGGCTCCGGAGATTCATTCCTTGTGCTTTTTAGCCTTATGTGAACACTCTTCTCACTTTTCTTAGCCTTCTTCAGGAATTGAAAAGGCAAGATCCAGATTTCCCTGATGTGAGTTCTGGGGTTTTTGTATATGAAGTGATTCAAGCAACAGCTGCTGAAAGGTAAGAGAAGCTCAGGCCTTTGCCCAGCCTCCTCCGGGTGTGTGCCATGGTCACCGTGCGCAGGATCTAGGCTTGTGCTGTCCAGGCCCATGGCCCCTGCCCACACATGGCTACTGAACACTCAAGATGTGGCTGGTGTGACTGCGGAACTGAATTCTTAATTTTAGTTACTTTTCATTTATTTAAACAAACAAATAGAAGCAACGTAAAATGTTTTTCCGTTAAGCATGCCTTTTTAGTTTTGAGGGTACTGCATCCCACTTTAATCCTTGTATTGTGAAGATATTACGTTGTATCATAGCCCATTGGGTGGTGTTGTTCCTAGTGCATTTCAAAGACCTACAGTGTAAAATGTTTATTATTAAAATATTACATGTTAAAGTGATATTTTAGATATATTGAGTTAGATAACATATTATTAAAACTAGTTTCACCTGTTTAAAAAAATTGTTTTAAGCTGTGGCTACCAGAAAATGTGAAATGACATATGTGGCTTGACCTACGTTTCTATTGGTCAGTGCTGATTTAGACTGGGGCACTTGGAAGGGACTGTTTTATTTGGAAAGGGATGGTCCTGTGTAGCTGAAGAACTCATGATATGAGTTAATAGCCTAAGTTTAAATTAAATTTGCTAGGAATTCCCAAATCTACTCTTTCAAAACCTTAGTTATTAAGAATCAGAAGAATCCCCTGAAACTAATATTGTATGTGAACTATACTTCAATTAAAAAAGAAAAAGAACCAGAAGGATCCAGAGGGTTAAAAGTTTAAGAACATATTTTAGGTACTTTAAAACACTTTTTTCTTTGAACTCTGCATGACAGTGTCATAGGCCAGCACTGAATAAATAAATACATACAAAGATAGAGAAAGAAAGAAAGTAAATAAAGCAAACGCACAGAAGCTCTGCAAAGAAGATGCTCCCACTGATTTTACTGTTCTTTTGAAACATTTATACTCACTACTGAGGGAAGAGGTGGCTTGTCCTACAATTGTTCTCCTGGGTCTCTCATACTTCCTCAATATCCCTCTCTCTCTCTTTTTATTTTTCAAGAGCTCAATAATCAGTTTAGACTACGGCAACTCCTTTAGCAGGGGGAAGAAACCATAGGGTACTAACTGTTCAGAATAGCTAAGTGTTAGGTCTCATGTTGCTAAATTTGGCCTGTCACAGGCTTTTCTAGACTTTCTCGGTTCCTGCCCTCCCCCTCACTCCCCTTATTTTTAACTTCTGGTTCAAGGCCAAAATTATTTCTTTCAGCTCTCCAAGTCCTTGCCACTCAAAACGTGGTCTGCTGCATTAGCATCAGCTGGAGCTTTTTAGAAATGCAGAATGACGGGCTCACCACTGGAGCAGAATCTGCATTTTAAACAAGATCTCCAGGTGATTTGGATGCACATGAAAATGTAGGAATTCCTGCTTGCTTGAAGTCACTGATAAACTGGAAATCTATTCTTTCTGGCTTCACCCACGTATATCTAATATATCTAACAATAATGATGATAATTACAGTAATAACAGCTGGCATCTATTAACCAGTTACTACATGTCAGGCACCATTTTAAGTGTTTTGCATATTTATTTGAGCCCCAGTAGTCTTATGATAGAGGTAGTATTTTACAGAGGAAGTAGCTGTGGCACAGAGAGGTTAATTAACTTGACAGTTATAGTGTAAGTCAGAGAGCAGGGATGCGGAACCCAGCGAAATCCCTCTATTGCCCTGCTTTGCTTGTTTCTGAGAGGCAGAGTGATTGCGTGGCAAGAAGATGGGTTTTCAAGTCTCAAAGACCAGGATAAATCCTACTTTAGCCTCATACAAGCTATGAGACAGGGGAAAGGTCTTTTATCCTGTCTGGGCCTCACTTCCTCACATTGGGTGCACAGTTTGCACTCAGTAATAACTTGTAGTACTACCATGCCTTCGGTTCTTTCTTTGTGCACGGTCCCGGTCATCCTCAACTGTCCTTGTTCTAAAGGCTGTCCCTGCTTTTAGCTCCACCCTCAAACTTCTCTTCACATCCTCCTGCTTTAAATTTCTCCTTTTTATAAACTTCACATATCTTGGTAATCCTCCCACATTATCATTATTCCATGGGCTTCCCATTTCTCTTAAATGGTGTATCCTGGAGTCATTTAATTTGATGTTCCTTTTCCAGTCTGTTTTTGCCTTTAAGACAAATCATCAGCATGGCTATATACTTATTGCAGTTTCCTATTTGGAGGTGATTTTTGTTTCTAGAATACACAAATTCTACGTGAAGCAAATACACTGGAGATTGAATATAATCACAACAGGAAAAAGGAGCCTAGAAACAGAGCCTTAAATATTTAGACTTGTGTGACTGGTTTTTGACTTTCTGGAAGCAGAGCTTCTGTCATGCAGCACAATATACTCTCCAGTTCCATAAGCTGTGGTGAAGATGGGGCAAGTAAGTGGGCTGTCAAAATCGAACTGATCAGAAAAATATATTGCTTGGACTTTTTTACATTTGCTGGTAAGATTGGGAGTGTGCTTGAAGTTAACAGAGGTCAGAGATTAAGAAAACTTAAAAGCCCACCTCCCTATTCCAAACCAAATCCAATATACAGGAGGAGTAAAGTTCTTACACATGATTCTGATAGAATATTAGTTTTATAAAGGTAAATAGGATGTTGTCCTCCAGGTGATTTTGTAGCATATCTTAGAACAGCCCTTACATTTGGAAGGACTGAGGCTATTTCTGGTTTCCCGATTTGTATGTTTAATGCCAGCAAAATAGTAGTGCCATAAGAGACAGACATTAAATTCTAGATGGGGACAAGTAAAACTCTTATAGTTTAATGATCCTTTTTCTCCCCCCTCCCAGCTCTGGGCTGAGAGACCACGACGTCATTGTCAGCATAAATGGGCAACCTGTTACCACCACAAGTGACGTTATTGAAGCTGTTAAGGACCATGATTCCTTTTCCATCATGGTTCGTCGGGGAAGTCAAACTCTGATTCTGACGGTCACACCTGAAGTAATCAATTAAGTATCTTGCTTTAAAGAGAAATTATCTAACAAAACCAAAGCTTACATTACCTGGTTTACATTGAAGATGTGCCAAAGATGGCAAGGGGTTTTAGGATCGCTTCCTTATAAAGAAAAATGAATGCGGGCCTGGCCCCGTGGCCGAGTGGCTAAGTTCGCGCGCTCCGCTGCAAGCGGCCCAGTGTTTCGTTGGTTCGAATCCTGGGCGCGGACATGGCACTGCTCATCAAACCACGCTGAGGCAGCGTCCCACATGCCACAACTAGAAGGACCCACAACGAAGAATATACAACTATGTACCAGGGGGCTTTGGGGAGAAAAAGGAAAAACAATAAAATCTTAAAAAAAAAAAGACACCTGTTTGAAAAAAAATAAAGAAAAATGAATGCTTTAATAACACACACACACATGTTCAGAGACCATTAGGCTGGGCATGCTCTGCTGCTGCTAAGAAGCCTTACTAAAGCAAGTGGAAGAAGGACATGGTGCCAGGAAGTCTGGGCAGCTGATAAAATTTTATTTAAAGATACGAAACAACTGAAAAACAGGCACAGTTCCTAATTTAACCTTGACAGAAGGACAATTCAGTATTTTGAAACTTCTCTATAGCCACAAACTGGATATAACACAAATGTACACGCCCACACAATAGACCTACCTACCAAATATTAAGAAACAACCTGAATCCAGAGTGGAAAGGAAATCAAATTTTTATTCATATTCTTTTACTCCATCAGCTTTTCAGGTTGTATCACATTTGGCCAGGGTTTGTGGATACGGAGGATGGGCATCATTTGGAAGCCAAAATGAAACTGACAATGTCGGATTGTCACAGATGAATATTGAAGGCTCTCAAGTCATCACTCTAGCAGTGGACACAACTTTGGTCTCGCACAGCTTTTCACTGTGAGAACGGCTGCTTCTATAAAACAGATACTTCAATAACTTAGACTTTTGGCTTTTTACCCAAGCTCTTTCTCCTGGAAACATTAATGATTTTGAGTCCGAAGGCTGCCAAAGTAGTAGCTGCTGTTATTGTTGTTTTTAAGAAAATAGCTTTTATTGGGGTTTGTCAATATCCTGTAGATTTAAAAAAAAAAGTGTGAGATGAGGCAGGATTTGTGACTTAAGGTAGTATGTTATTTGTGGTAAGATTTTTAGTTTTTGTTTTCCAGATTTCTCTTAGAAGTGAGTTTTTTTAAAAAAATGTTATCCTTGAACTCCCTTAAATTTTATGCAAAATTTTATGTGTATGTGCATTTTTCTGGGGAGAGGGTCCAGTTTCTTCATGACCCACAATAATTTAAAAAATACTGCCTTAGGGGCTGGTCCCGTGGCTGAGTGGTTTAGTTCCCGCTCCGCTTTGGTGGCCCAGGGTTTCACTGGTTGGGATCCTGGGCTCTGACCTAACACCACTCATCAAGCCATGCTGAGATGACGTCCCACATAGCAGAACTTGAAGGACCTACAACTAGAATATACAACTATGCACTGAGGGGCTTTGGAGAGAAGAAAAAAAGAAACGGAGAGATTGGCAATAGATGTTAGCTTAGGGCCAATCTTTAAAAAAATAAATAAAAAATATTGCCTTAGAGTATAGAGATTATGAATAAGAATCTACCAATTATTACTGTTATAAAGAAGGTGAAGGTCAATGTAGTACAGAACTTTCCAGACAGAGCAGAATAATCTGTTTTAATTTTTACAGAATTGTCACCATTTAATATAAGAACGGAGGCCAGCTCTGTGGCTGAGTGGTTAAGTTCTTGTGTTCCGCTTCGGCAGCCCAGGGTTTCGCCGGTTCAGATCCTGGGTGCGGACGTGGCACCGCTCATCAGCCCATGCTGAGGTGGCGTCCCACATAGCACAACTAGAGGCACTCACAACTGGAATATACAACCATGGACTGGGGGACTTTGGGGAGAAGAAGAGAAAAAAAAAAAGGAAGATTGGCAACAATTGTTAGCTCAGGTGCCAATCTTTAAAAAAAAAAAATAATGTAAGACCAGTGATGACATTACTTTGGGATAATAAAGCTGAAACTTTCAGGAAAGCTGCTTCATAATGACAGAGCATATCCAGAGTTATTTTAACTGTGACTCTTGGTCTTTAAGTTAATTACTGTGAGACCAAACTTTGAGCAGTTCTACCTTGAGGGTTTCTAGAATTTATGTTACCCCAAATAGCAGCCTTCGTTTGACTTATCCACAAAGTCCTGTTTCTACTTTATATTTACTTTATATTAAGTTCTCTTCAACTTAGATTGCAAACGATGGGAACAAAGTTTCTAAAACCACTAATAATTTCAAACATTTGCTTTTATTCCCAGTGATTTGGGAATGTGAAAGCTTGATCGCGCCTCTTCCCCATGGCTGACTGCTGTGGTCCACACTGAGAGCTTTTGGTACCACGCTTATTTTGACAGAATATGTTCTGTTTCTCTTTGCCCCATAAATCACATCCTAACTGCACCCAGCATTCAGTAATAATATCCTTTAAGTAAAACTCTTTTTCTTTCCAAGGGCCTGAGGCTCCTCACCTTATCTTACCTAATCGTGAAGAATAGTTTTAGAGTTACTTATATGAGATCTTCCTTACCAGCCTACAACGTGGGCTCTCTAAACTGGTAAATACTAAAATTTTTAGATAGGAAAATTCTGTCAAGAGGATAGCTTAGGGACCAGCCTGGTGGCATAGGGGTTAAGTTCACGTGCTTCGCTTCTGCAGCCTGGGGTTCACAGGTTCGGGTCCTGGGCGCGGACCTAGCACTGCTTGTCAAGCCACACTCTGTTAGCATCCCACATAAAATAGAGGAAGATTGGCACAGATGTTAGCTCAGCGACAATCTTCCTCACACACACAAAAAAAGAGGATAGTTTATGTCTGATACTGTTGGCTTTCAAAACATAATTAAATGAAGAAATTATTGTACTGTACATATTGCCTCTCAAGCATCATAATGATGAAACAATAGGGTTTATTAATACAGTGGTTCATTTCAAATGCCTAGCTTTTAGCAAAACAAATATAATTTTGAGTTTCATGCTACCTATTGAAAATACTCAAACAGCATTCCAGGTTGGCAAAATTTATTCTGCAATTTAAATCAGAAAGTCAGAATTTCAGTGTGTATTAAAATCCATGGCCATTTCTACTTTTGCTGAAGATTTTCGTTGGTTCAGCTTCAGATCTTCTCTGCAGGAAGACTCAGGATCACGAAAGGCAAAGGCTGAAAGTATTCACTTTGCTCCTCCTGTTGGGTCCGCTCGTTCCAAAGGATTCAAGAAAAAGCAATGTACAGAAATAAAGAGTATGGAAACCCTTCCGCAGCTCATAAGTTAGTCACTCTCCTTTGTATTTTGTACACAAGGAAGGGTACAAACTTGATTCCCACAATACTGTTTGCTTGTCATTTCTAGTCTGCAAGGTAAAATTTGGGTTGAAAATCACAGTCCAAAGAAACTTTCCTAACCAAACCCATTCTGTCCAAAGAGGGAAAGTAATGGTCAGGTCTGATATCCAGGAAGAGTTTTGAGCCTGTAGAGATGGATTCAGAAGATGTGCCTCTCTGGGCCATAACAGCAGCTCTTTTTAGTAAACAGTGCACCAATTGCTGCCATCACTTGGCATCAGCCCTCCGGTAATAAGCAAAATAAGGTCAACAAACCACCAAATCCCAAGACCTCCAAGTGTCAAGAGCTTCCCTACTGCTGTGCCCGTGTGTCCCAGACAGAAGCGATCCACTCCAAAACAGCCCAGGAAGAAAGAGTAGAGTAACGTGGTTATGAAGTAGTGTCCGGTATACCTAGACAGAAGAAATTAGATGGAAGATGTTTACCATATGAAAATTAACACACGGAGTGATTAATGAATTCAACAGAAGTGAAAAGATGATGCAAGAGTCCCTCTGTGGGCTCTTACTCCCTTAGCTCCCATGAAAACAAAGTCTCCAGTTGGTCTAGAGTCTCAAGAGAGTACTTGCTAAGCTATGGAGGACCTATAAGACGAATATTGAGTTGGACTGGACAAGAAATTATGCACGTCTGCACACAGGCATCCTAGGAGTAGAGTCTGGGACCCCACTCCCCCCCACAGGCTCCTTTCCTGTAGTTCTGGATGTAGTTCTCTAAGGAAGTGTTGTCTTTCCTTAAATGAACACTGGTCTCCATATACTGGTCTTGCTCTTTTGTGGCAACTAAAAATGGGACTTCTTCATAAGGACTTCTGCCTTACAGACTATGACGGCACTGAATTGCAGCTGCTCTAATGTCATCACTAAACACAGTCACAGACTCTCCATTAGCAAAAGGTACAAGTAAGTTCTGTGCCTTCAAGCAGAATTGACAGAAATAATCCTAATTCTTTAACTGTAAAATAAACTGATTTCCAGGGAGAGAGGCCCACGCTTTTAATAATAAAATCTTTATTCCTGAAATACTAAGGCCAACTTCACTGGATTTATGTCCATCACAGGAATTTTGGAGCTAGACCATCTGGTCCTTCATTTCGCAGACGAGGGGACAGAGATTCTGGGTGTCCAAAGGTACTTAGGTAGTTGGTGAAAGAGACATTTAGAACGTACGGCCTCTGGTCTCAAGCCCAGTCTCTATTATAATCACATTGCCCCGTCCATGGATTATGCGCAGTAGTAATCCTGTTGCCCCTTTAACATTTAAGGTAAAAGAAAAAGCCACATCAAGAGATGACAAGGAAAATAGCTCTACCTTCGTCCAAGCATCAGCTACCCCATTCTTAGTAGCACTTACTTTATACAAGGTTTATTCTCTCGTAGGAAGGTCCTGGGACTGGCACACTCAATTCCGTCTAGGGCCCGACACTGGACTGCAGTGTGTTCCACATCATTGTAGGCCTGACCACCGAACTGTGACGGCAGCGAAACCAAAACATACGAAACTAACAAACTCACCAAAGCAAGTAACACAAAATATATCTTTATCTTAATTTAAAAAAGCTGACTCAGGACGATAAATATTCTAACAAAATTGGGGTAAAGCTGTGCTAAAGAGCAAGGAGTTTAGTAACATGTTTCAAGTGATTTTAAATTAGTCCATCCTAAATGTACATTGTTTTAAAGAAACTCCTCATTTTTCTTCTTCTTTATGACTGGCTTCTTTAATAATATAGCAAAAAAATTTACAATCAGTTTCATTAAATGCCATTTAGAATAGATGGACACCATGCTTTAGTTATCCTACATTTACAGGAAAAAGAGCACATTACTGAGCATGTGGGAATGGGTATTTAAAAAGTCAATGTGTATTAGAGGGCTGTTTTATGTAAATTATAAATGAACATAATTAGGAAAGAACTCAGAATATCAGCTGACTCAGGACTTTATTTAGGTCATGAATGTGTGATTATCAGATATCTGTAGTACATCTATAGTATAAGCTTAAATTCCAGCAAAAATTTCAGAACAGGCCCTCTGACCCTTAGTGTAACTGAATTCTAGCAGAGAAAGCACAGCTGTTCATTCTCTCCTGGCACCTTATTAAGTGCTTCACTGCTATTTCTGTTGGAGCATTCCTCAAAGGGAAGGGAGTGGGAAATAAGGATGCTTACTCCTCCTACCTCCTCCAGCACTCAGGTGCCTGGGTACTGCCAGTCCTCTAGGACTTCTGGGGGAAGTGACAGTTTGAGTGCCTGGACAGGATCAACCCAGTTTTTAGTTAAAATAAGTAAAAGTAAGTGATCTCTATACAATGCTAACCCAAAGTTTTATCGATAATTACCAATAGAACAAAATCTCATTGTATTGCAAATATTTCTTCACATGTGATTGCAGTAAGAGTTGCTTTTTTGGTCTTATTACTTTCAGGTTTATTCTGATTTAGTACAAAGTAAATTTTCCCATAATTCTCTTACACCTGACTGTGTCTTGACTTGCATTATGCAGCATAATACAAGATAATGGTGAGTCCACAGTGGGGAGGAAGTACATGAACTTCACTGGTTTGGGGGAGACTGACAAGGAAGTGTGCACTCAGCTTTAGGGATACTATTAGTGGAACTCAATGGCTTCCTTCCATTCCAAGAGGCCACTGTTACCAAAGGCTTCTCCTTGAATGTCATAACCTCCTACAAAGGCACATACTGATAGACCCTATCTATTTCCCAAGGATGTGGCAGAAACTGAATGCCTGATGAAAAGAAAGGTCATTGGCAAGAGGAGCTTTGCCCCAAATGCATGTGTAACAAAGACACTGCTCAATCCATCATCAGATTTAGAAAGTGCACAAGCCTTTCTTTTGCTTTTTCAGGAAAGTGCATGCCTTGAAGGACGGTCGGGGTGACATTTCGGCTTCAAATCTGTCAATCTTAATGGTCAAAGGAACCAAAGAGAGGTTGGTCTTTGCACTTGGGTAGTTTTGGCATAGAGATGGCTTCTTCCTGAGGAAACTAAATGTCTTGTTCAGCCACTGACCCTGGCCGTGCTAGAAATTTCCATCAACAGTCATTCTAATGAAGCCCTTAGACTTTTCTCTTACAATATTCAGCCAGTACTATTTCTCTACGGAAGAGTCTGCTTATAAAACAGAACAAAAACTCACCTTGAGACAACCATAACCAAGTTCCTGGGATGCAGTTGCATTTCCAACATGATCCACTGGGTCTTCACATTCTATAAATTCATCAGGTCTGTAAATCACCAGTAAGATCCTGATCATCACCATCATATTATCTCTGCACATGGCTATTCACAGATGTATTACCAAAACAGGCAAGAGACATTTCTTCAAATTTTCTGGGGTTTAATTTCATTCTGACTCTTGCCCAAGACAAGAGATGGTGTCAATCAGACTGAGGCACATCAGGTCAAATAGATGGCCATCCAAATGACCTTTTTATTGGGGCAGGGGAGTGTTTCTGGTCCTATTTCTGCACGGATTCTGCTTCTCCCACGGCTTCATCTCTCCCCTAGGCAAAGAGCCACAAGGCCATGGGGGCAAAATTGAAGCCAAAGGATTCCCAGTTCTCTTTGCATTTCCCAAACACCTTTTCGCATTTGACTAAAAGAGATGTTAAGGTTCTGCAACGACAAGGAGAGATATATATATATATATATTTTAGGAAATGCCTTGTAGGCAGGGAAGGTATTTACTCCATTTGTGCCTCACTCAGTACCAGCACCTACGATGGCTTCTCTTTCCGTTAAAGGGAGCAGGACAGAGAAGGCATAACCTCGGACCCTTCTTCCGGAGGCTACATGATGTCACTCCTCCCTAGTTCTCCTCTTTCGGGATCCCAAAGGATCTGCCACCGACACACAAGGTTTTCCTCTGCATGGGGAGAGGAGGCAGAAACCTGTCATGATATTTACCTCCCTCGCGTTGACTAGCAGGTCCTCAGGTGAAGAAGGTCTGGAAAGAAAAAAAGCTGCCTCCCTCCTCTCCTCCCGCCGCACAACACCCATATATCCCTGGCCTCATCTCCATCTCCACCCGCGTCGACGACTGGTAGCTTACAGGTAAGAGCAAAGGATGACCGGAGAGCGGGGGTCGCCATATTCCCAGCTCGGGGCGCCGGCGGAGCCCTCCGGGTGGGCGGCGCCAGCGGATGTGAGCTCGGGCTCGGCGGTAGCGTTGTGCGAGTGGCTTCGAGAGACACAATGCAGCAGAAGTAGATTCCCCAGCAGCAAAGCCGCCTGGCCGCACAGAAGTAAGTAACTCACCGGGCAACCACCCAGCACCATCTTCCCGGGCCCAGCGGCTGAGACCCGGCCTCAAGCACAAACCCCCGCCGGCACCACCGACCCAACACAGGCCTGGTGAGGCCTCTCCGCGTAGCCCCGCCCCCGCCCCAAACAGCCAATGGGCGCGCAGATCGACGCTCCGCCCAACCCCGTCAACCAATCAGAAAAGGCTGCGCAGGGGGCGGGGCTGCACTTCGCTTCTGCTTCTCAATTCCTCTTCTGTGTCTCACGCTCCTCCTTTTGCTCCGAGTGCTTCCTCCTGTCGGTTCTTTCCACCCCCCAGGTAGGCGGGCTTGGAAGTAGAGGGTGGGGCGGATGGTGAATGGGCGGGGCTGACTAATACGCAGTGTTAGCGGCCAGATAGCAACCCATTCTCCGGCCGGGGACTGCATTTTTCCTGACGTCAGCGCAGCGAGCCCAATGTCAGGCGCGAGCTCGGACTGGAGCCGAGTTGCGTCAGTGCCGAGCGCGTGTTCGCCCGCGGGCGCGCGCACCCGGCCAGCGCTGGGGCCCCGGCAGGGTTGGGAAATGATGGAGCCGGCGGAGGCACAGGCGACCGATTGCTGAGTGGAACCTGCGGAATCGGCCGAGATGGGGTCGGGCGCGGGCTCGCCCTTCGGGACCCTCCGCTTCCAGTGGCTGCTGTTGTTTGGCTTGGTGGGCCCAGTCCTCGGTGGGGCTCGGCCAGGTGGGTGTCCGCCCCCAGGGACCTTTGGGATTTCTGTTTCCTACTGCTGGGACGCTCGGAGTTACCCTGGGGTGCCTGGTAGTGGAGGGGCCTGGCCAGGGGACTGGACCCGGGGTCGGGAGGCGGAGCCGCTCCAGCTGCGTGTGGACAGCGCTCGGACCCGAGGTTCGGGGTCAGACGCCCCAACCCCACTTGGCACTGCTCTCCAGTCTGTTTCCTCTTCGTGCGTCTCCTGCTCGGCAGAGCCTCTCGCGCTGCGCCCCACCCCCATCTCGCGCAAAGCAGGTCCCCCAGACTCTCCCGGGACTACTCTGGGTTCGACTGTGACCCTCGGAGTCGGCTGCGAGCCCTGGAGGGTGGGTGAGCTCCGAGGGTGTGTTCACGTTTAAACTGCTTGGAGAAATGAGCTCGGTCTAGCTTGTAGAGTTAATGTCACTTGGGAAGAGACCAAGAGATGGAACTTTTGCTTCAGATTATCATGATTTGACATTTGGACATTCATTTTAGTAGGTCCACAGAACTCAATTTCGTGATGGAATAAAGGGGGAGGGGATTGCTCATTTTTCTTGGGCCGTTTTGTTGTAGTAGTAAGAACACTTCTTTTTTGGAAACGAAGTGCTACATTTCTATAGCCAGTCTTTTATCTACGTTTTTACTGGATTCGTAATGTCTTAAATCCGGGCATATAATCCCTGATCTGCTTCACTGACAGGATTATCGTAGGAATTAAATGTGTGAAACCGCTTTTGAATTATGAAACTTCTCTTGATTATGTAAGGTATTTATATCGGAGATGCCCAAACATAGTGGAAACAAATCGCCAACACTCTAGTTTCTGTCTGGAAACAACTTCTTGATTTATTTTGGCCCTTGTATTAAATTATTGTTTGCATGGCTATATTTTCTTTATCAGCCGTGGAGTCAGATGGAGAATGGGGAGTTTTGCTAAATCGTTGCCTTGAGAGTTGTTCCGAGGTGATGATGGAAAGTCAGGACCGCTGACCTTCAGAAAACTAATTAAATTTTTTTCTTATCCCCAGTTTATTCTTTTTCAATTCAGACAATTTGCCCCATTGCAGGAATTTTGAAGCTCTAAATACTGACACTTTATTGAATAGGAAGCTACCACATCTTTTCTGGTTGAGACTGTTTTTGCTGTGGTGTTCTGGGTGGTTAACATTTACCAATATTTAAGGTGAAGTAGATTATACGTCTGGGGTTTTAGTAATCCATGATTCTGTGTGTCTGCAAATACAAATCATGTATATTTTTATTGTTACTATAAGCATACTGTATTTTTAATGTTAATGTATGTATTGATTATTACATATCTGTATGTGGAATATCTTTATGGTTTTTAACTGTGGCTTTATCAGTTTATGGCCAGTCCCTCACTTAAGCATGTGAATGCTTTCAAAAGTTTGTTTATCGAGCCCCTGTAACGCCACGCTCCATGCTTGTGGAGGGGGAAAGGGTGACCAAATGTGCTAAGTCTATCTGAGGGATGTTGGGGAAGGTTTTATTGAGAAAGTGATATTTGAACTGGTCTGTATTGGTGAATGTCCAAGTAAATGGATAGGAATGCATTCTAAGGAGAGGAAAGAGTTTTTGCTGATAGTGGTAGAGGGGGGAAGCCACATGACTTGTTAGGAAATGATGAGCATGTCTCCAGGCAGTCTGCGTTAAAGGGAAGCAGGGAAAAACTAAGGTACCAGTTGGGGAGAGCCTTCTATGCAGTGCTGAGAGGTTTGGACTTTACCCTGTAGGAAGTTCTTTGGGCAAGGAGGTTTTTAGGTAGGATTGTGACAAACAGATTTGGGATTAGGATAACTGGCTACACAGTGGAGGGCAGAAGATAGGAGGGAGAGACTGGAGGCTGAGAGAGACCAGTTAAGAGGCTTTTGAAATAGTGTGCAGTGAGTCAACCCATGTTCCCTAGGGGAATGTTCTTCCAAAATCAGCTGACTCAATTTTTGCAATCCAGGATGTTTAAAACATTCTCTGAAACATTTCCCGTTAATGAAAGAGGAATTTGAGGTCTCTAAGTGCCACCCACACATCAGTTACACTAGGAGTTAAGCAGGTTTTGGTAGGATTTTTACTGCCATTTATAACAATGTGTCAGTGAGGAAATGCAGTATAAATTCCAAACAGCTGACACTAACATTAAACTTTTTTTTCCTAAACTGTTGCTGACAAAAGTAACTATGTATCATTGTGAAAAATAACAGGGGGAATCAGGTGTGAAGCCTCTTCTGATTTTCTCTATTAAGGTAGTAATCATGATTCATAGACGTAGAATTTTTTTTTTTAAAGACTACCATTCTAAAGAAAATGAGTTTTTAAGCTTACTCATGGTGAATCACTATAAAGTGAACTATGTAGTAAGAACTTAGGTCAATGCTAATTTTAAGTGCCAGCAAATTGTTTGGATTTGATATGATTCTGATTGTGCTGTAGAGGAGAATGTAATCTTTAAATTTAAAGATAGTCTGGTTTTCACATTTTGAAGAAAAAAATAGGAACACGTAATTAAAATTTGTACAAAACAAGTGACTGAGTTTTAAGACAGTTTTCAAAAAGCACTTTAAATTTTACCTTACCCAAGTTGAGATTATATTTGTTTTTTTGTGAAAAATCCTTGTTTACTATAGAATCCTCCAAAAGATGCAAGCTCTAAGTAACTGGAAGCGTTTTCTTGGAATAGCCACAAGCTCAGATATGTGGCATAGGTAGCCTCATGATATTTCTTTTTTCCTTTTGATACCTAGTATATTTCAGTCTTGGAGTTATGCCATCTTTAGAGTCAGGGCTGTGGGACTGCCTCAGAAGTAAATCTGGTCCTCTTGGGATCTCAGTAACTAAGCTTCACTACCTTTGAATGAGTCCAACATAGACTGAACTAAAGTCAAATTGCACTTTGAATTGTATAATCTTGTTTGTATACTGAGAAATTATTGGGGGCCGGCCCCGTGGCCCAGTGGTTAAGTTCGTGCGCTCCACTTTGTCAGCCCGGGGTTTTACTGGTTCGGATCCTGGGCCTGGACATGGCACTGCTCATCAGGCCACGCTGAGACGGCGTCCCACATGCCACAACTAGAAGGGCCCACAACTAAAATACACAACTAGGTAGTGGTACTGCGGGTATTTGGGGAGAAAAAGCAGAAGAAAAAAAAGAAGATTGGCAACAGTTGTTAGCTCAGGTGCCAATCTTTAAAAAAAAGAAATTATTGTAGTTTGTTTTTCATTTTGTGACTGTTACTTTAGTCAAATCATTTCTCCAAAGTGATTGTGTGTAGGATACCGCTTGAATCACGTCTTTTAAGAATGATTTAGGGAACCTGAGAACTTCACTTAATTTGGTCAGTTTTAAAATATGCAGTTGTTTTTGTATTTCTGTATGTTTACCTTAACATAAGAATTGGAGTATTTCAGCTTATAGTACGTAAAAATGATGCCACTGATGCCGGCTCAGCACAAGGTTGACAGAAGGGAAGCCACATTGTAGAAAAGAAACCGTGTTGTAACTTTGAATGACTTCTGACTAACTCACCTGACGGGATCTGCACCCTCCAGCAGATCCACTTGCTCTGGAGATTTTGTGATCCTTGCTTGTGCACATACCTCCCAGCGGTGATATGATGATAACTTCATTCTTTTGAGTTCCTTAGGAATGTGATGACTTCCCGAACAGAGAGTCTGTGCTGATAGCCATCATCAATGACAACTGAAAGATCTGGTGTGGTGACTCCTGGGTCAACATTTCTAACCCCCTCCCTTGTAACCCACTGGCTTATATAACTGCCTCAAGATTCTGTGCCCCTCTTAAGATGGTTCTTTTGGACATTTGTTGGCCGTCTTCCCTCTTGCTAGCAAGCTGTAATAAAGTATCCCTTCTCTGCCACCATCTTGCCTCTTGACGATTGGCTTTTGTCTTGTGGCAAGCAGATCGTGCCCTTTGTGCGGTAACACCACCACCAAACATTTGTTACGCTGTAGGACGAAACCCATTCCCAGAGATGGGAAATGCCTCTTTCTCTTTGACAAATTTTTCTTTTAATGAGATTTTTCATGTTTTAACTCATTTTAGGAGGATTTTTTTCTCCCCTTCCCTTTGGTAGCTCCTTAGACCCTTTTTGCAAGTGGACCCCTGGAGACCATGCTCCAGATTAGCTTCATTGACACATTAGAATCCTGTTGTGCATAGAAGCTCCAATTCCGGCTGCTTGAAAGGAGTGGTAAGCAGTCTGTGGCATAGCAATACAATGAAATACAGTGTTGCCCTTAAAATGACAATTGTGTGGACCATGTAGATTTGTGGAAGTAGATATAAAAGATGCTAATCATAAAAAATAAAGCTTACTTTAGGTTGTACATGATAATTACAATGATGAGATCTATGTATGTATAGGCATAAGGATCTGAAGAGGTCTTTTACTCAAAACGTTTATTTAAATACTTACTGTACCAGTACGGGAAACACATGGTGAGTAAAATGCTGTCGATGCAAATGATCCGTAATTAATATATAAATCAAAATTTGGGTGAGTTTATTATATGAGCCAGTTTTGAGGACTGTAGCCCGGGAGAAAACAACCTTCTGCAAGGAAGGAAGCACTCCAAAGAAGTGGGGTGTACAGAGTGGTTGTATACTGTCTTAGAACAAGGAACATACATCAAACATGACAGGAATGTCCCTTTTATTACAATCGCGAGATGCTTTGCCAGCATAATAGGTCAGCGGTCACAGCGTGAGCACAGCAGGTTGGTGGTCAGGAGGTCAGTGGTCGTGAGATAAGCACAGTGTGCCAGTAAGTAATCCTTAGTTTCTGGGAAGAAACGCTTATCTGTTAAAAAATGCTGGTATGTGTGGGCAGGCAACATCCCTATCTTTAAGGGCATCGTTGTCAGCTTTGGGACATTGTAAACGTTTAAAGTAGATGTAAATGCATGCTTGACAGACCGTGTCAGGCCTTCCTGGAAAAGAAAGGTGAGGTTGAATTAGTTTTAAACCAGTGGCTTCCTCATATGTCACAATATATGTTAACTTTTCTAATTGCTTTTCATTTATTCATCAATACTATTCTTTGTCTCAATAAACTTAAATTCCTTGCTTGAGGAACGCAAATTCTCTAGGGCTTTAATCTTGTAAAGGGTTGTTTTTTTTCCCAAAGGCCCTCTTAAAAACAAACAGCAAACCCATTTCTTTTTAAATGTAAAGATGGGTAAATGTAATTAAAAAAAAAAAAGAATCACACTCAAAAAATGCAAGAATGTAGGACATAGTAGTGGAAATTATAATTATGTTTGAAGATAGTTATTAATTCATGATATATATTTATTTGGGAGTGACCTTGTAAATGGAATGGAAGTATGTGGCTCAAAATAACTGCTTTATGGATCTAATTACAACAGTTTCTCTTTAAGAAATCCTTCAGACAACAGAATTATCTTATTCATCCTGTATGTGGAACCCAGGTTTATTTTCTATAGTGAAAGTACTTAAAGGTGGCTATTTGTATGATAGGCAGGAAGGAAAGCAGAAAAGCCTGTGGTTGAGTTCACGTTTGTTTGCTTTGCAATTAGGTGGAATTCTTATAAGTTATTTCCGTCTACTACAGTTACTATTAAAAAGCATATAATTAGACTTCCTCAAAAACACAGTATTTAAAAAGATCCAAGAATTTAGAGGAAGAAAGAAGTGCAACTAACATCTTTTTCTCTCTTTTCTTAGTTTAAGACACTTTTAAGTTTCAAGTTTCAACTCTTATTTTTATCTCCAGCCCATGTTTTCTAGCAGTGTGACTTTTGATGGTGTGCTTATTCTGTCAAATTCTAATATAACAGTTTGTATTCTCCGTAGCGTTGATTGTATTAAGATTTTTATTTTCATTGTGAACTGTATGTTTATGCCATTGGTTTTCAACCGGGAGAATCTGGGGAGTGTTGTTAGCTGTCAGGCTGGTGGTGCTTCTAGAGTCTAGAGTAGAGGCCAGGGATGCTTCTGAGCATCCTGCATTGCACAGGGCAGCCCCCACTACAAAGAGTTTTCTGGCCCCAAATGTCAATAGTGCTGAGGTTGAGGCTTTATACAAAAAAAATTAATGCATTTTCTTCATAGTAACGTGGGAAACGTGTTATTCTGGTTCCCATGAGAAGGTGCTATTTGGAATTAAAGAAAAGGGAATTTGGGAAAAATCTACGCAAGGTGTGAACAGGAAAAAAAAAAGAAACCAGAACTAGAGATAAGAAAGGAATTTTGAAAAAATGTAGGAGGGAGGATTTTCATACAACTAATGTATATTATTTTTGAATGATATAACCCAAATATGTGCGTTTCTTACGACGTTTTGAAACTCCTTATGACACTCAGAAAGTGGACCCTTGGATTTTAAAACCAAGAAGTCAATATTTGAATAACAGCTCTTACATGCAAAAGTTATTTCGGGGCCTATAATTTTGAAAGCTTTGAAAAAATGAATTGTGCTTTAAAATGGGAGAGAAGGAGGGGCTGGCCCCGTGGCCGAGTGGTTAAGTTCGCGCGCTCCGCTGCAGGCGGCCCAGTGTTTCGTTGGTTCGAATCCTGGGCGCGGACATGGCACTGCTCGTCAGACCACGCTGAGGCAGCGTCCCACATGCCACAACTAGAAGGACCCACAACAAAGAATATACAACTACGTACCGGGGGGCATTGGGGAGAAAAAGGAAAAAAAAATAAAATCTTTAAAAAAAAAAAAAATGGGAGAGAAGGAAAGAATGTTGCATGTTGTATTCTTATTTTGGACTTTTATTCTTTGCTGGCAAAGTCGATAAAAGATCCATAGTGTCAGGGAATAGTTCCACTGTCCTGAAGCTTGTTGTGGGACCTTATAAAGTCACCTAACCTGTTTCAAAATGAGACCTCTTTAAATATTTGCCAGTCCATTTGTAGTTCTCTTTTCTGAGTCATTTCTTTTTCTCTGGGATATTTGCTTTTGAGTTGTGATGAAAAAATTTTAGTGTAGTTGCATATTGTTCAGCTTCTGGTGTAACAATTGTCTGTGTCTATTAGCGTATATATCCTTGCCTGTAATGATTTACTTAAAAAAAATCTTATTACTTTGAAATAATTATAGGGTCACAGGAAGTTGAAAATAAATATACAGGATGATTTACTTTTTATTACAGAGAGCTTCTAATCTATTCCCCACTGAAAGCATTTTATTCCTGCCACCTATTCCTGCACCACATCACTTCTAGAGTGACTGTCCTGGTCCCTCTATGATCCAAATGAACTTATTAAGGATAATATTGAAACTTGTGTTTTTAGAAATTTGAGAAAACTGAAGGTCATCAAAAGGGTTATTCTGTGTAAGGAAATAGTCCTGTACCTCAGTTAATTTAGATTTAGGGTTGTTCTACCTGGGTTTAAAACCTGCATCTCTTAAGGCCAAGGATTTCTTTTGACATGGTTCCCAATAGACAACTACAAATATCTGAATATTTTATCATAGTATGTCATAAATATGCCTTGGATCAGCCCATGGTTGCTTTTGTGAATACTGGAGTCCATTTCTGGTGTTTTAATGTAATAACTTGAGCCACAGTTAGACAGTTTAATAAGACATATTATAAAGACATAAGGGATTGATAAGTAAAAGTTTGGAAACTGGTAGTAACATGCATAGTCATGCATCACTTAACAATAGGGATATGTTCTGAGAAATGTGTCACTAGATGATTTCGTCATTATGTGAACATTCTAGAGTGCACTTACACAGACCTAGATGGTATAGCCTATGACATACCTAGAATGTATGATATTAATCTTTTTTTTTTCTTTATTGTGGTCATAATAGCTTACAACATAGTGAGATTTCAGTTGTACATTATTGTTTGTCGTATACCATATAAGTATGCCCCTTCACCCCTTGTGCCCACTCTCCACCCCTCTTCCCCCAGTAACTACTAATTTATTCTCTTTGTCCATAAGTTTGTTTATATTCCACATATAAGTGAAATCATATGGTATTTGTCTTTCTCTGTCTGGCTTATTTTGCTTAACATGATGCCCTCAAGCTTCATCCATGTGGTTGCAAATGGGACGATTTTGTCTTTTTTATGACTGAGTAGTATTCCATTGTATACATATACACCACATCTTCTTTATCCAATCATCCATTGATGGGCTGTTAGGTTGCTTCCATGTCTTGGCTCTTGTGAATAATGCTGCAGTGAACATAGGGGTACATAAGTCTCTTTGAGTTGTTGATTTTCAGTTCTTTGGGTAAATAGATGTGATATTTATCTTATGGAACCACCATCATACATGCAGTCTGTCAGTAATTGAAAGATTGTTACGTGGCGCATGACTGTATTGTATTGAACACGATACAATTTTTGTTTTCCTAGGGTCTTGTTCATTACTGTATCCTAGGGCTTGTTACAGTGTTCAGTAAATGAGGCTTTCACTATTTATTGAATAAATGATGTGTGTACACTTCACACAGTATTGTGATTATTTATATACCCGCTGTATTCTCCACTACATTGATAATACCTTAAGTTAAAAAACTTTTTAGCTTTAACTCTGTATCCGTAGCATTTAACAGTGTCTACACTGTATCTTTTAAAATCCCAAACTAGGCAAGGTCATAGACATTTTTATATATATAGTGTTATCTTGGGGGAAGTTAGATGTAAATACTTCATTTTAATCTGTATTTGAGAAATCTGAGGGGCATAAGGCAGTTAATGAGTGAATGAACACATAGGTTGGATTCAAAGGAGGAGAGTGTGGGAGTAGGGAGACCAGGTAAGAAGGTATCCTAATAGTCTAGATGTGAGGTTGATTAAAGCTGATGGAAAGGAAGGAACTGTTGAGAGATGCTAGATAATCAGTACTTTAAATAGTTTATGCTTTTTGTTAGATGTGTTTTAAAATATTTTATTGAGCTCATAATAGTTTATAACATTGTGAAATTTCAGTTGTACATTATTATTTATCAGTCACCATATATATGTGCCCCTTTATCCCTTATGCCCACCCCTCAGCTCCCTTCCCTTCTGGTAACCACTAATCTGTTCTCTTTGTCCATGTGTTTGTTTATATTCCCCATATGAGTGAAATCATGCAGTGTTTGTCTTTCTCTGTCTGGCTGATTTTGCTTAACATAATACCCTCAAGGTCCATCCATGTTAGTGCAGATGGGACAATTTTGTTTGTCTTTATAGCTGAGTAGTATTCCTTTGTGTATATTTACACCACATCTTCTTTATCCATTCATCGGTCACTGGGCACTAGGGTTGCTTACATGTCTTGGCTATTGTGAATAATGCTATTGTGAATAATGAACATAGGGGTGCGTAAGTCTCTTTGAATAGTTGATTTCAAGTGCTTTGAATAGATACCCAGTAGTGGGATAGCTGGATCATATGGTATTTCTATTTTTAATTTTTTGAGAAATCTCCATAGTGGCTGCACCAGTTTGCATTCCTGCGAGCAATGTATGAGAGTTCCCTTTTCTCTATGTCCTCTCCAATGTTTGTTATTTTTCGTCTTGGTGATTATAGCCATTCTAATGGGTGTAAGGTGATATTTCAGTGTAGTTTTGATTTGCGTTTCCCCAATGATTAGCGAAGTTGAACATCTTTTCATGTGCCTGTTGGCCATCTGTATATCCACTTTAGAAAAATGTCTTTTCATATCTTCTGCGCATTTTTTGATTGGGTGGTTTTTTTTTTTTGTCGTTGAGTTGTGTGTGTTCTTTATATATTTTGGAGATTAACCCCTTGTTGGATATATGATTTGCAAATATTTTTTCCCAGTTGGTGGGTTGCTTTTTCATTTTGTTCCTGGTTTCCTTTGCCTTGCAGAAGCTCTTTAGTCTGATGAAGTCCCATTTCTTTATTTTTTCTTTTGTTTCCCTTGCCCAAGTAGACATGGTATTCGAAAAGATGCTGCTAAGACTGATGTCGAAGAGTGTACTGCCTATATTTTCTTCTACGAGTTTTATGATTTCACATCTTACCTTCAAGTCTTTAATCCATTTTGAGTTAATTTTTGTGTATGGCAAAAGATAATGGTTTATTTTCATTCTGTTGCATGTGGCTGTCCAGTTTTCCCAATACCATTTGTTGAAGAGACTGTCTTTTCTCCGTTATATGTTCTTGGCTCCTTTGTCAAAGATAGTGGTCCATAGATGTATGGTTTTATTTCGGGTTTTCAGTTCTGTTCCATTGATCTGTTTGTCTGTTTTTGTACTAGTCCCATGCTGTTTTAATTACTATTGCTTTGTGGTATATTTTGAAGTCAGGGATTGTGATGCCCCTAGCTTTGTTCTTTTTTTCCTCAGAATTGCTTTAGCTATTTGGAGTCTTTGTTGTCCCATATGGATTTTAGGATTCTTTGTTCTATTTCTGTGAAGAATATCATTGGGATTTTGATTTGGATTGCCTTGACTTTGTAGATTGCTTTAGGTAATATGGACATTTTAACTATGTTTATTCTTCCAGGCCATATACATGGAATATCATTGCATTTCTTTATGTCATCATCAATTTCTTTCAATAATGTCTTATAGTTTTCATTATATAGATTTTTCACCTTCTTGGTTAAAGTTATTCCTAGATATTTTATTCGTTTTGTTGTGATTGTAAATGAGATTGTATTCTTGATTTCCCTTTCTGTTAGTTTGTTATTAGAGTATAGAAATGCAACTGATTTTTGCAAGTTGATTTTGTACCTGCAACTTTGCTGTAGTTCCCGATTATTTCTAATAGTTTTCTGGTGGATTCTTTAGGGTTTTCTATATATAGAATCATGTCATCTGTAAACAGTGAGAGTTTCACTTCTTCCTTGCCAATTTGGATACCTTTTATTTTTTTTTCTTGCCTAATTGCTCTGGCCAAAACCTCCAGTACTATGTTGATTAAGAGTGGCAAGAATGGGCACACTTGTCTTGTTCCTGCTCTCAGAGGGAGGGCTTTCAGTTTATCCCCATTGAGTATGATGTTGACTGTGGGTTTGTCATTTACGGCCCTTATTATGTTGACATACTTTCCTTCTATACCCATTTTACTGAGAGTTTTTATCTTAAATGGCTCTTGGATCTTGTCAAATGCTTTCTCTGCATCTATTGAGCTGATCATGTGGTTTTTATTCCCATTTTGTTAATGTGGTGTATCACATTGATTGATTGCAGATGTTGAACTATCCCTGCATCCCTGGTATAAATCCCTCTTGGTCATGGTGTATGATCCTTTTAATGTATGGCTATGTCAGTTTGCCAATATTTTGATGAGGACTTTTGCATCTGTGTTCATCAGTGATGTTGGCCTGTAATTTTCCTTCTTTGTGTTGTCCTTGTCTGGCTTTTGGATCAAGGATGATGTTGGCCTCGTAGAATGCATTAGGAAGTGTTCAGTATTCTTCAATTTTTTGGAGTAGTTTGAGAAGGATGGTATTAACTCTTCATTGAATGTTTGCTAGAATTCTCCTGAGAAGCCATCTGGTCCTGGGCTTTTAGTTTTTGAGAAGTTTGTGATTGTTCTTTCAATCTCTTTACTTGTGATCGCTCTATTCAGATTTTCTATTTCTTCTTGATTCAGTTTTGGGAGGTTGTGTGAATCTAAGAATTTATCCATTTCTTCTAGATTGTGCAATTTGTTGTCATATAGTTTTTCATAGTATGCTCTTATAACCCTTTTATTTCTGTAATGTCTGTTGTAATTTCTCCTCTTTCATTTCTAATTTCATTTATTTGAGCCTTCTCTCTTTTGTTCTTAGTGAGTCTGGCTAAAGGTTTTTCAATTTTGTTTATCTTAAAGAACCAGCTCTTAGTTTCTTTGATACTTTCTGCTGTTCTTTTTGTTTCTATTTCCTTTATTTCTGCCCTAATTTTAATTATTTCCCTCCTTCTGCTGACTTTGGGCTTTGTTTGTTCTTCTTTTTCTGGTTGTGTTAGGTGTATTTTAAGAATACTTATTTGAGATTTTTCTTGTTGGTTAAGGTGGGCCTGTATTGCTATGAATTTCCTTCTTAGGACCGCTTTTGCTGCACCCCATACAAGTTGATATGGTGTATATTCATTTTATTTGTCTCCAGATATTTTTTGATTTCTCCTTTAATTTCTTCATTGATCCGTTGGTTGTTCAGTTGCATGTTGTGTAGTTATATTAATCCACATATTTGTCACTTTCCCAGCTTTTTTCTTGTAGTTGATTTCTAATTTCATAGCATTATGGCCAGAACAGATGCTTGATATAATTTCAATCTTCTTAAATTTGTTGAAGGTTCCTTTATTTCCCACCATATGGTCTATGTTTACAGTGTCCCATGTGCACTTGAGAAGAAAGTATATTCTGCTGATTTTAGATGGAGTGTTGTATATTGATCTATTAAGTCCAACTGGTCTAGTTTTTCATTTCATTTCACTATTTCCTTGTTGATTTTCTGTCTGGTCGATCTATCCATTGATGTAAGTGAGCTGTTAAGGTCCCCTACTGTTATTGTGTTGCTGTTAGTTTGTCCTTTTAGGTAAATTAATAGTTGCTTTATGTACTTTGGTGCTCCTGTGTTAGGTGCGTCTATATTTATAAGTGTTATGACCTCTTGGTGGAGTGTCCCTTTTATCATTATATATTGCCCCTGTTTGTCTCTTGTTGTCTTTTTTATCTTGAAGTCTAGACTATGGCAACACCTGCATTCTTTTGTTTGCCATTATCTTGGAGTATTATCTTCCATCCCTTCACTCTGAGCCTGTGTTTGTCACTGGAGCTGAGATATGTTTCCTGGAGGCAGCATCTTGTTGGGTCTTGTTTTTAATCCATCTTGTCACTCTGTGTCTTTTGATTGGAGAATTCAATCCATTTACATTTAGAGTGATTATTGATATATGAAGGCTTAATGCTGCCATTTTATCTCTTGCTTTACGGATGTTGTATGTTTCCATTCTTTCTTTTCCCTTGTATTTCTGACTGCCATTTCAGTTTGGTGATTTTCTGTGATGTTTTTCTCAGTTTTCTCTTTATTTATGATTTTTGGCTCTGCTCTCAATTTTTATTTATTAGTTACCATGAAGTTTGTTTAAAAGATCTCATAGATGAGATAGTCCATTTCTGATAGCCTCCTATTTCCTTAGCCTAAGCAGGTTCCATCCCTTACCTCTTTCCCATCTAAGTTATTGTTGTCATAACTTATTCCGTTTTGTGCTGTGAGTTTGTGTTGACAATGAAGTGATTATAGTCATTTTTGATGGTTTCATTCCCTTTGTCTTTGATGATATAGTTACATGTTTGCTAACCTGTCCTGATAGAGAACTGCATATTTCTGATTTTGTCTGTCCATTTAGCTCCTTGCTCAAGGCTTTGTAAACCCTTTCTTTTTTTCAGGGATGAGGGCCTTCTTGATAATTTCCTGTAGGGGACATGTTGTGGCGGTCAACTCCCTCAGCTTTTGTTTTATTGGGAAAGTTTTTATTTATCCTATCTAAAGGATAATTTTGCTGGGTAGAGTATTCTTAACTGAAAGTTTTTGTCTTTCAGAATTTTGAATATATCATTCCACTCTCTCTTAGCCTGTAAGGTTTCTTTTGAGAAATCCTGCTGATAGGGGTTCTTTTGTAGGTTATTTTCTTCTACCTTGTGCTCCTTAATATTTTTTCTTTGTCATTGACTTTTGCCAGTGTTACTAATGTATGCCTTGGAGAAGGTCTTTTTACACTGATGTAATTAGGTGTTCTTTTGGCTTCCTTTACATGTAATTCCAGCTCCTCTTCATGTTTGAGAAGTTCTTAGCTATTATTTCTTTGAACAAGCTCTCTGCTCCTTTCTCCCTCTCTTCTCTCTCTGGAATACCTATAATTCTTATGTCACATTTCCTACTTTAGTCGGAGATTTCTCGGAGAATTTCTCTCATTTCTTTTTAGTCTTTGTTCTCTCTCCTCCATCTGCATCATTTCTGTATTTCTGTCTCTAAATTGCTGATTCTGTCCTCCATAATATCAGCTCTGTTTTTGAAGGACTACAGATTTTCCTTTATCTTATTTTTACATACGTATGTGCAGATGCTCTGGGAGGGATCCTCTGCTCAGCCTGTCAGGCTGAGCTGGTGCCCCAGGTGGGGTGGGGAGGGGCACTTCCTTTCATGTGTGTGACCCTGAGCATCCTGGCTCTGCTGTCACTGTCTGCCTGGCTTGGTGCAGACACCCTTGCGATTGCTTAGCTCCCTTGGTGTGGAGCGTTTCCACAGGCTGGGGGGCAACTCCAAGAGTGTAAGTGTTTCCACAGAGGGCTGCCTTCTACCCCTTCCCCTCTCCTCTCAGGGTCGTGCACTGGCAGCTGCCCATGCGTGGTCCTGCCCCTAGATCACTGCCACTCAGGAGGGAGAGGAGACCTGCTTACCTACTTCCACTGCCTCCTGGGCTGGGGTGCAGCACCCCCACCTTCAGACATATGACTGGTTGGTACTCTCAGACATCTACTGTGTTGTGTAAATGTCCTCTGTTGGTTTATGAATGTCCTTTTCGTTGTATCTTAGAGAGGAGAGACTAAGGGAAGAGCTCACTCTGCCATGATGCTGAGGTTACTCTCTCAGTTTATGCTTTTTTATTGAAGAAACACTGTTTTTGTTCCTTTTAATTTCAAAAGTAATACAGGGGTTACAAAATACATACTCATTATAAAAACAAATTCAAAGAATACAGACATACAGGAGTGTAGGAAATAGTCTGAGTTCTTATCTCATTATTCTCTGGTTCTATTCCATTGTGGTAACTACTTTTAACAAGTGTCTTACATTTACTTATGAATTTTACATGTTTATTTATGACACTTTTTATAGTCTAATATATATGATATGTGATGTAATTGTAATATTTCATGAACACTATAGTACAGTTATGTAAAGTGAAAATTAAAAATCTCTCCCCTCATCCCACTCCCTACAGGTAACTACTTAAAAAAATAATTATTTTATTATAGAAAATCTTAACATATATAGCAGTAGAGAGAAGAGTAATGAACTCCTGTGTACTCATTACCCAGTTTTAATATAATTTCCTGTGTATCTCCTCCCTCAAACACACACCAAACTATTTTGATGAAAATCCTAGATATTGTATATTTTGTTCTTGATTATTCAGAATGAATTTCTAGGACAAAGACCTTTAAAAGAAAACCTTACCCACAATATACTTATTATACTTAAGAAATTAGCAGTAATTCCTCAAGATCATCAAAATATCTATGCAGTGTTAAAATTTCCCTGATTGTCTCAGAATGTTTTTTCTGTTGATTTATTTAAATTAGGATCCAAATGTTTATAAGACTCTTTTAATTTATGAAAATCCCCTCTTCTCCCTTTTCATGACATTTATCTGTTGAAGAAATTACACTTAATGAGTTTATTTCCTATATTGATTCACTGAGTGGAAGACGTGACTTTGTTGTTCTCTTAGCCTTTTTGTTTGCATATGCTGGTCTTAAGCCTCCTCATACTGCATGTGGTTTCAGTATACAGATATGTAGAAATATAGATATTTCATCCATGTTCCTTGGATGGAGACCATCTACTTCATCAAGTTCACTGAAAAAATTGACATGCTGTCTGCAATGATGCAGGAAGAAGAAGAGATTGTGTTGGATGTGTTGAGAAACTGTATCAGACTCCAACATGGAGTGTTTTCCTAAGGGATTTGCATGGGCAATTTTGATTATACTCAATTTTTTTTGACTTTCAGGTAATTTCTTTAATTGCCGTTAGTAAGTCCCTCTACTTTTTTTGAGGAGTAGCCTTTATATACTGATGTCAAATGGGTTATTATCTAATCTCTGGGAAAAAATTTTTTTTTCCCCTTCTGAACCTTTATTTTTTTAATTTTTATTTTTTTATTGAGTTCATAATAGTTTACGTCAGTGTGAGATTTCAGTTGTACATTATTTCTTGACTGTCACCTCATAAATGTTCCCCTTCACCCCCTGTGGCCCCCATCCGCCTTGCCCTGGTAACCACTGAACTATTTTCTTAGTCCAAGTACTTGTTTATATTCCACATATGAGTGAAATCATCTGGTGTTGTTTGTCTTTCTCAGACTGGCTTATTTTGCTTAGCATAATTCCCTCTAGGTCCTTCCATGTTATTGCAAATGGGACGAATTTCTTTTTTTTCTGGCTGAGTAGTATTCCCTTATATATATATATCACATCTTTATCCAGTCATCGGTTGATGGGTACTTGGGTTGCTTGCATGTCTTGGCTATTGTGAATAGTGCTGCAATGAACATAGGGGTGCATATGTTACTTTGGATTGTTGATTTCAAATTCTTTGGGTAGATACCCAGTAGTGGGATAGCTGGGTCGTATGGTGGTTCTATTTTTAGTTTTTTGAGGAATCTCCATACTGTTTTCCACAGTGGCTGCACCAGTTTTTATTCCCACCAGCAGTGTGTGAGGGTTCCCTTCTCTCCACACCTGCTCCAACATTTGTTATTTTGAGTCTTAGTGATTATAGCCATTTTAAGAGGCGTAAGGTGGTATCTTAGTGTAGTTTTGTATTTCCCTGATGATTAGTGATGTTGAACATCTTTTCATATGTTTCTTGGCCATCTGTATATCTTCTTTGGAAAAATGTCTGTTCATCTCCTCTGCCCACTTTTTGATTGGGTTGTTTGCTTTCTTAGTGTTCAGCTCAGTGAGTTCCTTATATATTACGGAGATTAACCCCTGGTCAGATATATGATTTGCAAATATTTTCTCCCAGTTGGTGGGTTGTCTCTTTGTTTTGATTCTAGTTTCTTTTGCATTGTGGAAGCTCTTTAGTCTGATGAAGTCCCACTTGTTTATTTTTTCTTTTGTTTCCCTTGTCAGAGAGGGCATGGTCTTTGAAAAGATCCTTTTTAGTTCAATGTCAAAAAGTGTACTACTGATGTTATCTTCCAGGAGTTTTATGGTTTCAGACTTATCTTCAAGTCTTTGATCCACTTTGAGTTTATTTTTGTGTATGGCATGAGATAGTGGTCTACCTTCATTCTTTTGCATGTGGCTGTCCAGTTTTCCCAGCACCGTTTATTGAAGAGACTGTCTTTTCTCCATTGTATCGTCTTGGCACCTTTGTCAAAGATTGGCTGTCCGTAGATGTGTGGTTTTATTTCTGGGCTTCCAGTTCTGTCCCATTGATCTGTGTGCCTGTTTTTGTGTCAGTACCATGCCGTTTTGATCACTATGGCTTTGTAGTACATTTTGAAGTCAGGGATTGTGATACCTCCAGCTTTGTTCTTTTTTCTCAGGATTGCCTTAGCAATTCGTGGTGTTTGATTGCCCCATATGAATTTTAGGATTCTCTGCTCTTATTTCTGTGAAGAATATCATTGGGATTCTGATAGGGATTGCATTGAATCTGTAGATTGCTTTGGGTAGTATGGACATTTTAACTATGTTTTTTGTTCCAATCCATGAGCAAGGAATCTCTTTCCATCTCTTTAAGTCATTATCAATTTCTCTCAGTAATGTCTTCTAGTTTTCATTGTATAAGTCCTTCACCTCCTTGGTTAAATTTATTCCTAGGTACTTTATTCTTTTTGTTGCGATTGCAAATGGAATTATATTCTTGAGTTCTCTTTCTGTAAGTTCGTTATTGGAATATAGAAAAGCAACTGATTTTTGTAAGTTGATTCTGTACCCTGCAACTTTACTGTAGTTGTTAATTGTTTCTATTAGTTTTCCAATGGATCTTTTGGGGTTTTCTATATATAAGATCATGTCATCTGCAAACAGCAAGAGTTTCACTTCTTCACTCCCTATTTGGATTCCTTTTATTCCTTTCTCTTGCCTAATTGCTCTGGCCCAAACCTCCAGTACAATGTTGAATAAAAGTGGTGATAGTGGGCATCTTTGTCTTGTTCCTGTTCTCAGAGGGAGGGCTTTCAGTTTATCCCCATTGAGTATGATATTGGCTGTGGGTTTGTCATATATGGCCTTTATTATGTTGAGGTAATTTTCTTATATCTCCATTTTGTTAAGACTTTTTATCATAAATGGCTGTTGGATCTTGTCAAATGCTTTCTCTGCATCTATTGAGATGATCATGTGGTTTTTATTCCTCAGTTTGTTCATGTGGTGTATCATGTTGATTGATTTGTGGATGTTGAATCATCCCTGTGTCCCTGGTGTCAATCCCACTTGATCATGATGTATGATCCTTTTGATGTATTGCTGAATTTGGAGGGCCAAAATTTTGTTGAGAATTTTTGCATCTGTGTTCATCAGCAATATTGGCCTGTAATTTTCCTGTTTTGTGCTCTCAGGCTTTGGTATCAGAGTGATGTTGGCCTCCTAGAATGTGTTAGGAAGTGTTCCATCCTCCCTAATTTTTTGAAATAGCTTGAAAAGGATACGTATTAAATCCTCACTGAAAGTTTGGTAGAATTCCCCAGGAAAGCCGTCTGGGCCTGGGGTTTTATCCTTTGGGATGCTGTTGATTGCTCTTTCAATCTCTTTCCTTGTGATTGGTCTATTCAGATTGTCTGTTTCTTCTTGACTCAGTTTTGGGAGGTGGTAAGAGTCTAAGAATTTATCCGTTTCCTTTAGGTTATCCGTTTTTTTGGCATATAGTTTTTCATAGTATTCTCTTATAATCCATTGTATTTTTGTGGAGTCTGTTGTTATTACTCCTCTCTCATTTCTGATTTTGTTTATCTGAGCGTTCTCTCTTTTTTTCCTTGTAGGTCTCGCTAGGGGTTTGTCAATTTTATTTATCCTCTCAGGGAGCCAGCTCTTTGTTTCATTGATCCTTTCCACTGCCTTTTTTGTTTCAATAGCATTTATTTCTTCTCTGATTTTTATTATTTCTTTCCTTCTGCTGACTTTGGGCTTTGTTCTTTTTCTAATTCAATTAGGTGTAATTTGAGATTGCTTATTTGGTATTTTTCTTGTTTCTTAAGATGTGGCTGTATTGTGATGAATTTTCCTCTTAATACAGCTTTTGCTGCATCCCATATGAGTTGGTATGGCATGTTACCATTTTCATTTGTCTGCAGATATTTTTGATTTTTCCTTTAATTTATTCAATTATCCATTGCTTGTTCAATAGCGTATTGTTTAGTTTCCACATCTTTGTCCCTTTCGCAGCTTTTTTCTTGTAATTAATTTCCTGCTTTATAGCTCTATGATTGGAGAAGATGCTTGTCATTATTTCAATTTTTTAAAATTTATAGAGGCTTGCCTTGTTTCCCAACATATGATCTATCCTTGAGAATGTTCTGTGTGCACTTAAGAAGACTGTGTGTTGTGCTGTTTTTGAATGAAGTGTTCTGTATATGTCTATTAAGTCCAACTGGTTTAGCTTTTCATTTAATTTCACCATTTCCTTGTTGATTTTCTGTCTGGATGATCTGTCCAATGGTGTGAGTAGGGTATTGAGGTCCCCCTACTATTATTTTGTTATTTTTAATATCTTCCGTTAGGTTTGTTAATAGTTGCTTTATGAACTTTGGTGCTCCTGTGTTGGGTGCACAGATATTTATGAGTTATTTCTTTTTGGTGGAGTGTCCCTTTGATCATTATATATTGCCCCCTTTGTCTCTTTACCTGCCTTATCTTGAAGTCCACTTTATCTGATATAAGTATTGTGACACCTGCTTTCTTTTGTTTGCCATTAGTTTGGAGTATCGTCTTACATCACTTCACTCTGAGCCTGTGTTTGTCATTGGGGCTGAGATGTGTTTCCTGGAGACAGCATATTGTTGGATCTTGTTCTTTAATCCATCTTGCCACTCTGTGTCTTTTTATTGGAGAGTTCAATCCATTTACATTGAGGGTGATTATTGATGTAAGATTATACTCAATTTTTACTGAAGGATGACTGTAGAACCCAAGTCCCACTTAGATGTGATTCTACTGCGTGGTAAACTGAACAGGATTGAAATAGGGGGTAAATCTGCATGAATTTATTTTTGTGAGGAAGATTGTCGCTGAGCTAACATCTGTGCCAATCTTCCTCTATTTTGTACCTGGGCTGCTGCCACAGAGTGGCTCACAAGTGGCGATAGGTCTGCAACTGGGATCTGAACCTGAGAACCCCGAGCCACTGAAGTGGAGCACATGAACTTAACCACTATGCCACTGGGCTGGCCCTGCATAATTGTTTTGAATTGTTCACTGTTAATAAATTTTATCTAATGTTTTTATTTTTAGGACAGATTAATGGCAGTAATTACATTTGAGACAATTGCTACATTGTCGAGTGTTTATTTATTAGAGTTAATCCATCAGGCATTAAAAGTAACTACTTTTCCCCCTTATTGCCCTTGTGCACTCTCAGGGGATGTCATACATGTTGGGTGAGGATGGGAAATGGGAGATGAATGATAGTGCTGGGCTTCAGGTGCCTTCCCCTCACTTCCCCACTGAATCAGTTCTTTTTTTCCCCTCTTGTGTTTATACCTTAAAATTTCTTTTAAGAAAAGGAGTTAAGATTTATAGCTAAAAATTGCTTGAAAATGATTGCTGTATATATACTGTTTGGATAAAGACTGATATCTGGTTTAGGAAATACATTAAAAAAATTTTTTTTTTTGAGGAAGATTAGCTCTGAGCTAACATCTGCTTCCAATCCTCCCCTTTTTGCTGAGGCAGATTGGCCCTGAGCTAACATCCATGCCCATCTTCCTCCACTTTATATGTGGGATGCCTGCCACAGCATGGCTTGACAAGTGATGCATAGGTCCACGCCTGGGATCCAAACCGGCGAACCCTGGGCCACCAAAGTGGAATGTGCAAAGCTAACTGCTGCTCCCAGGAAATAACGTTTTTTGCATCTCATACTTACCTAGTATGTTGCAGTTTTCATGTAAAACTATATATATTTATATCTCTGTAATTTTAAATATGATAATGTCAGATGATTTTTCTGTGATATGAATATTTAGCTTTTGATTTCCATTATATTTTGGTACCATGTAGTTTTTCAAGTTCACTTGTTATATAATATTTGTTACTCCCTTTTCTCTAGGCTTTCAACAGACCTCACATCTCTCTTCTTATGAAATTATAACTCCTTGGAGATTAACTAGAGAACGAAGAGAAGCCCCTAGGCCCTATTCAAAACAGGTGAGTTATCTCTTGAGAAATATATGTGTATTTAAATTTTCCTTTTTTTTTTTAAGACAAGTGTGTGCATTTCAGGGGTGATTGGCTCAGTGAGTGATGTTGGCCAATGATTAGTGCAGTACCACACACGTGGCACTGGTGTCCACTGGACGTTATTCTAGTAAAGGGGATATATTGATTCTTAGTATCTTTTTTTATAAAGACAAAATGGTCATCTTGAAACATAGGAGAATGAAATAGTCAGTTAAAGAAAATTCTATAACCAGGGTAGGATGCTGATTACATAGATTTCTGACCCTTAACTGATTGGTGATAGTTACAGTGGTCTTGTTATTGTAATAGGAATTAACCTCTGTTTGTGCCTTTGCTACCCCTCTTTGTCTCTCTTTACCTGTCTTATCTTGAAGTCTACTTTGTCTGATATAAGTATCGTGACACCTGCTTTCTTTTGTTTGCCATTAGCTTGGAATATTGTCTTCCATCCCTTCACTCTGAGCCTGTATTTGTCGTTGGGGCTGAGATGTGTTTCCTGGAGGCAGCGTATTGTTGGGTCTTGTTCTTTAATCCATCTTGTCACTCTGTGTCTTTTGATTGGAGAATTCAATCTATTTACATTTAGGGTGATTATTGATATATGAGGGCTGAATTCTGCCATTTTATCACTCGTTTTCCAGTTCTCTTGCATTTCCTTTGTTTCTTGTCCCATGTATTTTGGTCTGCCAATTGAGTTATGTAGTTTTTAAAGTTGAGTTTTTTAGTTTACTCCTTATTTATTATTTGTGTCTTTGTTCTGCTTTTTTGTTTAATGGTTAGCATGAGGTATGTATGCAAAATGTAGATAAGATAGTCTGTTTTATGAAGACCTCTTATTTCCTTAGACTAAACCGATTCAGTCCCCCACCTCTTCCCCTTCCCCTCCTGTGTTGTTTTTGTAACATCTTATTCCATCTTATGTTGTGATTTTATAGTTAAAATGACAAGATTATCCTTGTTTTGGGGTTTACCTTCCCTTTATCTTTAATGTTATACTTGAGTATTTGCTAACCTCTGCTGATGTATAGCTACTATTTTCTGATTCTGCCTACCTGTTTATCTCCTTTCTCCGGGCTTTGTAACACCTTTCTCCGTTTTTTTTTTTTTCAGGTTCGAGGGCCTCCATGAGAATTTCTTGTAGAGGGGCTCTTGTGGCTACAAACTTCCTTAGCTTTTGTTTATTTGGGAAAGTTTTTATTTCTCTATCATTTCTGAAGGATATTTTTGCTGGATAGAGTTTTCTTGGCTGAAAATTTTTGTTCTTCAAAGATTTGAATATATAATTCCACTCTCTCCTAGGTTTGAAGATTTCTGCTGAGAAATCTGCTGAAAGCCAGATAGGGGTTCCTTTGTAGGTTATTTTCTTCTGCCTTGCTGCCTTTAATATTTTTTCTTGTTGACTTTTCCCAGTTTCATTGCTATATGCCTTGCAGCAAATCTTTTTACATTGATATAGTCAGGAGATCTGATAGCCTCTTTCATGGGATTTCCATTTTCTTCCGCAGGTTTGGGAAGTTCTCTACTGTTGTTTCTTTGAACAAGCTTTCTGCTCCATTCTCCTTTTCTTCTCCTTCTTGAATACCTATAATTCTTATGTTGCATTTCCTAATTGAGTAGGATGTTTCTCAGAGATGTTCTTCATTTCTTTTTAGTCTTAGTCCTCTCTCCTTCTCTGTCTGGAAAATTTCAACGTGTCTCTCCTCGATTATGCTGATTCACTCCTCTATGATGTTCACTTGAGTGTTCAGGGAGTGCATCTTTTGTTTTATCTCATCCATTGTGTCTTTCATCTCCATTATTTCTGATTGGTTCTTCTTTATAGTTTCAATCTCTTTTGTGAACTAGCTCCTGAACTCATTGAATTGTTTCTCTGCATTCTCTTTTAATTCATTGAGTTTTTTGATGATAGCTATTTTGAATTTCTGTCATTTACATTACATATTTCTGTGTCTTCAAGGCTGATTTCTGGGTACTTGTCATTTTCTCTCTTGTCTGGAGATATGATTTAATATCATTTTTGATACTGCTAGAAGGCATGGCCCTGTTCTTCTGCCTCCTGGTGTTATTGATTGTCATTACTACCTATCATCACTGGGTGGGGGTCAAGAACTGCATATTCTGAGCCCTCTTCATTCCACCAGAATCCCAGGTGCTGGGCAGGTGGGGAAGGAGGGCTGCTTTTTCCTGTGTGCTCTTGTGGGCTTACTTGCTCTGCTTTTGCTATCTACTCTCCTGGGGTGTTGGTTTGATGAAGTCACTCCTGTGATAGCTTTTACCTCAGTAGGGGGCTTTCCCCAAGGCTGCGAGGGACCTCAAGGACCTTCGATGTTCCCCTGAAGGGGTGTCCCCTCCGTCTTCCTTCCCTCTTGGAGGCTGTGGGCAGTCCCAAATCCCAGTCTTTTGGGGAGGGAATGAAGTTTTCTCTTAACCCATTTCACCTCCTCTGAGGCAGGCTCCAGCCTCTCCACCCTCCGTCGTATGGCTGCATGGGCCTCTCAGATGTCTTTTGTGTTGTGTGGATGTTCTTTGTTGGAGGATGAGTGTCGTTTTCATTGTATCTTGGAGGGGAGAGATCACCAGGTGTGCTCACCCTGCCATGATGTTGGTGTCATTCTCTTTTAGTTTGTGATAGGTAGAACATTTCATAGTGTATCGTCACGGACACTGGAGAATAGTAGTCTGTTACATGCATATATTTCATATCTGGGAATGTTGACTCAAAAGTAAGTTTCATCTCCATATCGGAAGAAATGTACTGTGCTAATAGGGTAACCAATAGACAAAAGTCATTTTTTAAGATTATTTTCTCTCACTATAAAGTTCAGAAACATATATTTGGACTTCAACTGATTTTGCAAACTCTTCAACTTTATAGAAGTATAATTTAACTTTATTATAATTTAGCATTAACAGATAAGGAAGGATAGAGTTTAGCTTATTACCTCTGAATTGCTGATATATTTATAAAGATAAGGCAGCTTGCTCATTGCATAGGGACTGGTCATAGATAAAAGAACACTGGAGTTTAGAATCAGGAGCTTTTAGTTTTAGCCCTCCCTCTGGGTACTACCACTAGTTGAGTAGGTCCATCAACTCCATTTACTCTTCTCTAAGTAAGGAATAAATGACTGTAAGATCTCCTTCCAGTGGAACAGTTTGTAATTTCTCCTGTTTTTGTTTTGAACTAGGCATTCTACCATTTGATTATATTTTGCCTTAGAATAGAATTAATTTATGCTTGCTTTGTTTTTCTCCTTTTCTTCACTTTTTTAGCTCAGGGACTGTGTTTTCCACTTTACTGTGTCTCTGATCGTATCTTCATTAGTACCGCACACATAGATACTTGTGATCGTAATAAATGTCATTCATGCTCCCTGATAAATAGTTGGAGAAGTGGAAGCATTGTTTGCACATATGGCAGTAAACAAAACAGACACAAATCCATGCTTCATGGAGCTTCCATTCTAGTGGGGGAGGGGAGACAATAACTAAATAACATAGATGAATAATGTAGACACTTAAGATGATAATAAGTACTCTGGAGAAAATTAAAGCAAGAAGGGGGATAGAGAGTGCTGGAAGTAGGGGTAATGGTGGGTAGGTGGGTTTCTGTTTTTTAATAGGCCAGCCTGAGAAGGTCTTACTGAGAATGTGACCTTGAGTAAGGACCAAAAGGAGGGTGAATGAGCAATCCAGGCAGATATTTTGGGAAAGAATATAGCATCATGATACAATTCTCAGAATTCTTCTCAGAGGAGATAACAGTGATGTTTGTACATCCTATGATTGGCCAAGAGCAGAAAGGATGGAAAGGCACATGCCAAAACTGTGGTGATAGATGGAGCTCGGTATTTTTGATGCCTCAGTAGGGACTGAGGTGACTCACACAGAGTTCTCAGGTTTCCACTCAGGATGTGGAAGTAGAATGCTGGGATCTAGAACTTGCTCTAGGCCTTAGGAGTCAGACGATGTGCCCTAGAAGAGGAGATCACGCTATTTCTTGGCAAAATGTTAACTTAAAGTCCAGAAACAGTAGGGAAAATAAGAGGACACTTCTGATGATATTGTATGTTGTCGAGTCCCTCCATGACTTCCTGTTTTATTAAAGAGTTAAGGCAAAATTGAATTTCCTGGTTTTAGTGATCACAATAACTGCTTCTGGCTAATGAAATGGTGAGTTGCTGGGGAAGTTGTTTCAGAGTTGTTTGAAGTAGAGAAGAGGAAGGATCCAGTGAGCTTGAGGATGTGTAAGGGCAAGTTAGCTTATCTCAATTCATTGACTCGAGATGCCATCAGTTTAAGGCACGCTGTTATTTAATGTACCACTAATTATGAAACAGACAGAGTGCTACCAGTTAGAGTGCTGTGCCTCTGTACAGTGCCTCCTGATTTCAGAGATGTTCCAGGGGCGGGGGAGTGTGTTTGAGAATTAATGAGCTGTGGTAATCCATATGAAGATGTAAAATCATCAAAGTGTAGGAATTTTATTTTCAACTTTTGGATAACTAGAACTAGGGATAATCTCTTGAAACTAACAGATGCATTTCATTCAAACAAAAGGAGGAAGTACTTTATACTTGAAGTAATAAATGTGTGGACTTAATAAAAATAATCCCTGAAGTTATAGCTGAATTATAAATGATTTTCAGAAGAGTTTAGATAAACGAGCAGGTCATTTTCCACAATAGGTTATAAAAGTACGTAGAGATAATCAGAGTGTATTTTTTTATTTAAGAGAAGATATAAGTTTCTTCCATAAAACAATTTCAGTCAATACCAAATTATTTTAATTCAGGATGGAACTTCCAGTCCCCTAAAAGTACCTGTTTTGAAAAGTAATTTATAAGATGATATTTTATTGTTCTTTTCTTCTTCTTTGTGCATTTAGGTATCTTATGTCATTCAAGCTGAAGGAAAAGAACATATTATTCACTTGGAAAGGAACAAGTAAGAAATTTAATTTGCTTTGGCTTTTCAGTAATGTTTTTTTCCAATAGTGTGTTGGTTTCCTTTCTTAGGTATTGTTTAGTAGATTGATTAAAAAGTGAGAATAATAAGAGTAGAAGTGTGGAAAAAGCCGTACTATTTCGCATTTCCATTGACATTCAAGCAAGGGAAAATAAATTTCAATTAAAGTAAGGGAAAGTTGTATTTTAGAAGAAAACTTTTTAATTGTGATCAGCCCAAGTAACAACTGAGCAGGGGTAAAGAAGTCTTAATAGTTGTATCAGTCTGGTAAGCTGCCATCACAAAATGCCACAGACTTAAACAACGGAAATGTGTTTTCTCACAGTGCTGGAGACCAGAGTGCCAGCACAGTGGTGTGTGGTGAGGGCTGTCTGCTGGGCTGCAGATGGCCGTCTCCTCACCGTGTGCTCGCTTGCCCTCTCCTTGGTGTGTGCACAGGGTGGGGGGTAGGGGGAGGAGCAAGCTCTCTCATGTCTCTTCTTATAAGGATCCTAATTCTGTTGTCTCAGGACCTCACGTGTATGACCTCATTTAACCATAATTACTTCCTTAGTGGCCCCATCTCCTAATACAGCTACACTGGAGCTTAGGGCTTCCGCATATGAGTTTTGTGGGGAAGGGGGACACATTCAGTCCATAACAGTAGTCTCTCACCTCCCCCTTTTAATGCCATCTCCTAATTTTGACGTGTTTTCACCTGATCCCACCCTGGTACTCTGTCTTCTTTGGCTGCCTTTTTGAAATGCCAGGCTTTCTGACTGTGCTGAGCCCCCCACTTTACTGTGGCCTGTCCTGTTCCCTCTCTCCCTTTTCTTGTGTAGCAGAACTTCCAGTATCTTTAGTGAGAGATCTTTAGTGAGAGAAAAAAAGCCCCCTAATAAACCCATTTACACTGAGGCGTGAATGATGGGACGTGAAGTGTTGCTGTTTAAGGAGGTCCTGCTCGAAGTGCGTCGAGGAACCATCAGCAGCAGCAGCTGGGAGTTTGTAGAAATGCACATTCTCAGGTCCAGCCCTAGAATGAATCGGAATTTTGGGAAGTGTCACAGCAATCTGTGTTTTAACAGGCTTTCCAGATGATTTTTATGCATCCTCAGATTTGAGTAACACTTTTTATCTTAGAAGAGGATGCTGAGCCAAAGGGTTTGAGTCACGCTGGCAGAATTTCAGGCAGCATGACAGACATTTTCAGACAGAGAGACTTTCTGAAGCCTTCTGCTGTATTTGGTGGAAGTTAACATTTATTAAATATTTTCTATGTTCCAGGCATCATACCAGGTACTTTTAAGTGTAGTATTTATTTAATTCCCACAAAACTCCTCAGGGATCCTGCTTGACTCCTAGGTAATGATGTCAATATGTACAAAAATCTAGTAGGTCTAAATATTTTCTCCTACTCTTCCTTTCTACAAAGAGATATAAGTTAATTAAAATTATTTCAACAAAATAATAGTTCCTTATGTTTGCATGGTTTTCAGCTTATAAAGCATTTTCTTAACCTTTATCTCATTTATCATATTGTCATAACAACTTCATTGTGGAACAGTGTTTATTGTCCTCATTTTATGGATAAGAATACAAAGATTCAGGAAGGTTCATTGACTTGCTGAGCATCATGTAGTTTTCAAATCTTCAAGCTGGGGCAAAAATCCAAGTCACTTGACCTGAAGCCTAGTGATCTTTATATATGTACACTGTCTGGTCTACATTCCTGTGCTTCTTGAATAGGTGGGAAGATGGTACTTTTCTAGGCATCTGTAAGAGTCGTTAGGCCTTTCAATGTTTTTGAAAGGTGGTCATCAAAGATAGTGATCACCAAGGAAAAAAATTTAGAGTAGATAGCCCAGAATAAACTGGCTCAGATACACTCTCCCTAGTAATGGGGAAAGTATGAAATTCAATAAGAGAGTGGCTGTATTTGAATAAATGCTTACTTTTCCTCCCATTGCCTTTAGGATAGTGTTCTTAACATTTTTTGGGTCTCAAATCTTTTGAGAATCTGATTCAAGCTATGAAACCCCCTTGTAGAGGAGTGTACATATCATTTAATTGGGGTATCTGGCAGGGACTGGGGTTGTGGGAAAGAAGATAGCACACCTTTTCACTGCCTGTGCTGAACAAATTTAAAAATAAAATAGAAGGGTAAGTTAAATAGGTGGTCAGAACATCACTTTTATTATTGATAAGGGTTGGGTTGGAGGGTTAGCTTAGCATGAGAGCCTGGTGGACCTGCTGGTCTTGAACCCCAGTATAAGGTAGATTTAGCCATTCGTGTCAGTGCTACATGGTGGCAGGCCTGCTCTGGAGAAGCCTAGTGGAACTTGTGCTCTCACTGGCCGGGCATTGACTCCCAGAGAGGAAGAAGGGCAGAGCAGCGCCAAGCATCTGCAATTTATTCTTTTCAAATTCACCACTAGAGGGAGCACAGCGGGTGGATCTGTCAGGGAGAGTGAGAGAAGGGAGACTACCGTGACTGGACAAGATTGGATCATTGGAAGGACTCAAGACTCCACAGGCTACGCCCAAGCTCACTCAGTAGACTTTAATAAAGGTAAAGGATACAGTACATCAAGAAAAGAAAGTGCAAGTAATCATCAGGGGGTTTGAAAACTCCCAGGCACCGCCCCCCAGGGGCCTTTCTCAGTTGCGCAGACATGCTTTGTCTTCAGGTTACAAACCACTGAGATATGTGTGAAGATATGAACCACTGAGATATTTTCAGAGGAGCCTAGGAGCCAAGGCGCGAGTTTACAGAAGGGGTCTTTTATAGTACGCTGGTCATGTAGCTGAAGTCAGGCTGTGTGACTGATTAAACTGCATGCAAACCATCGATCTATCCATCTCTAAACAATGTAGACCGGCTGGTCCTGGAGGCCTCCCGGGGAGTGTAGAACTTGAAATGTCACGTTGTAAATCACTAGCTAGCGCACTGCATTCCTGACTTGTCCGTAAGCGTTGAAGACAGGCGAAGAGCTGCTCCAGTTCTGCACGTGACAAAGATTCTTTGCTTGACCAAACTTTATCCAGGCTCATGAGCCTTATCATAGGCCCATCTCTGTACTTCCCTGTAAAGTCCAGCTTTAGCAAGAACTTTGCTAAGTCAGTTTAGCAAGAATCCCCACCTTCCATATCTGATCCCTCTGGATATCTGATCAGCTTCCTCATCTCCGCCCGCCCCCCAGGCGATGTCTGATCCCCCTGGCCTGTCTCAGCAAGAATCTGTTAGGTTAGTTTAGCCAGAGGCTCCCTCACCCTGATGTTTCCTTTTAGTGATTTTCCATCCACAGACCCCACCCTGCTCCTTGGCCGTAAATTCCCACCTGCCCATGCTGTATTTGGAGTTGAGCCTGCGCTCTCTCTCCCCCACTGTAAAATCCATTGCAGTGGTCCCTCCACTCACCGCAATGGTCCTGAGTATAAAGTCTGCCTTACCATCTTTAACAAGGGTCATGGAATATTTGTTTTCTTCACCAGTCATGGTGCCATGACTCAGGGTCAGATTCATTATTGGGCCCCTGCATCTCTCACCCAGGACCGTAAGTGTGCACCTTTGAAGCCTTTGTCTTTACCCCTGACTGACTGGGGATCCATTGCTGTGTCCGACTCTTAAACTGTTGTTCCGGACAAACGTCCGTTGAAGCTGGTAAGGAGGGGTCTTGATTCTTAAGATTTTGAGTGTATTCTCTGACGTTGGGTTAGAGTCCCAGGCTTCTTTTGAAAGGTACCTCCCTGCACTGGAAGTCTCTTCTTCCTGGCTCTCTGTGAGGTCTCTCTGTTCTCTCTGTTGGATCCCGTTTCTCCCATAGGCACTTCTCAGTCAGCTGAAACCCTTTTCTCAAACTCCTGCAACGTTCTGCTGTGCCTGCTTCCTTTCTTGTTGGCATGGTTTTGCTGAGGATAATTTGGAACTTCGTTGGCCTCTTTGGGAAAATTAAGATCTCAAATTGACTCTTCTAGTACTTCTCCCTTCCCACTGCTTCTGCTGCTCCTTCCTCTTACCACCTTCCATGTTCCCTCTACTTCCCTGGAATCCTTTGATGTGTCCTCCAGCAAACCCTTACTTCCTCCATCCCTCTGTCCGCCCCTGTTAGACTTCTCCCTTCCCACTTCAGCTCCTCATTTCCCCACAGTCACTTGAATTTTAGGTCCCCTGCCCTCCACTGGGGGCTCTCAGCGGCCTCAGATATCCCTGAAGGCAACTACCTGAGGCTGAAAAGAGAAAGAAGTCTCTTTGGAAGTAGAGCTGGATGACTTGTCCACTCACATGGGCTTTGGAAACGTCCAGACAGCAGATGGATGTCTCCTTAGCCCACAGCCTCCATAAGATTATGTCTGAGGGCAAAAGAAGATCTTAAAAGTCTCCTACACAAATATTGTTAGGTGGATAACCTCAACTTGTTCCATTTGCTGGAAACACAATTTGGACAAAAATACAGAGTGGAGGGGCAGCCCTGTGGCTTAGTGGTTAAGTTCACATGCTCCACTTCAGTGGCCTGGCATTTGCTGGTTCGGATCCCAGGCGTGGACCTACACACCGCTCATCAAGCCATGCTGTGGCGGCATCCTGCATACAAAATAGAGGACAGGTGGCACACATGTTAGCTCAGGGCCAATCTTCCTCACCGAAAAACCCCCCAAAAGACAAAGTGGAGATAAGCCAGTGAGATTGTAGTTACTATTTTACTGACTCATAGCTAACATTTTAGAATGGAAGCTGTAAGATCTCTATTTGTGTCTGTCTGCATACATGTATATGTATACAGACATATATATGTCTCTATATGAGTATGTTATATATGTGTGATAGTTTCCTACCTCTGGATGGTATTACCAGTTTACTTTCTGAAATCCCTTAAAGGAGTTCTGTTCAGATTGGCTTAGGGATAAATCAGCACTTATATAAATTGTTTTCCTAAAACTCTCAGAAATATAGAAACTAACCTAAGTGTTTTTTTTTTTTTTTTAAGCTCAAATGATCTGGGATAATCTTTGGTAAATAAAGCTAGTTTTTAAATTGTTGATAAAATTATTGATAAACTCTGACAACTTCAAAGTTGTCAGTATCAAATATATAATGCAGATATACAGTATTTTTCTACCTATGTTTACTAGTCAGACAAGCTTATGTTGTCTTTACTAGATGTTTAAGATTATGAACTATAAATCCAACCTCAGAACAAAACGTATCACAAAAAGGAATCGCTTGATGTGTGTCAGGCACAGCAGTTAAAAAAAAATGAGGGAAGAATCATTTGTATAACTTTTTAGGGTTTTTGCTCTGCGATTTTTTTTTTTTTTGATACTTGCCCAATTTGTCAACAAGAAAAATCACTTAAGATGATGGATGGCTAGCTTCGTTTGATTAATGTCACATGAAATTTCATGAGTAATTCAAGCATAATTGTTAAGCACAAGTAAATTAAATATATGTAAATGAGATAAAAGTTTATGAACTTTTCAATGATAATTATATTTTATCATGTCTCTTTAAAAATTGTTTCAAAAGTCTTTTTCATAACTTGAAACCTTAAAGCTATAGTAAGTTAATGATAGATATTCATTTACTGTCTGGATCATTTCCAAAGAAAATATTGAAACATAAATTTAATTTTACTTACTTTTGGCATCTTGTTTTTATATGGTATAGAGAAGCTAAATATATTTGAGTCTGTTAATAAGCATGAGGAATTGTACTATGAAAAAGACATATGTCTCTAGAAATTATGAAATTATATATTCATAAATTTGCTACAAAATGATGGTATGTGGCAGATGGTTTGCAGTTGCCTGCTTTCCTAATTTTCACTAAAAATCAGGGTTATGAATGGCTAAAAAAATATAATCAGTATATGTAAATGCAACTATTAGGAAAAAGGGTAAAGAAAATAAAACTCTGGATGCAAGGAAACGTATGAAAGGTGTGTTAAGGGAAAAAGAGAGTAATTTGTCCTAAAGTAGAATGACTAAAGTAGAATAAGAAGGAAAGAGTAGGACAAAAACTGAATGGATATAAGAAAATTTTTTTAGGTTTATGGAAAAGGAACCTTGGAATAGGAATTTTTCCTTATGTGGTCAAAGCTGGCTAAGATTGGATGGGTTTATTTGTAAGTTTTTTTTTTTTTGTAATTTGCCTTCGTGTCAATAGTACACTGATGCAAAACCAGAGTTTGGTTTTATTTCTCTGTTAAAACAACAAAGTTTTACTTAGATTATTGGTTTTCTCATAATAAGAAATTGTTAAAAAGGTTGTTTTTCTTTACTCTTTAATTAATCTACCTGGGAAAACAAGATTTTGTGTTTTAAAATAATTTCCTGTGCTTCATTTCATATTTATCAGGTCTTTGATTATTTAAGAAAACCAATATTCTCAATATTAAGAGAGCTAAGAATTTTTTACAACTGTGTAACTGTCTGTATTTGCCTTTGAAATCTTTTAATTGTGAGTTTCATCACAATTAAAAGGACCTGTAATCCTACTTAGTCAAGTGTTCAAGCCTTTTGACATTTTTGCAGCTTCCCCAAATCAAATTCTAAGTGGAGTTTTTTTGACCTCAAACTAACTTTGTGATTTCCCAAGGGCCCCTGGAAAAATCTCAAAGGATTTGTCTTTTTTTCTTTTTAAAAGATGGGCACCTGAGCTAACATCTGTTGCCAATCTTTTTTTTACTTATTCTTCCCAAAGCCCCCTAGTACCTAGTTGTATATTTGAGTTGTAGGTCCTTCTGGCTCTGAATGCCTCAGCATGGCTTGATGAGCAGTGCCACATCTGTGCCCAGGATCTGAACCGGTGAAACCCCAGGCTGCCAAAGTGGAGTGGGTGAACTTAACCACTCAGCCACGGGCCGGCCCCAGTCTTTCTTCTTATAAAAAGAGAGATGTTGAACTAATTAGACTTATTTAATATGTTAAATTATGTGGCAAGCATTGTCAAATAGGAAGTGATGGTATACCTTAGGTTATATGTGTATGGATATATGTTACTAATATAGGTATTTCAGAAATTGTATGAACTTCATAGAAATGTGTCAATATCCTTATTGTCTGTTATTATCTTAAATTATTGTATATCACAGAACTAACCACATTTCCTTGTCAATAGCATTATAGTGAATGCTCATCATATCTTTAACCATGACTATTTTTAAGTTTTTTGTCATTCACAGTTATTATTTTACCCTGATTCTTTTCTGAAAGCATTCATAATCAGCTATATGTGAGAATGGTCCATGATGGCATTATTTGAAAACTTTGAGACCATGCCACTGGACTGAGAGTTTCTAGAACTAGTGAAGAAGCTGATGGATTCATAAAACCGCTAACTCAAGATCAAGCAGAACAAGACTTTAATTACATGGGACTGAATGAACTTATGAGGATGATTATAATTTTTTATGATTTGTTTGGAACATTTGGTTCTTCAATGTTTTATTTTCTAGATTTAAGGAAACCTTTTTCTTTTTTCTCTTAAGCTATGTATAGCTTATAGCAACTTGGTAAATTATACCTTTGTAAACATAATTGAGGCATTTATCTTTTCTCCCTACCTAACTCCAGACTTTGGAAACTCTTAGAAAGAGTATTCTTCTGGTCATGGCAATATAGTTATTTGCATAAGTTCAGTAAGAATCTGTTTTCCTTGTAACAGAACACAATTGGAAACCTTGCTTATATCACCAAGGCTTTGACTGGAATGTCTTATTTGAGAATGAAGTGCATTGAATCAGATATGACCAGACAGCTTTAATGAACTAAAGCTGACGTTAAGGAGCCAAGATTTATAAAGCCCTCCTTGGAAAAGCCAGCCTGTACTTGGCTTTTACAGGGTTTCCTGCCTCACAGGTGAGTAAGGAAGGTCACTTCTAGCAGGTTCAGGAAGCTCAAGATATTTTGGGGACCTCAAAAAGAGAGGAATCCACCCAAATCTATAGGTCTTGCAGGCAGGATCTGGTGGCAAGTCGACATGGCTTCCCAGCCCTGAGAGGCTTTTAAAAGTCCAATCTGAGATTTCCTGTGAAATGTTCCAGAAAAGCAAACTCAAATAAGGGCCTCTGTGGTCAAACACTGTTTTTGCTGCACTTATGCAAATGATCAGGCCAGGTTTAATGAGACTAGACTTACTTTCCAAAAAATTAGTCTTACTTTGATTTTCTTTGGCAGAAATGGGAATGATTATAGAGAGAAATTTTTTTGTTTCAATGGAAAACTATAGCATACTCTTGCTGATTCTTTCTTGCACGTGGGAATGATTATAGAGAGAATTTTTTTGTTTCAATGGAAAACTATAGCATACTCTTGCTGATTCTTTCTTGCACATTTTGCCAGTCCTTACCAAATCCTGAATTCTTCCAGTTTCCTCCAATATCTGGCTACAAGTCTCCAAATTAACGTTCTGATTTTTCTCCCTTCTGACTTGGAATCATTGAGAACTAAAATTGTGCTTTTGCCAAAGCTCTGCAAGCTGAAGCTAGACAACTTGATATAAACTTCAAAAAAAAAAAATTACCATAACAGATCACCTATGGGCAGCCTTTGTGCCTCCTGCTGTATGGACCACTCGGAAAGTTCACCAGAACACCTGATGCCATCACCAGGGACATTCGAACTGCAAACTAGGAAAATTCGTCAGATGGCCAATGCCATCCTCACTCTACCCTCTAAAGATGCTTCACGCTCAGGTCTAAAAGTCTTGACTGCTGCCCACTGGACTCTGAAACTGGGTTCCTAACTATTAGTCTTTGTTTTTCTTTTATTTTCATAGCAACTCCCCTCATTAAATGCTGGACTGCCAGCACCATCTAGCAAATATCCTCTACTGCCAAGTCCCAGTAGATGATTCAGCTGGTGCTTAATGAACAAAAGGCAACCAATTGAGAAAATGGACTTATATTGTTCAGAAGAAAGAAGAATGTCTCTTCTTTCCTTGAACATCAGGAGAGACTAACAAAGATTCTTTGCTGGACTAGACTTTAGTCAGACTGCTGGACCTTCTCCTAGGCCTCTGGGTGCATTTCCTTGTAAAATCCAGTAAGAACCCTGCTAAATCGGTTTATCAGGAACCCCCCCCCCCCCAATATCTGATCATTCTGGATGTCTGATCACCCTGGCCTGTCTTCAGTAAGAATGTGTTAGGTTGGTTTGACTAGAACCCCCCTCACTCCTGATGTTTTCTCTTAGTAATTTTCCATCCACAGACCCCACCCTGTTCCTTGGCTGTAAATTCCCACTTGTCCACCTGGTGTTTAGCGTTGAGCCTGATCTCTCTCCCCACTATAAAATCCCATTGTGTGGTCCCTGTGCTATGGCGATGGTCCTGAGTAAAGTGTCATTGAACATTTTTTTCTTAAACAAAGATAACCCTATCTTTACACATGTGGTTTACATTGCTCAGCTCCCTTAACATGCAAGGAATCAGCAGTAATTGTTTCTTCCAACAACTGACACAAATTTTGCCTCTGTAGTTGAGGTTAAGGCAATGAGTGCTTCTTGTTTACATAAGACTTTTAGAAAAGAGTAAAAGCACTTATTTTTCTTCCAGAAATATGATTACAATATTACCTAATTTATACTGTTCCTATGAGATGTATCAGAAAAATTTAAGGACATTACTTAAGTTTTTTGCAACCAGCACTTTCTGACATTTGGAACAAACGTGCAGCCTAACATTCTTTATGAGGAAGTAAAGCACACGACTTCTGATGCAAGTCCATTTATGAGCTTTTAGTGTTATGGTACCTCCTTCTTTATATAATAATTTAATTATTTTAAGTAATCTAATTCAGGTGAAATTTTTTATTCCTACTCATCTCTTGTAGGGATAATGCCTTATGAGTTGTGTCCCTAGTTGTATGTAAAAATTAAAAAAGGAAACCTCAACTAAAATTGAGTCAGGAAGGCCTGTAGAGGAGCTCTCATGCCCTGCCACTCCTCATCAATTACCCCAAACAGGAAGAGACAGACCTTGCATCTCCAACAGGAAGTGGGCTGCTACTTTGCTACTCCAGCAGGAGGAAGGAAGAATTTCTTTTCACCTGGCAACAAGCCCAGCCCGTGGAAAATGCTGCAGCTCAGCCAAGGAGGAGCTGTTGCCATCCTCAACTCTTGCTCCCCTCCAATGAACTTTCATTTAGAACAGCCCCACCCAACTCTCCCTCTTTAAGTGAGCTTCCCTCTTTTGTTCTTTGGACTTACCTGCTGTTCACCATAGTTGGCATGCTCCGAATTGCAATTCCTTTGCTGTTCCTGAATAAACTCATTTTCCTGGTAAAATAACTGGCGATTGTATTTTAAAGTTCTCATTAAATGGTGTTAAAAAGTGGGATCTGAAGGAGGCAACCCTTGAGAGATGACGACCCCCGGAATCGAGCGGGTACCCGCATTGAGCCTCTTGCGCTCATCGCTGCCGTGGCTCTCCTCTCGGATTCTGAGCTCCACTCTCCTTGTGTTTCAAGCTCTGATTTTGTTCGGGATTGTGAAAGACTTTGTCCTTTCTGGTTCAGGGCCTCATCCTTATTGTCAAGGCTTTGTCCTTGGTGAATATATGGTTATTTTCCTTTTGGAAGCACGCTGAAACTTTTTTTTGAAACTGATCCTTTTGGGATCAGGCTAGCTAAGAATTTTCTTTTGCCCTCAGGAAAATTTGAGAAATGGGATCCCAGTCATCTAAGTGCTCTAAGGGCAGCCCGTCTTTAGGTACCCTGGCTCATTTCATGTTTAAAAACGATGGTCCCTCCTCATGCACACTTTTAACTAAATGAACTGATTTAACCAAAAGTGATTCAGAACAGCAGTGGCTATTATGGGGGATTTTTGGTCTTCCCAAACTTGCTTTTCTCAGTACTAAATTAGAGAAAACCCATCACTCTGAAATTAAATAAACTGAATGGGATATCTATTTTAATAGCTACCTCAAGGCCTCCAAACATACTCAGGACTCTAAAATTGCCTCTCTGCAGAACACCAAAACTAAATTAACCGAGACAACCAAACAACTAAAGGAGAACAAAATGGCTTCTAAATCTTCATGTTCCCCTCCTCTGGCTTCTTTGTCTTAGGCACCATCTTGTTGGTTTCTCCCTGCTCCTTCGTCACTCGTGCCACTCCCAACACCGTCTTCCTCTTTCCCTTCTGTGCTGCCCCACCTTCTCTAGACCCTCCACTTCCCCATTCTAATGCTCTTGCCAAACTTCCCATCTCTGAACCTCTCCCTGCTCCTCCTCTGAACCTATCAGAACCTGCCCCTTTAAAGTTAAGTCTTCTGAGGATCCAGATAAAGCCCACATTTCTTATGTTCCCTGGACTAAAGCTGAGTGGTGAACCATAGTTCAAGTCTCCCAAAGTAACTGAGGACCCCCATAAGTTTGCTGAAGAGTTTGACATAGTTCTTCAGACTTATCAACCTGGCTTCTCAGGTTTATATCAATTAGTCCACATGCCTGTTGGTGAAGGTCAGGCCCAGCATTGGATGAAACTTGCCTGATGGGAAAACCCTGAAAGGGATTTAGAAAAACAGACCCCTAACATTTGGCAAGATACTGGAACACTCACTAGAGAGCTTCCCCGAACGAGTACGGTAGCTTTCCTAAGCCTGTTGATGAGAACAGGATTCAGGCTTGTACAGAATTCAGGGTTTCACAGGTGAGTCTGTTCATGACTATTATGATCAGCTTCAGATCGCTTTTAGAGAGAGCTCTGGCCTCGCCATGGGTGTTAAATCCATTTGGGTAGCCTTTAATTGTATGGTTATTAATGGGCTGAACCAGGACCGTTCCCTTCTAGTAAGAAGGACCAGGATGGAATGGGAGACTGTGTCCACTCCAGATTTGGTCAGTCTGGCAAATCGGCTCTCTCATACCCTAGATTACTCAGCTGAAAGGAGGAGCACAAAAATCCTTAATTTTGAACTTCACCAAATGGAGATCCTCAGACAGAACCAGAAAATTTCCAGTCTTTGCTATTATTATGAAAATCCAGGGCATTTGAAGAGACACTGTCTCAAGTGTAAGCACTCCAGGGGTTTTCGACCCTTTAACCACCCTTCCCAGTGCCTTCCTAATCCCCAGTGATGAGGCTCCAAGTCTTTCCCCTTAATCACCTTGGGGAAACCACTCTCCAGATTGGGAATGAATCTTTTCCTGTGTTTATTAACTGGAGCCACGCTCTCAGTGCTCACCCCACTGTTATTAAACAGCCCTGCCCCAGAATACTGAAATAGTTCAAACGGTGGGGTCTCAAACGAACCGCAAGGGGTCCCTGTCTCTAAACCCATTCTCTTTTATTTAGGCCCTTTGAGAAATACCTATCCTTTTCTTCTTTGTTCCTCTGCTCCTGTTCATTTATTGGGTGGAGATTTCTTAGAAAAATACCATGTTGGAATCTCTTTCTCTCAAAAGGGGGAAATAATTCTAGAATTTGACAGCAGCAATCAAAGTGGTCAACTAGGTGAATTAAATGACCCTTCAGCGTCTTTTATTTGCTCTGTCTCTGACAACATTAAAGCAAATTCCAAGGATATTAGTTATTTGTCCCGATTTGATCAGCTACCACCCTCTTTATGGGAAAATTCAAAACAGATGTTGGCAGAATCCACAGTGCACTGCCTGTTAAGGTCCCAAAAGATTTCTCAAAGACTTTTCCCAGAAGTAATCAATACTCTCTAAATAAAGAGGACCTCTAGGGCATCGAGCTGATAATAGAGGACTATGAGGCCACAGGCCTTCTTGTCCCCTGCACTAGTCCCTATAATACTCCTGTCTGCCTGTGCGAAAACCCAGTGGCGGAGGATGGAGGTTTGTCCAGGACCTGAGCAATAAACAACATTGTTACCATCCTTTGGCACCCTGTTGTTCCTAACCCCCATGTGCTGCTGACATCCAGTCCGACTGAAAGCACATTTTTCACTCTAATTAATTTATGCAGTGCATTCCGTAGTATTCCAGTTGGTAAGGCGGGAATCTTAGCTTTTTGCCTTCACTTGGGAAGAATGGCAACACACCTGGACAGTAATGCTGAAAGTCCTTCTTATTTCTCACAAATCCTGAAGGCTGATCTGGATGATATAAAGTTTCTTAGAGGCTCTACTTTGTTGCAATTTGTGGAGGATTTGCTTCCTTGCTCTCCCTCCTAGGCCTCCTCACAGGAAGACAGCATCCACCTGCTAAAGCTTTTAGTCTTAAAGGGACACGAAGTCACGGAGGAAAAATTGCACTTTGTCCAAACCCAGTTTTGGTATTTAGGGCATCTGATATCAGAACAAGGGCTACACCTAGATCCAGATGGGCTTCGTGGTGGCCTGAGTTTCCCAAAACCCAAACTAAATGTCAGCTGTGAGGTTTTCTAGGTTAGTTGGCTATTTTCGAAATTGAATTCCAAATTTCTCTTTTGGCCAAACCTCTGTATGAGTTACCAAAGGACAATAACCCTGATCCAATTTTATGGGAGAACAGGATGATGTAGGCTTTAAAGACTTAAAGGAGATCTTAATGAAGCCCCCTACCCTTGGACATCCCGATTATCAGCTTCCCTTTTTCCTTTTTGTATATAAAAAGGAAGGGAATCCCCCTTGGGTGCTCACCCAAAAACACAAGGGGCCACCATTGACCTAGGGTGTTAGAGCCAGCACCTGGACCCTGTGGCACAAGGGTCCCCTCCTTACCTTAGGGCCATACTGCCACTGCCTTTTTGGTTAAGGTCACTGAGAAAATTGTTGTGGGATCTCCTTTAGCCATCTTTGTACCCCATGTAGTGGAAGCCCTCCTAACTTCTTACCACACTCAACATCTTCCAGCCGTGTCACCTCTTGGGAGATCTCTTACTAACTGTGCCTCACATAACTCCTTCTGGCTGCAATAACCTGAGCCCTGCTGCTCTTCCACCCTCCGTCTCTGACTAAGTCCCACACAGCTGCCTAACCCTGACGGATCACCTCCTGACCCCTCGTGATGATCTTCAGGGAACTCAGCTTCTCCTGGTTCACTGCTGGTTCTTATTTAAAAGGTTTCAATGGCAAATGTCGTGCTGAATATGCGGTATAACACATTTTGATGCAACTGAAGCAGTGCCTTTGCTTTTGGCTACTATGGCCCAGCGAGCTGAATTATATGCACTTGCATGTGCCCACACCCTAGCCAAGGGCAGAACTGGCAATATTTATGCTGATAGTAGATATGCTTTTCAGTAGCTCGTGATTTTGGAATGTTGTGAAAGCAACATGGTTTCCTTCTATCGGAAATAAAATAAAAAATGTCCCTTATGTCCAGGACGCTTTACATTTTTTTGTGTGTGTGAGAAAGATTGGGCTGTGAGCTAACATCCATTGCCAAACTTCTTTTTGCTTGAGGAAGATTGTCTCTGAGCTAACATCTGTGCCAGTCTTCTATTTTGTATGTGGGACACCACCACTATCACACAAGCATGGCTTGATGAGCGGTGTGTAGGTCTGTGCCCAGGATCTGAACCCACGAACCCTGGGCCAACAAAGTGGAATGTGTGAACTTAACCACTACACGACTGGGCCAGCCCCTGGATGCTTTTACCTTCTGCTTTAGCTATTATTAAGATCCCAGGACATTCTAAGCTTGACTTTATGGAAGCTAAAGGAAATCACCTTACTGACACTTCCACAAGGAATGCAGCCCTTACAGGAACCTCTGTCATGGTCCAAAGGGATATTTCCCCAAATAATAACTTAGAAAAACTGGCTAGAGAAGCCCAATAATTGACCTCAGTAAAGGAAAAAACAAGTCAACAATTGTTGATTTGACAAAAAGAAAGCTTTGGTTCAGGCCAAATTGCAGCCCAGTCCTATCGGAAGCTCGAAAGCTCTGACTGCAAACCGCTGTACATGCCTCGAGCTGTTGTTCTACTGATAAAATGGTGCCCTTTATGCACCAGTACTGGTGGGCAAATATTAATAAAGCCACCAGAAGTGCCTATACGTGACCGAAATACTATGCAAGAAAACCTGTGTTCACTGCTCCCGGACACTTTAAACTGCCCAATGGACTATTCAGGGGTTCGCAGATGGATTTCATACAGCTTCCCCCGTCTCGTGGGGATAAATGTGTCTTGGTCGTGGTCTGTATGTTTTCTCACTGGACTCAAGCCTTCCCTTGTTGACAGGCCTCTGCTATTTCTTGGCTAAAGTTCTTTTAGTAAAGATTATCCCCACCTGGGGAGCCCGGCTGGAACTTGATAGTGACTGAGAACTCATTTCACCAGGTGCTTCGACAGGTCTGTGCTGTTTGGCCAATTCTGCAGCAGTTTCGCTGTGCTTATCATCCTCGGTCTCCTGGTCTGGTCAAACCTGCTAACGGTGTTATTGAGACTCATTTGGTGAAGTTTGTAGAAACCCTCCACATACCCTGGCTAAAACCCCTGCCACTGGTTCTTCTCAATCTTAGGTCCTTCGGGACTCAAAAACTTACCTTTTGAGATAATTACAGGACGTTCCATGCACTTGGCTCCTGCTGCTTTCGATTCACAGCTTTTTAAAGGGAGACACACTTCAACATCGTGAAGGCCTGATTGCTTCTGTTGACGATAACCACCCTTTAGCAGAGCAATCTCTTCACAGCGTGCTCCTGGAGACAAAAACCCACACACCACACTTGCAACCTGGAGATTTTGTCTGCCGAAAAAGACACCTCCCAAAGTAGCCACTCCCGCCGCTCTTTCAGGGCTCCTATCAGGCACTGCTCACTGACGCTTGTGCTGCCAAACTCCAGAGTTTGGCATTCAGGCTCTGCATTCAGGTGTCGCACCTGGAGAAGGCAGCGCACCCTGGCTGGACCCACATACCATCCAGTTACCTGAAATGAAGATTTCTAGGAATTGAAGCTGACGGCATCTGAAGGAGACGGCTTTCCCACGATGAGCGGACCAGGCTTTTAACCCGTTTCTCACTGTTGCTTCTTACTTTATTTTCTCCCTCTCTTTCTTGGAAGGACAATGCCCTTGTCCACATTTCCCAATTTATTGCAAAAGGGAGAAACCTCTTGGATTGTTGGATCTGTCCTCAGAAGGCTTGATCAAGACAGTAATGACTCCTTGGTTCACCCTGAAAGTAATTTTGCTAGAATTCCAAATGCCACTGTATGTTTGAATTATTTAAAATTTAAAATAATTTTAAATGGTCTGTTTTATTCTTCTTCCAGAGACCTTTTGCCTGAAGATTTTGTAGTTTATACCTACGACAATGAAGGGGCTCTGATCTCTGACCATCCTGATGTACAGGTAGTATGTTCTCTTGATCCTGTAGCAGAATTTAAAACAATTATAGTTCTAAAGTGAATTCTACTCAGATACTCAGTACTGTTATATTGCAGAACTCCAAGGGCCATCTTTGAGGTTACAATATATGGAATTGTCCTGGATGGGGGTGGCGGCGGCATTTACATTAACCGAACTGTACCTTAGAGCTCTCTAGGTACTCAGTACTCAAGTGTTTTTTTTAAAGACCAGCAAAGTAATCTCTTCTATTCAATAATTGTTACTGATTATATATTAAGTTGGATATATTTTGAAAGTAGATTTTTTTTTGCTGAAAGTTAATATCTCTGAAAGCATGTCTTTGCCATTACTGCTTATTAAAGAATAAACACTAAAGAAAAAACAAATACTTGAAATAATTGGCAGATGTAGAATTTGGCTTTATATATTGTTAATTAGATCATAAACATTTCCAGTTTTATTCGGGAAGACTATTTTGCTGTCCTTTTTGGCAGTTAGGTATTATTTATTTTTATCTTTTTTAATAGCTTTCATGAGAAGTCTTCGTTCCCATTAAACATATATTATTCTTCCTCTGAGCTTTGTAAAGTTTGCTAGGTTAAATTGTTTATGTTAGTTATGCTCTTTTGCAACTCCTCGCATAAACTGAAGGCAAAAACTCTGTTTTAGGTTAATTATTAGTACTCTAAAAAATAAAAAGGAAATGCTGACTTAGCTCTCTCCTTTTCTGGTCCACTTTCTGCTTCTTTTGCCTCAGTGTTCTGTTTGTCCCTTGTTTAATGGCAAATTAGTGGAGGAGCTTCAGTTTACATGATGGCATAAACCAGATCACAGAGCATCCATCCGTCCTTTCATCCACCTATCCTGTCGTCCATCCAAACATTGCTATGGCACGAGGCCAGAGACCACAGAATTTATGCCACTCCACAAAAGCAGTGATCTTAAAAAGGCATTTTTTTTTTCTTGGCGTGGGTTTCCTGGCATGAGCTCTGGAGACATACCCTGTTTGGATTTGAATCCTCAGCTCTAGCATTTGTTTGCTGGTCAACCTATTTTAACTTGTTTGTGCCTTAGTATCCTCACCTTAAAATGGGAATAGTAGTTACAACCTCACAGAGTTACTGGGAGGCTTAAATGAGTTAGTACTTGTAAGATACTTACAACGGTCAGTCTGACAATTTTTAACTCAGTAAATATTATTATTTTTGTTATTGAAAGTCTGTATGCTTAAAACTGCTAAAAATAGATTTCAGTTACGTAGAAATTTATGCAACTGTTATCTTAAAGTATTACTATGGAACTATACTTTCCTGAGTGTTTGAAAAATACAAACTAAGGCAGATGGAATCTTTTACTTTTTGTTGGTTATTGAATATTGTTCAGATAAATGAAAGTCTGACTGTAGATTTGAGATACAAATTAATACTGGTATTGGGACTTTTTTGTGTATGGCTATATTGTCAGTTATCATAATGACATATACTTTTGTCTATAAAATGCAATTTAAGTTACACTGAGAAAATTTAAAGATGTGTTGTATACGATTAAAGTAATTTGTAAAGCTATTATCTGGCTTTCATCATCCGTGTCTTTCACAAGGCCATTTTTCATAAGGAAACAGTTTCAATAACCACTTTCTGTGAGTTGCTGTGTGAAATAAAGCTCCAAATTGCTCTGCCTTAGAACTTCGGGGTACCTTGCAAGCACACTAGAAAGCCTCTTAGCTAACTCCCTTAATAAATCAATGCTCTGTTTCCTCTGAAAAATGCACTGGCTGCCCGAGGCTCGCTGGGCTCTTGTGGCCCGCGGGCTGTTCTCCGACAGCTCTGTGCACTGCTGCCCCCACTAGTTCAGTTTCTTGCCTACAGTTTGTATGTTTCCAAAACTGTTTATGCCATTTGCAACTTTACTGTAATCATGGCATTTAATTAGGTGTTTTGTAAACTTATGGAATATGATTTGTTATTTTTTTAAAACTAAATTGAAGGCCTTGGAAGCATTTAATAAAACCTAGTTATTAAAAAAATACCATCAAGGTGGTAGATTAAGTAACCAAGTGCTGGATTTCAGTCATGTCACATAAGAGAGCTTCTATTACAGTCACGTGTCGCTTGACAGCGGGGGTATGTTCTGAGAAATGTGTCGTTAGGCAATTGTTTCTTTGTGTGAACATCACAGAGTATACTATATGGTACTCATTTCGTGGGACCACCGTTGTATGTGCAGTCCATCATTGCCTGAATTACTGTGTTACTATCTTGTGAGTGTTACCTCATCCGTAGTAGTAGAAGGTATTTATTTTCCCTAGTGAGAAGAAGGCAATATCAAAGCTACACGTTAACTACAAAACACTAGAAAGAAAAGCATTAGTGGTTGTGAATTGCCCCACACTAGAAAAAGTGGTAAAATGATGAAATTCAGCCTGTATTGCTCAGTGAATAATGGTTTAATTTTTTTATTTTCACAGTTTTAGACTTACAGGGAAAGTTGCATGAATAATATAAGACATTGAGGCATCCCCTTCACCTAGATTCTCTAAATGTTAACATTTTACTACATTTGCTTTATGCTTTCTTTCTTCTGTTTTTTTCCCTGAACCTTGTAGGAATATGTTGGAGACATGGTGTCCCTTTACCTTTAAATACTTCAGAGTAAATTTCCTAAAAACAGGGAATCCTTTTATGTAACCAAAGTACAGTCATCAAAATTAGGAAGTTGACATTGAAGCCATACTGTCGTCTGGTCTACAGATCTCATTGGTATTTCTTTGTCTGCTATACAATAATGTACTCTGTAGCCAAAGGAAATCCACGTTCACGTGTTGCCTTCGGGAGTCATGTCTCTTTAGTCTCCTTTAACCTGGCAATCCTTAGCTCCCCTTGTCTTTCGTGACACTGCGTTTTTGAGAAGTACAGGCCTCCTTTCTGTAGACTGTCCTGTCATTTGAGTTTGTGTGGTGTTTATGCATGATCAGATTCAGATCGTGCACTTTTGGTAGGAATACCACCCGAGTGCTCCTGAGTGGTCCTCAGTGTATCGCAGCAGCGAGCATGTGCTGCTGATCATTTGGTTAAGGAGTTGTCTGCCAGCTGTCTCCTCTGTAAACTTACTGTTTTTACCTTTTTAATTAATATTATGGTTACTTTGGTATTATGTGAATATCCTCTTACTTCTCAACTTTTTACCCACTAGTTTTAGTATTTAGTATTTGCCTCAATCAGTTGTTATTAGGATGGTTGTTGAAATGGTGGTTTCCTAATTTCATTGTGCTTCTATATTCATTAGTTGCTTTCTACTTGTAGGGAAGAGTTTTCCCTTGTCATTTGTTTGTATCATGCAGACTCATGGATTTTACTTTATCGTGAATGAAATTAAAAATCTTTTCACATATGTAAGGGCATTTTTATATTCTTTTGTGAATCCTCTGTCTGTGTTCTTTTGCTTAGTTTTTTAATTTTTTTGTCCCTCTAAGAAATGATTTTTTTTTTTTTGTGAGGAAGATTGGCCCTGAGCTAACATCTGTTACCAATCTTCCTCTTTTTCTTGAGGAGGATTGTCCCTGAGCTGATATCCTTGCCAATCTTCCTCTATGTATTTTGTATGACGGACACCACAGCATGGCTTGGTGAGCAGCATGTGGGTCCATGCCTGGTATCCAAAACTGTGAACCCCAGGCCACCAAAGTGGAGTACATGAGCTTAACCATGATGCCACTGGGCCAGCCTCCTAAGGAATTTTTTTTTTTGAGGAATATTGGCCCTGAGCTAACTACTGCCAATCCTCCTCTTTTTGCTGAGGAAGCCTGGCCCTGAGCTAACATCCGTGCCCATCTTCCTCTACTTTATACATGGGACGCCTGCCACAGCTTGGCTTTTTGCCAAGTGGTGCCATGTCCGCACCCGGGATCTGAACTGGCAAATCACGGGCCACTGAGAAGTGGAATGTGCAACTTTAACTGCTGCGCCACCAGGCTGGCCCCCAGAAATTTTTTTTAATTGACATAAAATTGACATACAACATTCTATTATTTCAGGTGTACAATGTAATGATTCAGTATTTGTATATATTGTGAAATGATCGCCACAATAGTTAACATCCATCACTATATATTATTACAAAAATTTCTTTTTTGTGATGAGAACTTTTAAGATTTGTCCTCTTAGCAACTTTCAAATATGCATTACAGTATTATTAACTATAGTTTCCATGTTGCATGTTGATCCCCATGAGTTATTTATTTTATAGCTACAAGTTGTACCTTTTGTCTCCCTTCACCCATTTCACCTACCCCCAAAACCCTACCTCTGGCAATCACCAATCTGTTCTTTATATCTATGAGCTTGTTTTTTTTTTTTTATATTCCACATATAAGTGAGATTGTATGGTATTTATCTTTCTCTGTCTGAGTTATTTCACTTAGCTTAATGCCCTCAAGGTCCATCCATGTTGTTGCAAATGACAAGATTTCATTCTTTTTTGTGGCTGAATAATTTTCTATTGCATACATATGATATTTTCTTTATTCATTCATCCATCAATGGACACTTAGATTGTTTCCATATCTTGGTTATTGTAAATAATGCTGCAGTGAACAGAGGAGTGCATATATCTTTTTGAGTTAGTGTTTTCATTTTCTTTGGATATATACCCAGAAGTGGAATTGCTAAATCACAAGATAGTTTTATTTTTAATTTTCTGAGGAACTTCTATACTATTTTCCATAGAGGCTACACCAACTTACATTCCCATCAACAGTGCACGAAGGGTCCCTTTTCTCCACATCCTCACCAACACTTGTTAGTTCCTGTCTTTTTGGTAATAGCCATTCTGATTGGTGTGAGGTGATAATCTCATTGTGGTTTGATTTGCATTGTCCTAATGATTAGTGATGTTGAGCATCTTTTCATGTACTTGTTGGCCATCTGCATGTTTTCTTTAGGGAAATGTCTATTCAGATCCTCTGCCCATTTTTTAATTGGCTTGTTGTGGTTTTTTTGCTATTGAGTTGTATAAGTTCTTTATATATTTTGGATAATCACTATCAGATATATGACTTGCAAATATTTTCTCCCATTCAGTAGGTTGCCTTTTCATTTTGTTGATGGCTTCCTTTGTTGTGCAGAAGATTCTTAATTTTATGTAGTCCCTCTTGTTTATTTTTCCTTTTGTTACCTTTGCTTTTGGAGTCAGATCCAAAAACTCATTGCCAAGACCAATGTTAAGGAGCTTACCACCTATGTTTTCTTCAAGGAGTTTTATGGTTTCAGGTCTTACATTCAAGTTTTTAATCCATTTTGAGTTAATTTTTATGTCTGATGTAAGATAGTCATCCAGTTTTGTTCTTTTGCATGTGACTATCCAGTGTCCCTAACACCATTTATGGAAGAGTCTGTCTTTTCCCCATTGTATATTCTTGGCTCCCTTGTTGTAAATTGATTGACCATATCAGCGTAGGTTTATATTTGGGCTCTCTATTCTCTTCGATTGATCTGTGTGTCAGTTTTTATGCCAGTACTGTAATGTTTTGATTACTATAGCTTTGTCATATAGTTTGAAAACAGGGAACACGATGCCTCCAGTTTTGTTCTTCTTTCTCAGGATTGCTTTGGCTATTCGGAGTCTTTTGTGGTTCCATACAAATTTTAGGATTGTTCATTCTATTTTTGTGAAAAATGCCATTGGAATTTTTTAGGGATTGTTTTGAATCTGTAGATTGCTTTGGGTTGTATGCACATTTTAACAATATTAATTCTTTCAATCCATAAGCGTGAAATATCTCTCCATTAATTTGTGTCTTCTTCTGTTCTTTCCTCAATGTCACAGTTTTCAGTGTACAGGTCATTCACCTCCTTGGTTAAATTTATTCCTAGGTATTTTCTTCTTTTTGATGCAATTGTAAATGGGATTGTTTTCTTAATTTCTCTTTCTGATAGTTTGTGTGTAGAAATGCAACAGATTTCTGTATACTGATTTTGTGTCCTACAACTTTACTGAATTCCTTTATTATTTCTAACAGTTTTTTGGTTGGAGTCTTTAGGAGTTTCTTTATATAATTTCATATCATCTGCAAATAGTGACTTTTGCCTCTTCCTTTCCTCTGTTGAGTTTTTAAGCTTTCCCCTTCATTGTTTAAGGGTTCTTTATAGTTAGGGGTATTAACCTTTTGTTTATTATGTTACAAATATTTTCTCCCAGTCTGTGAGTTTTCTTTTAACTTTGTTTTTTCATGTTTCTTTCCATGTAGAAGTTTAAAAAACTTTTTTTATATGGTAAAAATTATCGATCTTTTCTTTTATTGCATCTAGATCTTGAGTGATAGTTAGAAAGCCTTTTTCTACACCCAGGGTTGAAGAGGAATTGAATCTTGTTTTCTTTTAGGTTTTGTATGGTTTCATTTTTTGGGGTTTAGATTCTCGATCCATTTGGGGTTTGTTCTTATGGATGGTGTGCGGTATGGATCCAATTTTTATCCTTTCCCAAAAGTCTAACCAGTGGCCCAAGCACCATTTATTAAAAAGTACATCTTGCCCCAGTGATTTGAGATGCCACTCTTATCATATAAAGTTCCATATGCGCTTTGGTCTATTTTGAGACTTGTGTTCTGTTCCACTGGTTGCTCTCTCAATTAATGCACCACCAGTACTATACTGACTTTTTTTTTTCTGCAAGAGAAAATTCACCCTAAGCTAACATCTGTTGCTGATCTTCCTCCTTTTTTCTTCATTTTCCCCCCGCCAAATCCTAGTAGGTAGTTGTGTATAGTTGTAAGTTCTTCTGTGTGAGCCGCCAGCACCACAGCGTGGTTAATGACAGACAGGTGGTGTAGTTCCGTGCCTGGGAACCCAACCCAGGCTGCTGAAGCAGAGCACACTGAACTTTAACCAGTAGGTCATCAGGACTGGCTCCTGACTGTTTTAATTGTTAAGGCCTTGTGATATGTCTTAATATCTGGTATGGCTAGCACCAGCCAACCCCCTACCTCCCCACCTTGGGTTTTTTTTTAGTGTCTTGTAATAGTTTTAAAGATCAGAAAATCTCATTGTGTACTAAAAAATCTGATATTAGTAAGTGATATTATGCTTGTATTTCCACTAGTCATTTTCTTGCTCAAAATTAAGGATAAAGTCTCTTTGGTTTTTAAATATGGCTAAATGTATAGCATATAATAATAATAAGATAATCAATATACCTGTAGGAAGAAAAGAAAATCACCTGATCAAAATCACCTTTTTTTCCCCATATACTGTCTTTCTTTTCCCTTGGTATCATTAGCCTGTCACAAGGTCCTCTTCCGTATTACATGCCAATTGGCTACTGTTTCTTCTTGGTTTGACTGTCATTTAAAATGTTAAACATGACATAATGTTATCTTGTTTTGCTTCTAGGCTTACAGGTTATTGGGGTAGAGCTGTTTATACTTAGTATCCTCTGGAATTCTGCCTAAACATTGTGTACTTGTAGCGCGATAGTAGATAGTCTGAAGATAGTCCAAAGACTGCCATGTGATGTTATAAGATGCCAATAATATAAGTAAAATTTTAGTTTACTGACTTTAAATAATTTTGTTAGCTCTGTGAATTTCTATGATGATTTTCAGCAAAGTAACAGTATTTGAAGATAATATAATTTTTATCATTTAGAATCATTGTCATTATCGGGGCTATGTGGAGGGAGTTTATAATTCATCCATTGCTCTTAGCGACTGTTTTGGACTCAGGTAAGGAATTTTCTGTATCAGCTTTTTTTTTCTTTCCTCTATTTCTTACCGCTTTACCTATCTCTGTTTCCAAATCAAGTCATTTTGGAGGACTTAACAAAATTAGATTTTACTTTGATGTTGCTGAGGGTCTTTAGAACTGTGTTTCGGAGATCATTCTTGGCATGTTTATTTTGGAAATTATTACAGTAAACGAATATCTAAATATCTAAAAAGAAAACTTTGTCTTTTGAGACTGATAAATACTTTTTATTTAAAATAAAATATACTTTAAATTTCTGTAGCACTTTGTGTTTATAAATTTTCACCTATATTCTTTCACTTAAGTCTCATAATGGCTTGTGAAAAGGGGCTCATTATCTCCAGATTGAGTTGAACAAACTGAGGTTCAGAGGCTTGTATCACGTCTCAAGTGAAGTGATGATAATATTAAAATTACATTTATTGAGGGCCTGGCAATATTGTCATATTGTGCTGATTGCTTGGTTGAATGATTGATTGAACTAATAAATATTACTTTTAATTCTCAAACCAACTATGGAAGATGGCTCTGATTAGCTTTATTTAAGTAATAACACTTGTAGAACAGTTACTGTATGCCAGGCAACGTTCTAAATATTTAGTTTTCAACCCTACGCAGAGGTTAAATAACTTGCTCAGAGTCCCACAGTTGGTAGGAAACGTTTGTGATTCAGACTGGTTCTCTGGCTCGCCTGTCTTGCCTTCCATCATACAGTAATCACTCAGAGAGTTTCAGTAGTGTTCAGGAAGCAATGCTGGTAAGTAGTGTGGAGCTTGAAATTTAGGTCTGCCTGACTCTAAGGCCTTATATTTTTCTCTATACCATGCTGCCCTTTCTTACACTTGTTAACAACTAGCACTTGCATTCAGGTTTTCTGATTCCTTTTCCTGTGTATTTTTTTCTTCATTCTTAAAAATTGTGTATGTCTAACGCAACACTCAGAGGACTGCTGCACATAGACAATGTGAGTTATGGGATTGAGCCCCTGCAAGACAGCTCTCATTTTGAGCACATCTTTTATCGAATGGATGATGTCCACAACGAGCCTCTGAAATGTGGGGTTTCCAACAAGGATATAGAGAAAGAAACCACAAAGGACGAAGAAGAAGAGCCTCCTAGCATCACTCAACTACTTCGAGTAAGGAAATAATATATTTCCTCTTGGCTCAGACTAGAGTTTTAAAAAATCATGTATTTGTGCATTAAACCAATACTTATTATTGCTGTGTTTTTGCCAACTATGTGCCAGACATTGTCATAAGGACTAGGGAATAAAAGGATGATCAGAATGCCGTTCCTGCCACCAAGTTGGATACAGTCAAGCTTCTATGTGTTTTAGAAACTGGGGCTTAAATCTTAAACAGTAATCGTATTTCTTTTTATCATTGCTACATAATAGTCTGTTATACTGTCTTTTAGAGAGCAGTAGAATTTTTTTATTTGGATACGTTTTATGCAAACTGGAATGGTGATTCTTGAGCTCTGGATTGGAGAAAGAGAGGTCGGGCTTTAGGACTAGTTATTTCACGTCTTCCAGGAACACTTGTTTGTATCCCTATTTTGGGTCTTCATTGGGATTTCTTGACTTACCCTTGACATGGGTCTCTTAGACTGAAGTGTTTCTAGAAATAGATCATCCTCTGCTGCAGGCAATGCACCTTCTACATATGAGATGCTGCTACCGTGGTGGGAGAGGCGTGCGCCTCTTCCTGTATGTTTTCATTAACTCATACTAGTTTATGTGTTATTTTCATTGCCTCACCTGCCATCCACTCTTTTGACTATTGAACTGTTCTTTTTAATGTTAATCATTAGAAAACATTTAAATTTTAGCTTATTCTCTACTTTATATGAGTTTCTGTAAAATCACAAAATTAGTCTTTTTTTTTAAAGTTGCAATGTTGTCCTCACTTCTGTTCTGGATTATTAGTGGATATTCTTTCTTTCACTCTCAACATAGTAATGGGGTTTCCCATTAAAATGTGTGTGTGTGTGTGTGGTTGATATTAGAAAAACAGTAAGTCTGCTTTGGAAGCTTGAATAACTCACGTTGTCTTTAAGTATAATTTTTCTTCGATGAGTACAAATAGGAGGTATCACTTAAAAAAATATGTTTTTGGTTTTATTGATCTAGGATGTGGTAAGTATAATAATTTTATGATGTTCTTAACAGACTTGAAATAAGTGACTAGAGATTCGGGTAAGATCATTACACATGAAAGTCGTGCAGCCTTCTAACTGTTTTTCCTCTATGATGTTCATGTTTTTGACAGAGAAGAAGAGCTGTCCTGCCGCAGACCCGCTATGTGGAGCTGTTCATTGTTGTAGACAAGGAAAGGGTAGGATTGGTGACAGTTTTTCTTCTTTTTCATGAAAAGCAGATGAGAAGTGAGCATCCCATGAAGGAAATATAAAATAGAGTATATTTGTATTGATTTTGCTTAAATGTGATTTTAATACTAAAATGGCTTTTTTCCTTTAAACACACTTAAGATTCATAAGATTCCACCAGAAGCTGAATGTAGCAAATGAGACTACCTCTAACTTTATTTTTCACTTGTGATTCTTTTTCCTGCTCTTTTGAGTGATTTGCATATGCTGAATTTAAGTGAAATTATACTGCTTTTCAGAGCCTTGAGAACTTTTCAAATGACTGTACAGGATTGTGGTGATAAAACCAGTTAATCAGATATTTCTTTGTTGACTAATAAAAATTGCTTTGCCTTCTAGAATTTCAGCTAACCTTTGCTTTGCTTAAAGAGAGAGAAAACTTCCAGCTCCTGGCATGCTTTAGAGGGAAAAAGGAGAATGGTTCATTTTAGCATTTACTGTTAATTTCAATATACAGAATAACACCCGGAATTTTCCTTATTCATATTTAAGAATTGTGTTTAACTTAACTAAGAAAAGAAATGGGTCTATTTCAGCATTTACAGGATTATCAGTTTTAGATATAGCTGCTATATAATTTAACACATAAGATTATTTGAAATGTTTTGTCTTTTATTGCCAACTTTTTGTTTGTGTGAAAGGCTTGTTTGTGGAAACTTAACATGACTGGAATTCCTTTCTTATAAGCTGCAGAGACAGTTTCAAGGATTTTTATGGTTTTAAAAAATCCCTTATTGTGTGTAGGTTGGAGGAGAACAAGCCATATTTATTGAGATAGAGATATATTCAGAATTGTTCATTATAGGTTTGTTACCCTCAAGTGGTAGAAGGAAAAGGCACAGGGAATATGAACAAGCATGAACTCTGCCCCAGATAATGGGTAAAAAGTTTCTCTAGAATGTTGGAACAAGTGACAAAAATAGAGATTTGAAATGTTTTTCTTTATCACGCTCTCCAGATAGATTTGTTATATACTGGTAGAAAATGGTTCAAAATAAAAATGGTTCCATTTTCATCAAACCTCGTCAAATGTATTACATTTTTTTTTCTTGTTTAGGAGAACCATGATAAAATGCCTAATTGATGGGATTTGATATATTCTGATATTAATGCCCTTATCACAGAGCAAAACCATGCATTCTTTTAAAAATTTCCTTTTTGTTAAGTTGGTTGTATTAAAATAATGTTAAAATAGTAGACGTTTGGATTTAGCCAGGTCTCAAAGAAAAGAATCAGTCATGTCAGCTATTTGGCTTAATACGCTTAAACTTTTAAATATCTCTATATTTTACCCACATATAATGTTTCAACTAGTGAACATTCATTGGTTAATCTCTCATTGTTAGTTTAGCTCAGAGTTTAGAAATGGTTTATTGGTGATGTGTTTAGCCTGAGGGGTGAAAGGGTCAGAAAATCCTTTAGATTGTCTTTATTCCCTTATCTGTGCATTTTGATTGTTTCAAACTCTACCTTTGTGAAATGCTTAATATTTTTGCATCAAAATGAATAAAAAGAGCATTAAGAAGAGAATTCACTTCAAAGTACTAATTTGGAAAAAATGAAGACTTCAGTGCTTTTACATTATTATTCATTTCATGCTTGTACCTGTTTTTCTTTTATTCCTATTTATCACTAAAATGTATCCTTTAGATTTATTAATTTGAAATACAGGTGAATGTCTAAATGCCTCAATTTTTGGTTCAGAGGAAATTTTTGGATTCTTAGCTTTATTGTAACAGATTATAGAGATCTTTTTCTAAATTACTTTGGTGATAATTTTCCTGTTGTGCTTTTCAGTATGACATGATGGGGAGAAATCAGACTGCAGTGAGAGAAGAGATGATTCGTTTAGCAAACTACTTGGATAGCGTAAGTCGTATTTCCTTTCAGCTGGGATTATTCTCTCTGATCCTCTCACAGTCTCAGAACAGAATTTTAAAATTGTCTTATTTTGAGCTCTGATTATCCTAGGGCCTAAATAACTCAATCTTTCAGGGTTCTGTTTTCTAGTTTGTTTTGTAACTTTTTATGTTTGAAAAGAAAGTACAATTGTAGAGAGACTTTGAGACAAGCAAGAGATTTCATCTTAGCATCTGCTTTATCTTCAGAGTGCAGGCTAAGGTACTTTGGTGTTTATGAAAAGATCTTTGAACGTTTACTGAGAGAATCTTATTTTGAATAAGGCTGCCTCCTCCTCTGACACCATGATATGACGATATTAATGTGTTTGTGGGGGAGAGGAAGGGGTGGGAGGGGAGGAAGAGGGACAGAGCTTTGGCTTGAGATTTTGGCCTTCATTCATCCAGTAGGAGATACTGAATAATCAGATGCATGTTCTTATGAGATAATTTCATCTATAAGGCTTTCCCCTGGTCTGAATACCAACCATAATAATAATGATGATGATAGCATCCTACTGAGTATTTATAATATGCTAGAAACGAGCCAAGCGCTTTACATCTGTTAACTCATTTATTCCTTCCAGTATCTCTGTGAAATAGATGTGAGTTCTATAATCCTTTATCTGAAACCTATGGGGCACATGCAATTAGAATTTTAGATAAAAGTTTAGAAAGGTAATGTGGTTCACTGTGTATTTATTACATAACACCTCCAACAGGATCTTGGGGTAGCACCTTGTAATCCAACTCATTGATATTTCTGTAGTGAAATCTATGAATATTTACATTAAGTGAGGTAAATATGGACTATTAGTTGGCTTGTATTAGTTTGGGGCAAGTTTTGAAACCAAATTTACCAAAAACTTTAAATTTCCAGAGTTTGTCAGATTTTGGAATGGAAGGTAAAATTTTGAAATTACATTACTTTTATTTTATGGATGAGGAGACCGAGACCCTTGAGAGGCTAGAATCTCATTATATTGATGGAAATATTTTTTTTGGAGGGGAGGAGTCCTATTTTTAATAGATGTTGTTGTGTGACTTCATCATAAATTAAAAAACTCTCGTATTCTTTAATGTATTTTATATACTTTTATTTCTGTTTTCTTCTTAGATGTATATTATGTTAAATATTCGAATTGTGCTGGTTGGACTGGAGATTTGGACAACTGGAAACCAGATCAGCATTCTTGGAGGTGCTGATGACGTGTTGGGGAACTTTGTACAGTGGCGGGAAAAGTTTCTTATAACACGTCGGAGACATGACAGTGCACAGCTAGTTCTGTAAGTGTTTTTTTTTTTTTTTTTTTTAAAGTACTATCAGGCCTGGCCCTCTGGCAAAGTGGTGAAAGTTCCATGAGCTCTGCTTTGGCAGCCCAGGTTTGTGGGTTCGCATCCCGGATGTGGACCTACTCCACTCACCAACCAAGCTGTGGAGGTGGCCCACGTACGAAAAAATAGAGGAAGATTGGCACAGATGTTAGCTCAGGGCTAGTCTTCCTCAAGCCAAAAAAAAAAAAAAAAAAAAAAGGAGGATTGGCAATGGATGGTAGCTCAGGGGAAATCTTCCTCAGGAAAAAGAAGTACTATTAATGAAATGGCAGAGTAATTTTTCCTTGTTTTCTTTTATTAGAATCATATTTTCTTAAAGTTCTTCGGCATTTGTTTAGATATGGAAAACTTAGTTTGATACCATAGGACAAGTGACAGTATGAGAATGAGAACTCTCTTTTGTGTTGGATTCTCTGTCACCTTTATCCCATGACCTGCTTCTTGCTTGTATTTACTTCCTCATTTTGGCGTGGCATGTTTTCTAGTTTTTTCTTGTGAGAATACGTATGGAAAGAAAAAATTTTGACATCTTGCATGTCAGAAGATGTGTTTCACAGTCTCAGAACAGAATTTAAAAATTACCTCAATTTGACCTCTGATTAGCCTAGTGCCCAAGTAACTCAGCCTCTCAGAGGTGTGCTTGCTAGTTTTCTTAGTACCTGTTTTGACTCCTTGGCTGGTATGAAATCCTTTTCCTTTAGGACTTTGAAGGCGTGACTCTGTTGTGTTCTGACTTCCAGGAGTACTATTGGGAAGCCTTAGACCATTCTTTTCTTGATCCTGTATATGTGGCCTTTGTTTTTTCTTTTTTTTAGGTTCTCTGGAAACTTGTAGGATCTTCTTGGCTGCCAGGCCTCTGAATTTTCCTGATGATATGCTTGGTCGCTCATCGTGCTGTGTTCTTAGTGGATGATTTCAATCTTGAAACTGATGTCCTGCAGTTTCAGGAATTTTTCTCAAATTATTTTGTAGCTGATTTCATCCTGTTTATTTTTATTCTTCATTTCTTCTGGGATTCCTGTCACTTGTCTATTGAGTTTCTTTTGCCTTGTCCTCTAATTTTATTACCTTTTGTCCCCTTTCTTCTCTTTGTCTTTTGGTTCTACTTTCTGGGATATTTCCTTAAATTTATCTTCTAAGCTTTTTATTGAGATTTTCATTTTTGCTTTCTTATTTTTAATATTTAACAGCTTTTTGTCCCCCTTAATATTTTTATATAATCAAGTTCTTATTTCATGGATATAATGGTTTTTCTTTTCTCTTTGAGATATTACTGATCTATGTTTTTAAAATTTTCTTCTTTTACATAGCATTTTTGTGGTACTATAATAAAATTTAAACTTATGTAAATCACTTAATACAAATACATTCCAAAAACTTAGAGCAAAACTCTCGCTTAAAAATATTTAAAACATTTTATCCTTCTTCAGAGTTTTCTAGCTTGATAGGCTGGCTTTTTGCAAAAAAATTGTTCTAATTTATATAATATTTTTTTGCCTCCCTCAATGTTGATGGTACCTAAAGCTCACGATTTTTTCTGAGAAGAGATTTCCCTTGATTTTATTTTGTTTTCTTTTGTTATGTGAGTTAATTTAAAGCAAGACACTGAAAATGGCAAAATGGATTTTTATGGCCCCATAATCACAAAGGTTTGGTCCCAAGCTTTTTGTTAATTTTTAGTAAAATTGAACCTGCAATTGTCCTCATTCCAGTGAGCATACCGTCTGGCTCACAAAGATCAAAGGAACAGGTGTGGAGCCATCTCCCCGTGCCTGCCCAGCCCCACCTACCAAGCTCTCTTCCCCTCCGTTTGGTCTCCATCTGTCTTGTTAGAGGCGTTTCCCAAATGTCTGATGATCCCTGGTTGGTTGGTTGTGGTTAAGGATGGGGCACTAAAAAGCCTGTGGAAGCACTGAGTCCATGAGTGGGGCTTGGAGACCATGACATTTGCTCTAGGGTGATCTGGCTGCAGTGTTTCCTTGGCAATTCCCTTTTGTCAGGATCTCTAGTCCTCTTCTCCTGGTTGGTCAGATGCCCCAGAGATTTATTCATTCATTTAAAAGATATTTATTAGGCGTATACCCTAGGCACTGGGGTATAGTGGTGAACAAGGCAGACAAAAATTCTTGCTCTCATCGAGTTCATGTTCTGGTGGAGGAGATTGGCCATAAATGAGATAAATAAGTATATGTAATGTGTTAAATAATGATAAGTGTTAAGGGGAAAAAATAAAGCAGGGAGGGTAGATGTAAAACTATTGGAGGAGTGAGGTTGAAATTATAGGTGACGTGGTAAGGGGAGGCGTCAATGAGAGGATGACTTTTGAGTAAAGACCTAAAGGAGCAGGGGAGTGAATGGAGGTGTATATTGGAGAAGGGAGTTCCAGGCAGAGGGAATAGGTCCTGAGATACAGGTGTGCCTGGGATGATTGAGGACACATGGAGGCCATCATGGCTCTTCTGTTCCCTGTGCTCCCTGCCTGTGGCCTCCTGTTTGTATGTGTTCACTGAGTTTGTTACCTGTCTTTCCTCATGAGAATTTTTTTTTTTTGGTGAGGAAGATTGTCCCAGAGCTAACATCTGTGCCAATCTTCCTCTATTTTGTATGTGAGAGGCCACCACAGCATGGCTTGATGAGTGGTATGTAGGTCCATGCCTGGGATCTGAACCTGTGAACCCCAGGCTGCCAAAGCAAAGTGTGTGAACTTAACCACTAGGCCACTGGCCCAGCTTCTAGGATTTTTGAATAAATAAACGTAATGCATTTTAGGAAGGTTTTTCATTTAGAAGGTAGAAGAAAACTTGTTTTGGTATCTAAAACTTATCTTCATTTGTCTGAAAAATGAATTTTTAATATTAATCTCATTCTTTGATAATAAAAAAGAGATAGGAACCGGCTCTGTGGCCAGTGATTAAGTTTGGAGCACTCCACTTTGGTGTCCTGTGTTTGGTTCCCGGGTGTGGACCTACGCCACTTGTCAGTGGTCATGCTATGGTGGCGTCCCACATGTAAAATAGAGGAAGATTGGCACAGATGTTAGCTCAGGACGAATCTTCCTCAGCAAAAAAAAAAAAGAGATAAGGCTTAATTGTATTCTGATTTTAAAATGTTATTTATCTTTGCCATTGTTCCCGTTTTTTTAGGTTCTACCAATCCAGTTTGAGATTACCCAAATAGGAGCAATGTATTCCCTTTTTCTCCCAAGTATATTTTTTAACTTTTACCTGTTCTTTTCATTTAGGAAGAAAGGTTTTGGTGGGACTGCAGGAATGGCATTTGTGGGGACAGTGTGTTCAAGGAGTCACGCAGGTGGCATTAATGTGGTACGTTTTTGTTTTTGCTGTTTGACTTTGGGCATCTGCATTAGGACAGTGTCAAGCATTTACTGACTCTATACTTCCTCCCCTAGTCTTCACAACAATATTTTGGGTATAATGAGGGGCATGATAGAGTGGTAGATGTGTTCTTTCCCTAGAGACTGGATTAAGCTTTCTAATATTTATTATGTGTCCTTTATTGTGGATAAGGAAATACAGATGCTATTTAAGAAAATTAAATTAGGACCATGAATTTGTTTTTCCATGAACCACCATGAGTGACTATTGGTGCTAAAGAAATTGCTCCATTGCTTAAAGGGTCCGCCTCCATCATCCGTGTGTTGAGTCACAACAGTTTCTCACTAGACTGCAATGTATGAAGACTGATGTTGGATGCTTGATTTATCATATAGTCTGTCAACATTGTAGCGATAAATTTCCTTTTGTGAAAAATAATCTGGGAGACAAAACATATCCTTTTTGTTCATAAACCTATTTAACAGTTTCCTGTGTTTGGACAGTTTGGGCAAAGCAGCGTGGAGACATTCGCATCCATCGTTGCTCATGAGTTGGGTCATAACCTTGGAATGAATCATGATGATGGGAGAGATTGTTTTTGTGGAGCAAAGAGCTGCATCATGAATTCAGGAGCATCGTGAGTAACTGAATTCTTTCTTCTTATTCTTCTTAATATAGTATTGTAGATCAGTGTTTCTTTTTTTTTAATTAATTTATTTTTGGATGTAAGTCATAGTATATTTGAAATTCTGTGTAGATTACATCATGTTCACAACCCCAAAACTAATTATAGTCCATCCCTTCACATGTGAGCCTAGTCACCCCTTTTCCCCCATCTTCCCCCATTGTAACCACCAATCCAATCTCCAGTGCTATCTGCGTGTTTGTCATTGTTTTTATCTTCCACTTATGAGTGAGATCATATGGTATTTGACTTTCTCCCTCTGACTTATTTCACTCAGCATAGTACCCTCAAGGTCTATCCATGTTGTCACAAACGGCTGGATTTCATCATTTCTTATGGCTGACTAGTATTCCATCGTGTATAAATACCACATCTTCTTTATCCATTCGTCCCTTGATGGGCACCCAGGTTGCTTCCAAGTCTTGGCTATGGTGTATAATGCTGCAGTGAACATAGGGGTGCAAGTATCTTTATGCCTTTGTGTTTTCAAGTTCTTTGGATAAATACCCAGCAGTGGGATACCTGGATCATATGGTAGATCTATTCTTAATTTTCTGAGGATACTCCATACTGCTTTCCATAGTGGCTGCACCAGTTTGTACTCCCACCAGCAGTGAACAAGGGTTCCCTTTTCTCCACATCCTCTCCAGCATTTGTTGTTTCCTGTCTTGTTAATTATAGCCATTCTGACTGGAGTGAGGTGATACCACATTGTAGTTTTGATTTGCATTTCCCTGATAGCTAATGATGTTGAGCATCTTTTAATATGCCTGTTGGCCATTCGTATATCTTCTTTGGAGAAATCTCTGTTCAGATCTTTTGCCCATTTTTTAATTGGACTGTTGGTTTTTTTGTTGTTGAGCTGTATGAGTTCTTTGTATGTTTTGGATATTAACCCCTTATCTGATATGTGGTTTGCAAATATCTTCTCCCAATTGTTAGGTTGTCTTTTCGTTTTCTTGAGGATTTCCTTTGCTGTGCAGAAGATTTTTAGCTTGATGTAGTCCCATTTGTTCATTTTTTCTTTTGTTTCCCTTGCCCGGTCAGACATGGGACTTGTAAATATGCTGCTCAGACCGATGTCAAAGAGCATACTGCCTGTGTTTTCTTCTAGAAGTTTCCTGGTTTTGGGTCTTACGTTCAAGTCTTTAATCCATTTTGAGTTGACTTTTGTGCCTGGTATGAGGGAATGGTCTACTTTGATTCTTTTGCATGTGGCTGTCCAGTTTTCCATTTATTGAGGAGACTCTCCTTTCTCCATCATATGCTCTTGGCTCCCTTGTTGAATATTAGCTGTCCATAAATGTGTGGGTTTACTTCTGGGCTCTCAATTCTATTCCATTGATCTGTGTGTCTGTTTTTGTGCCAGTACCATGCTGTTTTGGTTACTATGGCTTTGTAGTATATTTTGAAATCAGGGAGTGTGATACCTCCAGCTTTGTTCTTTTTTCTCAGGAATCCTTTGGCTATTCGGGGTCTTTTGTTGTTCCATATAAATTTTAGGATCCTTTGTTCTATTTCTGTGAAAAATGGTGTTGGAACTTTGATAGTGATTGCGTTGAATCTGTAGATTGCTATAGGAAGTATGGACATTTTAACAATGTTAATTCTTCCAATCCAAGAGCACGGAATATCTTTCCATTTCCTTGTGTCTTCTTCGATTTCTTTCAACAATGTTTTATAGTTTTCAGTGTACAGATCATTCACCTCTTTGGTTAAGTTTATTCCTAGGTATTTTATTCTTTTTGTTGTAATTGTAAATGGGATTGTATTCTTAATTTCTCTTTCTGCTACTTCCTTGTTCGTGTATAGAAATGCAACCAATTTTTGTATGTTGATTTTGTATCCCGTGACTTGACTGTATTGCTTTATTGTTTCTAAAAGTATTTTAGTGGAATCTTTAGGGATTTCTAGATATAAAATCATGTCATCTGCAAAGAGTGACAGTTTCACTTCTTCTTTTCCAGTGTGGATCCCTTTTATTTCTTTTTCTTGCCTGATTGCTCTGGCTAGGACTTCCAACACTATGTTAAATAAGAGTGGTGACAGGGGCATCCTTGTCCGGTTCCTGTTCTTAGAGGGATAGCTTTCAGTTTTTCTCCATTGAGAATGATATTTGCTGTGGGTTTGTCATATATGGTCTTTATTATGTTGAGGTATTTTCCTTCTATACCCATTTTATTTAGAGTTTTTATCACAAATGGTTGCTGTATCTTGTCAAATGCTTTCTCTGCATCTATTGAGATGATCATGTGATTTTTATTCTTCATTTTGTTAATGTGGTGTATCACGTTGATAGATTTGTGGATGTTGAACCATCCCTGCATCCCTGGAATGAAATCGACTGGATCATGTATGATCTTTTTAATGTATTGTTGTCTTTGATTTGCTAGTATTTTGTTGAGGATTTTTGCATTGATGTTCATCAATGATATTGGCCTGTAATTTTCCTTTTTTGTGTTGTCCGTGTCTGGTTTTGGTATCAGGATAATCTTGGCTTCGTAGAATGAGTTAGGAAGCTTCCCCTCCTCTTCAGCTTTTTGGAAGAGTTTGAGAAGGATAGGTATTAAGTCTTCTTTGAATGTTTGATAGAATTCACCAGGGAAGCCATCTGGTCCTGGACTTTTATTTTTTGGGATGTTTTTGATTGCTGTGTCGATCTCCTTACTGGTGATCAGTCTATTCAAATTTTCTACTTCTTGGTCCGGTTTTGGAAGGTTGTATGTTTCTAAGAAATTATCCATTTCTTCTAGATTATCCACTTTCTTGGCGTATAGCTTTTCATAGTTTTCTCTCAGTATCTTTTGTATTTCTGAGGTGTCCTTTGTAATCTCTTCTCTTTGATTTCTGATTTTATTTATTTGAGCCTTCTCTCTTTTTCGCTTGGTGAGTCTAGCTAAGGGTTTGTCAATTTTGTTTATCTTTTCAAAGAGCCAGCTCTTGGAATCGTTGATTTTTTTCTATTTTTTTTTTTAACCTCTATTTGATTTATTCCTTCTCTGATTTTTATTATTTCCTTCCTTCTGCTGATTTTGGGCTTTGTTTGTTGTTCTTTTTCCAGTACCTTTAGATGCCCTTTTAGATTGTCTATTTGGGATTTTTCTTCTTTGTTGAGGTAGGCCTGAATTGCTATAAACTTCCCTCTTAGAACCGTTTTGCTGTATCTCACAGATTTTGGCATGTCGTGTTTTCAGTTTCATTTGTCTCCAGGAATTTTTTGATTTCTTCTTTGATTTCTTCATTGACCCAATCGTTGTTCAGCAGCATTTTGTTTAATCTCCACATTTTTGTGGCTTTTCTGGTTTTCTTCCTGTAGTTGATTTCTAGTTTCATCCCTTTGTCATCAGAAAAGATGCATGGTATTATTTTGATCTTAAATTTATTGAGCCTTGTTTTGTGGCCTAATATGTGATCAGTCCTGGAGAATGTTCCATGGGCATTTGAAAAGAATGTGTATTCTGTGGTTTTTGGATGGAATGTTCTGTACATATCTACTAAGTCCATCTGGTCTAATGTGTCCTTTAAGGTGAGTGTTTCCTTATTGATCTTCTGTTTGGGTGATCTATCCATTTGTGTTAGCGGAGTGTTAAAGTCCCCTACTATTATTGTGTTACTGACTATTTCTCCTTTTATGTCTGTTAATAATTGCTTTATATATTTAGGTGCTCCTATGTTGGGTGCGTAGATATTTACAAGTGTTATATTTTCTTGTTGGATTGTTCCCTTTATCATTATGTAGTGCCCGTCTTTGTCTCTTGTTACGGTTTTTGTTTTAAAGTCTATTTTGTCTGATATAAGTATTGCTACCCCCCTTTTCTTTTCTTTGCCATTTGCGTGGAATATCTTTTTCCATCCTTTCACTTTCAGTTTGTGAGTGTCTTTAGGTCTGAAGTGTCTCTCTTGTATGCAGCATATACATGGGTCTTGTTTTTTTATCCAGTTGGCCACCCTATTGCATTTGCTCGGAGTATTTAGTCCATTGACATTTAAAGTAGCTGTTGGTAAATATGTATTTATTGCCATTTTGTGACTTTTTTTTCTGGGTGTTTTAGTAGTTCTTCTCTGTTCCTTTCTTTTTCTCTTGCTCTCTTCCCTTGTGGTTTGATGGCTATCTTTAGTAATATGTTTGACTTCTTTTGTCTTTTTTTCTTGCTTGTTACAGGTTTCTGATTTGTGATTACCAGGAGGATCCTATTTAGTATTCTATGCGTATAACAGTCTATATTGAGTTCATAGACTCGTTAGCTTGACCTACTTCTAAAAGCTCTACTTTTTCACTCCCCTCCTCCCACATTATATGTTTTTCAAATCATATTTAGTCTCTTGTTTAGTGTGTGTCTATCCATTACCCTCTTATCATTGAAATAGGTGATTTTAGTACGTTTGTCTTTTAACCTTCATAGTATTTTCACAGGTAGTTGATCTGCTACCTTTACTATATTTTTACCTTACAAGTGATTTTATTGTCTCGGTTTTTTGTTGTTGTTGTTGTTTTGTCTTTTTGATATATTTTTTTTTAACTCTGTTTGTGGTCATTGCTTTCCCACTTAAATAAGTCCCTTCAGCATTTCTTGCAGAACTGGTTTCTTGGTGATAAACTCCTTTAATTTTTGCTTGTCTGGGAAGCTCTTTATCTCTCCTTCCATTCTGAATGACAGGCTTGATGGATAGAATATTCTTGGCTGTAGGTTATTTCCTTTTAGCACTTTAAATACATTATGCCATTCTCTTCTCGCCTGTAGGGTGTCCGCTGAGAAGTCCACTGATAGCCTGATGGGCTTCCCTTTATATGTCACTTGTGGCCTTTCTCTTGCTGCTTTTAGGATTCTCTCTTTGTCTTTAATTTTGGATGTTTTAATTATAATATGTCTTGGTGTGAGCCTCTTTGGGCTTATCTTGTTTGGAGCTCTCTGTGCTTCCTGACCTTGGATGTCTGTTTCCTTCCTCAGGTTAGGAAAATTTTCATCTATTATTTCTACAAATAAATTTTCTTCCCCTTTGTCTCTCTCTTTTCCTTCTGGGACACCTATAATCCGAATGTTAGCTTGCTTGATATTGTCCCAGAGTTCCCTTAGACTGTTCTCATTCTGTCTAATTCTTTTTTCTCTTTTCTCTTCTGCTTGGGTGATTTCCTCTAGTCTTTCATCTGGCTCGCTGATCCATTCTTCTGTATCCTCTACTCTGCTATTGAGTCCTTCTAGTGAATTGCTCATTTCCAGTATTGTATTCTTCATTTCTGATTGGTTTTCTTGTATATTTTCCAATTCTTTGCTGATGTGCTCACTGTGTTCATCCATTCTTCTCCCCATATCTGTGAGCATCCTCATGATGTTTTGGTTGAACTCTTTGTTGAGTAGGTCTCTTGTTTCTGTTTCATTTAGTCCTTTCTCTGGGGTTTTGTCCTGTTCCCTTGCTTGGAATGTATTCCTTTGTCTCCTTGTTATGCCTCTTTCACTGAGCTTATTTCTGTGTATTAGGTGAGTCGGCTATGTCTCCTGATCTTGGAGAAGTGGCATTATGTTTGAGATGCCTCATGAGGCCCAGCAATGTGCTTCCCTCTTCTCACCAGTCCATAAGAACCAGGAGTGACCCCTTCGTGGGCTACTTGTGTCCTTCTTCTGTGGCAGGGTTGCTCCCACTGCAGGTACCCAGGGAGTCTAATCTTTCTTTCCCTGGCCAGCTGTTTGTAAATCTGGTTTGTGGAGCCTCAGCACCCTTGGCTACAAAGTCTATCAGCACACTCCTATTGCACTTTTCCTCTTAATTGGGTTGGTACCCAGTGTAGCTGGTTGCTAGACTCAGGGGCTTACAGTTGTGATACGCCTCAGGCCTACAAGGCTGTTGTCAGTTCTCTTAGGAGTGCAGCTGAGTGGGGCTGGCCCTTGACACTCAATTGTTTCAGGCTTTGGAAGGTGGGACTGATCCTTTTTATATCTATTTGTGAAGCACAGGTCTTCTGTCACTGATAAGCCTCACCCCCGACAGGACTACATACACCATCAACACAGTCCTGGTCCATGCATACTTCTCAACCCCCTGGAGCGTACCCTGATGCTGCACTGCAGAGACCCCCATCTCTCCACCAATGCCCCCCAACAGTTCACCTGGTCCTCACGCAGGCCCTGCCCCACAGAGGCAGACACACTGGCCTGCCTGTAGAGGATCAAGGCACCCAGTCAATGCAGGCTGAAAAGTAGCCTGAGGGCTTGCTGTTAGGTGGGGCCAGTCCCTAGGGCTGGTTGCCTGCCCTTGCTGAACTGGGTTAAATCTGTGCTCTAGTGGGTGTGGCAGACCCCTGGGCTAACAGGCGAAGGGATCAACCTCACTGGCACCCACTGAGGTCTGTGTCAGCATGCCTGGACCAGCTCAGAACTATGGCCCCCACCAATGTCTCAGCATCCGGAGAGGTCCCTGCTCTCACCAAGATGCCCCCAGAGCCCACCAGGTGAGTCTCGTTTCACCAAAGGACTGTCAGGCTTCTCTCTGGTGATTCTAGGTTGCTGCACTGAGTGAGTTTGTGTGTGGGCCCTTTAAGACCCGGGTCCTTTCGGCTTTCAGTGGATAGCTTTTCTGGGGATATCCTCGCTGCAGTTAATAGCCAGCAAAGCCAGACAGTAAGACCCCTGTCTCAGTTGGGCTGAGTCTGAAGGATGCTTACAGCAGTATCGCCCCCACTCCGGACCTCACTCCTCCAGGTAGGGCCGCGTACCTTAGGGTGTCTCCTGCCTAGCCAGCTGAGAAGCTCTGCTGCTCCCAAAGGTGGCTTTTTTCCTCTCCAGAAGGAATATCTGCCTCTTCCGCCTTGTCAGGACTGTCCCTTGTTGTGGATTCTTTTTATCCAGTTTTCAGTTTTCAATCTGGGGTAATTTTTCCAAAAATTGTTGTAACCTGGTTGTGTTTGTGGGAGGAGACGAGTTCAACATCTGCTCACACCGCCATCTTGACGAGATCTCTAGATCAGTGTTTCTTAAACTGTGCTATACTCATGTCTTATGTTGAAAAAACAGGAAAATTATTCCTTGCTTCCCTGAAATTAATTACATGATACACCACTCAAAAGTCTATTTTTAAATTAAATAAATAATTCCAGGGAGCTTTAAGAAAGAAACATTTAGGTAGGCACAGGTATGTAGCTACACTCTGTTGTAAACCAATTGACAGACCAAAGAACTATAAGAACCTGTAATAATTTTCATCTGAAGTAGAAACTAGGCAAGAGTTTCTGCTAGATTCAGTGCAGGTTGGATTAGATTGGAGTATTTACTCACAAACTCCTCCTTGAGAAAGTGCTGCATTGTCACTGTAAGTAAAAGAAGTCCTGACACAGTCCTGCTAACATCCCCAATTTTATAGATAAATGTGGGAGGGAAGACAAAGAGGAGGAGAAACAAGAGGTAACATTTATAGAACTCTTTTTATGTATTAGCCACTGGTCTAAGTACTTAAAAGATACTAATCACTTAATGCTCAACACCCTCATGAGATGTAGCTACCTTGTTATCTCTTTTTGCGATGAGGTCACACATCTAAATAAGTGGTAAAGCTGGAATTTGAAGTCAGGAAGTCTGAGTCCAGAGGCTGTGGGGGATCTTAGAACCCCTTCCTTTGGCAGGGTTCAAAAATAATTACAATAGAGGGTCTGAGGGCAAACAAAACCGTTGAATTTGCTGGGCTGCTTTTTGATGCAGATTTCATAAGGCAACAAGATTCCTTCCTAATTTAGTAGGCAGTAGTGCTATGCAGAGAGCTGGGCATGGCCACAATGCATATGTGGAGTAGAAGCTGAGCCAGAGGAAAAATTAGATATGAAAGATGTTTGTCTTTAACGAACACAGATGAAGATTTCATGTGGGGTATAGCCATGACCCCCAGTGTTCAATCCTAAATTAGATATGAAAGATGTTCATCTTTAACAAACACAGATGAAGATTTCATGTGGGGTGTATCTCTGACCCCCAGTGTTCACTCCTTTCTGCCTCCCTCCAGCTCCTGGAGCACTGAAAGAATCATAACAGTTTCTATTAGCCAGCTCTTTATCTTCAGATCTGAGAGTACAATTCTAATCACATCCTGGTGTAAAGGGAAGCACTCAAGTTGAATTTACTGCAGGATTTGTTTTTGAGCAAATACTAGGCTGAAAAATAGAAAAGGAAGAAATAGAATAGTGTTTATGAAAAAACTATACTTAATAAAAAAATAGTGATATTCACAAGAAAAGTCATAAGTCTGTAATAGATTCCCTGTAGGAGAGAGAGGTAAATTTAGTGTTTGCTTTGGCGGACAGTGAAGTTGAGGAAGAAATGAATTCAGGGAACAAGAAATGAATAATCAACAATGTGATAAGACAGGAGACTAAGATGAAAAAGGGAGTCTTCCGATTTAAGGAAGGAATGTCATGAAACAGTGCCATAGTGGAATTTAAAATGATGTGAGAACTGATGAAGGGTGGACTCATCCTTTATTCATTCACTCATCAAATAATTATTGAGCCCTGACTATGTGGGAGTCTTTGTTTTAGGCATCTGGAATGTCTCAGTGAGTTAGATAAAGACTTGCCCTTCATGGAGTTTATATTTTAATGGGGGAATAAAAACTATTAACATAATAAATACATCAATAATATAGAACGTTAGAAGATGATAAACCCTATGGAAAATAAAATAGAGCAGGATTGGACGATGGGGAGGGCCAGGGGTGGTGTGGTGGTGGTGGTAGAGGTCAGTTTTCAATTTTAAATTTGTATCGTCAGGGTAAGTTTCTTTGAGATGACGTTGGCCCAAATGCTTGAAGAAAGTTAAGTAGAAAGTTAGCAATGTGGGTATCTGAGTGAACAGCAAGTACAAAAACAGTGCGGGCAGGATAGATTCTTTTTTTCAAGATGGAAGAAATTACAGCAGGGTTATACACTGATAGAACTGGTTTAGTAGAGGGTGAAAAATTGCTGATCTAGGATGGAGAGGGCAACATTGCTAGAGTCTTCCTTGAGTACATGAGAGGGTCTGGGAGCTGGGGCACAAGTGGAGGGCTTTGCTTTAGTGGAGAAGTGGTGGGGTATCTTAATCTTAAGTAACAGGAGTAAATGGAGGTAGCTGCTGGTAGATGGAGGGATGTGGTAGTGGGAGTCTGTGGGTCAGTTTTGTCAATGAAGTAGGAAGTAGGTTCTTCAGCTGAAACACAGGATTGGGAGGAGCTGTTGGGGGTTTCAGGAAATAGGAGAAGGTATGAAATAGGCATCTAGTAGAATGGGAGAGTAAATGCAGTAGAGTGTGTTTGCTGGGCAGCTTTTTTGTTTTTTTTTGAGGAAGATTAGGTCTGAGCTAACATCTGCCGCCAATCCTCCTCTTTTTGCTGAGGAAGACTGGCCCTGAGCTAACATCTGTGCCCATCTTCCCCTGCTTTATATTTGGGATGCCTGCCACAGCATGGCTTGCTAAGTAGTGTATAGGTCTGTGCCTGGGATCCGAACTGGCGAACCCCAGGCCATGGAAGTGGAATGTGTGAACTTAACTCCTGCACCACCAGGCCGGCCCCTGGGCAGCTTTAATGGGGCCGCTTGAGATTCACAGTTATGAATTTTAAATGAGATTAATCAGTATAGAGTTGTGTTTTTGTCCAGCCATATTCAATTGCATAGGTATGTAAGAGAGTTGGTTGTGTTTAGGCCAAGTACAATAAAGTAAGAGGGGGCAAGGAAGTCAAACCTTTATGCAAAGCAGTACTTATACTGGTGGACCGTGACATTTAAACTGGATAAGGCTTAGGAAATAGAGGACATCAAGGGGACGAGAGAAGTAAAAAGGGGAAACATCAATGGATTGGATGTCCTGGTAGGATTAAAGAGATTTTGGAGACTATAGCTATACTAAAGGGAGAGTGGAACGCATAAAGATGAGATTGTAAGTTATGGTTATTGGTAATGAGAAGGTGTCTATTAAAATCGTGGGCATGAGTGATTGACATGGTAGAGGATAAGATCGTTGGAGGAGACGAGTTCAAGCCACTGAAAGCCCAAGAGATTGATAAGATTATCGACCTGTATATTGAAATCAGCAAAAATTAAGACAAGGGTAGTGTTACAGTGAAAGTGTTTGCAAGAAGGATATGAGAAGGAGTAACCTGGGGGTTGGTAGATGTTAGTAACAAAGATAGTGGCTAATTTCGTGTTAAAAGATTCAAAGCTTGGAGATTTTAGGAAGGAGGGAGACAGAATGGCCTAAAAGCAGCAATCGAGGGAGAACACTGATTCCATCTCTAGATGTATCAGAGTTGTGGGAAAAAGCTGCCACCACTCGAGATGGTTCTAGTGGAAGCTGTGAAATCAGGGGCTGGCTGAATTTCAAGTAGAGCTTGAAGGTGAAGGCTACTCTCAGAGAAGGGGTTGAAGATCTGGGAGTTTTTGCTGATGGTGGACTGTGATTTCCAGAGTGCATGGTAAGAGAACAGGATACATGTGAAGCCTCGTGGGTATTAGAGTGCAGGAGACAAGGGCCTACACAGGGGCTGCAGCTTCGTATGGTGATTGATGAAAACAGGAATAAAGGACAGAATGAGATAAAGGCAGATAGTGGTGCCAAGGCCACGTGTGTGTGTTAGGGGTGGAGAAGGGCAAAGTGTTTAGGGTTCCTTCTTGACCTCTGTCTGTGGATTCTAGGATGTCTCAATTTATCTCAGTCCTAGTATAGGAAATTCATTTTGGCCCTGGTTGGGTGGCTCCTCCTTGATGTCTGTTCAAAAACAATCTGCAAGTCAATCTTGATAAATTTTCTCAGATTCCAGGGGGAAGGGACATAGAGACTAAAAGAAAGATATGATAGATGTTGAGAACACAGTGGAAAGACAGTTTCAGGGCCTTTGGACTTACTGTAGAAGCAACCAGAACAAATGCAACTTAAAATATATAATATTAGAAAAAAGTAAAAGTAACTGAGTGGGGGAGGTAGAAAATTGCTGATAATTGGAGAAATATATGTCTAATTGTGTTTTATTTTATTTTGAAATTTCCTCTCATTTATTTTTGTTGAAGTATAGTTGACACACAGTGTTATACAGTCATGCACCACATAATGACGTTTCATTCAATGACAGACTGCATGTGTGAGGTGGCCCCATAAGATTAGTATCATATAGCCTAGGTGTGTGGTAGGCTGTATACCATCTACGTTTGTGTAAGTGCACTCTGTGATGTTCCCACAGTGACGAAATTGCCTAACGATGCATTTCTCAGAATGTACCACCATTGTTAAGCAAAGCACAACAGTAGTATTTTGAGGTGTACAACATAGTGATTCAACTATATCCTATAAAAAATGATCACCCTGACGAGTCTAGTAACCATCTGTCAACCATCTGTCACCATACAAAGTTATTATATTATTGACTATATTCCCTATGCTGTGTACTACACCTCCATGACTTATTTATTTTGTAACTGGAAGTTTGTACCTCTTAATCCCCTTCACTTTTTTGCCCATCCCCCCATCTTCCTCCCTCTGGTGACCAATAGTTTGTTCTTTGTATCTATGAGTTTGTTTTTGTTTTGTTCTGTTTGCTTTGTTTTGTTTTGTTTTTTTTAGATTCCACAGATAAGTGAAATCATATGGTATTTGTCTTTCTCTGACTTATTTCACTTAGCATAATACCCTCTAGGTCCATCCATGTTGCCGCGAGTGGCAAGGTTTCATTCTTTTTTATGGCTGAGTAATATTCCATTACTCTTCTTTATCCATTCATCTGTTGATGGACATGTAGGTTGCTTCCATATCATGGTTATTGTAAATAATCCTGCAATGAACATAGGAGTGCATATACCTTTTTGAATCAGTGTTTTCATTTTCTTTGGATAAATACCAAGAAGTGGGATTCCTGGATCACATGGTAGTTCTGTTTTTAAGTTTTTGAGGAACCTCCATACTGTTTTCTATAACAGCTGCACCAATTTACATTCCCATCAACTGTGTATGAGGATTCCCTTTTCTTCACGTCCTTGCCAGCACTTGTTATTTGTTTTCTGTTTTTAAAAAATAAATTTCTTTTTTTTTTTTGGCAGGGGAAGATTCACCTTGAACTAACATAATCTGTTGCCAATCCTCCTCTGTTTGCTTGAGGAAGATTGGCCCTGAGGTAACATCTATGCCAGTATTCCTCTATTTTGTATGTGGGTCACTGCCACGGCATGGTGGCCAATGAGTGGAGTATGTCCATGCCTAGGAACTGAGCCCAGTCTGCTGAAGCAGAGCATGTTGAACTTAACCACAAGGCCATTGGGCTGGCCCCCTCATCTCTTTCATTTCTAATTTTGTTTATTTGGGACTTCTCTCTTTTTTTCTTGGAGTTTCCCTAAAGGTTTATTAATTTCATTTATCTTTTCAAAGAACTGGCCCTTAGTTTCAGTGATCTTTACTTTTTCTTTTTTTAGTCTTTATTTCATTTATTTCTGCTCTGATCTTTATTATTTCCTTTCTTCTACTAACTTTTGGCTTTGTTCTTCTTTTTCTAGTTCCTTTAGGTGTAAGGTTAGATTGTTTATTTGAGACTTTTCTTTTTTACTGAGGTAGGCCTGTATTGCTGTAAACTTCCTCTTAGATCTACTCTTGCTGCATCCCATAGATTTTGGAAAGTTGTGTTTCTATTTTCATTTGTCTCAAGTTATGTTTTGATTTCCTTTTTGATTTCTTTCTTGGCCCATTGGTTGTTTAGTAGCATGTTCTTTAGCCTCCACATGTTTGTGTTTTTTCCCAGTTTTTTTCTTGTACTTGATTTCTAGTTTCATGCTGTTATGGTTGGAAAACATACTTGATATGATTTCAGTCTTCTTAAATTAATTGAGACTTGTTTTGTGGCCTAGTATGCAATCTCTTTGGGAGAACGTTCCATGTGCACTTGAAAAGGATGTATATTCTGTTTTTGGGTAGAATTTTCTGTATATATGTACCAGATCCATCTGGTCTAGTATGTCATTTAAGACGACTGTTTCCTTGTTGCTTTTCTGTCTGGATGATCTATCCATTGATATAAGTGGGATGTTAAAGTCTCCTGCTATTATTGTATGACTGTTGATTTCTCTCTTTGGCCTGTTAATATTGGCCTTATGTATTTTGGTGCTTCTATGTTGGGTGTGTAGATATTTACAAGCGTTATATCCTCTTGTTGGATTGATACCTTTGTCATTGTGTAATGTCTTTCTTTGTCTCTTGTTATAGTCTTGGTTTTAAAGTCTATTTTATCTGATATAAGTATTGCTACTCCAGCCTTCTTTTCATTTCCAATTTCATGGAATATTTTTTTCCATTCCTTCACTTTCAAACTTTGAGTGTCTTTAGATCTTAAGTGAGTCTCTTGTAGGTAGCATATAGATGGGTCTCGTGTTTTTATGCATTCAGCAACCATATGTATTTTGGTTGGAGCATTCAGTCCATTTTATATTTAAAGTAATTATTGATAGGTATGTTCTTATTGCCATTTTTTAATTGCTTTCTGGTTGTTTCTATAGTTTTTCTGTGTTCCCTTCTTCTCTTGCTCTCTTCCCTTGTGATTTGATGACTTTCTTTAGCGTTTGTTTTCCTTTCTCTTTATTTTTTGTGTCTCTATTGTAGGTTTTTGATTTGTGGTTGCCATGAGATTCATATATAACAACAAATTTATAGAGCAGTCTATTTTAAGTTGATAGTTGCTTAAGTTTGAGCACATTCTAAAAGCACTTCATTTTTACTCTCCTTTCCCCCATGTTTTATGTTTTTGATATCATATTTTCTGCTTTTTTATTTTGTTTATCCCCTATCTACTTATTGTAATTATAGTTGATTTTAGTACTTTTGTCTTTTAACTTTCCTACTAGCTTTTTAAGTGGCTGATCCATTGCCTTTACTAAATGTTTGCCTTTACCAGTGGGTTTTTTTTCTTTCATATATTTTCTTTTTTCTACTTATGGCCTTGTTTTTTCTGCTAAAGAAGAACCTTTAGTATTTCTTGTAGGGCCAGTTTAGTGGTGATGAACTCGTTTAGTTTTTGCTTGTCTGAGAAACTCTTTATCTCTCCTTCGATTCTGAATGATAACCTAGCCAGGCAGAGTATTCTTGGTTGTAAGTTTTTACCCCCAGCACTTTGAATATATCATGCCACTCCCTTCTGCCTATAAACTTTCTGCCAGAAAATCAGCTGGTAGTCTTAGGGGGCTTACCTTGTATGTAACTATTTGTTTTTCTCTTGCTGTTTTTAAGATTCTCTCTTTATCTTTAACTTTTGATGCTTTAATTACAGTGTGTTTTGGTGTTGGTCTCTTGGGTCCATCTTAGTTGGAACTCTTCCTGCTTCCTGGACTTGGATGTCTGTTTCCTTCTCTTGGTTGGGGAAGTTTTCAGCCATTATTTCTTCAAATAGGTTTTCTGTCTCTTTCACTCTCTCTTCTCCTTCCAGGGCCCCTACAATGTGAATGTTAGATGTTGTCCCAGAGATCCCTTAGACTATCCTCAGTTTTTTAAGTTCTTTTTTCTTTTGCTGTTCCAATTGGGTACTTTCTATTTCCCTGCCTTCCAGAATGCTGATCCATTCTTCTGCATCATCCAATCTCCTGTCAATTCCTTCTAGTGTATTTTTATTTCAGTAGTTATATTCTTCAGCTGTGATTGGTTCTTTTTTATATTTTCTAACTCTTGGTGGAAGTTCTCACTGTGTTCCTCCATACCTTTCCTGAGTTCAGTGAGTATCTTTATGACCATTACTTTGAACTCTTTATCTGGTAGATTGCTTATCTTTGTTTTGTTTAGTTCTTTTTCTGAAGTTTTGTCTTGTTCCTTCTTTTGGAACACACTCCTCTGCTCCTCGTTTTGCTTAACTCTGTTTCTTTCTCTGTTTTAGGGATCATCTACATCTCCTGGTCTTGAAGGGGTGGCCTTAAATAGAAGGTGTCCTGTGGGGCCTAGTAGACAGGCCCCCTAGTCACTGGAGCCAGGTGCTTCAGGTGTGACCCCTGTGTAGGCTGCGTGCACCCTGCTGTTGTGCCTGAGCTGTAATTGCTGTGGGTGCACTGATGTGCAGGGTCGGCCCTCTGGGGTGGGAGCTGCTTTGGAGGGGCTCTGGTGCTGGCTGTGTCCACCTGCTGGGTGGGCCGGGGCAGGGGCTTCCTTTAGGGCTTCTGGGTAAGTCAGGATGGGGGTTCTTTGGAGAGGCTCTGGTGCCAACCGGGGCCACCTACTGTGTGGAGTGTGGCAAGAACCAGGGCAGGTCCTCAGCAGAAAACAGGAGTCGGGTGAACGGTGCTGGGAGGGTAGATGGAATGTATCAGAAATGGTACCTGCCAGTACCGGGCAAGCTAGGTAGAAGGAAAGTTAAGAAAAAAAACCTCCACCCTGCATTACTGTCCCCAGAGAAAGTTCCAACAGATCCCTGCTCCTCTGGCATGTGTCCTAAAATTAGTCAATGAATCTCCTTCATATATAACCCAGGCACTTTTCAAACTGCTTCCTCCGCACGGGGACTTGGAACGAATGAGTTTGTGTGCACGCCCTTTAAGAACAGAGTCTCGGTTTTTCCAGCTCTCTCATTTTCTTGGGTGTCAGCCCTACTGGTTTTCAAAGCCAAACACTATGGGGGCTCATCTTCCTGGTGCAGGCCCCCTGAGCTGGGGAACCTGATGTGGGGCTTGGGCCCTTGGCTCATCTGGGAGGACCTCTTCAGTTGTGATATCCCTCCTACTTGTGTGTCATTGTTTGGGGGCTGTGGGTCCTGACTAGACTGTCTCCACCCCTCTTCCTGTCTTGATGTAGCTTTTTCTTCCTATCCTTAGTTGTGGAAAATCTGTTCTGCTAGTCTTCAGGTTGTTCTCAGCGATAGTTGCTGTCTATATAATTGTAGTTTTCGTGTGTCTGTGGAAGGAGGTGAGCTCCAGACCTTCCTACTCTGCCATTTTGATCTCGCTTCTAATTTATCTTAAATTGTTATGGTAATAACCCCTAAGTAAAATTGATAACAGGAAATTTATTTTACATAGAAGAAAGAAAGCAAAAACATATCACTAAAGTGTTCCAAAATACGAAGTGTAAGGTACAATGATTTAGGGCCAAATGTAACAGTTTTGACAAATATATGTGAAATGCCTCTTAAACTAGATCACAAACCACTGTAATTTTATGTTGTATCCAGGAAACATAGCTGAAGCAAAGAGACTCAATATAAGGCAAAAATGAACACTTTTAATTTATGAGATATACAATCATTCATGAGCATTCTTCATAATTGTTTGTTATGTCATAAATAAATATTAATATGATTGGTTTAATAGATAAAAATATAACTCTCTGCACAAGCAAAGCATAAATCTTCATTTTACGTGTCCAGGAACTTCAACAAAAATTGATCATATATTTTTCCAAAAGAAGACATACATAATTTCTAAAAAGCAGAAACAGAGCATTTCTCATTCTTTGACTACAAAGTGGTAAAACTAAATGTTCATAACAGAAACCCCTAAATGGACTGGTAATTTTAAAATGCTCTGCTAAGTAAATCTTGTGTCAAAGAAGAGACCTAAAGTCTAAAGTAATTATAAAATAGTTTGAAAATAATTGTCTTATGAATATTACATTTAAAATTTACTGCATATCAAAACCTAAGCGTGAATATAAGATTGTCTCAAATATGTTTGTCTCTTATTTATGATTCTATTTTCTTATTGATGGTTACTTCCTGTAAAAGCTATGACTCCACGTCAGCTTTCTGATCTCTGACAACCCCCACCAGGTTGAGCAAATTCATCCTTTTTTTCCTAAAGGATTTCTCAGTCCTCATTGAGTACCCTTCTGGTCTACTAGATGCCACTGAGCCTGACTGCAGGAAGGGACGCTCCAAGGATAACTCTTGCTGGGTCTTCTTATTCTGATGCAACTTGTGCTACATTAAAAAAGCCCAATTTTTATTGTGAAAATAAAATATACAGCAAATCTAGCTAAACAAGTGTACAGCTGAGCACAATTTTATAAAGTGAACACTTGTGTAACTACCCAAGTCACTACAAGTATCTTCAGAAGTCCCTTTTGTGGTTTTCCCCATCATACCTCCTTCCCCAAAGTTAACCATTATCCTGATTTTCAGGGTAATCCTTTCCTTGCTTTTCTTTACAGTTGTGCAACCTAAATATGTATTCTTAAATACTTTAATTTTTTTGTCTCTTTTGAGCTCTAATCATAGAATAGATAAAATAGAGTAATAAGCAGAGTTATATGGTATGTTTCCTGTTGGTGTGGCTTTTATTAGTTGACATTGTGTTTGGGATGTTTGCCCATCCTGATGCAGGTAGCTGCAGTACATTTTAATTTTTGTTGCTTCCACTGCCTTTGGTTTGAGGGTTGCCCCCAGGGATTTTAACTCCCCTGTGCTTTTGAGTTACACCTGAAGCAAATAAGCTTAGAGGTAGGAGTTGTGGGGAACTGTCCACTATGACTTTGCTGAAATCAAAGGTGGGTGGAGGGGGTGTGTTGTGGGGCACAATGAGTTCCCACTAGCTACCTCATCAACAATTGATATTCTTCCACTTGAAACTTTAATAATAAGTTGGGTATGTAGTAGTAGTTTATTGTGCTTTTACCTTGCATTTCCTTGATTACTAATGAGATTAGGTTAGATCACTTATTCATACTTACAGGCCATTTGGATTTCCTTTTATGTGAAGACACTGTTCAATAACCTCCCAGTTTTTCTACTGGGGTGTCTATCTTTATTGGTTTATAGAAGTTTTTAAATAAATTTTTTGATGACTTTAAGTGAAAAGTTCTTAATTTATAGTTTTACTGTAGTCATGTATAACAATCTGTTCCTTTATGACTGTTGCTTTTTGTGTCTTAAGAAATTGTTCCCTGAGCTTGCTGTCACAGAGATATCCTTCTGTGTTGTCTTCCCAACTCTTCATCTGTTTTGACTTTCCTATTTAGGTTCATCATCCACCTAGAATTACCGTTTGTGCATTGTCTAAGTAGAGGTCATGTTTCTTCCAATATGAATACTTGGTTGAACTGGCACAATTTGTTAAAATGACTTTCCTTTATTGCTCCTTTGCAGTGTCACCTTTGTCATAAATCAGGTGTTCACAAATATATGTGTATGTTTCTGGGCTCTTGCTTCTATTTCTTTTGTTTATTTGTCTATATTTGCATCAATGCTGCACTTTCCCAATTCCCACGGATTTATAATGGGTTATATTAAACAAGTTATCCTACTTTGACCTACTTATTTAAGAGGGTCTTGGCTAGTTGTGGCTTTCCCATGTAAATTTTAGAATTAGCTTGTCAAGTTCCACAAAAAGTCTTATTGGAGGTTTGATTGGTATTGTATTAAATCTCTAGGTTAGTTTGGTGAAGAATTAACGTATTTTCAGTATGGAGTCTTCTTTAATTCCTCTTATAATACTTTTGTTATCTCTGTAGAGATGTAAACTTCCTGTATTGTTAGTGTTTTCTCTCTACTTAATATTTCTAGAAGCTGCTGAAAGTATCTTCTAAAACTTCAATTTCTAATTCTTTATATGAAAATAAAATTGACTTTATTTTATATCTAGCAGCCTTATTACACTCTTATATTAGTGTTAAACATTTACCTATAAATTCTTTTGGATTTTTACTTATACAATCATATCATCTGGCAATAATGATAATTTCTTTTCTTTCTCATCGGTCCTTAAAACTTATTTATATATTTTTGTTACCTTATTGTACTGGCTAGGAGCTCCTGTACAATGTTCAAATAGAAGTGATGGTAATGTGCATCTTTGTCTTATTCTTGATATCAAAAGAGAAGCTTTCAGCATTTTGCCATTAAATGTTATGTTTGCTGAAGATTTTGTAAATATCCCTTATTGGGTTATTCAAGAAGAAGTAATTGTTGCAAAGTGTTTCTGCTAGGCCCTAATTTAAGTGCCTCAGATATATTAATAATACAAAGATTTCTCTCCTTGCAGAACCAACATTCTGGTGAGAATTTGTTTTCTTCCTAGTGATCTAAGAGATTTTATTATTAATGGATGTTTAATGTTGTCAAATGCTCTTTTTTGTTTCTAGTGAGATAATCCTATGATTTTCTTCTTATTCTTTCAAAGTAGAGGATAATATTCATTGATATTGTAATGTAAAATTATTCCTGGAATAATGTATTACCCATAATGTGTTATTTTTATTTGCCATCTGTTTATCTTCTTTGGTGAGGTTCTGTTAAGGTCTTTGGCCCACTTTTTAAGTTGGGTCATTTGTTTTCTTATTGTTGAATTTTAAAAGTTCTTTGTATATTTTAGATGTCTTTTATCTGATAGGTGTCGTGCAAATATTTTCTCCCAGTCTGTGGCTTGCTGTTTCATTCTCTTTACAGAGTATTTGCAGAGCAGAAGTTTTTAATTTTAATAAAATCTTACCAATTCGTTTTCAAGGATCATACTTTTGGTGTTATATCTAAACTGTCATCACCAAACCCAAGGTCACCTAGATTTTCTCCTGGGTTATCTTCAGGAATTTTATAGTTTTGCATTCTGTATTTATGACTGTGATTGACTTGGAGTTAATTTTTGTGAAGGATATAATGTCTGTGTTTAGATTCATTTTTTTTGCATGCGGTTGTCCATTTGTTCCAGCACCATTTGTTAAAAAGCCTATCCTGTCTCCATCGAATTGCTTTTGTTCCAAAGATATGCTTTTTGGTACAAAGATACGTTGATTGTATTTGTGTGTGTTTATTTCTGGACTCTCTATTCTCTTTCATTGATCTATTTATTTATTCTCTGCCAGTACCACACTGCCTTGATTACTGTAGCTTTATCGTATGTGTTGAAATTAGATAGTGACAGTCTTCCATCTTTATTCTTCTCTTTCAGTATTGTGTTTACTATTCTGAAACTTTTGCCTTTCCATATAAACTTTAGAATCAGTTTGTTGATGTCCACAAAATAACTTGTTGGGATTTTGTTTGGGATTGCATTGAATCTATAGATCAAGTTGGGAAGAACTGACATCTTTACAATATTGAATCTTCCTGTTCTTGAATATGGAGTATCTCTCCATTTATTTACATCTTCTTTGATTTTTTCCATCAGAGTTTTGTAGTTTACCTCATAGATCTTGTACGTATTCTGTTAGATTTATACCTAAATATTTCTTTTTTTTTTTGTCTTTGTTTCTGCTAATATAAATGGTATTGTGTTTTTAATTGAAAATTTCAGTTGTTTGTTTCTGAAATATAAGAAAGCAATAGATTTTTGTAAATTAATCTTTTATCCTACAACCTTGCTATAATCGATTATTAGTTTCAGAAATTTTTTTGTTGATTCTTTTGGGTTTTCTGAGTAGATGATCATGTCTTCTGCAAACAAAGACAGTTTTATTTCTTTCTTCCCAATCTGTATGTCTTCATTTTCTTTTCTTATTGCATTGGCTAGGACTGTCAATTTTGCCTGATAGTAATTTAGCTTCCCCAGATTTATTTTGTAATGTCAACAGTGTATTTTTTCATCCTTTTACTTTGAATTTCTCTTTATCCTACTGTTTTAGGTGTGTGCTTTTAAACAACATGCATTTAGGTTTTATTTTTAAATCCAGCCTGACAATATTTGTCTCTTAATTGTATCACTTAATTTACTTATGATTAATGTAATTAGTACTATACTGTATTTATTGCAATGTAGATGTCATTGATTATAAGATATACCCTTACATATCACTAAAAAAGAAAAAATGGTGCCAATTAAATTAATACTTTAATTGTAAGATGAATCCCAATTTCAGAGTATTTTAAATTTATAAAAAATATGTTTTAGGATTAATGAAATACAGTAGTAGTAGTATAAATACCATCTTATAATGTCTTTTTTGTCTTCTTTTAGGTTCTTTTTAAAAAAGTCTTCTTTCTTCTTTTGTATTGGTAGTGTGTTTTCGATAGTCATTATTTCCCCTCTATTAGAATGGAACTTATTTAGTCTTTTATTATATTATTTTTCTTAGAAGTTACCCTAGAAATTAAAACACATGTTCTTAATTTATTGTATCTAATATTAAATCATTTCCTTCCTTACACAATTCTTGGACTTTGGAACAGTTTAACTCCTTTTCTCCCCTTCTTATGGTGGTCCAGTGGCAGAGATTCAGTGCTCTCATCACCGAGGCCTGGGTTAATTTCCAGGTTAGGGAACCACACCACCTGTCTGTTGATTGTCATACTGTGGTGGCTGTGGTCTTGACATGATGCTGAAAGCTCTGCTGGTATTTCAAATACCCCATGGCGAGTCACCCATGGTGTACAGATTTCAGCAGACTTTCCAGACTAAGACAGACTAAGAAGGAGGACCTGGCCACCTACTTCTGAAAAAATTGGTCATGAAAACGCTATGAATAACAGTGGAGCATCGTCTGATATAACACCAGAAGATGAGAGGATGGGATAGCAAAACAGGGCATTTGCTCTTCTGTACACAGGGTCACTAGGAGTCAGAATTGACTCAACAGCACTAACAACAAATTCCCTTCTTGACTTGTATAGCTATGTGCCAGAAAGATATTGTTATCATTGTTTGTTATTAATGTTTAATGAGCATTGTTTATTACTATTCATTTAGATTTGCCTGCATATTGATCACTTCCGTTGCTCTTTGATCCTCCTGAATCTCTGACCTTCTGTTTGGTATCATTTTTTAATGTCCTTGAAGAACTGTTTTTGAATTTCCTTTAGTGTGTGTCTGATAGTATTTACTATCTCTTAGTTTTTGTTTTTTCCTGAGAGTGTCTTTATTTCTTTCATTCTTGAGGATATTTTTGTTGAATATAGAATTCTATATTGTCAGTTATTTTCTGTCAGCATGTTGGTATTTCACTCTTTTTTTTTTGCCTCCATGTTGCTTCCTTCTCACTTTGGGCTTCGTTTGTTCTTCTTTTTCTCATTCCTGTAGGTTAAGGTTAGATTGTTTATTTGAGGTGTTTCTTGTTTCTTGAGGTAGTCCTTCATTGCTATAAACTTCCTTCTTAGCACTGCGTTGCTGCATCCCATAGGTTTTGGTATGTGATGTTTTCATTTTCATTTATCTCCATGTATTTTTTAATTTCTCCTTTGATTTCTTCATTGACCCAATAGTTGTTTAGTAGCATGTTGTTTAATCTCTACAAATTTGTGATTTTCCCTGTTTTCTTCTTGTAATTTATTTATAGTTTCATACTCTTGTGGTCAGAAAAGATACTTGATGTGATTTCAGTTTTCTTAAATTTATTGAGACTTGTTTTATATTTTAACATATGGTCTATCCTTGAGAATGTTCCATGTGCACTTGGAAGAATGAGTATTCTACGGCTTTCACATGGAATTGTTCTGTATATATCTGTTAAGTCATTCTGGTCTAATGTGTCATTTAAGGCTGATGTTTTCTTGTTGACTCTCTCCATGATGTGTCCACTGATGTAAGTGGGGTGTTAAAGTCCCATAGTATTATTGTATTGCTGTCAGTTTTTCCCTTGAGGTCTGACAATTGCTTTATATATTTTGGTGCTCCTATGTTAGGTGCATATATATTAATAAATGTTTATGTCTTCTTGGTGGATTGTCTCCTTTATTATTATATAATGCCGATCTTTGTCTCTTGTTACCTTTGTTTTCTGAAGTCTGTTTTGTCTGGTGGAAGTATGGCAACACCTGCTTTCTTTCAACTACCATTGCTTGGAGTATCATCTTCCACCCTAATTTTTTTTTTTAAGTTTCACTATCATGTTCAAGTTAAATATATATATTATATATATATAAATATGTGTAATATATTTATAAATATATTTGTAAGTATATATAATAAATATATATATGTATATATAAAATATATATATAACATGCAGAAACACATACAAAATATGCATTCATATCCTACTTAGGGTTTTTTGAGTTTAAAGGTTTGTGGTTTGATAATTTTTGTCAGTTGTGAAAAATTCTCAGTCATTATGTTTTCACATACTGCCTCTGTACATAGTGCTTCTGCATATTTGCTGTCTTTTTTCTTCTGTTATTCTCACTAACTGTGTGTGAGACCTCACAATGTGCTCTTTGTCTCTTACTCTTTCTTTTTATATTTTCTATCATTTTGTGTTTCTTTCTGGGTAATTTTTTTTTTTTTTGAGGAAGATTAACCCTGAGCTAACTGCTGCCAATCCTTCTCTTTTTCTGAGGAAGACTGACCCTGAGCTAACATCAGTGTCCATCTTCCTCTACTTTATATGTGGGACACCTACCACAGCATGGCTTGCCAAGCAGTGCCATGTCCGCACCTGGGATCTGAACTGGTGAAACCCAGGCTGCCAAAGTGGAACGTGTGCACTAAACTGCTGCGCCACCAGGCCAGCCCCTTTCTGGGTAATTTTTTTGACATCTTTCAGTTCACTGATCCTGTCTTCATCTGTATTTAGTCTGTTGTTAAACCTATCTGCTGAATTCTTAATTTTGCCCCTTATAGTTCATTTGCCACATTTCTATCTGGTTCTCTTTCAAATCTCCTACATTGTGGATTTTCATTCCCTGCTAAAATTTTCACGCTTGTCATTCTTCTCCTTGACTGTAGCAAGCAGGGATTTTTTTTTGGTTATTGTTTGATAATGCTAGTATCTGGAGACTTTATTGGACTGTATCTTTTTTTTTTTCTTTATAGTGTCTCTTTTTTTCTCATAGTGGTTATCATAGTATCTTGTGTCTCTATGTTGTGTTTTGATAATGTATTGGCCATTGTATTTGAATAATTTTTGGTAAGAATAATTTGACAAGTAGGATTTTGTTATCCTTGGTGGTGTTAAATCTTCTTCTTTTGAGGACAGATTTTCCACCTTCTACTTCATATGCTATTTGGTAAATATTAGTTATAATCTAACTTTGTAACATGATATTCATTATTATTTAAGATATGTGGGCAACCTGGTAGTGTTCTTCTCACACACAGCTCTTGGATTCCTGGAACTGTAAGGTGCTCTTCCTGGGAGGTATTTTTCTGGAGAAATGGCTTTCTTAACTCCCCCTCAGTGCCACCTACACCAAAGGTCTCCAAAATCAGAGTGATCTGTTTTTTTTTTTCCTTTTTAAATCTAAGTGCCATCACTTAGAGTCTTCTCTTAGGTCTTCCTATTTCTAGGCTGTGGGTGTTAGGATGTTAATGGTGGGAATGTGTTCTGGTTATTTCTAGATTATTGGTATAAAGAACGTTCTACATGATAGTTGATTTTTTTTTTTTTATCATATTCTGGTAGACCATTTCCATTATTCTCAGTCACATCTATCTCCTTTTGAAGCAGTTTTGGGAGACTCACCTAGATGTGAGAAAAGAGATAAGGAGATACTTTAAATTAATATCCTATTGCCCAGAAGTGATAGGTAGAAGAGTAGGAAAACTTTACTTGCTATTCAAGCCAAGTATCAGGAGAAAGATTATCCTTCTTATTACTGTAGGTGCCATCCAAGGATGACTAGGACAAGAATGTTTTCATTTTAGCTTCGAAAGCATTGCTAAAGGCCAACCTGGGGATGTTTGTTACTATCTCCATCTGCTAAAAAGTGCCAGAAGTGCTTATGATTTTGTTATCCTCTTCAGTACTATAGTCAACTTCATTGTGGGTGAAACAGACTTTCTTTTTGTAGATTGCTTTAGGATCAAACATTTAAAGCATTGTTTCTATGAGAAAATGTGTTCCATCTGCAAAACAACAGGCTTATTTTAAAATAACCTGTTTAGAAGTGGTGGACTTTGTGTAGATTAAAATTGAAGACTCAAATGTAGGAATATACGTATGTCTGCACAACTGCCGTCGCTGTTGGCTGATTAATATATTCTAACAGAAAACATTGTTGAATGTGTACTATGTGGCAGATGCTGTACTAACTACATAAAGATCAATAATAGGAAATAAAAAACAATTACAAACCTCTGTTTAAATGGAAGTCTCTTGTTTATCAAATTATTATTATATACTTTAGTTTGACATTTCCACTTGATGTCTATTAGACTCAAACTACTATTGTCCCTCCTAAAACCTGCTCTACCCACAGTCTCCCCCATGTCAGTTAACGGTAACACCTTCCTTTTGGTAGCTCAGGATGAAAGCCTCGGAGTCATTCTTGACATCTCTCTTTTTCCCCCACATTCTTCGTTTTAATGGCTGTTCCTTTAAAACATATAAATAATCCAAACACTTGTTACTGCTTCCGCTGATACCCTGCTGATCCATCATCATCATTTGAATGGATTTCTGAAAGAGCCTTCTGTGTGGTCTTCCTGCTTAACATAGCAAGCATGGTGATTCTATCAAAACAGAAGTCAAATCATGTTCGTCCTGCTCAACACTTTCCACTGTCTCATCCCCCCTGCCAGAATCTCCCCATTTCACTCACAGTAAAAAGTCAGATTCTTACAATGGCCTATTCCCACCTTCTCTGACTGTGGCTCTTCCTTATGCGTTCCCTCCCTGGCTCACTCCATTCCAACCCCCTGGCTTCCTTATTGTTCCCTGAACTTGTGGAGCAGGCTACTGCCTTAGGGCTTTTGCACTTGCTCTTCCTTCTCCCTGTAATGTTCTCCCCTTAGATATCCAGTTTTGATTCAGTTGTCACAATGTATGGAGTGTCTGTCCTGACTGCTCTTTTAAAAATTGCACTGGCCCCCCCACCCCTTGCACAGGTCATCCCCTTCACCTGCTTAGCTTTTCCCCCCATGGCTCTTATCTTCTCATATACTATCAAATTTACTTCCTTATGTTTGTAGTCTGTCCCACTCACTAGAATGTCACCTTCACAGGAGTGGGGATTTTTGTCTGCTTCTTTTTACTATTTTATCCCTTGCAAAAAGAAGAATGCCTTGTACATAATAGATGTTTGACAAATATTTGTTGAATGAATGATATTGTACAAAAGGACTCCTACTCAAAATATTCTTAAACAGAGAGTAGCAGGAAAAAGAATACAGAAAATAAGCATTTTTGTTACTGTCAAAAACCTTGTGGTAAGTCTTTTCTTTCCATATGAATTCAAATATTGTCTTTGTTTAGCTTTTTATTATAGACAATTGATTATTCATGTTCTTTCTGCTTTCTTTCTCTGCCGGTTTATCTGTTAAAATCCTTCAGCATCCTCCGTGCAAAGACCTTTTTGTGAAATAGTTAACAGTACTAAAATGTTCCAGGCAGACTGCTCTCCACTCCCAAGAGAAAAGAGCCAGAACTGTCTACTTCCCTGGAGATTTGGGCCAGTTAGCAAAGAAGAGTGTAACATGTATACCCAGGGGGCAAAGTCTCATATGAAGGAACTGTTTCTTAGATTCCACGGGTGTGCAAAAGACTCAGCTTAGATTGGGAGACCTCCTCAATCACTATAATGCAACGGTTTTCACTCCCACTGCTACTTTTGGCGCCATTACTCAAACCAATGGAAAACAGATTCTTTCAGGGCACCCCATATTCCCCTGATGAAATTTAATGTGACTTAGATTTCTCAGAGATTCTTGTTGTATATATTGGTGTGTTTCCCACTAGTCTTCGAAAGTAAAAATAGGGTCCAGCCCGGTGGCATAGTGGTTAAGTTTGCATGCTCCACTTCGGCAGCCTGGGGTTCATGGGTTTGGATTCGGGGTGTGGACCTACACACTGCTCATCAAGCCATATTGTGGCAGTGTCACACATAGAAAATTGAGGAAGATTGCCAACAGATGTTAGCTCAGGGCTGATCTTCTTCACCAAAAAAAAAAAGTAAAAATAGCCAATAGGACTATCTGAAAATATTTTATAGTTATTGAGTAAAAGAGTAACTAAAAAACCCCCAACAACATGTAGAACACATCAAGATTGTATGTGTAATTGTGTACGTATAAATCTCACATAGCTGCAGTTGAAGAGTTTCTAGAAGCCCATCTAGCGTTCAGAGTATAAACTGTCATTCTTAGGAGTTATCATAAAAGGTATTTAAACCTCAAACTGAAGCTTAAATTCTCCCCTGTGCGTTCTACTACTGGATGACTATAGTGCACCCTCACTGAAATTGCCCATTCACACTATTTTCACATGACTCCCTGTAAGTGACAGTGAGGGAACATAAGAATGTTACTGTGCAGAGTGAAAAAAGATTGGGGAAGCATATAGTTAGCTTCAAATATTTGAAGAACTTTTACTATGGAAGGTAAGCAAAACTTAATTCAGGATAGGATTAGATAGATAATTTTTAAGGTCTCTCCTGATGATGAGATTTATGATTTTGATTTTCAATGTAAGTGATGTGTTTGGAAGATATTTTCATGGAGGTATAATATATTGTAACCAAAATACTGAATTATGTAGTAATTGAAACAATGGTCTATATTTATTAGAAATAGAGATTAATTCCCATTCTCTCTATTTTTATTAGCTTATTTTCTGTCATTTTAAATATTCATTTGGTTGAAGACGTGACTTAAAATTTTTGAAATGAGTAATTGCTATGACATAAGGTCTTTTTCTTTTTCTTTTGTTGAGGTTATAATAGTTAAAAACATTGTGAAATTTCAGTTGTACATTATTATTTGTCAGTCACCATATAATTGTGTCCTTTCACCTCTTATGCCCACCCCCCAACCGCCTTCCCCTCTGGTAACCACTAATCTGTTCTCTTTGTCCATGTGTTTATCTTCCACATACGAGTGAAATCATATGATGTTTGTCTTTCTCTGTGTGGCTTCTTTCACTTAACGTGATACCCTCAAGGTCCACCCATGTTGTTGCGAATGGGATGATTTTTGTCTTTTTTATGACTGAGTAGTATTCCATTGTTTATATATATGACAATGAGATCTTTTTATTAATGTTTATTATAGAGGTTCCAGAAACTTTAGCAGTTGCAGTGCAGAGGACTTTGAGAAGTTAACTTTAAATAAAGGAGGAAGCTGCCTTCTTAATATTCCGAAGCCAGACGAAGCCTATAGTGCTCCCTTCTGTGGAAATAAGTTGGTGGACTCCGGGGAAGAGTGTGACTGTGGTACTCCAAAGGTCAGTGTAATGTTTGATTTTTGCTTTGTGAAGTTGCTTCAGGATTTGCAAAAAATAAAATAGCTTGCTTTGAGCGACTCTGGCATAGGGGCTAAAGTAAAGTTCAGTGACAAAATGAGGATAGGTATTTTGCTTGTGGGGATGTATTCCTGGGATTGGTCAGAACATAACTAATGGAGTCGTCTATTCTGGTGTCAAGGAAAGCAGCATGTTTATTCATCTACTTTTTGCTACCTTCTGCCATTTCTCTTATGGTTATTGAGTCGTGTATTTGCTTTAAAGAGCTAACCAGTTTTTCCCGTGGCTCTTTACTTGTAAGCTTTCGCTATTCTGGCACTGCCATTGCAGAAATCTTTATTCAGTTGAACTCATTTTAATAATAAATTGAAGCCGGCCCATTCTCCAGAGTCCTTCCATTACAAAATTCTTGCTACTCACATTAGCATTCTCTCTTATTAAGCTTCAGTTTACCTACTGGTGTCCTGCTTTATCACCCGTATTACCCACATTTATTGCTCTAAGCCCATGTCTATTTTTATTATTGTTCTGTATCTTAGCCATCCTCCTCTCAAAATGAGCCACTGAAGCCCTTTCCTCCTAAGCCTTGCACTAAATTTAAAGAAATTTGTTCAGTTGTGTAAGCTTTACTGTATTCTCAGTCTTTTCCACAAGTGCTGCTGCTGCTTCTTTACCTGACCACACCTGGCTTTTGCCAGAAGGCTTCATGTTCTAGAAAAGCAGTATGCAATTTATGATGAAATTGTAATGGGCCTTCATCGCACTGTTGTTGCATTTCAGGCACTTCTGCTAAATGTCTTACATGGTATAATCCTCACAGTAACCCTATAAGATTGATATTTTTTTGTATTCTCACTTTCAGATGAGGAAAATAAGGCCTAATGAGGTTATGTTTAATTTCTAAATTAACGTTATGCCATTAGCATGACCAAGCCCTTCTCCTTTCCAGGCATTCTTGGATCTTTCTCCTTAAATATTTTATATGTTTTGCTTTCTCCTGACTGTTTACTTCGCTATCAAACTTATTGAAATAGTCTTTGTTTGCTTCTTGAGCTTTCACACTACAAAATTACTCTTTAAAAATGTACCCCCTGCCCCCTCAAACATCACAGGTTTTTTTTCTTGGTATAAAAGTTTCAAGGGGCTGGCCCCGTAGCAGAGTGGTTGAGTTCTCACGCTCCGCTTTGGCGGCCCAGGGTTTCGCTGGTTTGGATCTTGGGCGCAGACATGGCACCGCTGGTCAGGCTATGCTGAGGTGGCATCCCGCGTGCCACAACTAGACCCACAACTAAAATATACAACTATGTACTGGGGGATTTGGGGAGAGAAAGCAGAAAAAATAAAAAATAAGATTGGCAACGATTGTTAGCTGAGGTGCCAATCTTTAAAAAAGTTTGAAATAGTAAGTACAAACAAAATTCCCCTTTCCTACTTTTATTCCCCCCATAAATTTTTTAGCTTCCTTTTGCAATGGTAATCATTCTTACAGGTTTAGTGTGTTTCTTTTTAGACTTTATTCTCTCTCGTTCTGTATATGTTTATATACACACACACACACAATACACACACACACACATAATATACACATTATGTACATTTGTAAATAGTTGGATTTTTTTTTACATAAATGAAATCAGACTTACTATGTTGTGTGCAGAGGTTTTTTTTCTATTAATATATCTTGGAGATTTTTCTATGTCATTACATTATGTAGACATAATTCTTTAATCTACTGATTTGTTTTCCAATATAAGGATTTCTTTAACCATACTCTCATTGATGGGCATTTACTTACTGTAATTAGTGTTTTTCTGTTGTGAACAGTACATCCTTGTGCACGCCGCATGTGTATATATACAAGTATTTTTCTAAGATAAATAGATAAAGGCAGAATTGCTGAATTGAAAAGTATGTGTGTTTTAAATTTTATTAGAGGCTATGAAATTTCCCGCAAAAAAGCTTTGTCAATTTGCACTTCTGTCAACGGTATCTCATGGCATTCAATGCCCCCCCATAGACTTGCCAGCGCGGGATAATAAATGTTTTCTTAATTTTGATGGGTGAAAAATAAGATGTTGTTTTAATTTATATCTTTTCATATGCTTATAAGCCAAATGCATAATTTTCTTTTATGATTACTGTTTTATATCCTTTGTCAATTTTTCTGTTGGGTTATTGATTCTTCTTTTATATTGATTTTTAGATGAAATCCGTATATTATAGGCAAAGTCCTTCGTTGTGTATGTTCTAATATTTCCCTTCTGTCTGTAGCTTACCATTTGGCTTTTTAAAAATTAATTAACTTTATCTTTTAGAGCAGTTTTAGGGTCACAGCAAAACTGAATGGAAAGTTCCAAGAGTTCCTGTATCCCCCCCGTCCCCACATACGCGCAGCCTCCACCACCGTCCACATCCTGCCACACAGTGGTGCCTTTGTTACAATTGATGACTCTACAGTGACACGTCATTTTGTCCCAAAGTCTGTAGTTTATGTTAGGGCTCACTTTTGGCATTTAGTTTTTCATATGATGTATTTTATTATATTGAAATTTAAAATTTAAGTGAAGGCAACTTTATCAATTTTTTTTCTTAAGACTTTTTAAATTTTGTGTTTTGATCAGGCTTTTAGTACTCCTGTTTCAAGGTTATTATCATAATCCCTCTATAGTTTCTTCTAGTATTTCTTTAATTTAAAAGTTTTATATTAGCTCTTTAATTGAGGGGGGTTCATGTGGAGTGAGTTAGAGAATTAACTATTATCCACTAATGATCAGTTGTTGCAAAAACACTTAAAGTAGTACTTTTATAATAAACAAAATTCCTGTATACATAGTCTATTTCCTGATTCTCCATTCTTTTATGAGGCCATCTGTCTGACTTGCACAGTAGTTTTGAAAAAAACTTAACAGTTTTATTGAAGTATAATTGAAAAAATGTCAAAAAGCAAATTCGGACTTAGATAAGGAAAGGCTTTATTCGGAAGAAAGACTATTGTAATAGACAGAATGCTCTTATCTCATAAATCTTGAAGCATCTCACAGTCGAACAGAAAAAGGTTTTCCTTTACAGGGCAAAGGTGGGGGCAAACAGAGATAAGCCGAGTCTTAAGGGGAAGCTGGATAAGTAAGGGGCAAGGACCAATGAGGTCTGATAGGAAAGTGACCTCAATAGTAAACTGCACGTATTTAAAGCATACAAATTGATGAGTTTTGATACATGTATACATATGTGAAACCATCACCACAATCAAGATAATGAATGCATCATCATCCCAAAAAGTTCTTTGTGACCCTTTGTAGTCCGTTCGTCTCACCCCTTGTTCCCCCATCCTCCTCAGGCAATCACTGATCTGCTTTCCGTCTTTATACATTAGTGTGCATTTCCTAGAATTTCATATAAATGGAATGACTCTTTTTGTCTAGCTTCATTCACTCAGCATAATTATTGTACAGTTCATCGTGTTGCTCCTGTGTCAGTAGTTCATTTCTTTTTATTGTTGTTTATGGTTGAGTAGTATGGATATACTACAATTTGTTTATCTCTTCATCTGTTGATGTATATTTGGACTGTTTCCAGTTTTTGGCTATTACACATAAAGCTGCTGTGAACATTCATATACAAGTCTTTATGTGGACTTACTTATGTTTTCATTTCTCTTGGGTAAATACTTCTGAGTGAAACGACTGAATCATATGGTAGGTGTATATTTAACTTTTCAAGAAATTTTCAAAGTGTTTTCCAAAGTGATTGTACCATTTAACATTCCCAGTATTAGTGTATGAGAGTTCTAGTTCTTTCACACCCTTGCTGCGACTTCATGTGGTCAGACTTTTCCATTTTAGCCATTCTATTAGGTGTAAAGTTGTGCCTCATTGAAGTTTTAATTTGCATTTCCCTAATGACTAGTGACGTTGAGCATGTTTCCATGTGCTTATTTGCCATCTGTGTATCTTTTTTGGTGATGTTGTGTTAAATTCTTTTCCCCATTTTAAAAATTGGGTTGGTTTCTTATTATTGAGTTTTGAGAGTACTTCTTATATTCTGCTTACAAGTCTGTTATCAGATATATGATGTACAAATATCTTCTCCCAACCTGTAGCTTGTCTTTTAATTACTTTAATAGTATCTTTTGAAGAGTAGAAGTTTTACATTTTGATGAAACCCATTTTATCAATTTGTGCTTTTATGTGTTGTGCGTTTGTTGTTATATGTAAGAAATCTTTGCCTAATCCAAGGTTGCAAAGGCTTTCTCCTGGAAGCTTTATAGTTTTTGGTTTTACGTTTAGGTATATGATCCATTCTGACTTGATTTTTTTGTATGGCACTAGGTATAGATTATAGCTCATTTATTTTAAAAATTTTATTATGAAATAATTATAAACTGACAGGAAGTTGCAAATGTATTTTTCACCCAATTTCCCACAAAGGTGACATCTTATAAAAACCAGGATGTTGCCGTAGGTACTTTAACTAGATTACAGACTTGATTCAGTTTTTACCATTTTTAACCTGCATTTGTGTGTGTGTGTGTGTGTGTATGTAGTTTTATCCCATATATAGATTTATGTAACCACTACCTCAATTAAAATACAGAACTATTCCATCATCACAAAAGAGCTCCCTCCTGCTACCTCTTTGTATTCACACCTACCCCAACTCCAGCCCTTATTCTTGCCATTGGCTACCTCTTATTTGTTCTCCATCAGTGTTTTTGCCATTTCAATAATGTTATATAAATGGAATTATACAATACGTAACCTTTTGAGACTGACATTTTCACTAAGTGTAATGCACTTGAGATCAATATAGGTTGCTGCATGTATTAATATTTCATTCATTTTTATTGCTGAGTAATATTCCATTGTATGGCTATTACTGCAAAGAACTTGGAATAGTGTTTATGCTGTTATTTTCACCAGCCCAGAGGTCCTGTCTGGAGTTTGTTTAACCATTCACCCATCAAAGGACATTTGGATTGTTTATAACATTTTGCTATTATGAATAAAGCTGCTATGAATGTATTTCATTGTTTATCATCAAAGAATTAAAGAAAAATATGATCTTCATGAGTAAACAGATAAGGAATCTCAGCAGAGAAATGTAAACTAAAAAAGAACCAAATGGAAATTATAGAACTGAAAAGTCCAATGAATGAAAGATTCACTGGAGAAAATTAATAATAGATTAAGATGGCAGAAAAAAGAAGAGTCAGTGAACATGAAGTAGGAAAAAAAAATAATTGAATCTAAAGAACAAATAGGAAAGGTTAAAGAAAAAAGAACAGAGCATCAGGGACATGTAGCAATATCAAATAGTCTCATATAACCATAAGTGAAATCCCAGGAGGAGAGCGAGAATGAGAGGGAAACAATATTTAAAGAAACAATGGCTGAAAATACAAATTAAGGAAAAACATTGAGTTACATTCCAAAACAGTAAGAGAACCCAAATTGGAATCATTACAAAGAAAATTCACCCAACTACATTGTAATTAAAGTGCTAAGACAAACAGAAAATAATGGAAAAATCCAGAAGACAATGTGGAACAAAACTATAAATGGTAGCAGATTTCTTCTCTGAAACAGTAAGGGCCAGAAGACAGAGGAACAGTAAATTTACAGTTCTGAAAGGAAAAAACTGTCAACCTAGTATTCTATACATAGCAAAAATATTCTTCAAACATTAGAGAAAGCTTCTTTCCCCCGCACCGTCTCTCTTCCTCCTCTTTTCCCCTGTCTTCTCTCCCCTTCCCCCATCTCCTTCCCTTCTCAAACAATTCAGACCTGAAGACATTAGTTAGCACATAGGAGAGTAGGTATCTCTGTGGGTGGGAGGTTGGGGAGGTGTGGAGAGCTGTAATGGCTCAGAGTAGGGTGAGAGAAGCCAAGCTAGATACAAAGGATGTTCACATAAGGTGAAGACCACCCAGCAGAGAAATCAGACCCCCCCAAGCATGAGGAGAAATGCGTTTGAGGAAGCTTGCTTTCCAGTGATCGTTAAACATACTGTTATGGACTGAATGTTGTGTCCCCTTGAAATTTGTATGTTGAAGCCCTAACCCCACTGTGACTGTAGTTGGAGATGGGACCTCTAGGGAAGTGATTAAGGTTTAATGAGGTCCTGAGAGTGGGGCCCTGATCTGATAGGATTAGTGTCCTTATAAGAAGAGACACTAGAATTGTATGCTGATGGATGGTAACTAGACTTATGCTGATGATCACTTTATAGTGTATACAAATATCCAATTATAATGTTGTACATCTGAAGTTTATAACAATGTTATCTACCAGTTTTACCTCAATAAAAAGCAAAAACCCCTGGAAAACATGACCATGCAGTTTTTGTGGTTACCAGCTCTGCCCTTCCCTTGCTTGCTGGGAGTTATAAAACCCAAGATTGGACAGTAGAAGTAGCGTCTGCCCTGGGCAGCCTTTCTGAGAAGATGCATCATCTTCCTCTCCCCCTGCTGCTCTTTCTCCTGTGCTCCAGAGCTGAAACTGGAGAGATCATTGGGGTCACAGAGTGTAAGCCTCACTCCCACTCCTACCTGGCCCACCTGGAAATTGTCACTCCCCAAGATGACCTGGTGACTTGCGGTGGTTTCCTGATAAGACAGAACTTTGTGCTGACGGCTGCTTACTAAGCCTGAAGGTCTATAACGGTCACACTTGGAACCCATAACATAAAAGAGAAAGTAGACACATGGCAGAAGCTTGAGGTCATAAGATAATTCTCTCATCCAAAATATGATGACTTTACTGTTTGCCATGACATCGAGCTACTAAAGTTGAAGGAGAAAGCCAACCTGATGCTGGCTGTGGGGATACTTCCCCTTCCACCCCAATTCAACTTCATCCCTCCTCAGAGAATGTGCCAGGTGGCTGGCTGGGAAATAACAGAAGTGGAGGAATCAGGCACTGTAGTGCAAAAGAGGTGAAGCTGAGACTCATGGATTCCCCAGGCCTGCAGACACTTCACTCATGGATCCCCAGGCCTGTAGACACTTCACAACTTTTGACCACAATCTCCAGCTGTGTGTTGACAATCCCAGGAAGACAAAATCTATGTTTGAGGGAGACTCAGGGGGTCCTCTTCTGTGTGCTGGGATAGCCCAGGGCACTGTCTCTTATGGATGGTGGGATGCAAAGCCTTCTGCTGTCTTCACCCAGATTTCCCAGTGCCAGCCCTGGATCAATAGTGTTCTTAAGGGAAATTAACCCTGGAGCCTGGACCAGCCTGAGGGGAAATCTGGAAGTGGACCTGAGGAGGTTCTCTGTGCCACTCACTCTGGAGCTGCCTCTGGTTCCTGCTGAAGTCCTCTCATATCCTTAAACTTCAAGAAGTTTCATCCAGGTCACAGAATTCTCAGTAAACCTCAATAAAGACCCAACTTCCAGAAAAAAAAGAAGAGGAGACATGGGAGAGCTCACTTGTCTTTTCTCTCTGTGTCTCTCTAAACACACCCTGAAGAAAGGCCATGTGGGCACACAGCAAGAAGGCAGCTGCCTACAAGCCTGGAAGAGAGTCCTCACCAGAAACCACATAGGCTGGAAGTTTGACCTTGGATCTCTGGCCTCCAGAGCTGTGGCATGATAAATTTTGTTTGTTTCAGCCACCAGTCTGTGGTGTCTTGCTCTGGCAGTCCTAGCAGACAAAGACACGTACTTTCTATGATTTCAGTCCTTTGAAATATATTGAGAGCTAAGTAGTTTTACCTAAAGAGTCATTGGTAAATCCAGAAGGATACTAAGTGACTGTTTCCAGAGAGTAACTGCTCTAGCCGGGTTAGAAAGAAGTAGATTTTAGGTCTAAGGTAAGAATTTTATTGATGGATGTTGATGACAATAAATCATTTCTTTATTGACAGTCATTTTCTCTTCATAGGAATGTGAATTGGACCCTTGTTGCGAAGGAAGTACTTGTAAGCTTAAATCTTTTGCTGACTGTGCATATGGCGACTGTTGTAAAGACTGTCGGGTAAGGAATTCCTCCCTATTTGGAAAAAAAAATAAAAAAAGGAAAAATACGTGTATTTCAAAATTTGTTTTCTCTGATTTGTAAGAGCTCTATTTTTATTACATGATTATATGAAAAATTTGATGCCGCTTGCTTGCAATTTTGTCGCAGTCTTTTATGACATAGTCTAGTGAGATTTTTTCCTAAGTAAACACTTTTTTTATGATTTAAGAGCAATCTATGTTTTTTAATTAAAAATTTAACAATTGCAAAGTATATAAAGTAGACAGTGAAGGACCATCTATCATTTTACCTTCCTCAGGTAGCCATTGTTGATAATTTGTTATTAATTTAGTCACTTTTCCTATACAAATGTGAGTGTGTATATGTGTATATGTATGTGTGTGTGGGTAAGTGGGTAAACCCAGATCCACGTATTTTTACTACCTGCTTTTTTCAGTAAGATGCCGTGGACTTTCCTTTCGTTTCTGTAGGTCTACATGATTATATGGTTAGTACTCTTTTGTATGGCTGTATTATAATTTCTTTAGTTAACTAATGATGGACATTAAGTTTGTTTCCAATTTTTGTTTATAAGTGAAATTGTTGGGGCAGAGTATGCATATTAAAATTTTTGACACACATTTTATATACCTTCCGCAAATGCGTCAGTCTGTACTTGCAGTGTAATCAGATGCTTGTTTCTTCATGCTGGCATTAGTTGTGAGCAAGTGTTATAATCCTGGTTAGTTTGATAGATGTAGAGTGCTTTTATATCTTTGTTTAATTTGCATTGCTTTTGGTTATCAATGAAGTTATGTTTATTCATTTTTCATATTTCATGACTTTTACGAATTACCTATTATTGGCCTTTGTTCCTTTTTCTTTTGGATTATTTAATCTTTTGTTGTTGTTAGCACTCTTTGTAGATATAAATACTGTGGTTTCAGATTTGAGCAATTTGTAGGAATTGTCCTGATATTCCTGTTCAATTTGAATTTTATTACCCTAGTTTCTTCCAGGAGGTACTTTATGCCGAGGAAAAACCAATGAATGTGATCTTCCAGAATATTGCAATGGTTCTTCTCAGTTCTGTCAGCCAGATGTTTTTATTCAGAATGGAAATCCTTGCCAGAATAACAAAGCCTATTGTTACAATGGCGTGTGCCAGTATTATGATGCTCAGTGTCAAGTCATCTTTGGCCCAAGTAAGATATTTTATTTATAATTGATTGCTTTGGTTTTATTTTTTGCTTTAGTTTTGTTACAAATGGAATTAAAGCATTCTTGCTAAAATTGAAGTTCTCCTGTTTCTTTTCTCCTGTCAGATCTCCCTCTTTCCTTCTCCATGGGCAGTCATGCTCATGAATTTGATGTGTCGCGATTCAGTTGGTGATTTTTGCTTTTACTCTCTCTCTCACCTCTGTATCCTATGTATATAAATGCTATTTCATATATATACACACAGTATTCTAGTTTTAGTAAATTTATGGAAACAGTATGGGATATACACAAAGGTCTGCTCTTTTCATTGTCTATTCAAAATGCTTTTGAGACCCATTGGTATTGATACATTTAGGTCGTGGTGCCTTAGAATATTCCATTATATAAATGGAATCTGTTCTCTTACTGATAGGTATTTAGGATGTTTTTTATTTTTTTGAAGTTTTCATTTTTATCAAAATTATATGTACATTTAGGTTATAGTCAAATTATTTACAAGGTTTTATGGAAAAATAAAGTGTACTCCCAGCTAATAGCCCCATCTCTGGAAGCAACCACTTTTACCTTTTCTAGCTGACTATTTTATTACTTGCTCCAGGTCTTTAGATAATCTCTTGGTAATGCTACCTTTTGATATTTTCATTATAGGTGTTAACTATTGGTTTCTCACTATGCAAGATGAGAATTTAGTTTCCTTCCTTCTCTTCTCTCAACTCTTGTCAACTCTCATCATACTCAGGCTTATTTGCCATTCTCCATCCTCTTAATATGGATTAATTGTAATTTTAGTTAGAGCAGTGCTGACGGTTGTGATATTGTGATTTATAATAAGAAATATATATTTGGTCTTTGTCTAGTTCCTGGCACCCATCTCTTAAAACCCTTGGAATTTCCTAAGTGGTGAGAGTCATAAAGTTTCTTTTGTTATGTCAGTGAGGTGACTTTTGGAAAGCCCCTTGGCAACCTAAGGATGGGGGCTGGTTGCCTGGGAACCAGCCTTATGATTAGAGGGTTGGAACTTTCAGTTCTTCCACCTCCAGGGAGGGGAGAGTGGCTCCGAGATTGAGTTTAGTCACCAAAGGCCAATGATTAATCAATCATGAAGCTGCCATAAAACCCCAGAAAGACAGGGTTTGGAGATCTTCTGGCTTAGTGAACATGTGGAGATTCAGGGAGAGTGTTGCACTTGGAGAGGGCATGGAAGTCCTGTGCCCTTTCCCCTTACCTTGCTCTGTGCGTCTCTTCCATCTGGCTGTTCCTGAGTTATATCCTTTTATAATAAACCAGTAATCTAGTAAGTAAAATGTTTCTCTGAGTTCTCTAGCAAATTAATTAAACCGAAGGAGGGGATTGTAGGAACCTCCAATCTACAGCCTGTTGGTCAGAAGCACAAGTGACAACCGGGACTTAGGATTGGCCCCTGGATGGGGGGAATCAGGGGAGGAGGGAAGTCTTGTGGTTTGACTGAGCCCTTTAACCTGTAAGATCTGATGTGATCTTCAGGAAGATAGTGTCAGAATTGAGTCCCATCACAGGACACCCAACGGTATCAGAGAATTGCTTGGTGGTGTGGAGAAAACACACACACGGTGGAACTGTGTATTGTATAATAGTCTTATTAATGCTATTTACAGCTGAGCTATGTAGTAAGTTACAATTGCTTTCTTGCTTTTTTAATTTCTCTTGAGTTAATAATTCTCTCTCTGTCTTTGGGTTTGGTTAGTTTTCTATGTTCTTACCACTAATTGGACTGCAAATTATTCATCAGTGGCCTGAAGTGATTAGAGGCATCAGGTATTATGTTACCAGTAGGATATATATACATACATATATATATATATATATATATGTATATATATATATATATATATATATGATTTGTTATAAGGGATTGGCTTACACAATCCTGAGGCTGGTAGGTCCCAGATCTGCAGGATGAGTCAGCAAGCTGTAGAGTCAGAGAGGCAATGATGTAGTTCTAGTCCAAAGGCTGGCAGGCCTGAGACCCAGGAGGACTGGATGAGTCAGGTCAAGTCTGAAGGTGTCCTGGTCTGAAGGCCCTCAGGAAGAATTCCTTCTGGCTCAAGGACAGTCAGCTTTTTTGTTCTATGTAGGCTTTAAACTGATTGGATGAGGTCTACTCATATTAGGGAGGGCAAAATGCTTTACCCAGTCTACCAATTTAAATATTAATCTCATCTAAAATACTATTACAGAATAATATAAAAATAATGTTTGACCAAATATCTGGGTACCCTGTAGCTCAGTCAAGTAGACACATAAAACTAACCATCTCAAGTCCACCCCTTGTCAACTTGGCACCATTACACATCTCCTTACACCATATGTAATCTCCAAAAGAAGACAATAACAAGGTCATAATTCCACTTGACATGATACAGCTATCCTGTGTGCAACCAGAAATGCACGAAACACTTCCTTAGAGGAAGAGGTAAGGTCCTGGAGTGATGTTTACTCTTCTCCTTGATAACCCTTAACTTAAACACTAGGATGTAAAATTAACAATATTTATACAATCATATAAACTCAATACATCTTATGTTACATGATAAGAGAATAAGAGAGGGTACAAAACAAGGATATTATATGTATATATAATCACAAATATGTTTATAACAAAAAAGGAAGAAATATTCATGACAATTAAAGTCCTCATATCTCTAACTAGACATGTGGTCATAGCTGGTATTTTTAACAACCTTCTTCATTATCTGTTCCATATACCCTTTGCCTTCAGCAAGCATCTCAGCTGGTTGTGGTTCTTTATCTGGTGGGATGACCCAAATCTTCACTCCTAAAGGCTCTGGGCCATTAGGAGTCTTGCCTGGATTGGGTTGTTGTAGTTTTCCGTTAACCATCATCACAGGGCATGGTAGTACTAAGAGATGCCCTAAGGGATCTCTTGTATTCAGACATACTCTTCCTTACCTCCACTGTGGAGGAGCAGTCCAGTTTCCCCTTGGTAGTCAGGATCAATCACCCCAGCCAGCGCAGGAACTCCCTTTGCCTGTTCATTCAGAAGCTTGAGGACTCTAGAGTAGCTGAGCATCAGTCTTAACTTCCAGTTCAGTGGAATCATTGTTGTGTCTCCTGATGGAAGCCTTCCTCCCTCTAGAACTAAGACCTCTAGGCCAGCAGAGCAAAGATTTTGGGAACAGGAAGCAAAAATTTTGCTTGTGGGTCAGTGGGAGAAGTAGTGAGTGGTGCCATTCCACTTCCACCCCTTGATTCCTGGACCCATGAATCTTGGTTGTGGGAGAAACAGCACCATATATTAAACACTGATTCAGAGCACATTCAGCCTTCTGGAGACTTTGCTCCTTCCTGCAACATATTGCCACCTAGCTGGCACTATAACTGAGTCTTCAAAAGGCCATTCCACCATTCCCTCAAACCAGCCACTTTAGGATGGTGGGGAATGTGCTAAGACCAGTGAATTCCTTGAGCATGGGCCCATTACCACACCATTTGCTGTGGAGTGAGTTCTTTGATGAGTAGCAAATCTGTGTGCAATAAGGTGATGCTGGATAAGACATTCTGTCAATCCATGTATGGTAGTTTTGGCAGAAGCATTGCATATAGGGAAGGCAGTACTTAGCCAGAGTGTCTAGTCCAGTAAGAACAAACACTGCTTCTGCTATGATGGAAAGGTTCCCATGTAATAAACCTACCTTCAGGTAGCTGGCTGATCACCCAGGGAAATGATGCCATATCGAGGACTCAGTGTTGGTCTCTGCTGCTGGCAGATTGGGCACTCAGTAGTGGCCATACCCAGGTTGGCTTTGATGAGTGGAAGTCCATGTAGCTGAACCCATGCATAACCTCCATCCCTGTCACCATGGCCCCTTGCTCATGACCCCATTGGGCAATGACAGGGATGACTGGGGAGAGAGGTTGACTGGTATCCACAGAATGGGTCATCTTACCCACCTGATTATTAAAATCCTCCCCTCCTGAGGCCACCTTTTGGTGAGGTTTCACGTGGAGCACAAATATTGTCATGTGTTTTGCCCATAAAGAGATATATTGTAGAAGGGAAAGGGGATTAAGATCCCTGCAAACTAAATTATGACATGGGGCTGGAAAGTTACTATACCCTTGAGATAGGACAGTGAAGCTGTATTGTGGGCCTTGCCAGCTGAAAGCAACTGTTTCTGGTGGTCCTTATTGACCAATATGGATAAAAACTATTTTGTCAGTTCAGTAGCTGCGTACCAGGTACCAGGAGATATGTTAGTTTGCTCAAGCAATGGAGCCATAATTGCTACAGCAGCTGCAATTGCAGTTACCACCTGGCTAAACTTATGATAATCCACTATTGTTCTCCAAGATCCATTTGTCTTTTTCACTGGCCAGATAGGTGAGTTGAATTGGAATGTGGTGGGAATCACCACCTCTCCATCTTTCAAGTCCTTGATGGTGGTATTAACCTCTGCAGTCCTTCTAGGACTGTGATATTACTTATGGCTTACTGGATTCCTCAGTGATGGCATTTCTGTGGCTTTCACTTAGCCTTTCTCATCATGATAGCCCTCACTCCACAGGTCAGGGAGCTGATGTGGGGATTCTGCTAGCTACCGATTATGTCTATTCCAATTATGTAGTCTGGAGCTAGGGAAATAACCACAGGATAGGTCTGGGGTCCCATTGGGCCCACTGTGAGATGGGCCTGAGCTAAAACTCCGTTGATATCCTGACATCCGTAAGTTACTTTTCTGACTTGTAGACTGCAGTGATGTTTTGGGTCTCCTGGAGTTAGTGTCAGTTCTGAGCCAGTGTGCAATAGTCCCTGAAAGGTCTTATCTTTTCCTTTTCCACGATGCAGTTACCCTAGTAAAGAAGGATGGGAGAAAGATTAACAGGATAAATTTTTGGCAGTGCATCAGGGTCTTTCCCGGAGGGGCCTGTCCTCTGCTTCATTTAAGGGGTTCTGGATCTGTAATATGACTCAAGTCTGGGAGTCGATTGAGGGCTCATAACTGTTTATTTGATTTAGGTTAGACGTTTGTTTACTTGACCTGGAACTTTTCTGCTTATACAGACCTAGTAAGAATTTACTAGTAGGCTTCCTATCTTTTCACTTCTAGGAGTACTATGGTCAACTAACTAGTGCCATATGTCTGTGCAAGTCAGACTTGTCTGATTGCTCCTTTGACTTTGCTGTCCATTATGGTAACCATGTCCACCTTGCCTTTGCAGTTGAGTGCCTTTGTACTTGGCCCTTGCCACTGGGGATCCAGTTACTCCCTATGCATTTAAGTTCCCCTGTTTAGTGACCATAGTTCCCAATGTAAAGTGGCCTACAGAGAAGAGCAATCACAGAGCTATATTTTAGGTATGTTGGGGCTCCCCTCACAAATTTATTTCTCACAGTCATGGTGAAAGGTGTGTCTTCTGGATCCTCCCAGAGTGAGTAAGTAGGTCTTAAATGGCAAATCCACTCTAGCAGTACAATCTCTGTAAACTCCTGGATCTCTTTTCTATATTAAACCAAGGCAGGTCCAGCATTTCCAACTTGCTCCCTGACCTTTTGGTCCATGTTTCAGCCAACCAATCACACAAACTGTTACAGCCCTTTCTAACTCCCCTTGCTGCAACATTAAATGTGGAATCTCTGCTTAATGAGCCCATATCAATAAATTCAGCGTATCCAACTTTATGTTTCTTCTTCCATTATCCCACATCTTTAATATCCATTCTCCCACATGTTTTATAGATTTCTTTGTGTATAAACTGGAAAATCCAAGTAGTTCTTTTCATGAGTCACACTTATTAGGGGCCTGCTGGTACTTGAATCTTGTTATAGGTCTAGAAGCAAAGAGGGGTGGTGGGGGTGAGTTCTGGTGAGAATCAGCATGGTCTTGCATGGCAGTTTCCTCAGGGATGCCACCACAGTTTCCTCAGGCAATGCAGGCTTAATGCCTTTAGATGAGGGTATAGACGATGCTGCTTCCCCTGAAAAAGAAGACTCATCAGAATTTAGGGGCTGAATGTCCCCAGCTCCATCAGGGTCTTTCAACATGTCCTCATTCCAACTTTCGGGATCTCATTCTCTTGCAATCAATGCCTTCACCTTAACAGTAGACACCCTATGAGGCTGGGAGTTCAACTTTGGGCTGTAATTCAGCGGGTTGCAGAATGAACTTCTGGGTTTGAGTTTCAGCAGTCTCGGCCCTCTCACTGAAGGAGATAAGGGTCTTCTTCAGGGCAAACAGAGGAGCTTTCAGGTCATTTATGCAGTGCTTGAGCTGGGCATTGGAATAGCTGAGCATCACCATCCTCCTGCTCTGCCCCCCCTCCCCCCCACTACTTTGTCTAATGATATCAGGAACAATCAGTCAATCTCATCCTACTCATTTGTTTGACAAATGACAAAAATATTCAAATTATCACATACACAGTTACCCAGATCCTTGCTTCTTATAAGTGATTGAATAGGAGTCTCCAGTGGTGATATTTTGGAAATATCTATTGTCAGATAATGCCATAGCATATGAGTGCTCTCTTTACTACAGGAAATAGTCATTAGCATCTTTAAATGTAATCAGATTAGAGACCCAATTCCAGAAACCCCAGAACCAGTTCAGAAAACTCATCCTTAAACTTCTTATCCTCTAGAACTACTCTCGGTACCAAAGTCTGTACTAGTCAGGGTTCTTCAGAGAAACAGAAAAAATAGGATGTATGTAGATAGATAGGTAGATACATAGATATAGATATAGGTATTTTAAGGAATTGGCTTATGTGATATTGGAGCCTAAGTCCCAAGATTCTGCAGTTGTAAGCTGGAGACCCAGGAGAGCCGGTAGTGTAGTTACAGTCTGATTTTAAAGGCCTGAGAACCAAGAGAGCCAATGGTGTAGTTCTAGTTCCAAGGTTGGCAGGCTTGAGACTTAGGAAGAGCTAATGTTTCAGTTTGACTCCAAAGGCAGGAAAAAAGCCAGTGTCCCAGTCTGTAGGCTGTCAGGAAGAATTCCCTCTTACTCAAGTCAGGGTCAGCCTTTGCATTCTATTCAGGTTTCAGCTGATTGAACGGGGCTCACCCCCATTAGCGAGAGTCATCTGCTTTACTCACTCTACTGATTTCAATGTTAATCTCATCCCAAAACACTGTCACAGAACAAGCAGGCTAATATTTGGCCAAATATCTGGTGCAATCAAGATTGACAGTTGCAATAAACCGTCACACCCCCTGTATCTATCTCAACTTTCATCCTGAGATTTCGTTTCATCATAATCCGGGAGTGGCCCATTGTCTCTCTCCTGTTTGTATTTCCCATTTCCCATTGCTTTCTCTCTGTCTAGAATTATTTCTTCCTTTCTATGGAGTTTTCCTTTTAGTAGTTTCCTTAGAAATCTTGAGCTTGGAGTAAATTTCTTGAGATCTTGGAAGTATGAAAATATTTTTGTTTTATCTAAATAGTTGATTGGTAGTTTGGCTAGATTGGAAATAATTTTTCCTCACAATTTTGAAGTCATTGCTTCATGGTCTTTTAGCTTCCACAGCTGCTGTTGAGAAGTCTGATGCCATTCTGATTCTTGCATACGGCCTTTTTTTTTCCCTCTCTCGGAAGGCTTGAAGGGTCGTCTCTTCAAGGTGATATGCTTTGATGTTGGTCTGTTTTTACCCATTTTGTTGTGTATGTGGTGGGTGCATTCAATTTGCCAACTCGTGTCTTTAGTTCTGGAAATTTTTTCCCCTTGGTTTTTTTTTTTTTTCTGGTTTCTTTTTATAGCTCACATTATTTGGATATTGCATTTCCTGGATTTTTTTTTTTTTTTAAATCTTTTCTTTCTTGTTTTCTATCTCTTTGTTTTTTGTGCCCACTTTCTGGGTGACTTCTTCAACTTCATCTTCTGATTCTTTTACTGAGGTTTTCATTTCAGGCACCACAGTCTTGGTTGTCATGAACTCTTATATTCTCTGAGTGTTTTCACACTTCTTTTTAAGAAATAATATTCTGTTCTTGTTCCATGCATGAACATCTTCTCTTATTTCTCTCAGTATGTTAATGATAATTTTTGTAAGTTTTCTTTGCATACTTTGTGTTCCAAGTTACCTTTTTTGTGTATTTGGATATCTGTCTTTTATATTAGAAGTTTTCCTCAGATGTCTGATAGGAAGATACCTGATTTCCCCAAGAGAAGGGAAGAAGGACCAGATGGGTCACACTAGGTTCTTGGGTGAGGCTTCGTAACTGTAAACTTTCCTGTAGAGTGACATGGATGAGCTTTTTAATTGAGGAAATGCTAAAATCCACATCTTTAGGTTTTTTCCTTTTAGGCTCATTAGAGTCCCTTGTAAAGACTTACTCTATCTCCAGTCTGGAGGGTAAAGTCCTAGAGAATGCTGGAAGCTGCCAGCGTTCTGAGAGTGAAGAGGCAAGTGGGGAGAATAAGACTGGGGATCTCAGAATTGGGTAGGCAAGTGTCTGATTCATCCCCTTACTTTTGGAATAGTTTCTCAGCTTTTTAGTGATATCTCTGAGTCCTGAACCCCTGTCTTTAGTCTACCCAGAGGTTAAACTTCAGGTCTTTTGCTAGGGTAGGGAAGGGACAGCCACCCGGCTGCACAAAGAGCAGAGGTGATCTGAGGATCTAGCTGCTTCTTCAACAGTCTTTAAGCTTCTTTTCTTTATTTTAGCTGCTTGCCCTTCGTTACCCCTGTGTTCAGAGGTATCTGGTACTACCAATTTCTTATCTTTGGAGAATTCTGTGGTGTTAAAAGGGTTGATCTCTGCTTTCTGCGCTGTCAGCTTAGCATTTGTTTTCTTTCAGATACACTGAGTCATTTACCACTTAACGGTCTGCTTTTCAGCTTCTAATATTTTGTGCTGTCTCCTCTCCCAGTTCCACTGTCTGTTTGAGTTTATGAATTAAAAAAAAAGCCATTTTCTTTGTCTAAGTGGGATTTCAGGAGGGAGGGAAAATAAATACATGTGTTCAAACTTTTTACCGGAAATCTGCTGATGGCTTGTAATTTTAAAGATATAGTTAATTGAAGTGTTATAGGTCTAGTTTTCATTCCTATGAACTTTTGAACTTATGGATATGAAAGTCCTTTGCTAGTTTATGCATTTTCAAATTCCTCATTCCTTATAGTAAACACTAAATATTTATTAAAAAATGAAGAGTTTGAGAGGGAATGTATAAGAGGGGTGTTGATATGTATTATCAAATTTGGGCCTTAAAACAACCTCATGAGAAAGCTAAGGCTCAGAGAAACACAAGGTTTGCCCATGGTCACACAGATAGAAGGCAGCAGAGCCATGATCTTAACCACTATAGTGTGAAGAGCTGGTGAACACTGCTACTGGAATTTATCAAGGAGATCAGTAAAAGAAAATAACTTCAGTTGGTTTACTTTCTTAAATGGAAATAGTACATGTTTTTTTAAATACTGAAAATATAGATTATCACAAAGTAGAAAATAAACATTGCCTATCCTCTTAATATCCTGAATAAGTAACCACTGTTAAAAATCTGATGACTGTCTCTCACATTTTTTTTTATGCTTATATGAGGGCATCATACTGCTTCAAAACTACACTTTTTTCAAAACCAACAGTCAGTTGTGAATACTTTTCCATGTCATTAAGTATTTTTCTACAACATCATGTTAATGATGTACTATTATTTATTTAACTAGCCAGCAATGCTGATTGTGACTATCTCTATAGTTTATTTTAGTCTTTGCCACCGTCCATTTTGTTCTTCAGGATAAATTCCTGGAAGTGGGATTGCAGTGTTAACAAGTATGTTCTTTAAAGACTTTTAAGACATTTCCACATAATTTCCAGAATTATTATGCTGTTTTAGACTCTCATTAGCTATACATGTGTGTTTATTTCCTCAAATATTTCCAACACTGAGTGTTTCCATTTTAAAAAAAGCCCTACATCATTTAATAAGTGCAAGCCATATTTTTATTTTTAAATGTGTTTTTATTACTAGTGAAATTCAATTTTTTATATTGATATTGACCATTTGTGTTTTTTTATGTCTTGCCTGTTCCTGTCCTTAGTTCATTTTTTCTACTAAGATATTTATTCCTTGTTACTTTATTTTAAAAGATTTAAAAAAAATTTTTTTTGAGAAAGATTAGCCCTGAGCTAACATCTGCTGCCAATCCTCCTCTTTTTTGTTGAGGAAGACTGGCCCTGATCTAACAACTGTGCCCATCTTCCTCTACTTTATATGTGGGATGCCTACCACAGTATGGCTTTTTGCCAGCAGCGCCATGTCCGTACCTGGGATCTGAACTGGCGAACCCCGGGCAGTCAAAGCGGAATGTGCGCACTTAATCGCTGCGCCACCGGCCTGGCCCTTAAAAGATTTTTTTATGATTAAAGAGATTAACTATTTTTCATACATTGCCAACATTTTCTCTCATTTTGTCCTTTAGTTTTGTTCGTTTTCTTGATAGTATCCCAAGTTTTTCTCATTTAATATATATTTTCACTTATGATTTCTGTCTTTGGTATCATGCTTAGAAATTCTCATTCCTCGGGGTTTTTACTTGGTCTTTTAGTACTATTATGATTTATTTTTACATTTAAGTCTTTAGTTCTGGGATTTATTAAATACTCAGTGTTCCTACTGATCTGAAATAACACTTATATCAACATGCCAAACATCATGTATACTTGAGTCTATTTCTGGATTTTCTGTTTTGTCCCAGTAGTTGGCTGAAAGAAGAAGACATTCTTGTGACATTCTTGCTTTTACAGGATTATTTGATGGGAAATCCTGGCTTTTACTGTTATTTCATAGGCCAGAATATATCCTCCCAGAACTTCAGTACAGGGAGAGGGAACGAGACGAGATGAGACAAGAGAGTTAGATGTCAAATTTAGACTTTTCCGGGAATTTTGACTGTGTACTCCAGATTGCTAATCTTAATGTTTTTTGGGTCATGAATTTCAGGTTAAAATTTTTCCCCTAGGTAGTGGGGAATCATCTTCTCCCTAGATAATGGGGAACTGTGGATTTTAAGCATAGAAATGACATGATTGGATTTGCTTTTGGGATTTCTTTGGCAACATTGTGAATAGTTTTGAAGGAGCAGAGAAAGGATATCAAGAAGATGATATGTAGTAGTTCTTTTTTTAAAAAAATTATTTTATTGAGGTCATATTGGTTTATAAATGTGTAATTTGAGGTGTACCTTATTATATATAAATTTCTGTGTAGAATGCATTGTATTCATAACTGATACTCTAGTTTTTATACATCGTCATACATATGTCCCCTTTACCCCTTTTGCTCCCCCCTCAACCCCCCTTCCTCTCACATAACCAGTAATCTGTACTCCTTATTCATGTATTTGTTTATCTTCTACATATGAGTGAAATCATATGGTGTTTGTCTTTCTCTGTCTGGTTTATTTCACTTAACATAATACCCATGGACAAGGTCCATCCATGTTGTTGTTGCAAATGGCATTATTTTGTCTTTTTTTATGGCTGAGTAGTATTCCATTGTATATAAATACCACATCTTCTTTATCCATTCATCCTTTGATGGGCACTTGGGTTGCTTGCACATCTTGGCTGTTGTGAATAATGCTGCAGTGAACATAGGGATGCATAATACTCTTTGTATTGTTGATTTCTTGTTCTTTGGATAAATACCCAGTAGTGTGATAGATGAATCATATGGTATTTCTATTGTTGAATTTTTGAGAAATCTCCATACTGTTTTCCATAGCGGCTGCACCAGTTTGCATTTCCACCAGTAATGTATGTGGGTTCCCTTTTCCCTATATCCTTGCCAACGTTTGTTATTTTTTGTCTTAATTATAGCCATTCAGATGGGTGTAAGGTGATATTGTAGTTTTGATTTGCATTTCCTTAATAATTAGTGATGTTGAATATCTTTTCATGTGCCTGTTGGCCATCTATATATCTTCTTTGGAAAAATGTCTCTTCATATCCTCTGCCCATTTTTTGATTGGGTTGTTTGCTTCTTTATTGTTGATTTGCATGAGTTCTTTATATATTTTGGAAATTAATCCCTTGTTGGATATATGATTTACAAATATTTTCTCCCAGTTGGCGGGTTGTCTTTTCGTTTTGTTGATGGTTTACTTTGCCTTGCACAAGCTTTTTAGTCTGATGTAGCCTCATTTGTTTATTTTTTTCTATTTCCCTTTCTTGAGTAGACATGGTGTTAAAAAAGATGCTAAGACTGATGTCAGAGTGTACTGCCTATATTTTCTTCTAGGAGTTTTATGGTGTCAGATCTTACATTCAAGTCTTTAATCCATTTTAAGTTAATTTTTGTGTATGCTGTAAGATAATGGTCTGCTTTCATTCTTTTGCATGTGGCTGTCAAGTTTTCCCAACACCATTTATTGAAGAGACTTTCCTTTCTTCGTTGTATGTTCTTGGTGCCTTTGTCAACAATTAGCTGTCCATAGGTGTGTAGTTTATTTGTGGGCTTTCAGTTCTGCTCCATTGATCTATGTGTCTGGTTTTGTGCCAGTACCATGTTGTTTGGATTACTATAGCTTTGTAGTATGTTTTGAAGTCAGGGATTGTGATGCCTCCAGCTTTGTTCTTTTTCCTCAGGATTGCTTTGGCTATTAGGGGTCTTTTGGCGTTCCATGTAAATTTTAGGATTCTTTACTCTATTTCTGTGAAGAATGTCATTGGCATTGCATTGAATGTGTAGATTGCATTAGGTAATATAGACATTTTAACTTTGTTTATTTTTCCAATCATGAGCTTGGAATATCTTTCCATTTCTTTATAACTTCTTCAATTTGTTTCAATAATGTCTTATAGTTTTCAGTGTGTAGATCTTTCACCTCCTTGGTTAAGTTTATTCCTAGATAGTTTATTCTTTTTGTTGTGATCGTAAATGAGATTGTATTCTTGACTTCTCATTCTGCTAGTTTGTTATTAGTGTATAGAAATACAACTGATTTTTGTAGGTTGATTTTGTATGCTACAACTTTGCTGTAGTTGTTGATTATTTCTAATGGTTTTCTGGTGGATTCTTTAGGGTTTTCTATATATGAAAGCGTATTGTCCACAGACAGTGAGAGTTTTACTTCTTCCTTTCCAATTTGGATAACTTTTATTTCTTTTTCCTGCCTAATTGTTCTGGCCCAAAACACCAGTACTATGTTGAACAGGAGTGGTGAGAGTGGGCACCTGTATCTTGTTCCCGTTCTCAGAGGGATGGCTTTCAGTTTTTCACCATTAAGTATGATGTTGGCTGTGGGTTTGTTTGTCATATATGACCTTTAGTATGTTAGGTACTTTCCTTCTATACCCATTATGTTGAGAATTTTTGTCATAAATGGATGTTGGATTTTGTCAAATGCTTTCTCTCCATCTGTTGAGATGATCATTTGATTTTTTTATTCCTCATTTTGTTAATGTGATGTATCACATGGATTGATTTGCAGTTGTTGAGCCATCCCTAGATCCCTGTAATAAATTCCACTTGATCATGGTGTATGATCCTTTTAATGTATTGCTGTATTCGATTTACCAATATTTTGTTGAAGATTTTTGCGTCTATGTTCATCAGTAATGTTGGCTTGTAATTTTCCTTCCTTATGTTGTTCTTGTCTGGGTTTGGTCTCAGCGTAATGTTGGCTTCATAGAATGAGTTAGGGAGCATCTTATCTTCTTTAAGTTTTTGAAACAGTTTGAGAAAGGATAGGTATTAAATCTTCCTTGAATGTTTGGTAGAATTCTCCACAGAAGCCATCTGGTCCGGGACTTTTGTTTTTTGGGAAGTTTTTGATTACTATTTCTATTTCTTTACTTGTGATTGGTCTGTTCAGATTCTCTATTTCTTCTTGCTTCAATTTTTCTGAGGCTGTATGAGTCTAAGAATCTATCTATTTCTTATAGGTTATCTAATTTGTTGGCATATACTTTTTCATACCATTCTCTTATAATCCTTTGTATTTCTGAGGTGTGTTTTGTAATTTATCCTCTTTAATTTCTAATTTTATTTATTTGTACCTTCTGTCGTTTTTTCTTAGTCTGGCTAAGGATCTGTTGATTTTATTTATCTCCTCAAAGAACCAGCTCTTAGTTTCATTGATTCTTTCTATTGTTTTAGTCTCAATTTCATTTATTTCTACTCTAATTTTTATTATTTCCCTCTTTCTGTTGACGTGGGGTTTTCTTTATTCTTCTTTTTCTAGTTCTGATAGGTGTAGTTTAAGTCTACTTGAGATTTTTCTTGTTTGTTGAGGTAGACCTGTATTGCTATAAATTTTCCTCTTAGTACCACTTTTGCTGCATCCCTTAAGAGTTGGTATGTCATGTTTTAATTTTCATTTGTCTCCAGGTATTTTCTCCTTTGATTTCTTCATTGATCCAGTGGTTATTTCTTGTTTATCTGGGAAAGCTTTTTTTTTCCTCTTTCATATCGAAAGATAGTTTCACTGGATAGCATACTCCTGGCTGAAAGTTTTTGTCTTTTCAGTATTTTGAATATGTCATTCCATTCTCTCCTAGCCTGTAAGTTTTCTGCTGGGAAATATGCTGAAAGCTTGATAGGGGTTCCATTGTACCTTATTTTCTTCTGCCTTGCTGCCCTTAAAATTTTTTCTTTGTCATTGACTTTTGCCAGTTTTACTATTGGAGAAGGTCTTTTTGCATTGATGTTATTAGTTCTATTGGCTTCATCTACTTTTAAGTCCATTTCTTTCCCCAGGTTTGGGAAGTTCTCAGCTGTTATTTCTTTGAACAAACTCTCTGCTCCATTCTCCCTCACTTCACCCTCTGGAATACTGATAATCCTGATATTGCTTTTCCTATATGAGTTGGATATTTCTTGAAAAAATCTTCATTTTTTTAAAAATCTTACTTCTCTTTCCTCTTCCTCCTGAAGCAATTGTATATTTCTATTCTCTAATTCACTAATTCTGTCCTCTATAACATCAGCTCTATTTGTTGTAGTTTCTGCATTATTTTTTATCTAATTAATTGTGTTTTTCATATCCAGATTTTCTGTTTGTTTTCTTTTTAGACTTTCAATCTCTTTGGTAAAGTATTCCTTCTTTTCATTAATTCTATTCCTGAGCTCATTGAATTGTCTTTCTGAGTTTTCTTGTAGCTCGTTGACTTTCTTTATGACAACTATTTTGAATGTTCCCTGTCATTTAGATTGTAAACTTCTGTGACTTCAGCTTTGCTTTCTGGAGACTTGTCATTTTCCTTCTTCTCTGAAGTCTTACTATAGTTTATGGTGTTTGATGAGTTGATCCTTTGCTAGCACATTTGTTGTAGTATCTGGTCACAGATTCCACCTGCCACCACTTGGGGCAGGGCTTCAGCTGTTTTCTGATCCCTCCCCGTCTGCTGTAGTTGTGCTGGTAGGGCCGTTCTGTGTTTGTGCAGGCTGGCTGCAGCCACTCAGCAGGTTGCACTCCCATGGACGAGGCCTCTGCACTAGGAGGGCAGGTTGTGCATTGCCAGCAGTGGCTCTGTGCTTGGCAGGCAGGTTACTCTCACGTGGGTGGGGCTGCTGTGCTTGTTAGGAGGCTTGCTGTGCTGCTTCACTAGGTGAGAGGGACACCTATGCAGGGGCTTGGTTGCTGCCAGTGGGTTGGAAGTATTCCCATGGACAAGCCTGCTGTGGCATGGGGGGGTGCTCCTGCCGGCCACACTGTCATGCTGAAAGTATTTGCACATGGACTGGGCTACCCTCACCTTCACTCATTTGTACTGAACCCCTGTGTGAGGATCTGAGACCTGGATTGCTGCTGCCAGGGAGGGGGAAGGGTGTGCTCATCTAGTTTCACTGCTTCCCTGGGATCTAGTCCACCCACCTTCAGAAGTATGGCTGCGTGGATCTCTCAGGCACCCTGTTGTGCTGTGTAAGGAATCCACTGCTGATTAATGAATGTCCATTTAGTTGTAACTTGGAGGGAAGAGACAAAATAAACAACTCACTCTTCCAGCTGATAGAATGATGCTGACGTCTGCTTTGTAGTGGTGAGAGCCCAATGGAGAGTTTACATTGAGGCATGGTGGCATCTCCAGTCAGCTTTGTTTGCGTTACACATTGGTGCTAACAGTGCTCTAACAGTAGATACTCTACCTTGTGTTATATCCTTGGGTTTCCTTTCTTGGCTTGAGGTGACTGAGGTTCTCAAGGAAAAGGTTGCTTTTCTGCACAACTAGGCTTTGGTTGATAATTGGCAGCGATAGTTTATGCCAAAACCATCCTGGAGTCCTGTTTTCCCGTAGGAAAAAATAGGAGCTTTTCTGTTTCCCACCAGTGAGCTACTGGTAAACTATATCCATTACCTATCAGAGTGCGGGACACCTAGTTGGGGATTAATACATATTTAATGAAGGAAAGAAGGGAAGGAGGGAGAGAGAAGGGAAGGAGGAAGGGGGGGAGGGAGAGAAAGGAAAGGAAAGAAAACCCAAATCTTCTATTTTTATGTTGGTTTCTCTTACTTAGTTTGAAAGATCAGGTGTGGTTACTGGACTGGATTCTCTAAAGCTAGCGTTATTGATTTTGACCAGACTTCTGCTGTCTCTAGTTTCTGTCTGCTGTACTTCTTATCTTATGGTGGGTCATAGGGCCTGAGTAAAGAAGACCATCTAAGAATTAAATGGGCCTTATTTATGTGAGGTCATGGGATAGAGTGGTAGAGATCTGTCAACTTCTGATATATTTTGAAGGAATAGGTAGGTTATTCCATACTACAAAAGTAATTACAGATAGGCATTCAATGAAGTAAATACTATTATTTGGCAAAGATATTATCTTCATAGAGGCCTACAGAAAAGTCCAGGAGTAAAGGGACCACAGTTATTTTTTTCTTTGGAGATTATCAGGAATTTTTATAGCTACATCTGTTCTGTAGAAGGGCTTTGCTAGGGATAGTGCCATGTGACATTTACCTTCTGCAAGAATTCTGCACTCGTTTTTTGTATTTTCTGATTCCCTGCCTCTTTTTCTGCTCCAACTCCTTTCACTTGCTATCCATTTTCTTTTAAACTAGACAACATAGTATTGAATGTGTAAATTAGGCAACTGAATTTCCTATATTAAATAGAAAGAACTAGCAACTTGGCTTAAGAATTTTTCCAAATAAACCATTTTTAGGAATGTATAATTAAGTGGAAAGAGTCATCATTAAGTCATACCTATATAAAATATCGGAAAGCAAGAATGGATTGATGCTTTATCAGCTGTCATGGCTGTTTTTCTATCCGTCTAATTAGTAGGAATTATGTAAATTAAACATCCATATATGATAAATAAAAAATAAATAATAAGAGCTGGCAATGTTTTCACCAACCCTCCCAAGCCTGCTCTAACCAGGGGTGCAGTAGATATGTGTTTGAGAGCAGTGAGAATGAATATGCTGGAAATGCTACCATACTGTGCGTGATTTATAATTTGTAATTTCATCTGTTTAATGACATTTCTTTTAGGTCCTGAGTGTTCGAGTCCAGGCTAACTTTTAAATACAATCTAAGCTTTCTTTTTACATTCTGTTGTTACGTATAAAATGTGGAACAAAAATGTTTTATCTGTAAGACCTGAAGCTTTGTCAGAGGTGTTGAGGCACTTCATCCGGGTGTATGGACTGTCATAGGGAATATTTTTATTTCTGAATTAAATTTGCCATAACTTTTTCTTTTTAATTTTTAATGTTACAGAAGCCAAGGCTGCCCCCAAAGATTGTTTCATTGATGTGAATTCTAAAGGTGACAGATTTGGCAATTGTGGTTTCTCTGGCAATGAATACAAGAAGTGTGCCACTGGGTAAGTGGAGGCCAGGTCGTAAAGGAGTATGGCAGGCTGTGAGACCAGTCATCGTAGTCTCTTCTCTGACTCCTTGTGACTGCCGACTTTCTCCCGCTTAAATGCCTAACTTTTCAGACTTACGATGTTGTAAAACAAGGCTTCAGAGACACCCTGAATCGAACGGGTAAAATAGTTCACCCTTTGACATCACCTGTCTAAAAGATAGTGGCTTTTAGAATCTTACTTTGTTTTTGTTCTACCATGAGAACCCCGAGTAAACACTCTTCCTCCTCTTCCTTTCATTAAAAGATTATGCTGCTAATCCTACAGAATTTAGCAGGAATTTAGGTAATCCTAAAGTTACCTACAGAATTAATTCTGTACTTCATTATTTTCTTCTAGCTCTATATAATTTTAAAGTGACAAATTGAAACCTTTTTTCTATAACGTTTACTCATTGTAAATTAATAATATTAAAAAATTATATATGAGAAAACTCATCCACAATCTCAATCCATATATATGCACTCATTTCGGTGTATTTCTTCCCTTTTTTGTTTCTGTGCACTGTGTATACACATATTGACATTTTACATAATTGGAATTATTCTCTAATACTGTGTATCTTTTCTTCTACCCACTCTACCTCCTACTCTGCCTGTTAGGCTAAACAACTGTGGTGAAACGATGCTTACTAAGAAGAAATAACAACATGACCTTCATATCGCTAAATCCAACAGACATTACTTGAACTTTCAGTACCATTCAACTATGTTGACCATTTTCTCCTTTTTAAGAAACCTCTTTCCTTGGCTTTTGTGTATAATGTTCTTCTAGTATTTTTTCTATGTTTCTGGATACTTCTTTAATGTGTTTATTTGTAGGCTCATCTTTTTATACCCAGACATTAAATGCTGTGAAATGCTTCAGCTATCCTGGGCTACTTTGGCCTTCTGCCACAGGGCCTCTGCACATGCTGTTCCTTCTTCCTGGCATGCTCTTCTCTCCCTTCCAGATCTTAGTTCGAGTATGATTTCTCTAAGCTAGACTTCCTCAACTGCCTTAACAGGACCGGATATCCCTTTTATAGGTGTTCTTAATGCTATCAGCTTCTTTAAATTTTTTTAAATTTATTTTAAATTAATTTTGTTCTAATTCTTTAAAAATTAGTTATCCACTTAAGGTGTATTTCACAGAATATTCAGAATATACCTTTCTTAATATATAAAACAGAATAGATTGAGGGAGTTTAAAAACCAAGAAAGTGTTTCGAAAGGGGATATGAACATAATTGTTTTGATTTTCTATCTTGTGTAGTCTCAAAAGTAGTTGTAGAGATAAGTTCTCTTGCGTTTATATAGCACTGTTTTTCTGGGGAATTCAAACTATTATTCTCAATAAATTTTTAGTGTATTTCAATTCCATGAGGAGATTTTTATGTCCAAACCACTGCCTTAGCAAGAACAATCATTTAAAAATGATACTGCCTTAGAATAAAATAGGTAGTTTAATAGGTAATTTTCCAGATAAAAGGAAAGTAAGATACAGTTCTAGACATAACATTTTCATGATTCTTTTATGGTGTTTAGCAAAAACCACCGAGGGCTCTGTCCTGCATTTTGGGGAGATTGGACCCATCTTGGCTATCATAATTATTCTAAATCAACATGAGAAAAGTAGCAACTTGAAGGTTGAAGAAAGGATAAACTGGTTAAAAAGTTGTATGCTTCTTTTTCATTGAATTTGATATGTTTTCAGTTCATAACACTTTCTAACTTACATTGTTATTTCTCCTTTGACTCATGAGTTACTGAAAGTGTATTGCGGATTTCCAAATATTTGAGACTATTCTAGTTATGTGTTTGTATTTGATTTCTAGTTTAATTCCATTGAGAACTGTATGACTTGAATTCTTTACAGTTTCTTGAGATGTGAATTGTTGCCCAGCAAATGGTCTGTTTGGTGAATGTTCCATGTGCAATTGTAAAAAAAAAAAAAAAAAAAAAAAGTGCCTTCTGCAGTTGTTGCATGTATTATTCTATAAATGTTAAGTAAGTTAATGGTCTTTCCCACCCTTCTATATCTTTGATGTGTGTGTGTTTTATCTGTTTGTCCTTCAATTTCTGAGAGAGGTATGTTAAAATCTCAAGCTGTGATTATGAAGTTGTCTATTCCTCCTTTTAGTTTTATACATTTTTGCTGTATATGTTTTGAATTTGTCTTCTTAGGTGCTTATGTTATTAGGAATACACATTTGAAGGTAGACTCTTTGGGTTCGAATCCTACTTCAGCCACTTAAGATCTCTGAGACTTTGGACAAGTTGCTTCACTTATAACTCGTTTTCCTCTTGTGAAATGGGGATAATAATGGTACCTGAAGTTCTGAAGACTGAATGAGGTGATGGATGTTAGTACTAAGAAGAGTGTCTGGTTCCTCATAGGACTCATCATTATTGTCATCATCGTCAGTGTCTTTATAATCATCCTCATCATAGAAAATGTATAAAATCTAGAAAAACCTAAAGAAAGTGATCACATGTAGCCCTACATCCAGAAATACCCCGTTAAATTTTTGTGGTATTTCCTTCTCGTGTATATATATTCATAAACATGTCTATGTGTGTCATACATATATATAGACACACACGTATGTGTGCAGAGAAACCCACATCTCTATGTATAAACAAAATTGCCTCCTATGATTTATACTGTTTTCTAAATTGATGTGTTCACTTTCCACTATTTTAGGAGCGTTTATAGGATGAACCCAGCTTCTTTTAACCATTTCTTTGTATTAGAAATTTGATTTGTTTCTAGTAATTTGCTATTTTTTAACAAGGCTGTGATAAATAGAGTTTAAGTATTTTTTTGTTTCTCTGATTATTTTCTTAGTAGATTTTTCTTAGTCAAAGGATAGGGAGGATAGTTTCTAGGGTCTTCATTGATACTTCCAAATTGACCTTTAATGTGGTTAGCTGATTTGTGTTTCCACTGCCCCCTTACCAATGCCAGCGTATTATCTTTAAAAATGCTTTTCCCATGTGTTATGTCAAATAGATATTTCAGTTTTGTTTTAAATGAATTTGTAAATAATTACTTAATTTTTTCTATTGTTGAAAAAATGTTTAAAGGGATATAGAGAAAATGTGACTTGCACGCCTATCCTCTTTTTCTCTGTTCCCACCCTACCCCTGAGGTACCTATTTCTTTTAGCTTCTTGTATGTCTTTCCAGAGTTTCTTTTTTTTTTTAAAGATTTTATTTTTTCCTTTTTCTCCCCAAAGCCCCCCGGTACATAGTTGTATATTCTTCGTTGTGGGTCCTTCTAGTTGTGGCATGTGGGACGCTGCCTCAGCGTGGTTTGATGAGCAGTGCCATGTCCGCGCCCAGGATTCGAACCAACGAAACACTGGGCCGCCTGCAGCGGAGCGCGCGAACTTAACCACTCAGCCCCTCCAGAGTTTCTTTATGGAAATATATACTCCTATTCCCCACCCCACTTCCTCCTTTCTGTTGTGCATACTGCAGATGCCGCTGTACACGTTGTATTGTTCTGTTTCACTGAAAGAGCTGTCTTGTTTCTTAGTACATAGATGGCATCATCTTTTTAAACTTTTTAAATGAAAAATTTCAAATGTACAGAGGAGTAGAAAGAATAGTATGATGAACACCCATATATCCCAGACTGAAACACTGGTAATATTTTATTATATTTACTTTGTCTAGACTTTGCTGAACCATTTTTAAATAAATTATAGGCATTATGATACTTTGCTTCTAAATTCTTCAGCATTCATCTCCAACATATAAGGCCATTCACAACACCATTATCATACCTAACAAAATTAACAATTTCCTAATATCGCATAATACCTGGTCGATATTAAAATTTCTCCAATTGCTCTCAAATTGTCTTTCATAGCTGTTTTTTTCTTACATCTGGACTCAAACAGGGATCACTCATTGCATTTAGTTGTCATGTCGCTTAAGTCACTTTTAATCTAAAATATTCTTCTTCACTTTATTTTTTTCTTTTCAGTGACAGTGAGCTGAGGAAATGACTGGGCCAGTGGTCTTTTAGAATGGCCCGTGTTCTGGATTTGTTTGATAGTTTTTTCTCAATGTAGCTTAACTTGTATCTCTATCCCCTGAATTTTCTATAAATCAGAAGTTAAATCTAAAGTCTTGATTAGATTCAGGTTAAACATTTTGGGGAAGAATATGCCATAAGTGGTGTATTATATCAAGAAGGCACATAATCCTGGATTGTCTTATATAAGTGTTACTAAGTGGCCATGACTAGATCTTGCTATTGTAAAGTTATATTTCTCTCATTGCAACTGTCAAGTAATATGTGAAGTGGTGATTTTGTGTCATATGAGTATGGAGCTCCCCACCAATGTTTCACCTCATGGTTTTAGCATACATTGATGCTCCTTGTCTGAAGCAATTATTCTATTGAGGCTTGAAATAGAATTTTCTTTTTATTAATATGATAACAAACATCTCTTAGCTTTGTTGGCTGTTTGCATTTCTTATTTTGTAAATTTCGTGTTTACATCTTTGCTGTTGAATTTTTTCTCTTGAAATGGTTATCCTTTTCTTATTGATTTGTAACGGTTTTTTATATATTAAGAGTATTTTCCTTTTAATCTTTAATATGTTGTCAGGACTACTTATGAAACACTGAGTATGTCATAGCAACACAAATTTTGGTAGGTTCCAACACATGTTAACTGAGGTCTACTTTGCAGTATGCTTTATTTTAGAAGTTTTCATATATAATTCAAACAAGTATGTGAAATAGGCATTATTCTCTATGGTTTTTCAGATGAAGAGACTGAAGCTCAGAAAGTTTAAGCGCTTTACTTAGGTTATCTAGTGAATAAATATAAAGTTGGGACAAAATGACTAACTCTTAAATACCGATGGAAGGAGGAGGAGACGTAATAGTGGCATGTGTAAAGAATAAATAGGGCTTTTAGCTAGTGGTAAGTTTGGGGGCATCAGTTGTGTAATGTAGTTACCGTAAAAGCTACTGTAATCTTGGGCTTACTAGAGTAAAGTATCTAGGATAAAGGAAATGAGAGCTCCGTTTTCTTCTTTGCTTGTCAGGCTACAGCTGAAATTTCATGCTCCGCTCTGAGCACTGTGCTTCAAGAGGCAGTGAGACAAACTGGAACATATTTAGAGGGGAGCGTCCTTGTTGCATGAGAAATGATTGTAGGATATTGTCCTGGTGAAGTATTTAGGAGCTCCATGTTAATTGTCCTGAGTTAGCTATCATGTGGAAGAAGGAAAAGACATTATCTGTGTGGTCTCATGTGGAAGATCTGGGACCAATGAGGAAAAGTTATGGGGAGATAGATTTTATCTCAAGAAGTAAAAGAATGTTATGATAGCCAGAATGGGAATTTTCAGGAGGTAGTAAGTTAGAGGAATTAGAAAACAATATCGTATAGTGACCTGGCAGTGAAATCCTAGAGGAGATTCAAGTATAGGGTAGGTGCTTGGATGAGAAGACAATCAAATAGGAAATTTCAGTACAGCATCATAAGAGTTGATGTTAGGGGTGCTCAGTGTGTTACGAAAGGCTGTAGGAAGGACATTTGACTCGCACAGCCTTGGTGATAGGAATTGTAGTCAGGGATGGCTTCATAGAGTTCTAATACTGAATTAATGAATGAATTAGTGAATTAATGAGTTAATGAATTGAGTCTTTAAGTAATTAACTAAGAGTTAGCCAAACCAAGAAGGGTGGAATCCTTTCTTAGTCATTTTAGGTTACAGAGTCTAATTTTCTCCTTACCTTAATTCTGTAAGAAGACACACTTGAATTTTGGTATAGTTCTGTTATTTTCTGTGTAATAGTATTTATAAAATTATATCATATTTATAAACAAATTTATTAGTTTCTGAGCCCTAGACAGATAGCGAGGAGGGATTAGGTGTGGGGAAAGAGGGAGCATCAGCACCACCTGGTACCCCACTAATTTAAACTTTAGCATCCACATATCTCTTTTATTCTCTCTCTACCATGTTTAAGGAGAGCTGCATTGGTCTCTGTTGCTCTTACACTCTTTTTCTGTTGAGAGTCCCTTCAGCTAAGTCTCTGTAAATCTCTGTCTCTATATAAATATATAATCTTTCTTTTGTGTCTACACTGGATGCATTTTATGTTTGTGTTATTTCTCTCTCTTTATAGGAATGCTTTATGTGGAAAACTTCAATGTGAGAATGTACAAGACATGCCTGTATTTGGAATTGTGCCTGCTATTATTCAGACTCCCAGTAGAGGCACCAAATGTTGGGGTGTGGATTTCCAGCTAGGATCAGATGTTCCAGATCCTGGGATGGTGAATGAAGGCACGAGATGTGATGTTGGAAAGGTAATCAAAATGTTTTCTATTTACAAAGTAAAATTTTAAAAACTTGAAAAATTATTATACACAGTAAGTGGTTGTTCTTTTTTGATTATGAAAGAAATCTGTATTTATTGTAGAGATTTTGGAAAATACAAAGCCCACCAAGAACAAGATTAAGAATAGCTATAAATCTTCTATCTAGATTTCTTCATTGGGGTCATATGTTATAACCTGTGGTTTCTGTGTTGCAAGATACTGTGCATATTTCTGTCCCCTATCAATGTGCTATAATTTGTTGGTCAGGCTGCTATTATTGGCACACTTAGGTGATTTCCAGGATTTTGGATGGATATGTGTGCGCATGCATGCATGCATGTCTCTGCATTAGAAACGTCGTAGTTCTTGTCCTGCTCATGCTCCCTGCTCCCTTAACCACAGCTGTTTGGATCAGATATGAGCCAAGAGTTGGTCAGCCCCAGACTTATTATCAGTGGTTCCATATGCGAAGATGAGCTAGACCAAATTCCTTTTTTTGGGAATATATAATTAAAGAAAGGTAGTTAAGAGTAGGGTAGGAGCTAAGAATTGTTTGAGAGATGCCATGAAGTAGGAGCAGGGCTAAAAGAGTTATGGCGAGCTTAAGCCTCATACAAGAGATATAAGGGAGCAGGATTGTTCAGCAAGTTGAAGAAACCGACTCAGAGCAGAAGGGAGGAGGAGGAGGAGAGAGAACACAGCTGACCGATGATGTGACACATGCCAAAGACAGGCGGGCCTTCAAGTTAACTCACTTCCTGCCAAGTTTTCAGCTCCAATTCTGTTCCTCACCTCTTACAGAAAGACCCTGATATTTTTGTGCCTGTCCTTGCTGCTACATAAGCTTGACTGCTGCAGGTATTATAAACAAAGCTGAGGTAAATGGCTTTCTAAATAAATTTTCAGAACATCCTGATTGTTTCCTGAGGTTAAACTTCTATAATGGTATGCATGCTTTTAAGGTTTGTATATAGTTTTGCCAAATTTCTCTTTAGAAACGTTTTTACTAGTTTGCCTTTCAACCAATTTTCAATAATAAATGTTTTAATTTTTCACACCATAGTCAAGATTAGCTGCTGTTGTTTTAAAGCTTTCATTGGTAATTTCCTTTTTATTTTACTTTTTCTTGATTATTGGTGATTTTGAATTTTTTTCTCTCTTATATTTCTTTATTTTTTTATGATTTGCTTATTGATGTTCCTTGTGTATTTAAAAATTGGTGTGTTTTTCTTATCGATTTTAAATAACTTTAACTTACGTCATATAAAACATAATGTAATATATATGACATTTTTGCCCAGTTTATTGCGTCTCTCTTTCTTTTGATTTTAGTATTTTTTTCCATGTTTACATTTTTATGTATTCACATCTGTTATTCCTTTCCTTCATGGTTTCTAAATTTGCTTACATATTTTACAAGACCTTTCTCAGTATAGTATCAGATCATTATTCTCTTGTATTTTCTAGTAGGTTTTTTGTTTTAACACTTGTCTCTTTAATCCAGGGGAATATTGAGTGTGTATAGTATGAAGTTGGCATTTTTTTTTCTCCTTTTGTCATTTTCATTCAGAAATGATTCCTATATGTTGAGTTCTAATGTTATTTTTTTCAGAATGGTTTATCATTTGCCTTAAGCTCAGTTATAATCTCTCCCCTCTAATTTGAAATCCTATTTAAATTACTTGTTAAATTTGTATATATACTTGGGCTTGATTTTTGGCTTTTCTCTTCGTGTCTATTGATCTGTCTGACTACTCGTGTCAGTACTGCTTTGTTTTAGTTTTGTTGGTTTTATATTTTTAATGTCTGGCCATACAAATGCACCCTCAGTTTTTCCCCATAGTTTTCTTGGCTGTTTTATTCATTTATCATTTCAGATGAACTTGAGATCATTCTGTCAAGGTGCAAAATAAATAAATAAAAGAGCTTTGGAATTTTGCTTGGGATGACATTAAACTTATAAGTTTATAATGGGGAAAACTGACATGTTTCCGTTATTGATTCTTCTCATGGAAGTGCATGAGATGTCTCTTCATTTTGGGGGGGTCTTTTCTTAAAGATTTAGCTATAAAGATCCTTTCTATTTTTTTTGTTAGTTTTATTCCTAGGTATTTTATGTTTTATTGCTATTATGAATAGGCCCCTTTTCTCCTATTATATTTTCTAATTTGTTAGGTTATACTTTCAAATTGGTTTTTATTGAGAATAAAAGCTATTTTGGTTATATTTTTTACTGAGTATTATTGATATTCAGAAAAAAATCTTCATTTGTATTTATTTTGTTATCAGCTATATACTTAGTGATACATATTTTTATTGTTGGTTGTATTAGAATTTCCTGGGTAAACGGTCATCGTCTGTAAAAGATGAAAAGTTGATTTCCTCTTTTGATATTTACATTTTGGACTTATTTTCTTGGGTAATTGCAATGATAGCACTTTCAGAATAATTTTAAATAATAATGATGATAGTGTACGTCTTTGTCTTGTCCCTAACTTGACTGCATCTAACTTTGTAAGGTTATGTATGATTTTGGCTATTGGCTTAGGGTAGAGAGTATTTTTCATTTAATGAAGTATCCTTTTAATCCTAATTAATAAGAATAATAAAGTAATAGATTTAAAATTTTATAAGTAGTTTTTTCAACAGCTATTGAAATAACCATTATTTTCCTTTGAACTATTGATGTGCTGTTATATCAATAAATTCCCTAACATCAAATTATCTTTACATTACTGGAGCAAACATTTGTAACATTGAATTTTTTTAGATATATTCTTGGATTCTATGTGCTGGTGAATATACTTTTGTATTTCTGAAGCTGTATACTTACAATTTTTTTTGAATTTATGAAATTTTACTCTGGATTATAGTCAGTACTCTTAAGTCTCATAAAAACTCAGCTAATACTGAATTAAAGTATAACCAGAAATTTATTGATTTAAATCACAAAATTAAAGAGCTTTGGACCCCAGAATCGCAGATAATGTTTCTGCAATTCTTTTCCCATATCTGTCATCTCTGCCTTTCCTCATTGGTTCTTTTCTTTCCCCAGCTTTATTGAGATATAATTGACATATTATATAAAGTTAAGGTGTACAATGTGTTGATTTGATACATGTATATGTTGTGAAATGTTTATCACAATAAATTTAGGTAAAACATTTGTTACCTCATATAAATACGACATTTTTTGTGTGAGAACATTTAAGATTTACTCTCTTAGAAACTTTCAAGTACCGTATTGTGAGCTATAATTACCATGATGAATATTAGATTCCCAGAATGTATTCGTCTTATAACTGGAAGTTTGTACCCTTTGACCAACGTCTCTCCATGTCTCCTATTCTCTAGCCCCCACCAGCCATTCTACTCTCTGTTTCTATGAATTTGGCTTTTTGTTTTTGGTTCCACATATCATTGAGATCATTCAGTATTTGTCTTTCTCAGTCAGACTTATTTCACTTAGCATAATGCCCTCAAGGTCCATCCGTGTTGTTGCAAATAGCAGGATTGGTTGTTCAGGAATATGTTATTTAATTTCCATATTTTTGTGAATTTTCCAGTTTTCCTCCTGTTATTGATTTCTGGTTTCATTCTGTTACCATTGGAAAAGATACTAGATCTGATTTTGGTCTTAAATTTGTTACGTCTTGCTTTGTGGCCCAACATATGATTTATCCTGTAGAATGTTTTGTGTGCGCCTGAGAGGAGTATCTATCTTGCTGCTGTTGCATCGAATGTTCTGTGTGTGTCTGTTAGGTCCATTTTGGTCTACAGTGTTCTTCAGGTTCATTGTTTCCTTATTAAATTTCTATCTGGATGATCTATCCAATGTTGAAAGTGGGGTATTGAAGTCTCTTACTGTTATCTTATTGCTGTCTATTTCTCCCTTCAGTTCTGTTATTATTTGCTTTAAATATTTAGGTGCTCCAATGTAGGGTGCATATACACTTAAAATTCTTATGTCCTCTTGATGAATTGATCCCTTTCTCACTAGTGACCCTCTTTGTCCCTTGTGACTGATGTTGACTGAAAGTCTATTTATAAGTAATATAAGTGTAGCCACTCCTACTCTCTTTTGGTCACCATTTGTATGGAATATCTTTTTCCATCCCTTCACTTTCTACCTATGTGTATACTTAAAGCTAAAGTGAGTCTCTTGTAGGCAACAAGTTATTAGATCTTGTTTTTTTCAATCCATTCAGCCTCTTCCTGTCTTGATATGGAAATTTAGTTCATTTAAGTTTAATGTAATTATTGATAGGTAAGGACTGACTTATTGCCATTTCATTAATTGTTTATTGACTGATTTTTAGTTCTTTTGTTCATTTCTTCCTCTCTTACTGTCTTCCTTTGTGATTTATTTTTGGTAGTGTATGCTTTTAGTTCCTTTCTCTTTTGTGTATCTACTTTAAGTCTTTTTCCTTTGTGGTTACCATGTGTCTTACATAAAACATTTTATAGATATAACAGTCTGTTTTAAGCTGATAACAATTTGCTTCCAATTGCACACACAAACTATACACTTTACTTTTCCTCTCCTTGTATTTTATGCTATTGTGTCACACTTTACATCTTTTTATATTGTGCATCCATTAACAAACTATGGTACCTATAGTTATTTTTAATATTTTTTAAAAAACTTTTATACTAGAAGTAAAGTGATTTATACACCATCATTACAGTATTAGGGTATTCTGAATTTGACTATATGTTTACCCTTTACCAGTGAGTTTTATACTTTTATATGTTTTCATATTGTGACTTAGTCTCCTTTGATTTCAACTTGAAGAACTCTCTTTAGCATTTCTTGTAAGGCAAATCTAGTGATGATGAACTTCCTTAGCTTTTGTTTGTCTGGGAGTATTTTTAACTCTCCTTCATTTCTGAAGTACAGTTTTGCCAGGTATAGTATTTTGGTTGGGAAGTTTTTCATTCCGCACTTTGAATATATCAACCTATTCTCTCTTGGCTTGCAAGATTTCCTTAGAAGAATTCACTGATAGCTGAATAGGGGTTCCTTTGTATGAAATGAGTCATTTTCTCTTGCTATTTTCACAATTCTCTCTTTATCTTTGACTTTTAACATTTTGATTATTGTGTGTCTCAGAGTACTCTTCTTTGGGTTGATCTTGGTTAGGGTCCTTTGAGCTTCCTGTACCTGAATGTCCGTATTCTTTCAAGATTTGGGAAGTATTCCACTATTATTTCTCTAAATAAACTTTCTGCCTCTTTCTTCTCCTTTTGGGCCTCCTATGCTGCTAATGTTTTTTCGCTTGATGGTGTGCCATAATTAACATAAGCTTTCTTCACTCTTTTTCATTCTTTTTTTCTTTTTGTTTTTCTAACTGGCTAATTTCAAATGATCTGTCTTTGAGTTCACTGATTCTTTCTTCTGGATGATTAAGTCTGTGGTTGAAGCTCTCTGTTGAATTTTTCATTTCTGTCATTGTATTTTTCAGCTCCAGGATTTCTGTTTGGTTCCTTTTTATGGTTTCTACTATTTTACTAAATTTCTCATTTTGTTTGTTCATTGTTTTCCTGATTTTGTTTAGTAGTCTATCTCTGTTCATTTCATTCTGTTCCTTTAAAATGATTATTTTAAATTCTTTGTCAGGCAAAATATAGATCTCCATTTCTTTGGGATCTTTTATTGGAGCTGTATTAATTTCCTTTGGTGGTGTCATATTTGCCTGATTCTTTAATGTAGCCTTGCACTGGTGTCTGTGCATTTGAAGGAGCAAACACCTCTTTTAGTCTTTACAGACTAGTTTCAGCAGGTGGAGACCTCCTGTCTGTTCTTTATGCTGATGGGATTACCTCCAGAATCTCAGGCTGGGTTACAGCTGATTACAAGGCTGTCTCTGGGTCTGCCGTGGGGTCTGTGATTGATGGGCTTGTTATCAGGGTCTTGGATGCTAACTGCTCCCTAGGTAGATTGAACTGGCTCCAGTACCTTGTTCAGTAGGGTTGCCCTGGGACAAAGGTCTGCTTCAGAGTCCACAGTTGGGTCCTCAGACAGCAGGCCTATTACCGGGTACACGGACAGGTGTGGTTCTCACTAGATAACTCAGAGGGCTGCTCTCTGTTTCCTAGTTGAATCCCTCAGTGGGCAGGACTGGCCCAGGACTGTCGCTGACATGGGCTGGAACCAAATCCCAGGGCTGTTTCAGCTTCCACAGCCAAGGTTGAGGTCTGTAGACCTGGCTCCTGAGGCTCGAATGGGTGTGTCACCTGCCAGGTCCCTGGATGTTGCTGGACTGCTCCCTGACCTTGGCTAGAGGGGCTGGGGCTGAGTATAGGGCTAGTTCAGGATCTCCTGAGGCATAAACATGAGTATCTCCCTCTGGATCCCTGTGTTGGCAGGACTGCTTGCAGACTGAGGCTGGAAAGTGCTGGAACCAAATGTGGAGCCATTTCAGGATATCTAGGAGTGAAAATGGGAGCGTTTCCTTCTAGTTCCCTGGGCCAGAAAGACTGCTGTGGATGCGAATGGGAAGTGCTGGAGCCAAGTAGAGGGTCCTTTCAGTATCTTTGAGCATGCAGGAGATAGGAGTGCCTCCTTCTGGGTCCCTCAGTTGACAGATCTGTTGGTAGACTGTGGCTGTGATGGGGCTGGAGCTGAGTATAGAGTCCTTCAGAATTTCTGGGGGTGCAGCTGGGAGTGTCTCCTTCTGGGTCCCTGTGCCAGCAGGACTGTTCATAGACTGCAGTTGGTAGGGACTGGGGCCAAGTATAGGGCCCTTTCAGGACCTCTGGAGGTACGAAAAGGACTTTCTTCTGCCTGGTCCCTGTGCCAGCAGGCCTGCCTAGTATAGGACCCTTTCAGGATCTCTGGGGGCATAGATGGGACTTTCTCCCTCCGGGTTCCTGTGTGAGCAAGCCTGTTTGAGGACTGTGGCTGGAGGGGCCTGGAGTTGAGCCCTTTCAGAATCTATAGTCTGACTGAGTTTGGCAGGCTTACCTCCAGGGACTCCTGGACCGTGGCTTGGACGGGCTAGAGCCAGTTCATGGACAACTTCAGAGTCTACAGCAGGGACTGAGGTCTGTATGCTTATTACCTGATGCACAGGTGGATGTGACTCCTCATGGGTGCCTTGGTGTATGGTGCTGGTGACAGACCCAAAGCCAAATGGGGCTGTAGCCAAGTCCTCAGGGATAAGGAGCTGTTTCTGTGTCTGTAGCCAGGACCATGGTTGGTAAGTCAGCCTCCTGGGTGTGAGCCTGCCTTCTCAAAATGTGCTCTCCTCAGTCTTGGACTGCACGGGTTTCATAGTCTCCTGCCTGGATTCCAGAGCTCCCGCAAAGGCACTTTGGTCTGTGGATGGATTCCAAATTGTTATTGTTGAGGAGAGGGGGATGTAGTTGATGGACATCTTATTTGGCCATCTTGCTGATGTCACTCCTCTCTTGTTGGCTTTATTTCCTCGTGCTACACACAGATCTTTACCATATAACAGGGAAAAACCAACCTCACATTTTTCCAGCACCTCAGAGCTAGGTAGGTTTGTTTTTTCTCCAGCTGGAAGTCAAGACATTCTGGAAAAAGAATGTAATGTACAGCTAGAAGGACCAGTTGTAATGTCCAGAGGAATAAAGGAATACAATTGCTAGGACCTGGAGTTCCTGTTCTCCCACATGCTTAATCCTCTGCTATGAGGGGAGATGGAGAGTTAGGTAAATTTCTCAGAAAAAAGAAAAAGAGATGGGAAATCATATTGGGTAGGAGAAGGGAAAAAAGTCAACAAAATACAGAAATGAAAGTAATAAAATAGTTAGACACCACTACAGCCAAGTTTTATTATAGTCTTATCTGTTTTTTGCAGTTTCAGTACCTGAGGTTGGCCATTAGTGGGAGTGTCTTGGTCTGCTTAGGCTGCCATAAAAATTACCATCTGCTGTGTGGTTTAAGCAACAGAAATTTATTTCTCACAGTTCTGGAGGCTGGGAAGTCCAAGATCATGGTGCTGTCAAGGTAGATTTCCTCCTTGGGCCTCTACTCTTGGCTTGTAGGTGGCTACCATCTTGCTGTGTGCTCACGTGACCTCGTTGTTGTGCATGCAGGGGAAGAGAGAGAAAGAGAGCGCAAAGTCTGGCATCTCTTCTTATAAAGGCTTTAATCCACTGGATGAGCGCTCTTCTCTCATGACCTCATCTAACCCTAATTGCTTCCCAAAGGCCTCATCTCCTAATGCCGTCACATGAGGGTTAGTGCTGCAAGATACGAATTTTGAGGGGGCACAGACACTGAGTCCATAACACAGAGCCACTAGAATGGACTTTGGTTGGTAGAAATAGGATAATTTCGCTCCTGCCTCATGCCCATGTAGTTTTCGCTCTTGAGTTGTGCATCCTGCCCAGTGTGCCTAAAGTCTGTTTTCCCTCAACATTTGCACATTTCAGTTGTTTCGAGTGTTTGTTTGTTCTTGGTCTGGGCATGAGTGAGAAATATTGATCAGTGTATTAGGGTTCTCCAGAGAAACAGAACCAATGGTGTGTGTGTGTGTGTGTGTGTGTGTGTGTGTGTTTGATAAGATTTCTTACAAGGAATTGCCTTATGATTATGTAGGCTAACAGATCCTTAGATCTGCATTGTGCAAGCTGGAGACCCAGAAGAGCTGATGATGTAGTTCCAGTCTGAAGGCCAGCAGGTCTGAGACCGAGAAAGAGCTTATGTTTCTGTTTAGATCCAGAAATGGGAAAAGAAAAACAGTGTCCTAGCTTGAAGCCAGACAAGTAGGAGAAACTCTGTCTTATTCAGTTAAACGTCAGCCTTTTAGTTTTATTTAGGCCATTAACTGATTGGTGAGCCACAACATAAGAGAGGGCAATCTGCTTTACTCAGTTGATCAATTTATATGTTAAGCACATCCAAAAACACCCCAGAGAAGCACCTGGAATAATATTTGCACAAATATCTAAGCACTCTGTGGCCCAGTCAAGTTGATAACATAAAATTAATCATCGTAAGTCCAACCCTTGTCAGCTTGATGCCCATATGCCTCTCCTTATACTGTACATAGTCTCCAAGTGAAGATAACAACATGGTCATAATCCCACCTAACATGACACAACTAACCTGCATACAACTGAAAATGCACTAAATCCTGTCTCAAAGGAGAGATAAAGTCCTTGAGCATTGATTACTTTTCTTGATATCCTGTAGCTGAAATCCTATGATGTTAACAATACTTAAGTACTGTGATATAAAGTCGATACATCTTATGTTACATGATAAGGGAATAAGAGAGGGGAAAAAGCCAAAGGTATTTCATACATGTACACACATACAAACATACTCATAACAAAATAAGGAAGAAATACACATGACAGTTAAAGTCCTGTTCCTGTAACTGGTCACATGATTATAGCTGATATTTTTAACTATCTTCTTCTACTTCTTCCATCCTATATTCTCTTTTCCTTCAGCAAGCACCTCAGCTGGTCATGATTCTTTACTTGGCAGGGTGAACCCAAACTTTATTCCTGGAGGCTCTGGGCCATTAGGAGTCTTGCCTGGATTGGGTTGTTGTAGTTTTCCATTAACCATAATCACAGGGCATGGTGGTACTAAGAGATGCCCTAAGGGATCTCTTGTATTCAGACATACTCTTCCTTACCTCCACTGTGGAGGAGCAGTCCAGTTTCCCCTTGGTAGTCAGGATCAGTCCACCCTAGCCAGCGCAGGAACTCCCTTTGCCTGTTCGTTCAGAGGCTTGAGGACTCTAGAGTAGCTGAGCATCAGTCTTAACTTCCAGTTCAGTGGGATGATTGTTGTGTCTCCTGATGGAAGCCTTCCTCCCTCTAGAACTAAGACCTCTAGGCTAGCAGAGCATAAGGTTGTGGGAACAGGAAGCAAAAATTTTGCTAGTGGGTCAATAGGAGAAGTAGTGAGTGGTGCCATTCCACTTCCACCCCTTGATTCCTTGACCCATGAATCCTGGCTGTGGGAGAAACAGCACATTATATTGGACACTGATTCAGAGCATACACAGCTTTCTGGAGAACCTTGCCCCTTCCTGCAAGGTACTGCCACCTAGCTGGCATTGTAACTGAACTTTCTAAAGGCCATTCTACCATTTCATCACACTAGCTGCTTCAGGATGGTGGGGAACATGATAAGACCAGTGAGTTCCGTGAGCATGGGCCCGTTCTATCACTGCATTTGCTGTGACATGAGTTCTTTGATGGGAAGCAATGCATTGTAGAATACCATGATGGTGGATGAGACATTTTGTCAATTCACCGATGGTAGTTTTGGCAGAAGCATTGCATCTAGGGAAGACAAATCCATAGCCAGAGTAAGTGTGTATTCCAATAAGAACAAAATTCTGCACCCTCCATGATGAAAGAGGTCAAATATAATCAACCTGCTGCTAGGTAGCTGGCTGATTGCCCCGAGGAATGGTGCCATATCGGGGACTCAGTGTTACTCTATGCTGCTGGAAGATTGGGAATCAGTGGCCGAGCCCAGTTGGCTTTAATGAATGGAGGTCCATGTTGCTGAGCTCATGCATAACCTCCATCACTGTTACCATGGCCACTTTGTTCATGAGCACACTGGGCATTGACAGGGATGGCTGGGGGAAGAGTCTGACTGGTATCCACAAATGGAGTGGCCTATCCACTTTTGATTCTTAAAATCCACCTGTGCTGAGGTCACCCTTTGGTGAGCGTTCACATGGGACACAAATATTTTCATTTTTTGCCCAGTCATATAGTTCTTTTCATATAACTCTTCCCCAAATTTCCTTCTCACCGATTTTCCAATCATGCTTTTCTCAAGTCCCTGACCATCTAGCCAAACCATTGGCCACAACCCATGAATTGATATATAAAGCATGTCTGGCCATTTCTCTTTCCAAGCAAACTTCCAAGAGAACAGCCTGGTACACTGCTTGAGATTTTGTCCCTTGGGAGGACTTCCCTTCACCGTTATTCTTCAGGGATGTCCCAGAAAGGGGCTGTGATGTTGCAGCTGTCCACTTTTGGGTGGTGCCTGCATATTGTGCAGAACCATCTGAAAACCAGGCCTAAGTCTTCTTTTCCTCTCTCAACTGATCAGAGAGAACTCACTATGAGGCCATAGGTGCAGGCTGCCAGAGAGAAGACAGTGTAGCAGGAATGGAGACCATGGGCAATTGGGCCATTTCTTTTATTTTCTTTTTGAGGAAGATTAGCCCTGAGCCAACATCTGCCACCAATCCTCCTCTTTTTGCTGATGAAGAGTGGCCCTGAGCTAACATCTGTTGGGCCATTTCTTCATGTAACTCACTAGTCCCTTCAGGGCCTGCTCAGGCTGTATCATGTATGTACCACTTTCATTTGATGATGAAATGCTGCTGTGCATTCAGTCTCTACAAAGGCCCAGCAGCAGGCTAAGAGCTGTATCTCAAAAAGAGAGTGGTTATCTGCAGAGGATGGCAGAGCTTTTCTCTGAAATCCTGAGGGCTTGCAGTGCTCTTCACCTGTAGGAAACTGCCAGAGGAGCATCACTGTCTGCCACTGACCCTTCAATCACCGTTGGATCTGCTGGATCATGTGGCCCAAGTGGCAGAGCAGTTTGCTTGTCATCCTAGACCTGTTGCAGAGCCTTCTCTTGCTCTGGTCTGCACTCTACTAGCAGCTTTTCAGGTCACTTGATAAATAGGCTAGAATAGCATGCCCAAATGAGGAATATGTTGCTGCCAAAATTGAGAGGCCAACTAGGTGTTTTACCTCTTTTTGTGGTTGTAGGTATGGCCGGATGCAACAGCTTATCCTTCACTTTTGAAGGGAAATCTGGGCATGTCCCACCCCACTGGGCCCCTAGAAATTTCACTGAGGTAGAAGACTCCTGAATTTTTGTCACATTTATTTTCCAACTCTGGCACACAAATGTCTTACCAATTGGTCTATGGTAGTGGCTACTTCTTGCACGCTAGGTCCCCTCAGCATAATGTCATCAACATAATGGGCCAGTGTGATATCTTGTGGAAGGAAAGGCAATCAGAGTCCCTGCAAACTAAATTATGACGTAGGGCTAGAGAGTTGCTGTACCCCTGAGAGACGACAGTGAAGCTGTATTGTGGGCCTTGCCAGCTGAAAGCAACTGTTTCTGGTGGTCCTTATTGACCAATATGGATAAAAACCATTTTTTCAGTTGAGTAGCTGCCTACCAGGTACCAGGAGATATGTTAGTTTGCTCAAGCAATGGAGCCATAATTGCTACAGCAGCTGCAATTGCAGTTACCACCTGGGTAAACTTATGATAATCCACTATCATTCTCCAAGATCCGTTTGTCTTTCTCACTGGCCAGATAGGTGAGTTGAATTGGAATGTGGTGGGAATCACCACCCCTCCATCTTTCAAGTCCTTGATGGTGGTATTAATCTCTGCAGTCCTTCTAGGACTGTGATATTACTTCTGGTTTACTAGATTCCTCAGTGGTGGCATTTCTGTGGCTTCCGCTTAGCCTTTCTCATCCTGATAGCCCTCACTCCACAGGTGAGGGAACTGATGTGGGGATTCTGCTAGCTGCTGATTATGTCTATTCCAATTGTGTGGTCTGAAATTGGGGAAATAATCACAGGATGGGTTTCGGGACCCATTGGGTCCACTGTGAGAAGGACCTGAGCTAAAACTCCATTGATCGCCTGAGCTCCATAAGTCCTTACTCTGGTAGAACACACTGATGTTTTGGGTCTCTTGGAATTAGTGTCAATTCAGAGCCAGTGTCCAGTAGTCCCTGAAAGGTCTGAGTATTTCGTTTTCCACCTTGCACAGTTACCTTGGTAAAAAGACAGGTCCTGTTGGAGAAAGAAAGATTAACAGTATAAATTTTTGGCAGTGTATCAGGGTCCTTCCTAAAGGAGACCTGTCCTCTTCTTCATTTAAGGGGTTCCGGGTCTGTAATATGGCTCAAGTCTGGGAATCGGTTGAGGGCCTGTGACTGTGTTTTTTAAATTCAGGTTATACTCTTGTTCACTTGACCTAGAACTTTCTGCTTATACAAATCTAGTAAGAATTTGCTAGTAGCTTTCCTATCTGTTTCACTTTCAGGAGCATCATGATCAACTAGCCAACACCACAGGTCTCTGAGAGTTGGATTATTCTGATTGCTACTTTGATTCTACACCTCCACTACTTTAAACTTGCTCATATTTGTTTCACAGTTGAGTGCTGCCGCTTGGCCCGTTACCCTGGAATCCTAATACTCCCATTGTGTTTCAGTTTCTCCATTCAGTGACCACAGTTCTCACTGTAAGGTCTGGCCTATAGAGAATAGCGATCACAGAACTCTTCAGAGATGCTAGAGCTCCCCTCAGAAATTTATTTCTCACAATTGTGGAGAAAGATGTATCTTCTGGACCCTTCTAGCGAGTGAGTAGGTCTTACATGGCAAACCCACTCTAACATTCCAATCATCCTAAGCCTTGGAATTGTTTCTTCTGCCTTAAACCAAGGCAGGTCCGGCATTTCCAACTTGCTCACCATGGGCTACCTTTTAGTTCCATGTTTTAGCCGAGTAACCAACAAACTGTTGTAGCTCTTTCTAAATACCTGACCTGCAGCGTTGAATACAGAATCTCTACGTAGGAAGTCCATATCAATAAGTTAGACTTTACCCAACTTTATGTTCCTTCTGTCATTTTTCCACACCCTTAATATCCATTACCGCACATGCTCCCTGGATTTCTGTCTGTATAAGTTAGAAAACTCAAGTCGTTCTTTTGGTATGTAACACACCTCCTCGTGGGTCATACTTTGTACCTCACCTTTAAGGGCCTACTGGTACTTGAGTCCAGTTATAGGTCTAGATGCAAGGGTAGTAGAGGTAAGTCCCGAGGACAATCAACATTGTCTTGCATGGCAGTTTCCTCAAAGTAGGCCATTACAGTTTCTTCAGACAATGCAGTGCTAATCCCTTTTCTTGGGAGTGGAAAGGCCTCTATTGAGGGTAGGGAGGCTGCTTCTACCGGCAAAGAAGACTCATCAGAATTTAGGAGCTGTGTCCCCAGCTTCATCAGGGTCTTCCCACACATCCGCCTTCGAACTTTCAGGATCTCATTCTTTCCGAGTCGGTTCCCTCACTTTGATGGTAGATACCCTGCGAGACCAGGAGTTCCACTTATGCTGTAATCTTGCCATTTGCAGGATGAGATTCTGGGTTTGCTTTTCAGACATCTCAGCCCTTCTACTAAAGGAAGCGAGGGTCTCCTTCGCACCTGGAAGCTTAAGCTCATTTATACCCTACTTGAGCTAGGAATTCAAATTTATGAGCTCATCCTTTTCTTTCCCCACTTTGTCCAGTGATTTTAGGAGTAACCATCCAATCTCAAATTTCTTAGTTTGACAAAAGTGTTCAAAAGTATCATACACAGTTACCCAGATCCTTGATTCTTATAAGTGGTTGATTAGGAATAACTGGTAGTGATATTTTGTGTGTCTCTATTTCGAGATCATGCTATGGACCATCAGTAGTCTCTTTACTATTGGAAATAGTCATTAATATCTTTAAATGTAATTGGGTAAAAGTGCCAATTCCAGAAAACCAGGAAGCAATTCAGAAAACTCATCCTTAAAACCTGTTTTTCTAGAACCACTCTTGGTATCAATATCTTCATTAGTCAGGGTTCTCCAGAGAAACAGAACCAATAGGAAGTATATATATAAAAAGATTTATTGTAAGGAATGGACTCACACGATTATGGAGGCTGACAAGGCCCAAGATCTGCAGTTGGTGAGCTGGAGATCCAGGAGAGACAGTGTGGTGTAGTTCCAGCCTGAGTCCAAAGGCCTCTGAACCAGGAGACCTGATGATAGTTCTAGTCCAAAAGCCAGCAGACTTGAGACCCAGGAAGAGCTGATGTTTTAGTTCAAATCAGGAGGCAGGGAAAACTGCAGTCCCAGATCAGAGACAGACAGGTAGGAGTAATTCTGTATTATTCAAGGGAGGGTCAGCCTTTTTGTTCTATTTCAGCCATCAACTGGGTAGATGAGGCCCATCCACATTAGGGAAGCCATCTGTGTTACTCAGTCTGTTAATTTAAATGTTAAACTCACCAAAAAGCCCTCATAGAAACATTCAGAGTAATATTTGGCACCCTGTGTCCATACAAGTGGACACATAAGAGTAATCATCACAGTAAGTTGCTGCAAATTAATGGAGTTCCCAGTAAAAGTATGAATTGGAAAAAAGCATCTGTAAAAGATGGTGGGTTGTAATGTTCATTTATCTTCTTTGTCTGCCAAAACATCTCAAAAGATAAAGGAATAAATAGGGAATAACTCCCAAAGTATGAAATATACTAAATGAATCAATAGATAAAGATTTCAACAAGTTTTGAAAAACTGAAAGAGTACAGAATAGTGGAACCTACCACTTGCAGTGCAAACTGATAGGATGTGAATAAGAAGGCCGTATCTTAGCCTGGCAGAACCCTAAACAAATTGGTGATTTGGAATGAATGGTCATAGCAAGAGTGGAGTGAAACAGGAGACTGAAAATGGAATTACTTTTAGTCTACTGATGGAGAGGCCAGCTCCTTCTCCTATCTGTCCACTTCTCTTATCCTGTCAACAAAGCATAAGTAAGCAGTTCCCTGTTTCTCTAGGTTGGAGATGAGGAGGTAAGATTTTTGGTATTATATTTGGCCATCCTCCTTTGAGACGCCTGTCTCCCTATCTTAATCCTAGTGCACCACTCCCCTTGGTGCAGGCATAACTGAACTGTAGACGGATTGTTACATACAGTTGGACAATGCTCTGAGGAAGCAGAACAAAAAGACTGAGATAAAAAAATGGAAAAGATTCAAGCCTATGAGGATCAAAGATTTTAAAATCCAACAAATTTAAATCTCTATTTTACAGAAAAGAAACAGAGAAGGTGGACATTTATAAAATTTCAGAATACTTGTGAAGAAAAATCCTAATAGCTTCCAGAGACCAAAAGAAAAAGTAGGTGAGATATAAAGGAATGAGATTAAGAACTGAATTCTGGAAGATAAGGCTGCAATACTTTCATCTTTCTGAAAGATTCTCAACCTAGAATTCCGTACACAGCCAAAGTCTCAATCAAATGAGAGGACACAATAAAAACATTTGACACATTTGAAGGCTCAGTAAATTTATCTTTTATTTATCCTTTCTTAGGAAATCATCTAACATAATAGTCCAGTAAATGAGGAAGTAAACCAAAAAGAGAAAGAATTGTAATCTAGGATGCAGAAGAATGTCAAAGAGAAATTCCAAGATAACAGCTGTGTATCAGGCCAGGAGAGAATTAGTTTAGACTGGAGCAAGGGAACCCTGTAGGTAGGGAGGCTTCTAGAGAAAGAAGAAAAAAGAGGAAGTAACAGGCTAGCTTTTTTTGGTGGAGGTTGAATATTGATATGACAAAGGCCAGTTGTGTAAGAAGAAAGGCAAGTGTCAGCTATAGTAAAAACAAAAGCTATATAATAAAAGAAATATACCCTTAGTACTTAGCTTTGAAATCAACGGTGTTTTGTCTTAATTGTTGGTGGGGGTACTTATTCTCCAATTCCTTGTTTCCTTGTCAATGTCCTCCCCTCCCCACCAACAAGAACAATTTGGCATCCATCCACGGAAAAAAGTGCCTTTGTGGGAGTGGTGGGATCCAGCACCATATGTCAAGGGACCCTGGATGAGTCAGGTAATAGGCATACAGACCTCAGTCCTTACTGTGGACCCTGCAGTGGCCTGTGCCTGGCTCTAGCCCTTCTGGGCCACAGTCTGGAAGCCCCTGGAAAACATTGTCCTAGACAATCAGCCACAGATGAGAGAACCTTTGTGAGGTCCAGGTTTCAAGTGGAGAAGTTCCAGTACAATGTTGGAGCAAAAAAATATGACTTTGGGTGCAATGGAGAGGTAAAAATAAGAGTCTGACTTTACCTGCATCACCCCTCACCCAAGGTGGCACAGCTTAGGACCAGGAGAGATTTCTCAGCCCTTGGTTTCTCCTGCAGGGGGAAAATGAGAGTGGATTTGTAAGCGCCTGGCTTCCCCAGCTGTGTGGGGCCCATTCTTTCTCACCCCATCCAGAGCACTTACTTGTGAGCTGCATGACTGGTAGATGGGAAGAGCATGGGAGAGTGGCACATAGGACTGTTGGAGGACATTAAAGTGATGTGGATCTTACTAACTGTGTACTGGACTCCATCAAGAAGCCCACCCACAAGCAGCTTGGGAAGCCTTGCCTGTGGATCCCCCCCAAGTGACCTGTGGGTACCCTCAGTGCTTTGTTTGCCTCACCTAGACACCCCCTCACCCTGTGGCCAGCACCCTATGTGCCCTCCCAACAGCAGTGACAAGAGTAAGCTTTTGCAGACAGGTAGTAGTGTGTGCAGAAAACCAGCCAAAATCTGTGAGCCAGAGAGAGACCACAAACTTGGCTTTAGTGCCACTCTGGGGAAAGCAAAAAGGAGGTTGTCAGCATCTGGCTTGTGTTGGAGGATTGAGAGAAGGTAATAAGCTTAAGAATTCTGCCACAAGAGGGAGCAAGAAGTGTGATACAGGCATATCTATAGAAGTTCTGAGAAAGCCTCAGAATCCCTAGCTGGAGTGAAGGAAGGTGTTTCTCTCCTGAAGGCATTTAGTGAAGACTGGAGGAGTTGACTGCTACTTCAAAGGTAAAGACAGCAATGCAAAACTTCAAGGAATGTGAAAAACCAAGGAAACATGACACCACGAATGGATTACAATAATCTTCCAGTAACTGATCCCAAAGACATGGCAATCTGTGATTTACCAATAAAGAATTCAAATAGCTGTTTTAGAGAAGCTCAATGAGCTACAAGAAAACATAGAAAGAAAATTTAATGAAATCAGGGAAACAGTGCATGAACAAAATGAGAAGTTTGACAAAGAGATAGAAATCATAAAAAAAGAACCAAATGGAAATTTTGGAGCTGAAGAATACAATAAATGAAATGAAAAATACCATGGAGAGCATCAACATCAGAATGGATCAAACAGAAGAAAGAATCTATGAATTAGAAGACAGGAACTTTGAAATTTTCCATTCAGAGGAAAAGAAAAAACAAAGAATGAAGAGTGAAGAAAGCTGTTATGATCTATGAGATAACATCAAAAGAAACAATTGGCAAATTCTTGGAGTTCCTGAGGGAGAAGAGAAGGAGAAGGTGGCAGAGAGCTTATTTTAAAAAAAATACTGGCTGAGGTCTTTCCAAAGCTGAGCAGAGAATTGGATATCCAAGTTCATGAAGCAATTGGGTCACCAAACAAGCTCAACTTGAAGAGATCCAGTTCAAGATACATCATAATGAATCTGTTGAAAATAAAAGACAAAGAAATTCTTAAAAGCAGCAAGAGAACAGAAGCTTATAACTTACAAAGGAACATGCACAAGGCTTTCAGTGGGTTTCTCAGCAGAAATCTTTACAGGCCAGGAGAGAGTGGGATGATATATTCAAAGTACTGAAAGAAAAAAGTGCCAACCAAGAATATTCTATCCAGCAAAGTTGTTCTTCAGAAATGAAAGAGAGATAAAGATGTTTCCAGACAAAAGCTGAGGGTGTTCATTACCACTAGACCTGCCTTACAAGAAATGCTGCAAAGTTTAAGTTGAAATGAAAGGATGCTAATTAGTACCATGAAAACATATGAGAATATACAATACATTGGTAAAGGTAAACATATAGCCAAATTCACTGTAATATGATGGTGTGTTAATCACTTAACTCTAGTATAAAGGTTAAAGGGCAAGAGTATTGAAAATAACTGTATTTAAAATAATTTGTTAATGAATACACAACATAAAAAGTGGTTAATTGTGACATCAAAAACATAAAAGGGGAGGAGTAAAAGGGTAGAGCTTTTGTGTGTGGTCAACCATACAATCAACTGTTGTATGTATAAGATGTTTTATGTAATCCTTATGCTAACCATAAAGCAAACACCAACAGTAGATTCACAAAGGGTAAAGGGAAGGGATACCACTATAGCATACCACTATGGAAAAAATTGCTATTTCACAAAGGAGAGCAGCAAGAGGAAGAAAGGAACAAGAGACTACAGAACAGCCAGAAAACAATAAGATAGCATTAGTAAGTCCTTACATATCAATGATTACTCTAAATATAAATGGATTATATTCTCCAGTCAAAAGGCTTAGAGTGGCTGCATGGATAAAAAAAGCAAGATTAAACTAAACGCTGCCTATAAGAGACTCACTGCAGCTTTAAGGACACACATAAGCTCCAAGAGAAGAGACGGAAGTAGATTTTCCATGCAAGTAGAAACCAAAAGGGAGCGGGGGTAGCTGTACTTATATCAGACAAAATAGACTTTGTCAAAAACTGTAACAAGGGACAAAGAAGGTCCTTATATAATGATAAGGGGGTCAGCTCATCAAGAGAATATAACAATTGTGAATATAAATGAGTACAACATCAGAACACCTAAATATATTAAGCAAATACTAAGAAATCTAAAGGGAGAAATAGACACCAATACAAAAATTGTAGCTGACTTCAGCATCCCACTTTCAACAATGCATAACTCATCCAGACAAAAAAATCAATCAGGAAACATTGGACTTGAACTATGCTTTAGATCAAATGGACCTAACGGACATATATAGAACATTCCATCCAGCAGCCCCAGAATACACATTCTTCTCAAGCACACAGGGCACATTCTCCAGGATAGATCATATGGTAGATCACCAAACAAGTCTTAGCAAATTTAAGAAGATTGAAATCATACAAAGTATCTTTTCTGACCACAGTGGTATGAAACTAGAAGTCAACAATGAGAGGAAAGCTTGAAAATTTACAAATATGTGGAAATTAAACAACACCTTCCTGAACAACCAATGAGAAATCAAAGATATCTTGAAACAAAATGGAAACACAACAAACCAAAACTTATGGGATGCAGCAAATGCAGTTCCAAGAGGGAAGTTTATAGGGATATATCCTACATTAAGAAAAATGCAAGATCTCAAATAAAAAAACCTAACTTTACACCTCAAGAAAATATATAAAGAAGAGCAAACTAAGCTCAAAGGTAGTGAAAGGAAGGAAAAGTGAAGATCAGGGCAGATAAATGAAATAGGGACCAGAAAAACAATAAAAAACATCAAAGAAACAATGAGCTGGTTTCTTGAAGATATAAACAAAATTGACAAACCTTTAGTTAGAGTAACTAAGAAAAAAAGAGAGAAGACTCAAAATCAGAAATGAAAGAGGAGACATTACAACTGATACCACAGAAGTACAAAGATTCATAAGAAACTCCTATGAACAATTATATGCTAACGAATTGGGTAACATAGAATAAATGGGTAAATTTCTAGACATATACAACCTACGAAGACTAAATCATAATGAAATAGAAAATTTGGAGAGACCAATAACAAGTAAGGAGACTGAATCAGTAATCAGCAATCTCCTAACAAAAGCCCAGGTGCAGATGATTTAAGTGGTGAATTCTACCAAACATTTAAAGAAGAATTAATGCCAATCCTTGTTAAACTCTTCCAAAATGTTGAAGAGGAGAGAATACTCTGAAACTCATTTTACAAGACCAGCATCACCCTGGTACCAAAGCCGGAAAAGGACACTACAAGAAAAGAAAATTACAATCCAATATCCCTGATGAATATAGCTGTATAAATTGTCAGCAAAATAGTAGCAAACCAAATTCAGCAGCACAATAAAAAGATTGTATACCATGGTCAAGTGGTATTTATCCCTGGAATGCAAGGATGGTTCAGTATAAGCAAATCAATAAATGTGATACACCACATTAATAAAATGAAAGATAAAAATCATATGGTCCTCTCAATAGATGCAGAAAAGTCATTTGACAAAATACAATGTCCATTCATGATAAAAACCCCTCAACAAATTGGGCATATTAGGAACGAACCTCTATGTAATAAAGGTCATATATGACAAGCCCACAGCTTACATCATATTTAACAGTGAAAAATTGAAAGCTTCTCCAAGATCAGAAACAAGACAAGTGTGCCCAGTCTCACTACTCTTATTCAACATAGCACTGGAAGTCCTAGCCAAGGCAGTTAGGCAAGAAAAAGAAATAAAAGGCATCCGAATTGTAATAAAAAAGTGACATTGTCTTTGTTTGCAAATGATATGATATTTTATATAGAAAATCCTATAGACTCCACCAAAAAACTGTTAGAACTAATCAACAAATTTGGTAAAGTTGCAGGATACAAAATCAACATACAGATATCAGTTACATGTATATACACTAACAATGAACTATCTGAAAGAGAAATAAATAAAACCATTCCATTCACATAGCATCAGAAAAATAAAATACTTATCAATAAATTTAACCAAGGAGGTGAAAGGTCTGTCCATTGAAAACTACAAGACTTTGATGAAAGAAATTGAAGACACAAATAAATGGAAAGATATCCCATGTTCATGGATTGGTCCTGTGTTCATTGCAGCATTATTTACAATAGCCAAGATATGGAAACAATTTAAGTGTCCAATTATGGATGAATGGATAAAGAAGATATGGGATATATATGTATACATATACATATATATATACACACACAATGGACTATTATTCAGCTATGAGAAAAAAGGAAATCCTGCCAATTACAACAACATGGATGGACCTTGAGGGCATTATGCTAAGTGAAATAAGTCTGACAGAGAAAGACAGATATTATATGATCTTACTTATATGTGGAATCTAAAAAGCTGAACTCAGGCCAGACTGTGGCCAAGTGGTTAAAGTTCCATGCACTCTGCTTCGACAGCCCAGGGTTCACGGGTTCAGATCCTGGGTACAGACCTACTCCACTCATCAGTCATGCTGTGGAGGCATCCTGCATACAAAGTAGAGGAAGATTGGCACAGATTTTAGTTCAGGGCTAATCTTCCTCAAGCCAAAAAAGAGGAAGATTGGCAACAGATGTTAGCTCAAGGCAGCTCTTCCTCACACATGCATACACACAAGTTGAACTCATAGAAACAGAAAGTAGAATTGTGGTTGCCAGGGACTGGGGGTGGGGTGGTGGAAATGGGGAGATGTTGGTCAAAGGGTACAAACTTCCAGTTACAAGATAAGTTCTGGGATCTAATATTCAGTATGGTGATTATAGTTAACAATACTGTATTTATATACCTGAAAGTACTACGAGTGTAGATCTTAAATGTTCTCACTACAAAAAAAGGGCAATTTTGTGAAGTAATGGAGGTGTTAACTGATGCTACTGTGGTAGTCACTTCACAAAATACAAGTTTATCAAATCAACGTGTCGTACACCTTAAACTTACACAACATAATACATCAATTATATTTCAATAAAGCTGGAAAAAAAGTAACACTCTTGGTCTCAGTGTGTTCCTCCTTCACTTTGCTCCAAGGGAAGCAAAGTGACTGATGCAATTAATGAGTTTGGGAGAAGACATGTGCATGGGTGGCTCAGCCCCTTCTGTCTTCTCTTTTCAGATCTACCTGGCTGCAGAGAGGGTGCATTCTGGCCTGCTCTCTCAACCATGCAGTAAATTTAGCAGGGTAGCCTCTGCTTATGTTGGGGGAGGCCTGTGGTTGTCCAGAGCAGCCTGGGACTAGGCAGGTAAGTTTGATTTTGGGATGCAGTATTAGGAAGCCCATTTTGCTATTTACTTAAGTCGTGTTAAATGCTTTATTGATAATAAAGATGGTACTTTGATTGGCAATTGACATCCTCCCCTGTCTTCTGTCACCTAGTTCTGAGCTCAAGGAAAAGTGGCGTTTGGTCTACTGACTGGATTGTATCCTGGTATTAATGGTGTAAATATTAAGCAATGTTTACTTTGAGAAGGTTGAGGAGGGGAATTTGGTTTTGTGTTAGAATGCTGACTTCTTATCTATCATCAAGGACGTTAATTGATGACGTCTGGAATAGATGTCAAGAAATAGTATACTGATTTAAAATAGAGGCAATGGTGATTGCCTCCCGACTGCTAGAGTGGCAGAGGAGATAGAATGGAGTCATGGAGTTGTTTCATCATAGGCACTTTTAGCAATATTAGCTTGTTAACCATGTGCATGTATTATTTTGTTTTGAAAAAATTAAATGAAAAACTAAGGTTAAGTGGCACCCTGTTCTTTAGAAGTGACTTTGGAAGTGTTCTGTCAGCTTGATTGAGAGTAGCACAGCGTGTTCATTCAGAGGCTTTGATTGACATCATCGGCTGAGTGAATCTACAGCAGGGAAGAATTCATGATAGTAGTGATACAGTTTGCTGGAATGCTTGATTACTTAAAAATTTACGTGTTACCAAGGCCATGAGATTTTTCTTGGAAACTGTTGCTGTAACAGAAAAAAGTGCTGATTGCCTGGTTTGAAAATCATAACCAAAAACATACCTTTTTCTTTTCCCAAAATGTAATGTGAGAGAAGGCAAAAAGATTTACTGAGTATGAAAATGACTCTTTGCTTTAGAAATTGAACATGCTCTGATGGCTTTAAAAACCACCAGGAGTTTGGTGCTTGGTTTAATGTTTTTGGTCATTTCTAGGAATGAAACCCATACTTAATGAGTTGACTGTATATGTTCATTTTTTGATAAAGGTTCTGAGTTTGAAGAGAGTGTATTCTTACTTATTTAGTGCTTGATAATTATATATTCAGATCTTTCACATTCTTATTTATTGCTCCTCTTATAGCTTTATTTTATTTATTATTATTATTATTTATTTATGTATTTTCTGAGGAAGGTTTTCCATGAGCTAACATCTGTGCCAATCTTCTATTTTGCATGTGGGTTGCCACCACAGCATGGCTACCAATAATTGGTGTAGGTCTGTGCCTAGGAACTGAACCTGTGTCACTGAAGTGGAGCGCGCTGAACTTAACCACTAGGCCATGGGGCTAGTCCTTTATTCTTCTTCTTAACGTGATAAAGATTTAAAGAAAGGACTGTTAAAGTCTCCTGGTAGCTTTCTCTTTTCATATTCCCTTGCAGTTATAACATTTTTTGCACAAAGAATGCTGAAACTATGTTTGTTGACTGTTACATTTTAGTTGTGGATTATATCTTTTATTAGTTTAAAGTGTATTTTGCTATATCTTCATGTTTTTATCTTAAATTTTACCTTAATTGGTACTATTACCACAGTTTCTTTATATTTAAATTTTCCTAATAGAATTTTGCCCAACTGTTTTCAGGGTCATTTTGTTTTAAGTGTGTGCCTTGTGAATAGCATATAATTATATTTTATTTTATGGCTCAATCTGAGTTTTTCTTTGTTTGGAAAAGGTTTTTTAAAAAAATTATGGGACTATCATATTTTAATTATTAAAATATTTAAAAATATTGTGTAAAACAAAAAATAAAGATCCCCTGCTGAATCCCTACTCATTGTTTCTTTTTGCAAACTCATTTCCTAGGGGTGACTACTGTTAACACTATGTTGTATATCCGTCCAGTCTTCTTTCTGGGCATGTACAAATGTATACTCCCCACCACCCCCGTTAGACTTTAGGACTAGACTTTAAATAATCTGAAATGTTTTTACTCAACCACACAGTGCAGAGATCCTTTATCTCATTATATGATAATGCACTTCATTCCACTGTAGATATACCAATTACTTAACCACATTGTAGAAATTTATATTGTCTGCAGTTTATTTATATATGTCTTTTACTAGCACTGAGCAGTCTTTGACATTTAAGCTCACCTACTTTTGTGAGTACTTCTGTAGGATAGATTTCTAGGAGTAGGTTTTTTAAATTAAGAGAGATATACAGTAAAAATTTGATAGAAATTACCAATTCGCCTCTCAATAAGGTGGTAACAATTTACATTCCACTAGTTGTGTGTGAAGGTGTCTTATTTTCTGCCACGTTCTTGTTAACATTGTATGTTATTCATCCTTTTAACTTTTGACATCCTGGTTAAGTGACAAAAAGCCTCATTATTATTTTAGTTTGCATTTCCCTTCTTGGGCTACTTTTCCTATCTTTATTAGCTCTATGTATTTTTTTTATAAGTCCATGATCTTATCTATCTGTTTTTCTGTGGAGTTGTCATTTTATTATTGTTTTTAAGGGCTCCTCATATATAAAGAATATTAACAGTCAGTTGTGTCTATTGTTAAAATTTTTACAGTTTGTCATGAAGAAATTTTAAAATATCATGGTATCATTCCAGTTTTGTCTGTTTTATCTTGGTTTTATGTCGTGCTTAGAAAATGTTTTTATATCCCAATATAATATAAACTGTTTGCTTTTTGTATTTTTATAATTTTGTTAGGCTTTGACTTTTATTGACAGTGTAATTTGTTAACATTTCATCTTATTTCTGTGATTTTATTTGCCGTTTTTTTGTTTCTTTTTCTTTTTTGGTGAGAAAGATTGGCTCTGAGCTACCATCTGTTGCCAATCTTCCTCTTTTTGCTCGAGGAAGACTGTCACTGAGCTAACATCTGTGCCAGTCTTCCTCTATTTTGTATGTGGGATGCCACCACAGCATGGCTTGATGAGTGGTGTGTAGGTCCGTGCCCAAGATCTGAAACTGTAAAGTCCAGGCTGCCAAATTGGAGCATGCGAACCCAACCACTACGCCACTGGGCCAGCCCCTTATTTACTTTTTTTTTTTTAAATTAAGATTATGATAGTTAACAACTTTGTGAAATTACAGTTGTACATTATTATTAGTCATGCTGTAGGTACACCACTTCACCCTTAGTGCCCTCCCCTCACCCCTCCTTTCCCCTGGTAACCACTGATCAGCTCTCTTTGTCTGTATGTTAACTACCACCTATGAGTGGAGTCATACAGAGTTCATCTTTCTTTGTCTGGTTTATTTCACTCAACATAATACCCTCAAGGTCTATCAATGTTGTTGTGAATGGGATGACTGTGTCCTTTTTTATGGCTGAGTAGTATTCCATTGTACATATATACCATATCTTCTTTATCCAATCATCAGTTGCTGGGCACTTAGGTTGGTTCCATGTCTTGGCTATTGTGAATAATGCTGCGATGAACATAGGGGTGCCTGGGACTTTTGGAATTGCTGATTTCAGGTTCTTAGGATAGATACCCAGTAGTGGGATGGCTGGGTCATAAGGTATTTCTATTTTTAACTTTGTGAGAAATCTCCATACTGTTTTCCATAGTGGCTGCACCAGTTTGCATTCCCACCAACAGGGTATGAGGGTTCCTTTTTCTCCACAGCCTCTCCAACATTTGTCACTCTTGGTTTTGAATATTTTTGCCGTTCTAACAGGTGTCCTTCTATACCTATTGTATTGAGGGTTTTTTATCATAAATGGATGTTGGATCTTGTCTAATGCTTTTTCTGCATCTATTGAGATGATCATGTGGTTTTTGTTTCTCATTTTGTTAATGTAGTGAATCACATTGATTGACTTGCAGATGTTGAACCATCCCTGTGTCCCTGGTATAAATCTCACTTGATCATGGTGTATAATCTTTTTAATGTATTGCTGTATTTGGTTTGCCAAAATTTTGTTGAGGATTTTTGCATCTATGTTCATCAGTGATATTGGCCTGTAGTTTTCCTTCTTTGTGTTGTCCTTGTCAGGTTTTGGGATCAGGGTGATGTTGGCTTCATAAAATGTGTTAGGGAGTGCTCCATCTTCCTCAATTTTCTGCAAGAGTTTGAGAAGGATAGGTATTAAATCTTCTTTGAATGTTTGGTAGAATTCTCCAGAGAAGCCGTCTGGTCCTGGACTCTTATTTTTGGGGAGGTTTTTGATTACTATTTCAATTTCTTTACTTGTGATTTGGGTCTATTCAGATTCTCTATTTCCTCCTGACTCAGTTTGGGGAGGTTGTAAGAGTCTAGGAATTTATCCATTTCTTCTAGGTTGTTCAATTTGTTGGCATATAGTTTTTCATAGTATTCTCTTATGATCCTTTGTATTTCTTTGGTATCTGTTGTGATTTCTCCTCTCTCATTTCTAATTTTATTTATTTGAGACTTCTCTCTTTTTTTTCTTAGTGAGTCTTGCTAAGGGTTTATCGATTTTGTTAATTTTTTCGAAGAACCAACTCTTTGTTTCATTGATCCTTTCTGCTCTCTTTTTTGTTTCAATATCGTTTATTTCTGCTCTAATTTTTGTTATTTCCCTCCTTCTACTGACTTTGGGCTTTATTTGCTCTTCTTTTTCTAATTCTAAGTGTTATGTCATCTTGGTGGAGTGTCACTTTTATCATTATATACTGCCCCTCTTTGGCTTTCTTTATCTGTTTTGCTTTGAAGTCTACTTTGTCTGATATAAGTATAGCAACACCTGCTTTCTTTTGTTCATTATTAGCTTGGAGTATTGTCTTCCATCCCTTCACTCTGAGTCTGTTTGTCTTTGGGGCTGAGGTGTGTTTCCTGGAGGCAGCATATTGTTGGATCTTGTTCTTTGATCCATCCTGCCACTCTGTGTCTTTTGATTGGAGAGTTCAATCCATTTACAATTTAGAGTGATTATTGAAGTGTGGGGGCCTACTGCTGTCATTTTATCACATGATTTCCATTCTTTTGCATTTCCTTTGTTTCTCGTCCCATGATTTTTGGATTCCTAATTCAGGTAGGTAAATTTCTGTATTGGCTTTCTTCTTGTTTGTAATTTGTGTCTTTATTCTTGTTATTTGTTTAGTGGTTACCAGCTGGTTTGTATAACACATCTTGTAGATGAGATAGTCCTCTTTCTGATAGCCTCTTATTTCCTTAAATTAAAATGTTCCATCCCTTTTCTCTTCCCCTTCTAGGTTGTTATTGTCAGATTTTTTTTTCCTCTTCCTTTTTGTGTTGTGAGTTTGTGGTTAAAATGACAAGGTTATATTTATTCTTGGTGTTTCTGTTCCATTTATCTTTAATGTTTTATTTAACTTTGGCCAACCTGTTCTGATGGAGAGCTGCTACTTTCTGTTACTGTCCTTCTGCTTATCTCCTTTGTTCTGGATTTTGGAACCCCTTTCCTTCTTTTGATTTTTCAGGTATGAGGTTCTTCCTGAGCATTTCTTGAAGAGGAGGTCTTGTGGCAATGAACTCCCTTAACTTTTGTTTATCTGGGAAAGTTTTTATTTCTCCATCGTATTTGAAGGATATTTTTGCTGGGTAGAGTATTCTTGGCTGCAGGTTTTTGTCCTTCAGAGTTTTGAATATTTCAGTCCAATCTCTTCTAGCTTGAAAGGTATCTCCTGAGAAATCTGCCGATAGCCTTATGGGGGTTCCTTTGTAGGTTATTTTCTTCTGCCTGGCTGCCCTTAGTATTTTCTCTTTGTCATTGACTTTTGCTAGCTTCACTACTATATGCCTTGGGGTTGGTCTTCTTACATTGATAAAGTTTGGAGATCTATTGGCTTCTGTCACATGAAGTTTCATCTCTCTCCCCAAGTTTGGAAAGTTCTCAGCCATTATTTCTTTGAACAGGCCTTCTGCCCCCTTCTCCTTCTCTTCTCCCTCTGATATACCTATAATCCTTATGTTGCATCTCCTAATTAAGTTGGATAATTCTCAGAGAGTTTCTTCATTTCTTTTTAGTGTTAGTTCTCTCTCCTCTTCTGTCTGCAGCATTTCTATATTCCTATCCTCCAAATTGCTAATTCTGTCCTCCATATTATCGACCCTACTGTTCAGAGTCCAGATTTTTCTTAATCTCCTCCATTGTGTTCTTCATCTCCAGTATTTCTAATTGGTTCTTCTTTATAGTATCAAGCTCTTTTGTGACATAGCTCCTGAACTCATTGAGTTGTCTATCTGAATTCTCTTTTAACTTGTTGAGTTTTTTAATAATGGCTGTTTTGAAATCATCATCATTTAGGTTATAGATTTCATTGTCTTTGGGGTTGTTTTCTGGGTACTTGTCATTTTCCTTCTGTTCTGGAGATTTAATATATTTTTTCATGCTGCTTGATTGCGTGGATCTGTGCCTCCACATAGAGATAGGGTTTAGTTACTGCTTCCACTTGTTGCAACTGGTGTTGGTGGGGGATAACAGCTGGTTAGACTGCACCGACCAGCAACCCTGTCAGCTGTTACCTATTGGACCTGGGCTCCTCCTCGTATTCACACTGGTCCTGTGGGGTCCCTTGTCAGTTGTGGGGGCAATCACAAGGGGGCCTCAGGCTGCTGGTGCCTACTGTTGCAGACCACCTAGACATGCTCCCTCCTTATGGTCTGCAGTGGTGTTATGGGCTTTCCCAGCAGCCGGGAGCAGGATCACCTATAATTGCAGCTCTGTCACTGTCAGAGCCCGCAAGATCACACTTGTCCACTATAGGTCCCAGCAGAGCTATGAGTATCTTCTGCAGTCTGTGGTTAGCTCACCTAGCTGTGCTACTTTTGCCCCAGGGCCTTCCATCCTTGTGACTGCTGGTCAGGGCCTCTCCACTAGTGCTGTGCAGAGGCTTTCGCTGAGGCTGCTGTGGGAACCTGGAGTTTCCCCCTGGGCCACGGAGCCAGGCGCTGGAGCTCCACCCAGCCCCCAAGCATGCCCACGGGAACTCTGGGCGGTGCCTCTTGCACCATCCCATGCACAGCCAGAGTCTGTGGGCCTGGCAGTGGCTGGTGGGCTGGTGCCCTGCCGGGGTTTCTGCTCTTTGGGAGCTTCCCGGTGTTCTGAATGCTGGGTGGGGCCTCTGTGCTAATGGCGAGCAGAGGCTTTCCCTGCCGGCAGGTGCGGGACCCTGGAGTTTCCCCCTGGGCTTAGGTGTAATCATGGGGCCTTAGGTAGGGCTGTAGTCACCTGTTTCCACTGTCGCTCCGCCAGTGAGTGCACACTCCTGCCCTTGGTGCGTGGCGATGCTATGGGGTAGTCTGCTGGAAGAGAGCCTCTTGCAGGTACTAGGCTGTCCGGGGGTCAGGGATCGGAGAGTTTTCACCTATCTCCACCTCCTCCTGGGGGGAAGTCCGTCTGCCATCCAATGTATAGCAGCACGGGTCTCTCAGGCGTCGAGATGCTATATGGATATCCTTTGTTAACCAGTGAATGTCCAATTAGTTGTAGATTCGAAGAGGGAGAGACAAAGAAGATTACTCACTCTGCCATCTTGGTCCTGCCTCCCAGAGAACTTCTTATTTGCTGTTTTTAAATGTTTTCTTAATATTTCCTGCTTTATCTTCCTCTTGCTGTACTGCACAAGTTGTATGTTTGCGTGTATGTGCGTGTATGAGTTCAGTTTGGCAATTATATATCTTTTTCCTTCTCTTATACTGCTTGTTTTTTTATAGCATGAAAAACACATTAATATATTTTCCCCACTGACGTCAAGAATGAAAGTAGTGTTTACTGATTTCTCCCATGTAAGATGTATCACTGTTACTTCCAAACCTCCACGTGCTTTTTTTTTGTTGGAAAAATATTGGCTTCAAACTCCAGGTTATTACTAACATATATAGATATATGTTAAGGCCTTTTGTCTTTTTTCATTTTGTTAGTTTTCTTACTATGTCAACAACATTTGTGTACAAGAAGGATGGCACATGCTTGGTATGTGTACGTATACTGTCACTCTGATGGAATCAAACACCAAACATTTTGAATAGCCATAAGGTAGGATAGGTTGGATCCTGTCCTTTCTGGCCTTTAGTAAAGGGTGGATTCTGGGCACTTTGAGCAGACTGACAATTTGGTACTACTTCAGACCTATATTCTTTATATATGTATCCAACATTTATTTAGTGGAGAAGCTAAACATTAATTGGGAAAAAAAATGGAAAAAGAAAACTCTTCAGCTTCTTTTTTTTGTTGTCCCCAGATAGCTCTTCTTTGGCTCTAAACTCATATCCTGAAATCTGTAAACGAGAAGACCTGTAGCTACCTTCATCTGCCCTCCTTCGTGTGTGGTGGTCAGTGGTGGCGGGGGTGGGTGGTGTTGGAGCGGACGGGCTTACTTTTCTACTCCAAGACGTTTATCAGTGTGTTCCTCCCAGTTTGGTTCTACCCATTCCAGAAAGTAAACACTGCCAGTCAGAACACCCTTTTCCACTCAGAACTTGGAATTTTTCTGCTCCTTAAAGTAAATCTTCCAGATATTAACACATTTCATCGTATTTCTTTGATCTGATTTAATGCCTCAAGTGTCCACTGTAAATCAGTATTGAAAGAAAAGTCTCCTTTTGGCTGAATAGGGAACCTATTAGTAAATATGTCCTCAAAAGACTTATGGATACATGAAAAAGTACTTTAAAATCTTTATGCAGGAGAAATGGGTGGGTGCAGGACTGCTGAGGAATGACTTACGACTGTGGAATCTTTTGTACTTAAAAATGTTTTAATCATATAAATATATATATATTTAAAAAATTAATTGAAAATTATCAAAGGAAACAGATTTTGAGGATCCTCTGACTCTATAGTGCTGTTGAACCTATGTAGTTTTTAGAATAGTAAAGGGCTCTATTGATATTTCATTGTTTGTTCTCTTAATTGCTCTTTATTTCATTAGAGCATTTAAACATGTTGATTTTGTGTAGTTGGTTACCTAATAAAACTTTAAAATAACACTCAACATTCTTTAAAAAAAAAAGGTTAGTCTTCATTTTTTCTAACATCGCAAAAAGGCAGTTTTTCATAAAGATGTCAATTTTCCAGAAAACTGGAAAATTTCTAAGTTTTTAGCTGATTCCTTTAGATCTTTAATATTTTTCTCAGATAATGATACTTTTTATATCTCTTTCAATGTTTAGGACTCATGTCTCTTTCATATCTTATTACATGAACTAGAATTTCTAGAACTATAGAAGATAATGGTTTATTTTCAATAGTACTTTTAATAGAAATGCCTCTGTTGTTTCATAATTAATCATGGTACTGGAAGATAGGTTTTGTTTTATCAAGAAAGTATCCTTTTATTCTTATTTTTGGAAGAATTTTAAAAATTAAAATATCTCTAATTTTATCACATGCTGTTTTGGTATCTGTTTTAACGGTGACAGTTTATGTGAGAAATTGTTAACAGATTTCCTATCATTGAGCCTTTCTTGTACTAGTGGGATTACCTCTATCTGGGTACTTTTGATTTGAAAAAACTCCACTTGTGATATTAGGATTTTCAAATCTATATTTGTATGGAAGGATAGATTATAGTTTTATCTTTGTTTTTGTCCATTGTTTCATTTTTGTCTTCTTGATCATTAGTTATATGTCCATTAGTTAATTTCACTTCTTTTTCTATGTTTTCAAATGTATAGTATGGAATTAACTGTTCCTTAAAAATTTGAAAGAATTCACCAATAAGATAATTATGTCCAGGTCTTTTTTTCTGGCTAGTTTATTAATGTGTTCAATTTTTCTTTACTCATTACTTCATTTTCTTTTTCAGGTCTGTAGAAACTTCCAGTGTGTAAATGCTTCTGTTCTGAATTATGACTGTGATATACAGAAAAAGTGTCATGGACATGGGGTAGGTGATACTTTCTTTTGATTTGTTCATGGAAGTAGTGCTGAATAATGAGAATTCCTGGTGAGGGTTAGATGAAACTTCTCAAGATTTTTAGATATTGGAGAATTTAGATACCCAATAAATTTTTCATTTTTGAAAAGAGTGTCTATGAATTTGCATGAATTTAGTCCTTTCTCTTGGTTTCCATTCTTGAGTTAATGATTTAGAGCAACATTCACAATTAACAAAAGTGGTATTTTGATTGTTTTGAAGGTATGTAATAACAATAAGAATTGTCACTGTGAAAATGGCTGGGCTCCCCCAAATTGTGAGACTACAGGATACGGAGGAAGTGTGGACAGTGGACCTACATACAATGGCAAGTAATATAGAAGAAAATTAGTGTGATTTTTCCATGGCCCACCTCAGAAATTGGGCATCCTTGTACCTCTCCCTCACTTCCCACGTCAGTTATATGTTAAATTATGTTGATTCTACCTCCTAAATTCCTCATGAATATTTTCATTTTTTTCATCCCCATTAATTACCTTCAGTTTCTTGCCTGGGCTTATGTAACAGCCTCTTAACTAGGGTCCCTCTTTCCCATCTTGTTTCCTATAATCCATGATCCACACTACATTACAGAGTTTTACTGTTTCTTCAAGAATTCGATTTTGATTAAGTCAGTGTGCTGCTTTAAATTTAGTGTTTCTGCGTTGTTATTAGAATGAAGTCCAAAAATCTTTAACATGGCTTAAGTACCCTGCATGATTTGCCCCTGGTTTAACTTTTCCAGCCTCATTTCATTATGCTTAAGATATTGTGGCTTCTTTTATTTCCTCTAAAAAGTTACTCTCTTTTACCTCTGGGCCTTCATACTGTATTATATTCACATTGTTGGAAATTGGCTAGTTGCTACTCAGATTTCAGCTTATCCTTTATTTCCTCTAGGACATTTTCCGTGAATGCCTAAATCTGAATTAATATGCGTCTTCTATGTGTTCTCCTGTTACTGTAAACACTATCACATACTATAGTAATTACTTATTTACTTATTTTTATTCCCTGATAGACTATGAATGAACTCCTTCTTCAGCAGTATCTTCCTAGTGAGAATATATACTTTCTTTCTTTTGGGTAAATACTAGGTGGAATGGCTGGCTCATAGAATAGGTTTGTGTTTAGCATTTTAAGAAACTGCCACACTGTTTCTCAACATGGTTGTACATTTTACCTTCTCTCCAGGTGTATGTGAGGGTTCCAATTTCTCTATAGCCTCTCCAGTATTTTGTATGGTCAGTCTTTTTAATGTTAGCTGTTCTAGTAGGTGTGTTGTGGTATTTCATTGTGGGTTTAATTTGTATTTCTCTAATTACTAACGATATTGAGCATCTTTTCGTGTGCTTATTTGCAATCCACATATCTTCTTTGGTGATGTGTCTGTTCAGATCTTTTGCCCAGTTTTTAATTAGGTTGTCTTCCTTCTTGAATTTTGAGAATTTTTTATTCTGGATACAAGTCTTTTATGAAATACGTACTTTGTAAGTTTTTTCTCCCAATCTGCTTACTTTGGGTTTCATTTGTTGTTCTTTTTCTAGTTTCTTAGGTAGAAGGTAAGGTCATTGATTTGAGACCTTTTTTCTTTTCTAATATAGGCATTGTAGTACTATCAGTTTTCCTCTAAGAACTGCTTTTGCATCCCACAAATTTTGACATGTTGTGTCTTCATTTTCATTCAGCTCAAAATAACTCGAATATACTTTTTTTTGTCTTTGACTCGCAAGTTATTTAGAAGTGTGTTACTTTGTTTTAAAGTGTCTGGGGGATTTTCCAGATATCTTAGTGTTCTTGCTTTCTCATTATTCCACTGTAGTCAGAGAACATACTCTGTATGATTTAAATCCTTTTATATTTTTTGAAACCTTTTTTATGGTCCAGAATGTGGTTTATCTTAGTAATAAGTTCTGTATATACTTTTCTTCTATAATTGAGTGGAGTATTCTATAAATTTTATAAATTATGTATTGTGAAGCTTTGTTATTAGGTGCAAAAACATTTAGGATTGTTCTGTCCTCTTGGTATATTGACCCCTTTATAACTATGAAATAGCTCTCTTTATACCTGATAATATTTTCTGCTCTACAATTAGATATCAATATAGCTACTCCAGATTTCTTTTGATTAATCAGCTTGGGAAACGCTTTCTCTTCCTTCTACTTGTAATCTATTTGTGACTTTATATTTAAAGCAGGTTTATCATAGGCAGCATATAGCTGAGTCTTGCATTTTTTGTGTGTGAGGAAGATTGGCCCTGAGCTAACATCTGTTGCCAGTCTTTCTCTTTTTGCTTGAGGAAGATTGTTGCTGAGCTAACATCTGTGCCAGTCCTCCTCTCTTTTAGGTAGGCTGCTGCCACAGATGGCTTGATGAGTGTGCTAGGTCTGTGCCTGGAATCTGAACTTGCAAACCCTAGACTGCTGAAGCAGAGCACGCAAACTCAACCATTACACCACCGGGCCAGCCCTAGGTCTTGCTTTTTTATCCAGTCGTCCAGTCTCTGCCTTTTAATTGAGTTGTTTTCACCATTTACATTTACTTTGATTATTGATATGTTTGGGTTTAAAGCTACCATATTGATATTTTTGTATCACAGTCTCCCTTTGTGTGATATTGCATCACTTCAGTGTGCCTCATTTCTCTCCTGGCTTTTGTACTGTTGTGTCATACTTCTACATATGTTATAAACCCTACAATACATTGTTAGTATTTTTGATTTAAATAGTTGATTATCTCTTAAAGAGATTTAAATAACAGAAGTGTTCTTTATATTTGGCCACACAGTTACCATTTCTGGTGCTCTTTCATTTTTTGGTGTAAAGTCAGATTTCCTTCTGGTATCACTTAATTTCTACTGGAAGGACTTTTCACATTTCTTATAATGCAGGTCTGCCAGTGACAAATACTTTTAGCTTTTGTATATCTGAAAAAAATCTTTATTTTACTTTCCTTCTTGAATGATAGCTGGGTAAAAAATCCTAGTGTGACAGTTTTCTCCCCCTTTTACTTCTTCAGAGATGTTCCTGTATTGTCTTCTAGTTTGCATTGTTTTTTTCCTGAGAAATGTACTATCATCTTTCTTTTTTACTCTTCTGTTTGTAATGTGTCTTTTTTTACCTTCTGATTGCTTGTAAGATTTTTTCTTTATCTCTGGTTTTTAGTATTTGATTATAATATGCCTTGGTGTGCTTGGGATTTGTTGAACCTTTTCAATTTGTGCTTTTATAGTTTTCTTCAACTATGGAAAAATTTTGCCCATTATTTCCTCAAAAATTTTTTCTGTCTTCCTCTTTCCTCTCCTTCAGGGACTCCAATTACATAACGTTTGCTTACTTGAAGTTCTTTCACATCTCAATGATTTGCCTTGATTTTTAAAAACTTTCTTTATTCTCTGGATTTAGTTCTGAGTAGTTTCTATTGTTATTCTTCGAGTTCTCTTCTGTGATATCTGATCTGCCATTAACTTCATTCAGTGTCTTTTTCATCACAGACGTAGTTTTTATCTCTATAAGTTTTATTGGTTTCCTTTTTTTGTATCTTTCATGTCTCTGCATAGCATGTTCAGTCTTTACTCTAGCTTCTTGAACATATGGAATACAGTTGTAATAACTTCTGATCTCCTTGTTTACTAAGTCTATCAACGGTGTAGTTTCTTAGCCAGTTTTGCTTAATTGATTTTTCTCCTCATTTTGGGTCATACTTTCCTGCTTCTTTTCATGCCTTATATGTTTTATTTGATGCCAGGAATTGTGAATTTTGCCTTGTTGGATATTAGCTATTTTTGGATTTCTATTGATGAACTTTGTTCTAGTGTGCTTGAGTTACTTGGACATAGCTTGATCCTTTTGGGTCTTGCTTTTAAGCTCTATTAGGGAGGACCTGAGCAGCATTTAGTCTAAGGCTGATTTTTCCCCATTATTGAGGCAAAATCCCTTCTGTTTATTCTACTCAATGCCATATTAATTCTGTTTCCTGCTGGACATGGTAGGAACAGGCACTCTTTTTAGTCCTGTGTGAATTAGGGGTTTGTTCCCACTAAGCCTTTCAGGTGATTCTTTCTCTGGCTTCAGGTGGTTTCCTTACGTGCATACATTGATCAGTACTTAGCTGAATATTTGAGGAGAACCCTCTACAGATCTTTCAAGTTTTGTCTGTGCAGCGGTCTCCCTTCTGGTGCTTTGCCCAGTGAACTCTAGCTGCCGTGGCTTCCTTAGACAACCAGCTCCATCTCCTCAATTCAAGGAGACACCGAGCTTTGCTTGGGTTCTCTCATCCCTCGTCACGATCTGTTATCTTTCTCTAGGCAGCATACTGGGACAGTTACAAAGCTCATCTTATTTCTTTTGTGTCTCTCTGGGATCACTGTTCTTTGTTGCCTATGTCTAATGTCTTAAAAGCTGTTGCATCACGTATTTTGTCTGGTTTTCTGGTTATTATAGCTTGCAGGATAAATCTGGTCCCTGTTACTCTGGCTTGGCTAGAAATGGAAGTCACAACTATGGATTTTAATAGCTGTGTATCATTCTATCAAGTGGATGTGCCATAGCTTGACTTAGATGTTTTCTAATTATTTGACATTTAGCTTGTTTCTAAGTTTTTGATATGCACCGATAACATTGTAGTGCACATCTTAATGCTTATGCATTTTTTTCCACTTGAAGGATAAATTGCCAGTAGTGAGATTATTAGGTTGAATTCTTTTTATGGTTCTTGATAAAAACTCCAAATCAATTTGAGCAATGCCACTGACAGTATGAAGGTACCAATTTCAACATAACCTTACCAGTGTTGGATGCTTTAATTTAAATTTTGTCTATTCTTTTGTAAGTATAAAATGATATATCAAGCTTGCTTTAATTTTTCATATTTCTACTTTTAATTGGGTTGAATGTTGTTTCATGTAGCTTCCTACAAGTTTAAATGGAAAGTTTTGATACTTTTAAAAACTTAAAATTATGAGCAAAATTTCACAGTTTATGACTCCTGTTCATATTTGCTATATTCTTTCCCTAAAGAACATGGAACAGATAAAATTAATGTTAATTAATGATTTTTTTAAAGTTATAACAAGACTTAAAATCCAGAATCCATAAAAAGTAGGATTGATAAATTCAACCACCTAAGAAAAGCATTGTACCACATGACAAAATGGGGAAAATATTCACAACTCATATCACAGACAAAGCTAACCTCGCAAGTATATACAGAGCTTTTAGAACGGAGAAGAAAAAAACCAAGAGACCAATAGAAAAATAGTCAAAGGACTGAGCAAAAAAAGAATAGTGTTTCTGTAAACAGGAAAAGTTGCTTAACTCATAGTATAAAAAACAAATGCAAATTAAAATTACAGAAGGTGTAGTTTTTCACCTACCAGGTTGGCAGAGCTGCAGAAATTTGACTCTGTGCGTGGGGTTGTGGGGAATTTTTGTGTATTGCTAGCTGGCATGCTAAATTGTAACCACCACTCCTATGGGCGATTTGACAATGCCTTATAAAGAAGAATTCATTTACCCTCTGACACAGCAATTCTACTTTTGGGAAATTATTCTATAGATATACCTGCACCCATATGACGTGACACATGTACAAGGTTATTCATTATATCATTTTTGTAATAGCAAAAGATTGGAAAAATGAAAATATCAGTCGTGTACTTACTAGTTAAATAAACTGTGGGACATACTTGCAATGGAGTTTTGTATAGCTGTATAGAAAATGAGGCAGTCCTGTATGTATGGTTTGGGACGATAAATAGATAAGTGATTTGGGAAGATAAAAAGTGATTTATTGAATACTGTTTGTGGTGTACTGTGCTACCTTTCATGTGAGAAAAGGTTGACAGTAAAAACATATTCTGTTCTTATATTTGCATGAAGAAATACTGTAAGATTATGTAAGAAAGTAATGAAAGTGGTTATCTTTGGAAAGGCAAAAGTGAAGTGGGCAGGGTGAGGTGTGAACCAAGACTTCTCAGTGTATTCAATTTATATCAGTTTGACTTTTGAACAATGCAAAAATTAATGCAAAACATTTAGAATTGCTTAGTATGTTCTAGTTAGTACGAGTTAACTTCTAATTTAATGATCACTAATGTAAAATTCTTCTCTCTAGAAAAGAATACTGCACTGAGGGATGGGCTTCTGGTGTTCTTCTTCGTAATCGTTCCCCTTACTGTGTTGGCTGCTTTTGTCTTCATGAAGAGACATCAGCTACGGAAAAGCTGCTTCAGAAAGAAGAGATCACAAACATATGAGTACTTAGATTTTTCTTTTAAATTCATGTTAAATTAGGTAGAGTAATTATTTATGGTGATAGTCATATCATAGAGGCTGGCCTGAAAATAGCATCCTAGGTTATCTCTCTGTTTTTTGACATGATTTGCAGGGACTAAAGGACAGTGGTGACTCAGCCGTCTCTTATAATGGGAGGGGAAAGGATTATGGTGACCAGCCTGTACACTACTGAAAATGGCCGTTAGGGTTCATTTTGCTTGACATTGATTTCTGATAGTGGGGTCAGTAGAATTTTGGACTACAACTTCTGATTTGGGCTTTTTTCTTTCCTGGTAAAGATTTTCTCTGAGCTAACAGTGGTTGCCAATCTCCGTCTTTTTTTTTCCCTCCCCAAAGCCCCAGTACGTAGTTTTATATTTTAGTTGTGGGTCCTTCTAGTTCTTCTATGTGAGCCACTGCCACAGCATGGCTGCTGACAGACAGGTGATCTGGTTCTGCACCCTGGAACTGAGCCCAGGCCGCCGAAGTGAAGTGTGCCGAACTTTAACTGCTAGGCCATCAGGGCTGGCTCTGGGCCTCTTAATTAGAGATTAAAATACAGGATAAAGATAAAACAATGAAATATTGAAAATGTTCTTCCATGCCTATTTCAAGCATCAGTTCTCACAGAGGAAGAGTCTTTCAAATCTCAGTTTTGAAAAACAGATGTGAATTATAAGCTTTTAAGAAATAAGTTTTGATGGAAGAAAGGGTTGTCATAATTCAGACACCTGACATTTCTAGTCTGTGTGTTGGACTCTTGTACAACTGTCTCTCAACCGTTCCTTCTAATATGTTGGCATTAGAATTTTTAGTGATGACTACAAGTTTTGTCTGTGTAGCTTAAGAATATGCTTTTACTCTTCTCTGATTTTTAGGAAGACATGAGGAGAAAAGTTAGAGAACACTGGCCTGATTGACTGAATTTCATAATTTCTTCTAGTTTGAGTTTATTTAATTGTAAAATGGGGTTAATAAAATGTTCTAGGACTGCAGGGGTTAAAAATGTGTGAAATGTGGCCAGCCCCGTGGCCGAGTGGTTAAAGTCCCATGTGCTCCGCTTTGCCGGCCGGGGTTTGCGGGTTCAGATCCCAGGTGCAGACCTACTCTGCTCATCAGCCGTGCTGTGGAAGCATCCCATATACAAAAAATAGAGGAAGATTGGCACAGATGTTAGCTCAGGGCTAATCTTTCTCAAGTGAAAAAAGAGGAGGATTGGCAACAGATGTTAGCTCAGGGTGACTCTTCCTCACCAAAAACAAAGTGTGAAAGCTGTTAAAAATCCCATAAAAATTTCAGCTGTCGTCATGATCATCGTCATCACTACCACCAATGTCACTATTCTGTATTTGGGAGAATGTGAGGTATGTGTGATATGTCATGCAGAAGTGTTTTAATCTTAATTTGGCTCAAAAGTAATTGTATCTTTCAGGTCAGATGGCAAAAATCAAGCAAAAGTTTCTAGACACCCAGTGAGTGTTCCTCGACATGTTTCTCCAGTGACTCCTCCCAGAGAAGTTGTAAGTTTAAAATGAAAAATTCTTTTTCTTTACACATTATGGTATCACATTTTTAAAGATTGAAAAAGTAATTGTTACATGCATATAGACGTAACAGATAATTTCTTAAGAATTTAGGAGTGTGGCCTTAGGTTGTCTCTGGGTTAGTGAGACGAATACCAGTTGGGTCCCTGGCTCAGCGGAGACCAAGAGAAGACAACACCTAGACATTGAGAATGCCTCACCCTGAAACCAAGCCTGGGAAGTGAGATATTGGACCTTTGCTATCACTGTTTTTTCCGATGTCTGTGATCTTTGTGTTTTCATGCTGGCTTCTCTCAGGCATGTCACCAAATATCTGGTGCTGAGCTCCTGGAAAAGGCCTAATTGTCTCAACAATGGGACCAGTAATCACTATTCCTCTGAATGTATTAGGGAACATGGGGATAAGAATGTACTTTTTCTTATATGCATATATCCCTAAGAAGTATACGAGATTACTTTATCTGTTTTTAAGCTTTGCATAATGTTTTGTTTGCTGTTTTACACATATATCTGCAACCTGCTTTTTCCTTTGATATTGCTGTGTGATTTATCTCTATTGATATGTATAACTCTTGTTCATTCATTTTTGCTGTTGATATTATGTTACATAAATACTACACAATTTAAAAGTGCATTTTCCTATTACCAGATTCCAGTTTTTCATTACCATGAACGAGGCTGAGATGAACATTCTATATAGTCTTCTCATGCATGTGTGTGAGTTCTAGGACTGTGCTGTCTTTAAATACAGTAGTTACTATCTACATGTAGCTATTTAAATTTCATTTTAAATTAAATAAAATTAAGAATTCCATTTCTCATTCACATTTTACATGCTCAGTAGATCACATGTGGCCACTGGTTACTGTATCGGACAGCACAGACATAGAACATTTCCATCACTGCAGAAGAGTCTATTAGCACCGATCTAGGGGCATATAGGAATTAAATTGCTGGGTTGAAAGATATGTGACTTTTTACTGGAAATTGCCAAATTGCTTTCCAAAGAGGTTACACGATTGGGTGATTGTATCGTCAGTGGTGTATGAGCATTCCTGTTGATCTATATGTTTGCCAACACTTGGTATTTTCAGATTTTAAAGTCTTTCCAATTATGTGTAGGTAAAATGATTAGGTATCCTGCCTCATGTTTTAAAAAATGTAAGTATATATATGGGATCTCCTTATTCTACTCCTTTTCCTTTATAAAAAAGAAACAAAAAATTATGATGTCATTTTCCCCCTTAACCATATATCTTGGAGATTTTTCCATATCACTACATATATAGGATGATCACACAGTCCCTATATATACAGGTTAGAAATTACATATATACTTGTCTTCATCCTTGATGTATTTTTTTAATTGCAGTAAAATATATGTGCCATAAAAGTTGCCATTTTAACTATTTTTAAGTGTACAATTCAGTGGCATTAAATACATTTACAATGTTGTGCAATCATCACCACTATCTATTTCTAAAACTTTTTCATTACCCAAACAGAAACTCTGCACCCATGAGGCAATAACTCCCCATTCTCCTCTCCCCATAACCCCCTGCCACCACTATTATACTTTTTTTTAAATTGAGATATAATTGACATATAACATTATATTAGTTTCAGATTACAACATAATGATTTGATATTTGTGTATGTTGTGAAATGATCACCACAATAAGTTACAATTTTTTTTTCTTGTTATGAGAACTGTTAAGATTTACTGTCTTGGCAACTTTCAAATATACAGTACAGTATTTTTAACTGTATTCACCATGCTGTGCTCTACCTCCCCAGGACTTATTTATTTTAGAACTGGAAGTTAGTACCTTTTGACCCCCTTCACCCGTTTTACCCATCCCCAAGCCCCAAACCTCCAGTCTGTTCTCTTTATCTATGAATTTGTTTGTTTGTTGTTATGTTTTTGAGATTCAACGCAAAAGTGACATCATACAGTATTTGTCTTTCTCTGTTTTACTTATTTCACTTAGCATAATATCCTCAAGGTCCATCCATGTTGTCACAATGGCAAGATTTCCTTCTTTTTTATGGCTGAATAATATTCCATCACACACACACACACACACACACACACACACTCACTTCATTTTCTTTATCCATTCATCCATCGGTGGACACTTAGGTTCCTTCCAGCACTTGGCTGTTGTAAATAATGCTGCAATGAACATGTCGTTTTAAGTTAGTGTTTTCATGTTCTTTGAATAAATACTCAGAAGTGGATTTGCTGGATCATATGGTAGTTCTATTTCTGATTTTTCGAGGAACCTCCATTCTGTTTTCCATAGTGGCTATAACAATTTATATTTTACTAAAAGTGCACAAGGGTTCCCTTTTCTCCACATCCTTGCCAACACTTGTTATCTCTTGCTTTTTGATAATAGCCATTCTGACAGGTGTGAGGTGATATCTCACTGTGGTTTTGATTTTTTTTTATTGAGTTAATGATGGGTTACAATCTTATGAAATTTCAGTTGTACATTAATGTTTGTCATTTGTGTTGTAGGTGCACCACTTCACCCTTTGTGCCCACACCCCACCCCATAGAAGTTTCCTTCTATGCCCATTTTGTTCAGAGTTTTTATCATAAATGGCTGTTGGATCTTGTCAAATGCTTTCTCTGCATCTATTGAGATGATCATATGGTTTTTATTCCTCAGTTTGTTGATGTGGTGTATCACGTTGATTGATTGAGGATGTTGAACCATCCCTGTGTCCCTCGTATGAATCTCACCTGATCATGATGTATGATCCTTTTGATGAATTGTTGAATTCTGGTTGCCAAAATTTTGTTTAGAATTTTTACATCTATGTTCATCACTGATACTGGCCTGTAGTTCTCTTTTTTCGTGGTGTCCTTGTCAGGTTTTGGTATCAGCGTGATGTTGGCCTCATAGAATGTGTTAGGAAGTGTTCCATCTTCCCTAATTTTTTGGAATAGCTTGAAAAGGATAGGTATTAAATCCTCTGTCAAAGTTTGGTAGAATTCCCCAGGAAAGCCATCTGGTCCTGGGGTTTTATTCTTTGGGATGCTTTTGATTGCTGTTTCAATCTCTTTCCTTGTGATTGGTCTGTTCAAATTGTCTGCCTCTTCTTGAGTGAGCTTTGGGAGATTGTAGCAGTCCAAGAATTTATCCATTTCCTCTAGGTTATTCATTCTGTTGGCATATAGTTTTTCGTAGTATTCTCTTATAATCTGTTGTATTTCTGCAGAGTCTTGTTATTTCTCCTCTTTCATTTCTGATTTTGTTTATTTTCGCTTTCTCCCTTTTTTCTTTGTAAGTCTGGCTAGTGGTTTGTCAATTTTATTTATCTTCTCAAAAAACCAGCTCTTTGTTTCATTGATCCTTTCTACTGCCTTTTTCGTTTCAATAGTATTTATTTCTGCTCTGATTTTTATTATTTCTCTCCTTCTGCTGACTTTGGGCTTTATTTGTTCTTTTTTCTTTAGTTCAGTTGGGTGTACTTTAAGATTGCTTATTTGGGATTTTTCTTGTTTGTTAAGATGTGCCTGTATTGCGATGAACTTTCCTCTTAATACAGCTTTTGCTGTGTCCCATATGAGTTGGTATGGCATGTTATCATTTTCATTTGTTTCCAGGTATTTTTTGATTTCTTCTTTAATTTCTTCAATGATCCATTGCTTGTTCAATAGCATATTGTTTAGTCTCCACATCTTTGTCCCTTTCTCAGCTTTTTTCTTATAATTAATTTCTAGCCTTATAGCACTATGAGCGGAGAAGATGCTTGTTATTATTTCAATTTTTTTAAATTTGTAGAGGCTTGCCTTCTTTCCCAACATATGGTCTGTCCTTGAGAATGTTCCATGTGCACTTGAGAAGAATGTGTATTCAGCTCTTTTAGGGTGAAGCAATCTATATATGTCTATTAAGTCCAATTGTTTTAGTTTTTCATTTAGCTCCACTATTTCCTTGTTGATCTTCTGTCTGGATGATCTGTCCATTGATGTGAGTGGGGTGTTGAGGTCCCCTACTATTATTGTGTTGTTTTTAACATCTTCCTTTAGGTCTGTTAATAGTTGCTTTATGAACTTTGTTGCTCCTGTGTTGGGTGCATAGATATTTATAAGCATTATTTCTTCTTGATGAAGTGTCCCTTTGATCATTATATATTGTCCCTCTGTGTCTCTCTTTACCTGTCTTATTTTGAAATCCACCTGGTCTGATGTAAGAATTGCAACACCTGCCTTTTTTTTCCTTACTATTAGCTTGAAGTATTGTCCTCCACCCCTTCACCCCAAGTCTGTGTTTGTCCTTGGGGCTGAGGTGTGTTTCTTGGAGGCAAGAAATTGTTGGATCTTGTTCTTTAATCCTTTTTGCCACTCTGTGTCTCTTTATTGGAGAGTTCAATCCGTTTACATTGAGAGTGATTATTGATGCATGTGGACTTAATGCTGTCAATCTGTCGCTCATTATCTTGTTTTCCTGCCTTTCTTTTCCTGTGTACTTTAGACTACCCATTTAATAGTGCAATTTCTTATGCTGGGTTTCTTAGATTTTTCCTTATTTATGATTTGTGACTCTGTTCTGTATTTTATTTTAGTGTCTACCTTGAAGTTTGTATTTAGAATCTCTTGTATAATATAGTCTATTTTCTGGTGGTCTCTTACTTACTTGACCAATACTGATTTAGACCCTTTGCTCTTCCCCTCCTAAATAATTATTTTCATTTATTATTCCAACTCATGTTATGAATTTGTAGTTAGAGTGCTAAGATCATCCTTGTTTTGGTAGTTTCCTTATTTTTACCCTAATGCTATTGTTGAATATTTGCTATCCTGTTCTGCTTCTATCCATCGGTCTCCCTAGTCTATGGATTGTGACCCCTTTCTCCCTTTTTTCTTTTTTCAGGTATGAGAGCCTTCTTGAGGATTTCTTGCAGTGGAGGGCTTTTAGTTGCAAATTCCCTTAACTTTTGTTTGTCTGGAAAAGATTTAATTTCTCCCTCATATCTGAAAGAAATTCTTGCTGGATAGAGTATTCTTGGCTGAAGATTTTTATCTTTTAAAGCTTTGAATATGTCACTCCATTCTCTCCTAGCTTGTAAGGTTCCTGTAGAGAAATCCGCTGACAGTCTGATAGGGGCTCCTTTATAGGTTATTCTCTTCTTTTTTCTTACTTCCCTGAGTATTCTTCCCTTATCTTTCCTTCTTTCCAATTTTACTACTATGTGCCTTGCAGTAGGTCTTTTTACATTGACAAATCTAGGAGATCTGAAAGCTCCCCCTACACACATTTCTCCGTCAATCCCTAGATTTGGGAAGTTCTCTTCAATAATTTCATTAAGCACACTTTCTGCTCCATTTTCCTTTTCCACGTTCTCGGGAATTCCTATGATCCTTATGTTCTTACTCCTCATTGGATCCATTATCTCTCGGAGATTTTCCTTGTTTTTGTTAATTCTTAGTTCTCTTTCTTCCTTTGTCTGGAGCCATTCCGCCTGTCTATCTTCAATTATGTTAATTTGCTCTTCTATAGTTGTCTACATGGGCATTCAGGGAATCTGTATTCTGTTTTATCTGGTCCATTGTGTTTTTCATCTCTAGTAATTCTGTTTGATCCTTCTTTATGATTTCAATCTCTTTTGTGAAGTAACTCCAGAACTCGGCTTGTTTCTCTATCTTTCTCTCTACCTCATTGAGTTTTTTGATTATAGCTGCTCTGAACTCATTCTCACTTAGTTTACCTAATTCCAAGTCCTTAGGACTTAATTCTATGTTTTTATTGTTTTCCTTCTGATCTGGGGCTTTTATAAATTGCTGGATGGTAGAGGAGCAGTTTTTTTCACATGGTGGTAGAATTCGGTTGCAGTTACAGCCTGTTGCCACTAGATGGGGGTCGAGAGCCGTGTGTTATGAGCTCTCTGCCTTCGGGCAAGATGGCTGCGCCCAGTGGCTTTGCTGGGAGGGAGGGGCTGCTATTCTCGTGCACCAATCTGGATTCAGATCAGTTCTGTTCTCTGGTCTACCGAGGCCCTGAGTTTATGGGCTCCCTGCGGACGGAAGCTTTCCCCCGTCAGTGGGTTTCCACTGAACCAGCGGCAGGAGTCCTGGATGATCCCCGGGTCACGTGGCCCCTCCCCCCGCTCCTTCCCGACCCGCTGCAGCAGCGATCGCAGACTCTAGGGGAGGGAGCGATGTTCTCTCCTACCGTTCCAGTGCCTCCGAGGCCATAAGGAAGGTTTATGATCTCCGCCTTCTTGGTATTGTAGGTCTCTAACGTGTTGGCATTAGATTTATTCTCTGAAATTCAGTTTTTCCAATCCTTTGTTGTATTTTGGAGGGGAGAGAATCCCGGGTCAGCTCACCCCACCATTTTGCTCCGCCCCTTCTCCACTGTGGTTTTGATTTGCATTTCCCTGAAGAATAGTGATGTTGAGCACCTTTTCATGTACCTGTTGGCCATTTATATGTCTTCTTTGGGAAAATGTCTATTCAGATCTTCTGCCCGTTTTTTAGTCAGATTGTTTATTTTTTTGTTATTGAATTGTATGAGTTCTTTATAGATTTTGGATATTAACCTCTTGTCAGATATATGATTTGAAAATATTTTCTCCTATTCTATAGATTGTCTTTCATTTTGTTGATGGTTTCATTTGCTGTGCAGAAGCATTTTAGTTTGATGTAGTCCCATTTGTTTATTTTTGCTTTCGTTGCCTTTGCTTTTGGTGTCAAACCCAGAAAATCATCTTTAAGACCAATGTCAAGGAGCTTACTGCCTATGTTTTTTTCCTAGTTTCATGGTATCAGGTCTTACATTCAAGTCTTTAATCAATTTTGAGTTAATTTTTGTGTATGGTGTAAGATAGTTGTCTAGTTTCATTCTTTTGCATGTGGCTGTCTAGTTTTCCCACCACCATTTATTGAAGAGACTGTCCTTTCCCCCACTGCATATCTTGGATCTTTTATGGTAAATTAATTGACTATATATGTGTGGGTTTGTTTCTTGCCTCTCTGTTCTGTTCCATTGACCTATGTGTCTGTTTTTCTGCCAGTACCATACTGTATGGATTTGTTTACTCTGGCTTATAGTTTGAAATCAGAAAGTGTGATGTCTCCTGCTTCGTTGTTCTTTCTCAAGAGTGCTTTGGCTGTTTGTGGTCTTTTTCCACTTTCGCTATGAATTTGCCTATTCTGGGTACCTCATACAAGTGGAATCATACAATATTTGTTCCTTTGTTTCTGACATTTCATGCAGCACAATGTCTTCAAGGTTCATTTCTATAGTAGCTTGTATGAGAACATTGTTCCTTTTTATGGCTGACTAATATTCTATCATATGTATATAAAATATTTTGTTTATTCATTCATCTGTTGATGGATTCTTGGGTTGTTTCTATCTTTTGGCTAATGTGATAGTGTTGTCATGAACATGGATGTACTTGTCTGAGTCTCTATTTTCAGTTCTTTTCAAGTCCTGTGCCCATTTTTTAATTGGGTTGTTTGTCTTTTTGTTGTTGAGTTGTAGGAGTTCTTTACATATTTTGGATATTAACCCTTTATCAGATATAGGATTTGCAGATAGTTCCTTTCATTCTGTAGGTTGCCTTTTCACTTTCTTGATAATGTCCTTTGATGCACAAAATTTTTAATTTTGATGAAATCTAATTTATTTTTTTGTTTTGTTGCTTGTGCTTTTGATATCATATTTAAGAATCCATTGTCAAATACAAGGTCCTGAAGATTTACTTCTAAGAGTTTTGTCTTTTCAGTTCTTATATTTAGGTCATTGACCTATTTTGAGTTAATTTTTGTATATGATGTGAAGTAGGGATGCAACTTCATTCTCTTGCATGTGAACTCCATTTGTCCCGGCACTATTTTTGAAGAGACTATTCTTTTCCCATTGAGTGGACTTGACATCTTGTGGAAAATCAATCAGCCATAGATGTATGGGTTTATTTCTATACTCTCCATTCCATTCAGTTGGTCTGTATGTCTATCCATATGCCAGTACTACACTATTGTGATTACTGTAGCATTATAATAAGTTTTGAAATTGCAAAGTGTGCGTCCTTCAAATTTGTTCTTCTTTTTCAAGATTGTTTTGGTTATTCAGGGCCACTTATGATTCCATATGAATTTGAGAATCTACTTTTCCATTTCTGCAAAAAAGGCTGTTGGAATTTTGATAGAGATTGTGTTGAATCTGTAGATCACCTTGGGTTGTGTTGACAAATCTTGACAATATTAAGTCCTTGAATCCATGAACACTACTTGTCTTTCCATCTATTTAGGTCTACTTCAATTTCTTTCAGCAATGTTTTGTAACTTTCAGTGTACAGGTCTTTCACCTTCTTGGTCAAGTTTATTCCTGGATATTTTATTCTTTTGGATGCTATTATAAATGGAATTTCTTTCTTAATTTCCTTTTCAGATTGTTCATCATTGCTGGTGTATAGAAACAAAACTGATTTTTAAAGCATGTTCATCTTATATCCTGCATCTCTGCTGAATTCATTTATTACCTCTAGTAGCTTTCTGTGGATTCTTTGGGCTTTTCAATTTACATATGGGATCATGTTGTCTAGAAATAGAGATAGTAACGCCTCTTCCTTTCCAATTTGGATGCCTTTTATTATTATTTTTTCTTGTTAGTCGTTCTGCTAGATCATCCAATACCGTGTTGCATAGCAGTGGTAAAAGCAAGCAGCTTGCATTATTTCTGATCTTAGGGGGAAAAGCTTTTGGTTTCCTTGGCGTATTTAAAAATTTCCCCATGTTCTTCCAGTGACATCTTTCATATTGATTGTTAGAAGTCTTTAAAGTAGTCCCTGATAGCTGTTTTTAGGTTTTCAACTGTCAGTAAAGTCCTTATGTGTGAGATTGGGAAAAATAATCTCTCATCTCAAATCCATTTTTTAAAATATTAATACAGCAATATCAAATTTTTCTTTTTGTTTACTATTTATCTTATATCTTTTTACATGCAACTTTTCTTTGTCCTTATGTTGTCTCTTGTAAACAGAATATCTTGGATTAAAAATTATTTATTTATTTTAATTTCAGTAACATTGGATTATAACATTACATAGCTTTCGGATGTACATATTTCAAATTCTGTGTAGATTACATCATGTTCACCACCCAAAAACTAATTATTATAATCCATCCCTTCACATGTGAGCCTAATCACCCCTTTTGCCCTCCTCCCCCTTTCCCCTATGGTAACCACCAATCCAATCTCCAATGCCGTGTGTTTGTTTGTCGTTGTTTTTATCTTCTACTTATGAGTGAGATCATATGGTATTTGACTTTCTCCCTCTGACTGATTTCACTCAGCATAATACCCTCAAGGTCCATCTATGTTGTCACAAATGGCCAGATTTCATCATTTCTTATGGCTGAGTAGAATTCAATCATGTATAAATACCACATCTTCTTTATCCATTTGTCCCTTGATGGGCACCTAGGTTGCTTCCAAGTCTTGCCTATTGTGTATAATGCTGCAATGAACATAGAGGTGCAAGTATCTTTATGCCTTTGTGTTTTCAAGTTCTTTAGATAAATACCCAGCAGTGGGATAGCTAGATCATATGGTAGATCTATTCTTAATTTTCTGAGGATACTCCATACTGCTTTCCATAGTGGCTGCACCAGTTTGCACTCCCACCAGCAGTGAACAACGGTTCCCTTCTCTCCACATCTTCTCCAACATTTGTTCTTTCCTGTCTTGTTAATTATAGCCATTCTGACCGGAGTGAGGTGATACCTCATTGCAGTTTTGATTTGCATTTCCCTGATAGCTGATTATGTTGAGCATCTTTTCCTATGCTTGTTGGCCATCTGTATATCTTCTTTGGAGTAATCTTTGTGCCTTTTATTGGAGACTTTAATCAATTTACATTGATTGCAATTATTAATATAGTTCTTATACCATATTATTTTATGATTTCACTGTTTTCCTGCTTTTTCTGTTTCCTCCCCACACCAGAAATTCTCTTGTATTCTTTTGGGTTGATTTAGTTTCCCCTTGCCCCATTTCATTTTCCTCCTCTGCTAGTCTCAAGACATATTGTTAAATAAATTAGATTTCAAATCTGGCTGGTTATTTGTGATAGTTTCTTGTAGCTTCATTGTATTTTTAAAAGCATTTATTTCTGTAAACATATGAAAATGCCTACTTTTGGTCCTTTATCTGATCATTTTAATGTGTGCGGTCTTCGTGGCTTCTGTAGTTTATTACTGCTGACTGTCTTGCAGTGTCTTCTTTCTTAGTGTGCTTTGTGATATTGACTGTAAACTTATGTTCTTTGGAACTTTATATGGGGAAATTATTTCAGTCCTCAATTATCATGAGTTCCTACAGAGAGTGTATATTTTCCCTGGCCAGATGCCTGGGGGGCATGGTCAATCTTTGATGCCTTTGAACTAAAATTTTGTTGGTGTTTTTTGGGTCACACAAGTGTTATGAACTCTGGCCCCCAAACCCTTGTAAGGGTGGGCATTTGGTTAGAAATTCTCCATGATGATCGTTTTCTTTTATTCTCCCTCTACCAGTACCAAGGCCTATATAGTCAGTACCTTCACTGTTCTTCCTTGGGACAGGTGTTTCTTTATCTCGTTAACCCAGTGGGGATATTGCTCTTCGGGGGTCTAGGCTTTATGGAGGGTCTTATCTTCAGTATTCCATCCAACTCAGGCCCCAGGTTTCGTCTTCTAGGTCTATATTACTTGAAAATGCATAATGTAGCCCATCAAGGATGGGAAGATATTCACAGGACAAATGCTACTACAGACTCTGGACTCTCATACTTTCTTATTGTTTTTGATCTATAAGATGTCTCACTTCCTAGAAACTCATCCAAGCATTTAAAAGTACATAGCTAATATTTTAACCAGCATTTTAGGTGCCCTCTACTTGGAACATTTTAGTCCACTCTTTGTGAGTAATGAGAATGTACTTATTCTTTTTAATAACTGCATACCTTCCCATATTAAGGATTTAACATAAGTTTAAAAACAGGTTGTTTCAAATATTGTTACCACAAAAAATGCAGCATCAACCATCCTTGCCTATGGGTCTCTGCATACATGTAAAAGAATATGTCAGGTAAATTCTAAGAAGTGGAGTTTATTCCTTTGAAGTGCTGCTCCTATGGCTTGGTAGAAAGGGATGGAAACATTTTCTTGCGTCCTTTCTCCATTTTTACAGTACAAGCAAATCACTGTGTGGAGCAAAAAATAGCTGATGATACACCACCAGTTCCACATTGGGACCCAGGGAATGTTCAAGCTCTTCTCCAACACTGTGCATATTCTGCAATTCACAGAGCTTTAGGAAATAATGGTAGATGACGGTGGAGAACATCTTGGTCAAGGTCACTTCGTCAGTGATTTAGTAATTCCCTCTGGTCTTCCCT